>NC_055989.1:151865981-152469971 GCF_018446385.1 Zingiber officinale
TTGTTTGAGGGAGGTTTCTCGTCCAACGATCTTCGCAGTCAACAGATGCTTCAAGGGAGGTTTCTTGAGGTTTCTGAGTGTTTTCCGATCTCCATTTCATAGCTAAATTGGATCGAATTGGCCGTTCGATCTGGTTTGCGATTTCCAGAATTTGAGCTCTGTTCTTCGGTCGATGGGATTATCAGATGGATGAGAGCTTGCGGGGAGGTTTCCAAGAGCTGTGAATGTCCCCTGGTGATAGTTGGAAGCCTTGTTTATTGCTCGTTGGGTGCTTGATGGGAGGTTTCAGATAGCGTCTCTGCTTCATGGCAGATTGTTGAGGATTGTTCCCGGATTTGGTTTAAGGAATGCTTAGGGTTTAGGTTTCTTTGCTTTTGTCTTTGAATTGTCACAAAATTGCTCAGATCTGAAGATCTGATAGATAGATCACATTTTATTCTTGTTTGCATTTCTTACTTTAGTTCTTGTTTGAGTTTTTGTAATTCCAGTTTCAATTTCTGTTTGCAACCCCGACCTTGATGAACTTTTGCAATTGATTTCTTTTCAGTTTAGACTCTATTAAATTGTTTACAGTTAGTATGTAAGTCTTAGGTAATTTAGTTAGCAATTTAGTGATTAAGACAATCAATCTTTGAGGCTAAGAACTTGTTTAGTGTTGGAAGCTTAATCTGATGTTTGGATTGTTTACTTCTATTCTTTGTTATTGAGAATGACTTTCTTGAGATTAATTGTTGATTGTGATTGAGTATAGAAGACTTGGTGATTGAGTTGAGTTTTAACTTTGAATGTGACGGTGATGGAATGTTAGGTTCGGTTCTTGAAATTGCAATAAGATTTTGAATGTAATGTGGTTAGATGAAAATGAACTTTCTTTGGTGCTATTCTTGGCCTAGTTGAAATTAGATTTTGATGGGAACCAATTTTAGAATTCACACATTTTGCTAGTAACCCTTGGAAAAAAATACGACTTGGGACTCGTTGCTACAACGCTTGTATTAATTTTAATGAGTTTCAATTTTAATTAATTTGATGTGCCACGTGACATGAAAATGGCCAACACCAGGGAGCAAATTTCTTAACTGAAAGACCTAACTCGGTCATAAATGAATTGCATTTAGGCCAATTAGATGCCCATCACTCTGACGAAAAGCAATTGATAATTTACCCATTCATTGATCTAACATCGCAACCAATCGTGTGTCTTCTACATAGCAATCAGCTTGTAAATGCAAAAGTATTAACAATTATCAAATGAAATACTTAAATAAATAGTTGACTAAAGAAAACTTTTGTAATGTAAATACAAAACAACTAACTACTAGGAGAATTATCATCGTCATGTGTCTGTTGAACGGGTAGATGCTCAATCCTCTTGGGCGATATGATTGTCACATAGTCATCATATATAGATCAACAAATATATATATATATATATATATATATATATATATATATATATATATATATATATATATATAATTGCTGGGACCGATGTGCCCGCTAGAGGGGGTGAATAGCGTCTCATCGCGCGCTCATCGAATGCGTCTTGATGATGATATGCAGCTGAAATAAAATACAAGACTCACACAACGCTAACAAGTAGATTTACTTGGTATCCACCTCAAGAAGAGGTGACTAATCCAAGGATCCACACACGATACGCTATCTCCACTAATAACAACTCCTTCTCGATCGCAGCCGGAGGCAGAGAAGCCTCGTACAAACTCACACAACAACACGAACAAAAATACAAGAAGAGAGTACAAGATACAAATGAAAACACTACTTCTTCTTGCTTACTTGTTGCTTGTTGTTGCCTCTTGAACCTTGAGAAAACACTCCCAAGAGCCTTCAAGAACTGGTGGTGAGGATCAAAGAAAGTCGCTGAAGATTATTGTAAGCTCGTAGAAAAGAAATCATAAAGATCTTCGGAGAAATCGCTCCGCAACGGCTATATCCTGTGCTCCCAATCGATTGAAATCAACCCCAATCGATTGCCACATCAGCACCGCTCCATCACAGTTGTCCATCACCTGCATCATGCGTAACAGTCACTTCCCAATCGATTGACCGATCGATTGAGACTGTTTAAATCGATCGCTCGATCGATTCAGCGCCTCTTTGTGCTCTCGCGTCCGCGTGAGAGCTTTTGCTTCCCAATCGATCTACCGATCGATTGGCAACTCCCAATCGATCTCCCGATCGATTGGGAAAGCCTCTGTGCTCGCGATTTCACATCCTAATCAATCGGTTGATCGATTGGGCCTTCCCACAATCACAGCACAGTCCAAATCGATCGACCGATCGATTGGGAAAGCCTCTGTGCTCGCGATTTCACATCCTAATCAATCGGTTGATCGATTGGGCCTTCCCACAATCGCAGCACAGTCCAAATCGATCGACCGATCGATTTGGACCCTGTTCAATCGATCGCCCGATCGATTGAACACTTTGAACTTGACTCAAACTCAAGTCCAAAGTCCCAAACCCAACTCCTGGTCAACCGTGACCTGTTGGATCTCCATGCCTAACATTTGGACACACCCGACCAACCTCGAACTAGCCTTCTAGCCTCCTCCATCAGCCTCGCGTCGCTCGGATATCTCCCCATCCTTAACGCCTTGCCTTCAGGAGCCTCCTTCGGCCTCATCCTAGTTGTTGGGTGTTCCTTGCCAAGTAATACCAGAACTTACCTTGCCAAGACCACATGCTTGGACTTACACCCTTTGTCAAGATCACACTTGGACTTTCCAATTGCCTGGCTCCTCACCAGGACTTTCTCCTTTGCCAAGATCACACTTGGACTTTCTAATTGCCTGACTCCTCACTAGGACTTTCTCCTTTTTCAAGATCACACTTGAACTTTCCAACTGCCTGGCTCCTTATCAGGACTTTCCAATTGCCTGGCTCCTCATCAGGACTTTCTCCTGCCTAGCTCCTCACTAGGGCTTTCCCATTGTCTGGCTTCTCACCAGGACTTTCCCTTGCCTAGCTCCTCACTAGGACTTTCTCGTTGCTTGGCTCCTCACCAGGACTTTCTCTTGCCTAGCTCCTCACTAGGACTTTCTAAATGCCTAACATCCAGTTAGGACTTTCCCAGTCAAGTCTCCTGTCAACCTTGACCTACTTAACTTGTATTCTCATCAACCTGGTCAACCCTTTGACCATCTCCATAATCGGACAATTGCTCTAGTAATCTCCTTATATTGTCAAATATCAAAACTCAAATCTCGACTCAAGTTTGACTCAACTCAAGCTTAGTCAAACTGGTCAAATTTGACCTAGGGAAATTACCCCAACAATCTTCCCCTTTTTGATGTTTGACAATACCTCTAAGTTAGGCTAAATCTCATAGCTTTAACCTCTTCTTTATACCAAGGCTAAATCTCATAGCCTTAACCTATTCTTTATACCAAGGCTAAATCTCATAGCCTTAACCTCTCATGACAAGGCATGAATGAAGGTTTCCTTTATTCTCTCCCTTTCCTAGAGGGCAAACTCCCCCTTCTCGGGATGAAGGCCTAACTTAACCTTCCATTCTCTCCCTTTGTCACACATCAAAAATTGAAAACAAACTCTTCTCCATAAGAGTTAACTCTACGTTGTTTACAACCTCATATGTTGTTAACAACCCCACAATGAAGATCTCATATTCTTCATTGCCGCCAAAGCTCTCCCTTGAGCTCTACTTCACTTCACAATGCTCATCCTAGAGCATGCATCAACTTCTCACTGAAACTCCCATTTATTGTATTCAATGCTCCCCTTTGAGCAGTAATCTTCTTCTCAATGCTCATCTAAGAGCATTTTTCACTTTACCAATGAAGGTCTGATCCCCTTCATTATGGCTCCCCCTTTAGCAGTAATCTACTCCACATTGCTTATCCGAGAGTATTTATCATCCTAGCAATGGAGATAACCAATCTTCCATTGTTCCCCAATACTCGACCCTGAGTATTATCCATCACGAAGGTTTAACCCCCTTCCAAGGTCCTTGAAAGTAAATTTCATGCATTCAAGGAGTAACTCCCCCTAAAAATATGGTCAAACATTTTGTCATTATACCAACAATGACTTGGAGTTCCTAACCAGTCAGGAAAACCAAAACTTGAAGTTTTGAGGTTCAAAACTCAACAATGAAACTAAAACTCACCCTAAACTTCATTTAACTCTACCTTAACCAATCTATACTTTCTTTCATCATGAAAGCTCCCCCTAAATGTATACAAGTGTATTCCAAAGGGTGAAGAATGGTTAATGGACCTTAAAAATCAAAACTTGAAGTTTTGAGGTTCCAAAATTCGAAATTGAAACTAAACTCCATCCTAAACTTCACCTTGATTTATCTTAACCAAGTCATACTTGTTTTCATCAAGAAAACTCCCCCTAAATATATACAAATGTATTCTAAGATATTTGGAATGGTTATTGGAACTTGAAGTGGCTTAAAGTGCTGAAATCAAGCCTTTTAGGCCAAAATCAGACTTCCCAATCGATTGAAGTTGGGACTCAATCGATTGAAGCTACTTCAATCGATCCACTAATCGATTCCGCAAGCTACTGCTCGTAGAAATTCCCTCTGAATTGATCCACTGATCAATCCATCCTGGGTCAATCGATCAGCTGATCGATTCACTGACCTTCTGTTCGCGGGAATTAGCTTCCCAATCGATCGGCTGATTGATTGAGTTTCTGATTTCTTGAAATTTAGTTTCAGCAAAATTCAAAAACTCTCCAAAAATTCTACAAAATTTTAAAAATCATGAAAATTCATGTAGATATTATTTAGAATATATTCTATCAAGAAAAAATAGTTTTCTATGAAAATACTTTCTATTTTCAAAGATTGACACACATTTGAAAACTCTTGAAAACTTCAATGTTCTCTCCTAGTTTGTGTCTAACTTTTCAATAATGAATACTATCAAAAGATAGTCTTCACCAAGGTTTTCAAAAGTATTTTAAAACCATTTTAAAAACCAATATCCAACCATGTTCTTTGGGCTCAATGTACATGACTTGTACGTTAGCTTTCCCAATGATTGGAAGACACATAACTATGTGTTTTGATGAACCTAAAACTCAACAAGATGCACTAAATCAACATCTTGAGTTTTATTCACCATCCTAATATCTCACTTATATCTAATGTATACTAAAACACATACAAGTCACCTTATGGTTCTTTATGAGATGTAAATTTTATTTTGCCCTAAAATAAGGGATCATGCATATCTATCTAGGCATTATGAGACTTATGATCATCTACCTAGGATGTCATTTGGCATAATCTTACTTGTTGGGATCTTTACCATTCATAATAAATGTCTTTTGTCCTTAATTACAAGGAAATTGACATGATGCATGATGATTAATGACATACATCAAAATAAGTAATTTTTCAAAAGAAAAAAACATGTTATAGCTACATGATATATGTATGGTATGACATGGTATTTTTGTATTTTTCATAATAAAAATGAATGCGACACATGATGTCATGACATGTAATAAGCAATCAATCATGACACTTTAGCATAAGTAAAATATACCTAGATAATCTATCTAAGCATCCTTAATTCTTAGCTAGACCTTAAAATTAACCTAGATTGCCTATTTCTTAAAGAAATGTCAAAACCCAACTTGGCATGTCTTTTACCCTTTCTTATTTGTGTCAATTGAAATTAAGAATTAAATCCGCAAAATTTTGTTTGGCACATGTTACTCTCTCAAGGAGTAATCTTCTTAGATTTAAGGCTTAGGTTTGCTCTTAACTCTTAAAGAAGTTATCTAAGTCCTAACTTGACATTTCTTTTTCTTTACCAAGTGTGCCAATTTAACCTAATTTCAAATCCTCAGAACTTGACACCTTTTTGCTCTTCAAGGTTTAATCACATTTGATTAAAGCATGGGTTTTCTCTTAATTCCTTAAGAAAGTATCAAAATTCTAACTCAATTTTTCTTATACTATTCTTAAGTATGCCAATTTAGATTAAGTTCAACTCTTCAAATTTTAGCACATATATCACTCTTTCAAAGAGTAACCCAATAATACTTTTCATTTTCAAAGGTTAACAATAACCTTGAAAATGCTCTCAAGTGTCAACTTTACCAAAGTTGGGTTAACTACCTTTCCTATTGGAGTTGACACTCTCTAAACTCATCCAGGGTGTAGAGAATATGTTCCTAGGCACCCAATACCTATTGGTGCTCCTTGGATGCTCTAGGTACTCACTCGGGATAACTTCCCTAGATACCTTTCTAAGGACCTTTTTAGGCTTCTTAGAAACCTTGGTCACTTCTGCTAGGTCACTCATAGGGATAACTGCCTTTGTAACCTTCTTTGTGACTTTGTTAGACTTCTTAGAAGTCTTAGTTACATTGGTTTTGCCAAAAGAACCTTTAGGGATTCCTTCCCTAGTATCCTTGACTTGACCTTTACACATAGAGTTGGTCCCATAGCTATATAGAACCCTATGAAAAGAAGTCACATCCTTCTTGACTTTAGGTTTGTATCCCAAACCTCTATAGCCATTGGATGGCTCTTGTCTAGCTTTTCCTAGGTTATGCTCATTTTGACCCCTAAGCATGTTTTTCATTCTTGCTAGAGTCCTTTCTAAATTATCAAGTCTTGACCTCAAGACTTGGTTCTCCGTCATTAAATCCATAGATTTGGATTTTTCTTGACCCCTATGAGCATTTCTATATTTTGGCATATATCTATAATCCTTAGAGTTATTGCCTAAGATACTATCTACCTTCCTAAACTTAGGTGTGGTAGTTCTAGCATGAGGAGGAATGTATTTTCCCTTAACGCTATCATGCTTCCTACTTTCATGATAATTTGCATTAAAATGATAAGGATTATTTCTAACATGCATTTTATCATGACTAAGAGGAATTGCACTATTTAAGTTTACCTTGGGTTTGCTCTTAAAAGCTCCCCCTTGATTTGTGCTTCCTCCTTTGACATTAGTTGTCTTCTTCCCTTTTGGACATTAGCTTTGATAATGTCCATTTTGGTTGCACAAGAAACACACAATGTGCTCCTTGCTTTTGCGTTCCACGAGACCAACCACTTTAGACTTCTCCGTAGCCTTGGTTGCCACTTGACCCTTCTTCTTGGTCACTTTTGGACACTTGCTCTTATAGTATCCATGTTCCCTACACTCAAAGCACATGACATGATTTTTATTTTACATTGAGCTAATTATACCTTCACGTGTATGGATGGTGCTTGATCCTTCATTTGATTTATCTTACATTGTGGAGGCTGCATCATCTTCTTCTTCTTCTCCTTTTGAGGATGTGGGTGCGTCCACCTCTTCAACCCTTGAGGATGTGGATGCTTTCACCTCTTCCTTTCTTGAAGATGTGGATGATCTCTCCTCATCTTCCTTCTCCTCCTCTTTCTTTTCCTCCTCGAATGTTGCCCTCGTGTCAACATTGGATTGGTCTTTCTCTTCTTGGACCAATGAGCCCTTCTCCTTAGGCGCATCCACTCCTTGAAATAGAGTGGGGTTCTCATGATAGGCAATGACCTTTTTCCAAAGATCACTTGCACTCGTACATTCACCTACACTTAAAATTATGTTAGAGGGTAATAGATTTAACAAAATTTTTGTTACCTCCTTATCCGCCTCCGCTTGCTCCCTTTGTTCCTCGGTCCAATGTCGAGGTCGAAGGCGCTTTCCCTTTTTGTCCTTTGGAGCTTCAAATGGGTCTTCCAATGCAATTCATTGGTTCCAATCCATTTGAAACCATGTCTCCAACCGCGTCCTCCAATAATTGAAGTCTTCTTTGTCATATGGAGGTGGAATTCGGATATTCCATCTGAACAATCCTTCGGATTCCATCTTCTTCTTCCTCTAGCTTCTTGCTCTCTTGGCGGTTAGTCCGTAGAAGAGCAACCTCGCTCTGATACCAATTATTGAGACCGATGTGCCCGTTAGAGGGGGGGTAAATAGCGTCTCGTCGCGTGCTCGTCGGTTGCGTCTTGATGATGATATGCAGCGGAAATAAAATATAAGACTCACACAACGCTAACAAGTAGATTTACTTGGTATACACCTCAAGAAGAGGTGACTAATCCAAGGATCCACACACGACACGCTATCTCCAGTAATAACAACTCCTTCTCGGTCGCAGCCGAAGGCGGAGAAGCCTCGTACAAACTCACACAACAACACAAACAAAAATACAAGAAGAGAGTACAAGATACAAATGAAAACACTACTTCTTCTTCCTTACTTGTTGCTTGTTGTTGCCTCTTTAACCTTGAGAGAACACTTCCAAGAGCCTTCAAGAATTGGCGGTGAGGATCGGAGAAAGTCACTGAAGATCGTTGTAAGCTCACAGGAAAGAAATCGTAAAGATCTTCGGAGAAATCACTCCGCAATGGCTATATCCTGTGCTCCCAATCGATTGAAACCAACCCCAATCGATCGCCACGTCAGCACCGCTCCATTGCAATCGTCCATCACCTGCATCCTACGCAACGGTCACTTCCCAATCGATCGACCGATCGATTGGGACTGCCTGAATCGATCACTCGATCGATTCAGCGCCTCTCTGTGCTCTCGCGTCCGTGTGAGAGCTTCTGCTTCCCAATCGATCGACCGATCGATTGGCATCTCCCAATCGATCGCCCGATCGATTGGAAAAGCCTCTGTCCTCGCCTTTTCACATCCCAATCGATTGGTCGATCGATTGGGCCTTCCCACAATCGTAGCATAGTCCAAATCGATCGACCGATCGATTTGAACCCTGTTCAATTGATCGCCCGATCGATTGAACACTTTGAACTTGACTCAAACTCAAGTCCAAAGTCCCAAACCCAACTCTTGGTCAACCGTGACCTGTTGGATCTCCATGCCTAACATTTGGACACACCCGACCAACCTCGAACTAGCCTTCTAGCCTCCTCCATCAGTCTCGCGTCGCTCGGATATCTCCCCATCCTTAACGCCTTGCCTTCAGGAGCCTCCTTCGGCCTCATCCTAGTTGTTGGGTGTTCCTTGCCAAGTAATACCAGAACTTACCTTGCCAAGACCACATGCTTGGACTTACACCCTTTGCCAAGATCACACTTAGACTTTCCAATTGCCTGGCTCCTCACCAGGACTTTCTCCTTTGCCAAGATCACACTTGGACTTTCCAACTGCCTGGCTCCTCACCAGGACTTTCCAATTGCCTGGCTTCTCACCAGGACTTTCTCCTGCCTAGCTCCTTACTAGGACTTTCCCGTTGTCTGGCTCCTCACTAGGACTTTCCCTTGCCTAGCTCCTCACTAGGACTTTCCCGTTGCCTGGCTCCTCACCAGGACTTTCTCCTGCCTAGCTCCTCACTAGGACTTTCCAAATGCCTAACATCTAGTTAGGACTTTCCCAGTCAAGACTCCTATCAACCTTGACCTACTTGACTTGTATTCTCATCAACCTGGTCAACCCTTTGACCATTTCCATAACCGGACGATTGCTCTAGCAATCTCCTTATATTGTCAAATATCAAAACTCAAATCTTGACTCAAACTTGACTCAACTCAAGCTTGACTCAACTCAAGCTTAGTCAAACTGGTCAAACTTGACCTAGGAAAATTACCCTAACATATAATACTATCTAAATAAAAATTAATCGTTATCATCATTTGGAAGAGATAATTTATCATCTGTGTCACTGTCAATTTCAATATCTTCATCCTCATTATTAAGAAAACTTTGAGCATCCCTAGCCAACTCCACTTGTACATTTAACATATTTAAATGTTGATGCTCAACATCTAATCTACAAAGTTGGGATATCTTTAAGTCTTCACCAGATATCTTGGTTAGTGTCAATATTGAAATTATTTCTCGATTCAATTCTTCAGATACTTCATCAACTTTAGTTACTTCATACATTTCTCGATGTTGAACCTTTTGCACTATCTTCCAATGTCCTCCATGCTTTATATCATTTAAATAATAAACTTGATTTGCTTGGTTGGACAAAATGAATGAATCATCAGTGTACCATGTTTTAGAAGTGTTAATACATAAGAGACCAAACTCTTTAACCATTAATTTCTTTTTTGGATTACATTGGAACCATTCACACCAGAATACTTGTACTTTATACCTAAAATAAAAAAAATAGTTGAACAACGTCCTTCAACACTCTAAAAAAATCTAAATTGTCACCCTCATCAGATAATGGTACACTAACACCACTATTCTGATAGTTCTGCAAGAATTATGGGACCTCGTATGATATCGAATACCATTTACAATGCATGCATCATACAGTTGAACTTTAACATTAGGTCCCATTGCTAAATAGTATAACTTGTTTGTGATATTTGGATTTGTTAAATTCTTTAACTTTATCATTCTATCCCTAAACCACTGTGGAAAATCTCTCTCATGATATTGCAGAACTTGATTTGAATGAACTTTATGTGACAGTAGCTGTAGATGTTCACTGCATAAATGAATATTTAAATTATAATTTTATATTGAAATAAAAATAATAAAATTATATAATGTAAAAAACTTACTTTCTATATTGGTTAACTTCTTTATAATTATTGAGAATATACCAATATGCTTTCTTATACAAAGTCAAAGGCAATTTCAAATTACATTGGTTGCCAAACACTCTTGCTTGTTGTGAGAAGACACTTAAATTGCATGTTACTGGTTGAGCATCTTTATTTCGTTATGGACTACTAAATCTTGTCTCAATTTGACTCATATATAAAGAACTGAAAGTTAATACCTCATTTACAATATACCCCTCTTCAATAGATCCTTCAGGTCTTACATTATTATGAATATATTTTTTTAGTCTATCTAAATATCATTCAAAGGGATACTATAAGTACCCCGTGGTAGTTTTGATGTGAATAGCTAAATCAAGTTAGGTCATGTTGTGGTTTGATCCTTATGTCTAAGTGTGCAGGAACTTAGGAGCACAGGAGGTCAACCGAAAGACATAGCTAGCGAGAAAGACGGCATGGGAGAGAGCCAACGGGCTAGGTGAGTCCGAAGGACGAGGCACTACAAAGGAGTACACTGTCGGATGAGAAGCCAGAGCGGAAGGTTGCTCGAGAAGGCCGAAAACTGTAGGACCGTTAGATTCGATAGAGGGGGGGGGTGAATATCGATTCGAAAAAGACGAGTATAATCGCAGCGGAAAAATAAAATAGACACAGATGTTTTTACTTCGTTCGGAGCCTGTGATGACTCCTACTCGAAGGCCCGTGGTCCTTGACCACTTTCGTTGGGCAATCACTAACAAGTCGAAATATGATTACAGAATAAGTACAGGAAATGCTAGTAATAAAGCAATACCGACAAAGAAAATTAAATAAAAACCGGAAGAGCACTTTTGTCGGAGCGTAGTTGACGTCGCACTTGAACGTCGAGCAGCAAGATCAGCAGTAGAAGAGTTCTCAGTAAAAGTTGATTCTGAAGCTCCAGCCTGGGGCTTCTTTTATATCCCTTCCGGGCGCCTGGATCCCTTCCGGGCGCCTGGAGTGTGACGTAACTGCTCAAACCAAGATGCTCCACGTGGCGACGACTTGTCTGGATAAAATTCGCCTTCCGGGCGCCCGGACCACCTTGTTCCAGAAAGACTCCTTTTTCCTGCAAAACAAGGTTAGTCCGAGGCAAATATACATCCTGTAAAACAAATTGTTAGCACAGTTAAATAGATGGAAAAAGAGTATGACTTAGATTCCGTCTTTCCGAGACCGGAATCTAGTCACGATCTCGACTTAGACATCCGAAATGGATCTAAGCCGGATCGACGCCTAATGTCCCCTTCCCGGGAACGCGTCCTCACAGTCACTCCCCTCCAGTGACTTACCTCACTTACCTGCCAGACGTCCGGTCAGCCCGTCGACCCGTCTGGACTTCTCGCCAAACGTCCGGTCAGCCCGTCGACCCGCTTGGACTTCTCGCCAGCTATCCGGTCAGCCCGTCGACCTAGCTGGACTTCTCGCCAAGCGTCCGGTCAGCCCGTCGACCCGCTTGGACTTCTCGCCAGCTATCCGGTCAGCCCGTCGACCTAGCTGGACTTCGTGCCAGACATCCGGTCAGCCCGTCGACCTGTCTGGACTTCTCCTGCACACTCGATCAAAGTGTCAGACAACAACAAGACTAACTTAACCTATTTGTCATTCATCAAAACCTGGGTTAAATCGTTAGTGCTAGCCGCACCAACAATCTCCCCCTTTTTGATGGAATGACAACCTGGTTAAGTTAGTGAAAGCATATGCAAGAAACAACGCATTTGTGTGGTTTTAAAGTTAGTTTGTGTTTTCAAATTGGTTTAGCTAACTTAACCACCTAACCCTCCTCCCCCTTTGGCATTCATCAAAAAAAATGAACAAAGGTAAAAAAATCATAGTGAAGGGTTACTGTAACAGATAATCAAATTTTGAAAGATATCTAAGTTTGGTTCAAAATTTGAAAGATAAGAGTGCAATTTTTAACACCAAGTTAAAAATAGTCAAGTTGACTTGGGGGAGACAGGTTGAGTTTTGAAAAGTATAGATTTAAAGTTAATCAAGTTTAACTCTCAAGCGTGTGGAAATTTTCAAAATAGGTTTTTCAAAGTAACATTTACTTTTCAAAAAAAAAAATTTTCAACTTTGATTTATCAAATAAAAAAAATTAAGTAATTTTTCAAGAAAATTTTTTTTTTGTCAAAAATTAATTTTTAAGGCTAATTTGAAAAAAGCTAAATTTGGAAATAGTTAACTTTTCAAATCAGGTTTGAAAATTAGGTGAGATTAAACTTTCACATTTTTTCAAATACTTAGTTAAATTTAACTTTTTGTAAATCAATGTTCAAACATAGGTTAGGTTTTAAAAAGCATTTTTCAAACACACAAAATTTTGAGTTAATTCTCCCCCTGAACTTGATACTTAACTCTAACCAGCTGTCTAACCAATTAGGTACTAACTAACTATCAGAAGATAGTAGCTTTCACTTGGTTAGTCAGATTAAGTTAATTATAACCAGTCAGTGTTTGACTTGACTGATGAACTTTAATCTGATTAATATCTGAATTGTATTTAACGTCCAGACTTATGCTGATGCACTGAAATAAGCATCTTAAGTCTAGACAGTTGGCCTATGCATCTCACCCCTTTCTATGTTTATCAAACACAAGCAAGGTAAGCCTAAGGTGTTGGTGAGATGCTCAACAACTAGTCCTATGGGTACATGCTTTCTAAGGATTCAAGAACTAGTCTAAGGCCAAAACTGTTTTTGAAAAAATGGAAAGTTTTGAAAACAAACAAGTTTAACCTATAATTTGATAAAACCTATTTTGAAAGTATTTTTGAAAGATCCTAGTCTATTGAGCACATCCCTAATTTTCGTCGTAAGTTGCTAAATTCACTTTCACGGAGTGGTTTTGTGAAAATGTCAGCTAAATTTGATTTGGACTCAATGTACTTGAGTTCAATATCGCCTTTAGTAACATGATCCCTGATGAAGTGGTGTCTAATTTCAATATGTTTGGTTCTTGAATGATGCACAAGATTCTTGGTTAAGTTAATTGAACTTATATTATCAATTAATACTTTTACATTTGTGATATTTAAGTTGAAATCTTTTAGAGTATGCATCATCCATAATAATTGTGCAACACATTCGCCTATAGCTATGTATTCTGACTCAGTTGTAGACAGAGCAACACAATGTTGCTTTCTACTAAACCAGCTAACAAGTGATGAACCTAATAATTGGCATCCACTGCTTGTGCTTTTGCGGTCTAATTTGCATCCAGCATAATCTGAGTCAGAATATCCTATTAGTTCAAAATTATTTGTCCTAGGATACCAGATTCCTACATTTGTTGTTCCTTTAAGATATCTAAAAATTCTTTTAACCTGTGTCAAATGGGATTCCTTAGCACAAGTTTGGTATCTAGCACACATACTAACTGCAAATAAAATATCAGGTTGGCTTGCAGTTAAGTACAGTAGGCTACCTATTGCACTTCTATAATGTTTTAAATCAATTGGTTTTCCATTTGGGTCACTATCTAAGATTGTGTTTACTGCCATCGGGGTTTTTATTTCTTTTGTATTTTCCATTCCAAATTTTTTAAGTAATTCTTTGGTGTATTTATGTTGAGAAATATAGTTTCCTTCATTTGTCTGTTTGATTTGTAAACCTAAGAAATAGGTTAGTTTTCCCACTAAGCTCATTTCAAATTCTTTTTCCATTAGATTAATAAATTCTTCTAAAAATTCTGAATTTGTTGAGCCAAATATTATGTCATCCACGTATATTTGTGCAATAAATATGTTTGTATTTAATGATTTAACAAACAAGGTTGGGTCAATTTGACCTTGTTTGAATCCTTTAGATGTTAGGTAAGATGCTAGCCTCTCATACCACGCCCTGGGTGCTTGTTTAAGTCCATATAGGGCTTTCTTTAATTTAAACACATAATCAGGGTGTTCTAGACTTTCAAACCCAGGAGGCTGACCTACATAAACTTCTTCTTTGATTAGTCCATTAAGAAAGACAGACTTAACATCCATTTGGTATAGTTTGAATCCCTTATGGGCTGCATAACTTAGTAACATTCTAATGGATTCTAATCTGGCTACTGGGGCATATGTTTCATCATAATCAAGTCCTTCAACTTGACTAAATCCTTTGGCAACCAGCCTAGCCTTATTTCTAGTAATTTCCCCAGTTTCACTTAGTTTGTTTCTGAATACCCATTTTGTTTCTATTATTTTCTTATTCTTAGGTGGTGGGACTAGGTCCCAGACCTCATTACGCTCAAATTGGGCTAGTTCTTCTTGCATGGCTATAATCCAATCTGGGTCTAGTAGGGATTCTTCCACAGTTCTGGGTTCAATTTTTAAAATTAATGAAATTTGACTTAGGTTTCTAAAAGATGATCTGGTTTGAACTCTTAAGTCTGGGTCACCAATTATTTGATCAGTTGGATGGTTTGGGTTTACCCTTATTGTTTTAGGAGGTTGATTCTCTTGATGTTGTTCCTCGTCTTCATGACTTAGAGTTTGGTTGGTTTCTGGAACAAACTCAGTTGGTTGTGTAGGTTCTATGTCTTGTGTAGTTTCTTTAAATTTTACATTAGTAGTTTCTTCAATTTTTAAGGTAACCTTAT
This sequence comes from Zingiber officinale, assembly GCF_018446385.1. NCBI lineage: Eukaryota > Viridiplantae > Streptophyta > Magnoliopsida > Zingiberales > Zingiberaceae > Zingiber > Zingiber officinale. Next base: position 151,881,124 of record NC_055989.1, read on the forward strand.
TATAAATTCTGTAGCCTCTACTATTTAAGGAATATCCTAAAAAAATTCCATTTTCAATTTTAGAGGTGAATTTTCCTAAGTGTTCTCTTGTATTTAAGATAAAAACTGGGCACCCAAATACCTTAAAGTATTTTATGTTTGGTTGTTTATTATAGAACATTTCGAAGAAGGTTTTGTTATGAGTTTTGTTTATTGTTGTTCTGTTCTGTACATAGCAGGCTGTACTAACGGCTTCTGCCCAAAAGTATTTAGGTAGGTTATACTCATTTAACATTGTCCTAGAAGCTTCAAGTAAGGTTCTATTTTTTCTTTCTACAATTCCATTTTGTTGGGGGGTTTTAGGACATGAGAACTCATGATGGTAACCATTTTCTAGACAAAAACTGTTAAAGTTGTGATTTTTAAACTCTCCCCCATTGTCACTCCTAATTCTTTTAATTTTAATATCTTTTTCGTTTTCAATCTGTTTGCAAAAATTTGTAAAAATTTCAAAAGTTTCATCTTTATGTTTTAAGAATTTTACCCAAGTAAACCTAGAATAATCGTCTATAATTACTAAACAATATAAGTTTCCATTTATGGATTTGACTCCATGGGAGTCAAACAGGTCTAAATGTAGAAGTTCTAAGATTGAGTTAGTTTGTGGTTGATTTGTTTGTTTGTGGGTTGATTTAGTTTGTTTGCCTTGTTGACAAGCATTACATATGGTTGAATCTAAGTTAGGTAACTTTGGTAAGCCTTTTACAAGTTCATTTAGTTTACTTATATTTCTAAAGTTGGTGTGAGACATCCTCCTATGCCATAACCAAGTTTCTTCTTTTTGTGTTAAATAACACTTAATAGAAGAAATGGTTAAGTTGATGACATAGATATTGTCTTTTCTAAAACCTTTTAGGCTTATGGTAGGATTATCTAGATGTTTGATTAAACATTCTGTAGATAGAAATTTGACCTTATACCTAGTATCACACATTTGACTTATACTTAGAAGATTATATTTAAAGTTTTCAACAAGTAAGACATTTGTAATTATAAAGTCTAATTTTAACTCAATATTACCTATACCAATTACCTTGAGTTTGCCGTTGTTTCCAAAGGCAACTGTTCCTAGGCTTTTGTAAGTGAGTTGAGTGAACTTGGTGTGATCTCCAGTCATATGTTTGGAGCAACCACTGTCCAAAATCCACTTGGTTTCCTACAGTAAGTAGGATTTAAAGTTAGTCTTTTGAGCATGCATTATTTAAGTTTAAAATTAGCTTTAAGTTTAAAGTTTTGAAAAATAATTTTTAAGTTTAAAAATCTTGAAAATAATTTTTAAGTTAAAAATTAAGATTTTGAAATTAATTTTTAAGTTTAAAATTAAAATTTTGAAATTAATTTTTAAGTTTAAAATTAAGATTTTGAAATTAATTTTTAAGTTTAAAATTAAAATTTTGAAATTAATTTTTAAGTTTAAAATTAAAATTTTGAAATTAATTTTTAAGTTTGAAATTAAAATTTTGAAATTAATTTTTATTAATTTTTAAGTTTGAAATTAAAATTTTGAAATTAATTTTTAAGTTTGAAATTAAAATTTTGAAATTAATTTTTAAGTTTAAAATTAAAATTTTGAAATTAATTTTTAAGTTTAAAATTAAAATTTTGAAAATAATTTTTAAGTTTAAAATTAAGATTTTGAAATTAATTTTTAAGTTTAAAATTAAAATTTTGAAATTAATTTTTAAGTTTAAAATTAAGATTTTGAAATTAATTTTTAAGTTTAAAATTAAAATTTTGAAATTAATTTTTAAGTTTGAAATTAAAATTTTGAAATTAATTTTTAATTTTGAAATTAAAATTTTGAAATTAATTTTTAAGTTTGAAATTAAAATTTTGAAATTGATTTTTAAGTTTAAAATTAAAATTTTGAAATTAATTTTTAAGTTTAAAATTAAAATTTTGAAATTAATTTTTAAGTTTAAAATTAAAATTTTGAAATTAATTTTTAAGTTTGAAATTAAAATTAATTTTTAAGTTTGAAATTAAAATTTTGAAATTAATTTTTAAGTTTGAAATTAAAATTTTGAAAATAATTTTTAAGTTTAAAATTAAGATTTTGAAATTAATTTTTAAGTTTAAAATTAAAATTTTGAAATTAATTTTTAAGTTTAAAATTAAAATTTTGAAATTAATTTTTAAGTTTAAAATTAAAATTTTGAAAATAATTTTTAAGTTTAAAATTAAAATTTTGAAATTAAAATTTTGAAAATAATTTTTAAGTTTAAAATTAAAATTTTGAATTTAAAATTTTGAAAATAATTTTTAAGTTTAAAATTAAAATTTTGAAATTAATTTTTAAGTTTGAAATTAAAATTTTGAAAATAATTTTTAAGTTTAAAATTAAGATTTTGAAATTAATTTTTAAGTTTAAAATTAAAATTTTGAAATTAATTTTTAAGTTTGAAATTAAAATTTTGAAATTAATTTTTAAGTTTAAAATTAAAACCTTATTCATCTCACCCGATCTATATTTTCAATCAGGGAATCCTATGATTTCGTGAGATTAAATTGGATTTTTAATTATGGAGTTTTGGTTTAACGTGTGTTAGATTCAGATTTAGTTTTGGTTTCCACAAATAGGCATTCTTCGGATAAACTTCTAAGCTTGGTGAGTCACATGGACATCATTAGAAGTAACCAACCTTTCGAGGTTTTCCGAATAGTCCTATCCACGGAACTTAGAGCTAAATCTTGGTCTAACTGGTTAGGATTCATTTAAGGGTAGCTTCGGTCAGTTCCACTTGGCCAAATGCACAAGATTGAAGCCATATCTTTCTAGACATGCGATGCCCAAGCTTCCCTAACGTACTATCATCCAAAAATTTCACCAGTACCATGATTCAAGTTAAACTTGGTCTCTTTTTAACTAATCATAATTACCCTGCCGGGTTAATTTGTTTTGGGTTACCCTGTCGGGTAGGTTAGTTTTGGAGGTGCCAGCTATTCTGGAGCCTCCCCCTGAATTATTGGCCATTAATTTAGATTTTGGTTTTAGGCTTGTGTCGATTCTTTTTATAGTTATAGTTAACTTGGTGATAATTTTGTTGATTTTTAAACTGTTTAGATTTTGAATTTGATTTAGGTTTGTATTTTGGATTTTGGTTTGGTTTATACACTTTTATATAATGTATTTTTTCTTTAGGTATATAATATTGATTAAGTCCTACTTGCGTGGTCAGACACGCTTTTGGAACCCAAGCTAAATTGGTTGACTTGTATTGGGTTATTAATGATTTGAAGGTTTTATTTGAATTTGACTTATATCCTAGTCCGGTTTTATTATAACATGCTTTTTGATTATTTAGGATTAGGTCTAAATTTTTTGATCTTGTTGTGAATTTTTCTAACATCTCCTTTAAATTGTTTATTTCATTTTTTAATGATAAATTCTCCTCCTCAAGTGTTAGATCTTGAGTTGGATTCGAATTTTTTAATTGTTTCTTGAGGTTCTGATTTTCCTCAAGAAGTAATTTGTTCTCATTTTCTACTTTGGTTAATTTACTATTTAAACAAGAAATGATTCTAAAAAATTTTTTGTTTAAATTAAAATATACCTCATTCGAGCCTTCGGAAACGAGTACAGACTCATGGCTTGTTTCGGGTTCGGACCCGTCTTCATCTTCCGACTCATTTTCAGTTTCGGCTTCGCGGGCCATCAGTGCGACGTGGCTCTGATGTTTCTGCTCTTCTTCCTCCGATTCGTCCGAGGAATCGTCCCACGTTGCTTTGAGTGCTTTCTTTTTTGTTGGCTTTGGTTTGTCGAACTTTAGTTTTGGGCATTCGTTCTTGTAATGTCCCTTTTTGTCGCAGCCGTAGCAAGTCACGTTCTTTTGTTCTGAGGGAGAGCTGATCTTTTGAAGATCCTTTTTGCTGAAGCTCCTCTTTCTCCTGGTGAACATTTTTCTTACCAAGTTCACCAGGTGTTCTTCGTTTTCGGAGTCTTGGTCAGATTCTTCTTCAAATTCAGGCTTGCTTTTCTTTTCTTTGGAGGACCCTGCAAATAGAGCTATACCTTTCTCGGCTCTAGCATTAGTTTGTTCGTGTAATTCTAATTCACAGAAAAGCTCATCTAATTTTAAATTAGAAAGATCCTTAGAAATTTTGTAGGCATCCACTATTGATGCCCATAAACTATTACGTGGAAAGGTGTTTAATGCGTACCTTATTAAGTCTCTGTTCTCCATCTGGTGGCCTATCGCATGAAGCCCGTTGAGGATGTCCTTGATCCTCGCGTGTAGTTGATTCGCTGTTTCTCCTTCCTGCATTTTTATATTAAAAATTTTATTTAAAAATAGGTCTCGTTTTGTTACCTTAGCGTCGCTCGTTCCCTCGTGCAGTTCGATCAACTTGTCCCATAGCTCTTTAGCGTTCTTGTGTGGACCGACTCTGTTCAGTTCTTCTCTTGTCAATCCGCACTGTAGAGTGTTGATTGCTTTATTTTCTGTTGATGCTTTTTTCTTGAGATCTGCTGTCCAGTCTTCTGGATCCACTGGATTCCCGGCGTTGTCCACTGGAATTTTGTAGGGTCTCGTGATGCTCATCCACTGGTCGAAGTCTGTTTTGAGGTAGACCTCCATGTGCTTCTTCCAATAAGGGAAGTCGTCCCCGTTGAAGAGTGGAGGTCGCACTGTGCTGAATCCTTCTTGTTGGGACATTCTGTGCACAGGTAAATAACCAAAAAAATCCCAAGACTTGGTCTTGGATTAGTAGTGCGGGAAGAGAAAAAAAATCTAGATTCGTGTTGTACTAATTTAAATTGTTTAGAGAAATATTAAGTTAACGAAGCAAAAGTTAATTATAAAAAAATAAAAAAAATTCACCCCCTGTCTGATTGGTGGTTGCACCAAATCAGAGCGGTACCTGCTCTGATACCACTTGTAGGACCGTTAGATTCGATAGAGGGGGGGTGAATATCGATTCGAAAAAGACGAGTATAATCGCAGCGGAAAAATAAAATAGACACAGATGTTTTTACTTCGTTCGGAGCCTGTGACGACTCCTACTCGAAGGCCCGTGGTCCTTGACCACTTTCGTTGGGCAATCACTAACAAGTCGAAATATGATTACAGAATAAGTACAGGAAATGCTAGTAATAAAGCAATACCAACAAAGAACAATTAAATAAAAACCGGAAGAGCACTTTTGTCGGAGCGTAGTTGACGTCGCACTTGAACGTCGAGCAGCAAGATCAGCAGTAGAAGAGTTCTCAGTAAAGTTGATTCTGAAGCTCCTGCCTGGGGCTTCTTTTATATGCTGTTCCGGGCGCCTGGAGTGTGACGTAACTGCTCAAACCAAGATGCTCCACGTGGCGACGACTTGGCTGGATAAAATTCGTCTTCCAGAAAGACTCCTTTTTCCTGCAAAACAAGGTTAGTCCGAGGCAAATATACATCCTGTAAAACAAATTGTTAGCACAGTTAAAGTTCAACAGATGGATAAAAAGAGTATGACTTAGATTCCGTCTTTCCAAGACCGGAATCTAGTCACGATCTCGACTTAGACATCCGAAATGGATCTAAGCCGGATCGACGCCTAATGTCCCCTTCCCGGGAACGCGTCCTCACAGTCACTCCCCTCCAGTGACTTACCTCACTTACCTGCCAGACGTCCGGTCAGTCGGACTTCTCGCCAAACGTCCGGTCAGCCCGTCGACCCGCTTGGACATCTCGCCAGCTATCCGGTCAGCCCGTCGACCTAGCTGGACTTCTCGCCAAGCGTCCGGTCAGCCCGTCGACCCGCTTGGACTTCTCGCCAGCTATCCGGTCAGCCCGTCGACCTAGCTGGACTTCGTGCCAGACATCCGGTCAGCCCGTCGACCTGTCTGGACTTCTCCTGCACACTCGATCAAAGTGTCAGACAACAACAAGACTAACTTAACCTATTTGTCATTCATCAAAACCTGGGTTAAATCGTTAGTGCTAGCCGCACCAACAAAAACTAGGTTCAGGTGAGCCTTATTCAAGATGGTTGAAATCACCCAGGCAAACGAAGTTATAGCGGAAGACTCGGACAAACAATCAACATGGAGTAAACTCTAGTCCGAGTGCTTGAACCCCCAAGGCTAGCTAGGGTGCCCCAGGCTCACACCCTAGTCGAGGGCTGGTTCAGCCCGGTCCGGGCGCCCGGACCTAGTCCTGGTGCTTGGACCACCAAACTTATCACTTGTCGAGCTGTTGCGATCCATTGCAATGAGGATAAACTTTTATCCACGTCCAGGTGCCCGGATTAGGTCTATAAATACAACCCTAATTTTAATGGTCAAACAAAAATACTTGTAAATGAGTTCTTTGTCTGTTTTACTACTGTGTGAGTTGCAACGTTGTAAGAGGCTACTCCGCCCAAAGGGCATCATCATAGTGAGCTTTACTTGTCTTGAATTAGCAATCCTCTGATTGCAAACCAAGTAAATTTATGTGCCTTTGTCTTTTAATTAATTTACTTTTTATTTCTTTTTTGTACAAGTGGTTGTGTTAATTAAGCTATAAGATCTAGAAAAGTTTGTGTTTTTATTTTCAGGTAATTTACCCCCTCTTGCCAGTCACAAGAGACCTACAAGTGGTATCAGAGCCCAACAGCTTCAGAAGAACTTACCACCGATCGAAGCACAAAAAATGATAGTCGAAATAAGCATCCACTTGCCGAAGTTCAAGGGAGACTTTGCACACTTGAAGAAGATGGAGGTATATTTTAAAACTTACTTTGATATATTTCTAATCTTAAAAAATGGTTTTATAGTACCTGTCGATAACAACGGTGAGCTAAAGAAAGAAGATCATTGGATGAAAAAGGAACAAGCTGAATTTGAAGCATATGGAAAAGCAGAGTTCCATCTTCTAAGTGCGCTACCACCACAAGAGGTAAACCGAATCAGAGTCTATGAGTCTGTAAAGGATTTCTGGGAAAAATTCTTGGAGCTTCACAAATAAACTTCCGAAGCCAAGCTCGCAAGAAGAGATCATCTTCAGAACCAACTGACGAATCTACGACTCAAGGAAGGTGAAACAGTTCCTCAATTCCATGCCAAGCTTAAAGAACTAGTCACCAAACTCATGAATCTTGGAGAAAAGATAACCAACCAAGATTCTCTAAGGTATGCGCTTAACACTTTTCCTAGAACTCCTGAATGGTCAACTCCAGTAGATGCATATTACATCTCTAGAGATTTAGAGGTAAGTAATTTAGAAGAGTTATTTTCCACTTTTGAAATTTATGAGTCTAGATACGCAGATCTAAAGAAGGAGTCGAACCACAACATTGTCTTGAAGGTAAAAATGAATGAACTAGAATTCGAAATGTCTCTCGATGATGATGAAACAACTTTTATGATAAGAAAGTTTAAAAAGTTTATTAAAACTAATAAATTCAATCAAGTGTAGGACAATAAAAGGAAAAGAAAAGTAAAATGCTATCAATGTAATGAAGAAGGGCACGTCAAAGACAATTGTCTAAAATTAAATTACAAGGAAAAGGACAAGAAGCCAACCCTAACAAAGCACAGAAACCTAGAGGTGACGTGGGATGAAATATCATCAGAGTCAGAAATCGAAGCCCATGCTAGACTTGCACTGATGGCAAGTCACCAAAAAGAAGAAGACAAAGCGAGCTCATCTGAGATGACCATCGAAAGCATCGAAGAAGGGGGAGCAACATCAGAAGGAAGCGACACTATAGGGGGAGCTTCAGATAAAGGGATCGACGAGGTAAGTCAAGTTCGGTCTCTGCCTCCTAACAAATTGTACAGGTTTATAAAAATCTTATCTATAACTTCTTGTCAATTAGGAAATTAAAATAAAAAATTATTAAAAGAAAATAATGAGTTAAAAGGAACTTTAGCAACATCTTGTCGATTGAAAGATTTTGATAAACTAAAAATAAAAAAAATAAAAGTAGAAATAGAGAATCTAAAGAATTCTGCATGTTCGAATGTTGCTATTTCAAATTTCAAAAAGCATTAAGGACTAAATTGGTGATTTAGATACCACAAGGGCCAAATAAGAAAATTATCACGTAAATATGTACCTAGAAAACTTTGATCAATCCAATAGGAAGGAATCTATTTTGGATTCCAAAATCATGCTTAGATTAAATTTTTATACATATATTACTTTTAAATTGATTTAATTTTGCTTAAAATTAATTAACATTCTAAATAAATTGTTTTATTTAAATTCTATTTGAAATTAAGTAGATAATAATTTTTCTAATACAGAGGATTTCATCTCTTATCTCTAGAAAAATTTCTAGAATTTTTTGTTCATTATATTATTTTTTTTATAAATTTTCTAACAAAAATCATATTTTTCATTTTAAAAATATTTATCAAGATTATCTTTATGAACTTTATTTTTTTCTATAAACCTTATCATTTTATCTACCTAATAAAATTTTTATAAAATTTTTTGACAATTGGTGAATTTTCTATAAATTATTTATCCAAATATAAATTTTTAATATTAAAAATTCTTAAAAAGTTATTTAAAAAAAAATTCAAAACTACTTGCTATAATACATATTTATAAAAATTTTCAAGATTTTTTTGTGCTTAAAAACTATTTTAAAGTAATTTTTTTTAAAAAATATGCCTTTATATAGGAAAAAATTCATTACTACTTAAATTAATTTTAAGTTTTATGAAAATTTTACCTCTAGTTTGGATATAGATGTATAACCATTATAAAAAGTTTTATAATTTTCCAAGGATTAAAAATATTTTTAAATTATTTTTTCTAAAAATAGTTTATCAATTATAAAAATTTAATATTTATTATTTGTCTGGATGATAGTCACAGTAATTTTATCCATTAAACTCTGTTTTAAATTACTTCAAGTTATTGTCATAGTCTATCCCTATTTTTAAAGTAATCAAAGGGGGAGAATTAGAGATCAAGTCTAGGGGAGGGTACATTTTGATTTTTACACATTTTTTATAATTACAAATCATATACTTGTTATTTTTACTATTCTTTGTTTTCTATTTATCCTAACTTAACTAAGTTTGATCACATCAAAAAGGAAGAGATTATAAGTACCCCGTGGTACTTTTGATGTGATTAGCCAAGTCAAATTAGGTCCTATTATGGTTTGATCCTTGTGCATAAGTGTGCAGGGACTTAGGAGCACAGAAAGTCGAGCGAAAGACACAACTAGCGAGAAGGACGACACTAGAGAGAGCCGACGGGCTTGATGCGTTCGAGGGACTAGGCGCTGCGAAAGAGTACGCTAAGGGACTAGGCACCCGAACTAATCAGCCCAATGTTGACTCGTCCGACGCCTTCTCCAGTCGCTTGCTTCGTCTTCAGTTGCTTGGGTGATCCTCCAACCTTCCAGTGTTTAGCTAACCCAACCCCAACTCTAGCCTTCTCTATTAGAGTGTATACTAAAAGTCTAACTTTTTGTAAACATTTATTTTGAAATAAAGAATCACATTGGTCAAATGTCTATATTTATATGCTAAGTGTAGTTGTTCAATTAATTTATATTGTAGATAACATGGTGGGTGGTGTTACATACAGAAGATCATGTTATCAGTTCATTATAAATTATAAACAGTAGCTCACGACGAAGATGGATAGGAACAAACCATTGGAATAGTCGTAGTGTAATTTGATATTAGTTTATCTTGACTATAAAATTACACTAGTACACTCTGAGTGTATTGAGCAGGACCATTTAAGGTAAGTTCTTTTTATACTGACTGCATAAAAGAACAAGACCTTTGTTATTATGGAAGTGTGTACTCTTAATCCCGATATAATAACAAGCACGTGTACTTAGTATTTATTTCTTTGACTTATCAATGGGTGAGATTTAGCTCGTTAAATCAAGAGGTCTGATAAGTTGGGAAATAATATTATTTATAGTGTGTGTTGTTGATTATAGAAGGAAAATGTGTCCTAGGAATCTAGGTTGATAATGTCCCCAAAAGGAGCTCATAAGGATTGTCATGTAAACCTTGCAGGTGGACTTAGTCCGACATGACAATAAGGTTAAGTGGTACTACTCTTGGAGTTAGATATTAATTAAGTGAGTTGTCAGTAACTCATTTAATTAGTGGACATTCTATATCTTAAACACAGGGAGATTAACACACTCATGATAAGAAGGAGCCCATATAGTAATATGAGATTGGTGTGGTAGTTCAATAATAACTCTTTAGTGGTATGAGTTATTATTGATGAACTCGAGTTGGGCGTTTGGGGCGAACTCGGGAAGCTCAAGTTCATCGGGAGACCAAAACCAATTCCTCCTCTTGGTCCCTATCATAGCCTCTTATTTATAAAGTATTATATCCACCCATACCCACCTTTTTACCCATCCTAAGGTGGCCGGCCAAGCCAAGCTTGGATCCCAAGCAAGGGGCTGGCCAAGATCAAGCCTTGATGGAGCAAGTAGGTGGCCGGCCCTAACTTGGAGCCCAAGATTGGTGGTCGGCCACAATAAAATAAAAAGGATTTTTATTTTTAAAATTTTTCCTTATATGGAAGCCATGATTTAAAAGAGAGTTTAAAAATTAACTCTTTTCTTTTATAATTTCTACAAAAGATTAAGAGAAGATTGATATCTTTCCTTATTTGTAGTTAAAAGGAAGATTTTAATTTTTGATAAAACTTTCCTTTTTCTAATCATCCACATGTTTTAAAAGAGATATTTTAATTTATAAAACTTTCCGTTTATAATCAACCATGAAGGGAATTTTAAAAGAGAAATTTTTATTTTAAAATTTCCGGAAATAAATTAGGAAGCTTTAATTTTGTGTTTAAAATTTTCCTTAATTAGAGGACTTGTAGGTGGTCGGCCATTAAGGGATTAAAAGGGAATTTTTAATTAAATTTTCCTTCTTAAACATTGGCAAGAAATATAAGGAAGTTTTATTTATAAAACTTTCCTTATTTGCCAAGACCAAGGAATATAAAAAAGAGGGTAGAGGTGCCTCACCTCATAACATATCATCTAGTATTCCTCTCTTTTCTTCCTTGGTGGTGGTCGGCCCTCTCTTCCTCCTTTTCTCCTATTCTTCTTCCTTGTGTGGCCGGCGACATCTTCATCTCTAGGAGCTTGGTGGTGGCTGGATCTTGTTAGAGGAAGAAGGAGACATAGGAGGCTTTGTTTCTTAGCATCTCTTGGAGCTTGGTTGGTGGCCGAAAGTTCTTCATCTCTTGAAGATTGGTGGTGGTCAAAACTTGCTTGGAGAAGAAGGAAGCTTGGGTGGATTCTCGTTTCGATAGATCATCGCCCACACAACGTCCGAGATAAGAAGAGGAATGCGACAGAAGATCGTGAGGTCTATAAGCTACAAAAGGTATAACTAGTTATTAGTTTCCGCATCATAACTAGTTCATCCTTTTGTTTAGATCTTGAAATACCAAACACAAGAGGCTAATGAATCTAGGCTATCAAATTTATGATTTTGATTTTGTGTTTCTTTTGTTTTTCAAATTTGTGATTCGATTGTTCTTTTTGGTTAAACCTAGGGTTACTATAAGGAGATTAAATATTGAATTTCGTTGAAAGGCTTTGTCTAGGAAGTGGTGGATGCTCCCATAACCAACAAGGCCTAGTGCCTCACCATGTTTAACCTAGAAGCCGATCTCTAAAATAAATATTTAATCAAATTTGTAACATGGGTGGATTTGGATTAATAATGTTAAGCATCGTTTGCGATCCAAGTCTAAACCTCTAAGAACAGATAAGTTGAATTTGGAATCAATAATGTTAAGTTCTGTTTAAGATTCCAAATTTAATTTCTAAAGATCATAATAGGTTTTTAGGGAAGATTCAGGACTTGTACATAATTTTTGTAAAGGGGAACCAGTACGATATTCCGAGTAGCAACTAAAAATTGGTATCAGAGCTAGGGTTTACCTCTGTGTGTTTGGTTTTCAGTTTAATTATGCACATGTCATACATATTTTAGGCAGGATAATAGTAGGATATGCTAACTCTGTGGTTGCATGCTCCAACTATTATGGCTTAATGTGATTGTGTGTTATTGGACCCTTGGACATGTCAAGGGCATTTTATGTGTGTGCATGATTGTATTTATTAAATACAGCAGGAGCTGTATTAGCCCTAGGATTTTACATTTTTGTTTGATCTAGACTTCATGTACATTCCCTTGTGGAATATAGGATCGATATATGTAAAATTCTATTATTGTCGCGGATCATATCCTTGCAAGGCGTGGTATTATTGGAGGACCAGAAGCGCAGCAGAAAAGGAAGCTCGATGGACCCGACGACATGAACCCTAGGGCTGGCAGCACACGGAGGACAGTGATGGAAGAAGCCATAATAGTTGAAAAATTAATTTTCATATTTATTGTTTTTATTTACTGTGATGTGTGTGTGCTTGCATGAAAAATTCCTCACCTTAAATAACTAAGTGGGAGAGGGATTTTAAATAAATTTCATGGTCTCCATTACTGGTTTGTAAGTAATGCAACAAACTTGCGTGTTGGCTCTGAGTGCCTCCCTCCACAACGGATGAGTTTATTTGTGGATCACTAGATCAAACTTCCATTATGGATGGTTATAGGAAATTATTTAGGAGCGTGTGATCTTCTCCAACTGAAGGGGCACAATCCTATTTAATGGACTAAGTATCAAGTAATGGTATACACTTAGGCACATTTAATAGTATCCTCCCCAACTGAGTCACTGCTATTATTTGTGTGACCAAAGAAAAACCAACTATTAATTTTATTTGTCATAAAGTTAGGATGACAAGATAATAAAATTAATGGGTAAAACCTCCTCTTACAAATGTTGAATTTGTATACGTCCACACTAACGTGGCATGCAAAATTCACAGTGTTTTGAGGTGTTGGTAAATTTAAATAGTATTGTTTGAGAAATCAATATTATTCTAAATTTAGAGTCTTGACCAAAAGTTTATTTTGTGATTCTTAGGATGACTTTCAACCCACTGGCCATTATACTGAAAGAGAACAAATTTATTGGTCTCAATTACATAGATTGGAAAAGAAACCTGGACATTATCCTAACTGCTTAAGGCTATAAGTTTGTACTGTTAGAGGTCTACCCTAATGTGCCTAATAGTAATTCTAGTGAAGAGGAGATTGAGTATTATAGGAAATGGGTAAAGGCAGATGAGATTGCGCGATGTTACATTTTGGCTTCAATGTCAAATGTGTTGCAACATCAGCATCAGGACTTGCCAACTGCTTATGATATGATGAACAATCTCAAGGAACTCTTCGGACACCAAAATCGGGCTACTAGGCAAGAGGCAATGAAAAAATTGATGACAACCACCATGTCAGAAGGAACACCCATAAGGGATCATATCCTAAAGATAATGGCTTACTTGAATGAGATACAAATCCTTGGAGCTGAAATCGATGGGGGAACTCAGGTGGATATTATTCTCCAGACGCTACCCAGAAGTTTTGAGTAGTTCCGTCTGAACTATAATATGAATAAAAGGATGTATTCATTGACAGAACTACTGATAGAACTTCAGGCAGCAGAAGGGCTATTTCATCATAATTCTCAAATTCACTTTGCTGAAAATGTTTCTACTTCTAAGTCGAAAGGCAAGAAGAAGAAGAAACAAGCTGCTCGGCAAAGAAGGTGAATAGATCTCTAGGTACTAGACTAAAAGCTGGAGTGAAGAAACCAAAAGGCAAGTGCTTCATCTGCAATCAGTCTGGATATTGGAAGGTGGACTGTCCTCGTAGGAGAGAAAACAATTAATGTATATCTTATTCTCTAGTAGTTGAAACATGTTTAGCGGTGTTATCTATCAGCACCTGGTGTGTAGATACAGGAGCCACTAATCATGTCTGCAATACATTGCAGGGGTTCCAGGAAACCCGACGACTATGTGAGGGAGAAATAACCGTTTACATGGGCAATGCTACAAAAGTGGTGGCTGTTGCAATGGGAGACGTCTACTTATCATTTGATAGAAATAGAAGTTTGATTTTAAGAAATTATTTTTATGTACCAACTTTTAGAAAGAATTTAATTTCAGTTTCTAAACTGTTTGTGGATGGATATTCTGTTTCTTTTGATGACAAAATAGTTATCAAGAAGAATAGGGTTATTATCTGTTTTGGTACATTAGTAGGTAATTTGTATACTCTAAATCTAATTTCTCCCATAAAACAACAAATGGAAATTAATAACACATCTTTTAATTCTAATAAGAGAAAGGAACCTTCGGAAATGAACCAAACATATCTTTTGCATCTAAGGCTTGGTCATATTAACTTAAGTAGGATTCAAAGGCTAATAGCCGATGGACTCTTAGGTTCATTAGTGTTGGAAAACTTTCCAACTTGCGAATTCTGCTTGGAAGGTAAAATGACCAAGAGACCTTTTAAGGCCAAGGGGTATAGAGCCAAAGATGTGTTAGAACTGGTTTATTCTGATTTGTGTGGTCCTATGTCTATCCAGGCAAGAGGTAGTTTCGAATATTTTATCTCTTTTATAGACAACTATTCGAGATATTGGTACATTTACTTGATACCACTATGTGAAAAACGACGTTTTACTTCGCCACGATTTACTTCATCAATTTAAATATACGAGGTAAAAGTGTATAAGCAACTTCGCTGAAAAAACTGACGAAGTATATACAAATATAGACTTCGCATATTTAAAAACGCGGGCTTCGCTTTAAACTGAAATAAGCTATTACTTCGGAAAGTTGTTAAATACCGAAGTAGTAACGTCGTGAATAGAATTTTTAGTGTTTACTCCGAAGTAATAGTACAAGAGTTAACTTTTATTTTGAGACCACTTTTATTTCCCCCCACTTTTTCGTTAACTTCCCTCTGCCGAAATAAGGTTGGACCTCCTCTTCCTTCCCCTTCATTTCAGTCCTCTCCGTTCCCTCTCGTTAGGGCTTTCGATTTGGAGTCTTAGGCAACAGAGACGAAGGTTTCCTCGTTAGGGCTTCCGAAATAAGGTTTGGCAACTTGAACTTTCTTACGCAGGGTTTAGGTTGCAAGTGTTTGAGATATACCGTATGTTTTCAATTTGACAGAGCTGGCGGAAGGCTGAGGTCCAGGTTTCTTTCCTTCGATTTCTTTTTCTTATTCTTCTTCTTTTTCTCCTCCTTTATTTTGCAAAATCATGTTTTAGATGGTCTCCAATTTGTTGTAGGTTTGGTGCTATTCTTCCAACAAAGACAAGTGTTTGGAATTTTTTTTTGCTTTTTTTTTTTCAGTCTCTATGTTTACGAGGTCATTACCTAAAGGGCTGATTCATGATGCTTTCTTGGAGTAGATACTTCTGTTTTCGGTTGTTCTTTATTTGGTTTGTTGTTGTGGATCGTGATGAGACCAGTGGTGGGGGCTGCCATAGTCCTCACTGGTCAGTGGGAAGGCAAGGAACACAAATTTCCGACGACGACAACTGCTTCTGGTGGCCAGCAGACCTTCAAAGATTTCTCCGGTGAAGTCTTGGGGAAGAAGAGTGTGGCAACCTTGGAAACCGTGGCCAACAAGGCAAGAGAGGTTGCATTCAAATTTTGTGCCCCGAAAGTCAAAATGAACAGGGAGGGCGGTGGTTTCAAGAATGGCACGTCACCGCTGGAGCTGTGCACGACATTTTCCAAAGTCGAGATCAGTCAAGGCACGACATTTGAAATACAAAATTTGAATTCATTCTAAGCAATTCAGTCAAGGCACGACATTTGAAATTTTGAAATTTGAATTCAGCCAAATAAATTCAGTCAAGACACGGCATTTGCGGCATTTGAAAGTCGAAAATTGAATTCAGTCAAAAAAATTCAGTCAAGGCACGTCATTTCAAATTCAAAATTTGAATTCACAATTTGTTGCTGTAAAATAGTATCAACTACTTCAATTATTACCAAAAATTTTGAAGTAGTATCTATCTATTATTTCGATCCAGAACGAAGCTAAATGTAATTTAATCGATAATTACTTCAGGAATTAACGATATATGACGAAGTAAAAGTAATCCATTACTTCATTTTTAACCAAAGTTAAAGTAGGTATATTACTTCACAACAAATACTAAACGATGAAGTCGAAAAAGATTAATTACTTCGGTGTTTTTAAAAATCGACGAAGTTATATGCACTTTTTACTTCGTAATATGTCCGAACCCGACACCCAATACGACTTCATTTTTTCTGGGCCTACGACTTCGGAGTTTATCCGAAGTAAAATAAATCTTTTTACTACACGCGTGTCTACTTCGGTAAAAATAGGTCTTTTACTTCAGGTAATCAACGAAGTAAAAAGTCATTTTTCAAAGAGTACAAGACTGATGTGGAGAAACGTCATGGTAAAAGTATCAAGACACTACGGTCTGATCGTGGTGGCGAATACCTCTTTGGAGAGTTTAGGAATTACTTATCAGAGGCTGGGATTCAATCTCAATTGTCTGCACCTGGTACACCCCAATAGAATGGTGTGGCAGAACGAAGGAACAGGACTCTCATGGAAATGGTTAGATCGATGATGAATTATTCAGAATTACCAAATTCATTTTGGGGATATGCTCTAGAAACAACAGTGTACATTTTGAATATGGTACCTTCTAAATCAGTACCCTCTACTCCCATGGAATTGTGGAATGGGCATAAGCTTAGTCTGAGTCATATTCGGATATGGGGTAGTCCATCACATGTGCTGAAGGGAGATACTGGCAAGTTGGAATCACGTACAGAAGTTTGTCTGTTTATGGGATATCCTAAGGGAACAAAAGGTGGTTTGTTTTATAATCCTAAAAGTTAGAAGATCATTGTTAGCACCAATGCTCGATTTTTAAAAGAAGATTATGTAATGAACCATAAGCCCATAAGTGAAATTGTTCTAGAAGAAATTAGAGAGGACACGTCTAGTCTAGTACCAACAGTACAAGATGAAATATCACAAGAAACTGTAACACGTATCACAAATGATACACAACTACAGGCAGTGTCTCGTCATAGTGGGAGGGTTATGAGGCAACCTGAAAGATTCATGTTTTTGGGAGAGTCTTCGGACTTGATCCCTAGTAAACATGAACCTGATCCCCGGACATATGACGAAGTACTCCAAGTTAAAGATGCAGTATCTTGGCAAAGAGCGATGAATTCTAAGATAGAATCTATGTATTCTAACAAAGTCTGGGAGCTTATAGAACCATCAAATAGTGTAAAAGCTATTGGATGTAAATGGATCTACAAAAGAAAAAGAGGGACAGACGGGAAGGTGGAAACCTTCAAAGCAACGCTTGTTGCAAAGGGGTACACTCAGAAAGAGGGAATCGATTATGAGGAAATCTTTTCGCCAGTAGCTATGCTTAAGTCTATCTAGATACTCTTATCTATTGCTGGTCATATGGATTATGAGGTTTGACAAATGGATGTCAAGACAGCTTTCCTTAATGGAAGTCTTGAAGAAAACATCCATATGAAGCAACCATAGGGGTTCATTGAAAAAGGCAAAGAGCATCTAGTGTGCAAGCTAAATCAGTCTATTTATGGAATGAAGCAAGCCTCAAGGTCTTGGAACATCTGGTTTAATGAAGTAATCCCGTCTTATGGATTTATTCAGTGTCCGGATGAGTCTTGTGTATACAAGAAGTGTGATGGAAACGTGGTAGTATTTCTTGTACTATACGTAGATGACATTTTCTTAGTTGGAAATAATATCAAAGTGTTGTCAGAAGTAAGGGTATGGTTGTCCAAGTAATTTGATATGAAGAACTTGGGAGAATGCACACATATTCTCGGGATCAAAGTAATAAGGGATCACAAGAAAAGAATGTTGTGTTTATCCCAATCTTCATATATCGATACAATCCTAGCTCGTTTTAGCATGCAAGACTCCAAGAAAAGTTTTCTAGCTTTTAGACATGGAGTAGCTTTATCTAAAGAAATGTCTCCGAAGACATCAAAGAAGATAGAGGACATGAAGGCAGTTCCTTATGCTTCGACAGTCGGAATCCTAATGTATGTTATGTTATGCACGAGACCAGATATCTGTTTGACCGTGGGCATGGTTAGCAGATATCAAAGTAACCCTGAATAAGGACATTAGACTGTTGTAAAGCATATATTGAAGTACCTGAGAAAGACTAGAGATTATATGCTGGTTTACCAAGCAGATGATTTACTCCCTGTGGGTTACACGGATTCTGACTTCCAATCAGATGGGACAATAGTAAGTCTACATCAGGCTATGTGTTTACTTTAGGAGGTGGAGCCATTGCATAGGAG
Source organism: Zingiber officinale (assembly GCF_018446385.1). Taxonomy (NCBI): domain Eukaryota; kingdom Viridiplantae; phylum Streptophyta; class Magnoliopsida; order Zingiberales; family Zingiberaceae; genus Zingiber; species Zingiber officinale. The sequence continues at coordinate 151,899,367 of NC_055989.1, forward strand.
TGTTAAGCAGAAATGCGTTTCAGACTCAACCATGGAAGCAGAGTATGTGACAGCCTCTGAGGCAGCCAAAGAAGATGTATGGCTCAGAAACTTCTTGATGGACTTAGATGTGATTTCTGATTTTCCCAAAATCATCACAATTTATTGTGATAATAGCGGTACAGTAACAAACTCGAAAGAACCACAAGCCCATAAGGCGAGTAAACACATAGAGCGCAAGTACTACCTAATACGAGACATCGTGAAGCGAGGAGAAGTTGTTGTCGCCAAAATTACATCAGCAGATAACCTGGCAGATCCTTTCACTAAGGTCCTTCCGGCGAAAGCTTTTGATCGGCATGTTGAAGGAATGAGAATCAGATGTATGACAGCGTTTATGACAGCATAGTCTTTTAGTATAAGTGGGAGATTGTTAGAGTGTATACTAAAAGCCTAGCTTTTTGTAAACATTTATTTTGAAATAAAGAATCACATTGGTCAAATGTCTACATTTATATACTAAGTGTAGTTGTTCAATTAATTTATATTGTAGATAACATAGTGTGTGGTGTCATACACAGAAGATCATGTTATCAGTTCATTATAAATTATAAACAGTAGCTCACGACTAAGATGGATAGGAACAAACCATTGAAATAGTCGTAGTGTAATTTGGTATTAGTTTATCTTGACTATAAAATTACACTAGTACCCTCTGAGTGTATTGAGCAGGACCATTTAAGGTAAGTTTTTTTTATACTGACTGCATAAAAGAACAAGACCTTTGTTATTATGAAAGTGTGTACTCTTAATCCCAATATAATAACAAGCACGTGTACTTAGTATTTATTTCTTTGACTTATCAATGGGTGAGATTTAGCTCGTTAAATCAAGAGGTCCAATAAGTTGGGAAATGATATTATTTATAGTGTGTGTTGTTGATTATAGAAGGAAACTGTGTCCTAGGAATCTAGGTTGATAATGTCCCCAAGAGGAGCTCATAAGGATTGTCATGTAAACCCTGCAGGTGGACGTAGTCCGACATGACAATAAGGTTAAGTGATACTACTCTTGGAGTTAGATATTAATTAAGTGAGTTGTCAGTAACTTATTTAATTAGTGGACATTCGATACCTTAAACACAGGGAGATTAACACACTCATGATAAGAAGGAGCTCATATAGTAATATGAGAATGGTGCGGTAGTTCAATAATAACTCTTTAGTGGTATGAGTTATTATTGATGAACTCGAGTTGGGTGGTCGAGGCGAACACGGGAAGCTCAAGTTCATCGGGAGACCAAAACCAATTTCTCCTCTCGGTCCCTGTCGTAGCCTCGTATTTATAAAGTATTATATCCACCCATACCCACCTTCTTACCCATCCTAAGGTGGTTGGCCAAGCCAAACTTGGAGCCCAAGCAAGGGGTCGACCAAGATCAAGCCTTGATGGAGCAAGTAGGTGGTCGGCCCTAACTTGGAGCCCAAGATTGGTGGTCGGCCACAATAAAATAAAAAGGATTTTTATTTTTAAAATCTTTCCTTATGTGGAAACCATGATTTAAAAGAGAGTTTAAAAATTAAATCTCTCCTTTTATAGTTTCTACAAAAGATTAAAAGAAAAGTTTAATCTCTTTCCTTATTTGTAGTTAAAAGGAATATTTTAATTTTTGATAAAACTTTCCTTTTTGTAATCATTCACATGTTTTAAAAGAGATTTTAATTTATAAAACTTTCCGTTTATAATCAACCATGAAGGGAATTTTAAAAGATAAATTTTTATTTTAAATTTTTCAGAAACAAATTAGGAAGTTTTAATTTTGTGTTTAAAACTTTCCTTAATTGGAGGACTTATAGGTGGCCGACCATTAAGGGATTAAAAGGAAATTTTTAATTAAATTTTCCTTCTTAAACATTGACAAGAAATATAAGGAAGTTTTATTTATAAAACTTTCCTTATTTGCCAAGACCAAGGAATATAAAAGAGAGGGTAGAGGTGCCTCACCTCATAACATATCATCTAGTATTCCTCTCTTTTCCTCCTTGGTGGTGGTCGGCCCTCTCTTCCTCCTTTTTTCCTATTCTTCTTCCTTGTGTGGCCGGCGGCATCTTCATCTCTAGGAGCTTGGTGGTGGCCGGATCTTGTTAGAGGAAGAAGGAGACATAGGAGGCTTTGTTTCTTAGCATCCCTTGGAGCTTGGTTGGTGGCCGAAAGTTCTTCATCTCTTGAAGATTGGTGGTGGCCAAAACTTGCTTAGAGAAGAAGGAAGCTTGGGTGGATTCTCGTCTCGGTAGATTGTCGCTCACACAACGTCCGAGATAAGAAGAGGAATGCGACAGAAGATCGCGAGGTCTATAAGCTACAAAAGGTATAACTAGTTATTAGTTTCCGCATCATAACTAGTTCATCCTTTTGTTTAGATCTTGAAATACCAAACACAAGAGGTTAATGAATCTAGGCTATCGAATTTATGATTTCGATTTTGTGTTTCTTTTTTTTTTCAAATTTGTGATTCGATTGTTCTTTTTGGTTAAACCTAGGGTTACTATAAGGAGATTAAATATTGAATTTCGTTGAAAGGCTTTGTCTAGGAAGTGGTGGATGCTCCCATAACCAATAAGACTTAGTGCCTCACCATGTTTAACCTAGAAGTTGATCTCTGAAATAAATATTTAATCAAATTTGTAACATGGGTGGATTTGGATTAATAATGTTAAGCATCGTTTGCGATCCAAGTCTAAACCTCTAAGAAACAGATAAGTTGAATTTGGAATCAATAATGTTAAGTTCTGTTTACGATTCCAAATTTAATTTCTAAAGTTCACAATAGGTTTTTAGGGAAGGTTCAGGACTTGTACAAAATTTTTGTACAGGGGAACCAGTACGATATTCCGAGTAGCAACCAACATTCTCCTCAATCAGTCTTCCACACTGGCTTTTTGTCCCTCTGACGTTGTGCACGTCTTGTTGGTGCAACCTTAGGTCAAGGTTGACCTGGTTGACCCGACTCGAGGTGACTTGACTCGAGTTGTATTTTGATGTTTGACTTGGGAAGATTGTCGGTGCAACCTTAGGTCGAGGTTGACCTAGTTGAGTTGCATGTTGATGTTTGACACTCGTGAGAGAGTTCTATTCTTGATGTTTGACAAGAATAGGTGTTTGGGAGATTGTAGGTGCAACCTTAGGTCAAGGTTGACCTGGTTGACCTGATTCGGGAAAAGTCCAAGCAGGGAGCTTGGCACGCGAAAAGTCCAAGCATGGAGACTTGGCACTGGAAAAGTCCAAGCAGGGAGCTTGGCACGCGAAAAGTCCAAGTATGGAGACTTGGCATTGGAAAAGTCCAAGCAGGGAGCTTGGCACGCGAAAAGTCCAAGTATGGAGACTTGGCACGGGAAAAGTCCAAGTATGGAGACTTGGCACTGGAAAAGTCCAAGTATGGAGACTTGGCACGGAGAAGTCCAAGCAGGGAGCTTGGCACGAGGGAAAGTCCTAACTGGGATGTTAGGCAGTGTGGAAAGTCCTGGTGAGTGAAACCAGGCAGTGGGAAAGTCCTAACTGGGATGTTAGGCAGTGTGGAAAGTCCTGGTGAGTGAAACCAGGCAGTGGGAAAGTCCTAACTGGGATGTTAGGCAGTGGGAAAGTCCTAACTGGGATGTTAGGCAGTTGGAAAGTCCTGGTGAGTGAAACCAGGCAAGGGAAAATCCAGATGGATCAGGGATGATCGGACTTCTAGTGTTGAAAAGTCTAAGTGGGTCAAAGGGATTGACCGGACACTTAGCGGGGAGTGCTAGCAGGTCAAGGGAGTGACCGGATGCTAGGTATGATATACCAACAGGTCAAGGTTGACCGGATGTTGGTGTGGAAGCCTTAGGTTTAGGGCTGAGAAGTTTGGATCGGGCCGCACCGATCCAATGATATGCTCATCGATCGGTGCGGTGACCGATCGGTGACCGATCGATGCTATCGATGGTTATCGATCGATGCGGAGACCGATCGAAGGAGATCGATGGCGGAGAAAAAGCCGATCGGTCCGTAGACCGATCAGAGGTCCTGATCGGTCTGCGGACCGATCAGAGGTTTCTGATCGGTCCATGGACCGATCAGGACGAAACCTATAGGTCCACAGATTGTCTGATCCGATCAGGAGGTTACTGATCGGTCCACGGACCGATCGGGCTTCGATCGCGACACCGATCGGTCGGGGACCGATCGGTGACAACAAGCTTTACGCGCTAAGGCGATCGGTCTGCGCAGATCGATCGAGTTCTAGCGTTGCGACGCAACGGCTGTTTCTTTGTCTTCTTCGCAGTATAAAGGGTCGAGGGCTGCTGCTGCGCGATAACTTCTTCCTCTTCTCTTCTGCTGTTCTTGTGCTTGAGCTTTGTTGAGCTCTTCTTCGCAAGCTTCGCGTGAGCTTCTCGACTGGGATATCCTGCTGTTGTAGGTGTTCTGAGGAGCTGCTGCTTCAACGAAATCCAGTCGGCAAGGAGGCAAGAAAACCTGTGTTTTTACATTCATTGTTCTTGTCTTCTTGTATTTCTTGTTGTATTCCTTTCTTGCTGTTGCAAGAATATTGTGGCGAGGTTTCTCCACCCACAAGGAGTATATTGTATTAGCCGGTTTTCCGGGGACTCATCCACCGACGGATTGATAGGCTTCGTCCACCTTACGGACACGCCGAGGAGTAGGAGTTTCATCTCCGAACCTCGTTACATCCTTGTGTTAAGGTTTGGTATTCTTCCTTTCGTTTCTATTTGTATTTTCTGCTGCGCTAACAAATTGTAGGAAGAAACGAGCGATTTGGGGCGGCTATTCACACCCCCCCTCTCTAGCCGAGTACGAAGGATCCTAACAAGTGGTATCAAAGCGAAGGTTCGCTCTTCATCGGATCAACACCCGTGGGAGCAAAGCTAGAGAATGGATCTCTATGGAGAAGATGTCACCATTCCACCCTTCTACGAATGCGGCGACTTCGCGTATTGGAAGGTAAGGATGAAGTATTTTCTTATGACTAACATAATGAATTGGTTTTGTGTACAAGAAGGATTTACTCCTCCGGTGGATAAGGAAGGAAAACCACTTGAGAAGAAGGAGTGGACAAGAGAACAAATTCACAAATCCGAAATCAACAAAGAGGTAACGAAAATAATTGAATTTTCATTGCCTACTAACATCTTGTGTAAGATAGGTTACAACAATGCCAAGGAATTATGGGATAACTTGGCCAAGTACCATGAAGAGAGCTCCACTTCAAGCCATGAAGAGGAGCCTAGTGAGCCAAGTAGCTCACATCATGAAGAGAGCAAATTGGAAGTTGAGGGTTACTCAACATCTAAAGAAGAAGAGGAAGTGAGTTCTTCTTCTTCAAGATCGGAGCACGAAGAAGAAGCTTCTACCTCCGGGAGGGATGAAGAAGAGAGCATCCATTCATCCTCAACCCTAGGTAACTCAAACACTTTAAGTTCAAGTAAATTGCATATAATGTGTTTTGAGTGTAGGGAATTTGGGCACTACAAGAGTAAGTGTCCAAAGAGGGTAAGGAAGACTCCACCGGCGCCAAAGGTCAAGGTAGCCGGAGTCCCGACACGCAAGGGCAAGGAGCACGTGGTGTGCTTCCAATGCAAGCGAAGGGGACATTATCGGAGTCATTGTCCGAGGGGGAGGCAACCTCACAAGGGCAAGAGACCGAGCACTTCTATAGGGGGAGCTAAGGCAAACCCTAAGGTATCATTTAAGTTTCATTCGTGCAATACTAGTAAGATGCATGCTAGAAATTTTATTGCACTAGTCAATAATGATAAGCATGATAACATTAGAAATCGATACACATGCTTAGGTGCCAAACATGTGAGCCTAGATAAGGATAACACTAGGAAAGCCAACCCTAGAATTACCTCATCTAAGGTTAAGGAGAACCTAGGTAGGAATCCCAAATCAACTAGACACATGCCTAGGAATGCCTCAAAGAAAAATGACAAATCAAAAATTGAGGTACTAGAGAAGGAGAATCAAGTCTTGAGGTCAAGACTTGATACTTTGGAAAATGCTCTTAAGAACTTGGAGAAGTCATCTCTAGGGTTTAAGGGTCAAAAACCAATGTCCAAGGACAAAAAGGGTTTGGGTCACAAACTTAAGTCCCAAGTGGTCAAGCCCACTTATTATAATGTTCCATTCGATTATGGAACAAAACCTAGGGCTAGGAAGACCACTACCAAGGTCACAAGGGGACCCCTATAGTTGACCTTGATGAGACCAAATGACCAAGGCTTCAAAGCCTAAGAGGGTCATTAGGAGGGTTGCTAGGAAGTTATCCCTAGTGAATATTTAGTGAACCCAATGAGCTCTAATAGGTATTGGGTTCCTAGGAGCATCTTCTACCCCATAGATGGGTTAGAGAGTGTCAACTCCAATTAGAATGGTAGTTAACCCAACTTTGAGGAAATTGACACTCAAGGAGCATTTTCAAGGTTTTGATAACCTTTGAAAATGAAAAAGAATTATTATTTACTCCTTAAAGAGTAAATTGTGCCATATTTGAAAAATATCGATTTCAATCTTATTTGGCACAATTTAAGAAAACCTAGAGAAATACCATAATTGGGATTTTGGTTTTCTCTTAGGGATATATGGGCAATCTAGGGTTAGATTTTAAGTTAGCAAAGTGGTTAAGGATACTTAGATAGGTAATCTAGGTATATTTATCTATGCTAAATCTTGCCATGATTGTTTGCCCTCACATGTCATGACATCATATTTAGTCTTATTATCATTTGAAATGTCATGATAATACTTAGGCTAGTTTATATGTCATGTGTTAGTTTAGTTTCAAACTTTATGCCATGACATCATGACATTGGCACATGTTCTCATTTATGATACCATTTTATGTCATGTCATCATCTCTTGCATTAATAATCAATTGAATTGATTTAAGGATGAAAAACACATTTTGATATTGAGATCAAATTTGTGTTTAGAAAATGCATGAGACCTTAGCCTAAGATACCTAAACCCATATCTCACATCAAAATTGACATGGATGTGCTTGATACACTCTAGATGTGTGTGAGATATTAGGATCATGAATTAGGATCAAGGTGCATAGCTCTTGTACCTAGATGAGCCTAATTCAAGATATGGGGGATCATAGGGAAAGCTTGTGTACAAGTCATGTACATATAGCCCTAAGATTGTGGTCCCAAATTAAAAGGTTTGAAATCATTTCAAAATTGTTTTGAAAAACCTTGATGAAGCTTTCCTAGTGATAGCATTCATCATTGAACATTGTGATACAAAGTTGACTTAACTTTGAACTATTTCAAAGTTTTTGAATTTTGTATCAAGATTTGAAAATGGAAGTTATTCTCATAGAAAACTATTTTTCCATGATAGTATATGTTATGAGGAATGTATCCTCAAAATTTCACAATTTTTCGAATTTTCTGAAATTTTCTAGGAGTTTCTGAATTTCGGGAAGGAAATTTCAGAAACCTGCCTATCAGAGTCTGGATCGGTCTGGGGACCGATCCAGGTAAGTTCTGATCGGTCTGCGGACCGATCCAGAGTATTGTGGATCGGTCTGCGGACCGATCCAGTGAGTTCCAATAGCACGAGTGCGATCTGATCGGTCTGGGGACCGATCAGAGCGTGCCAGTTTCTGATTTTCAGCTGTTGGTCTGAAATTTCAGCTGGAAGTTGGGTTTTGTGGATTACTAAAGGTTTGAAACTCTCCAAGACATTGTTGGTGCAATAGTCAAGGGGGAGTTGACCTTTAGGGGGAGTTTTTACCTAATTGTCAAGGGGGAGTTGACTTTTAGGGGGAGTTGACTTTTAGGGGGAGTTTTTACTCCTTAAGACTTTTGAGGATTAGTGATATGGGATTATCACTAAGTTGATTGTTGAGTTTAGTATCAAGGGGGAAATTAAGAGTTTCAATGAAAGGTATGAGACTTTCATTAGGAAGAAACTCTTGACCTTGATACCCTCCTTTTTCTTTTTGATGTGTGTCAAAAAGGGGAGAGTGTTCATTTGAGAATTATTGGAGAACCCAAGTTAGGTTATCGGGTTAACCTAAGCTAGGGAAAGAATGTCAAGGAATGTTCAAGAAAAGAACATTGAAATTCTTTTTGATGTGTGTCAAAAAGGGGGAGAATTATTGGAGAACTCAAGTTAGGTTATCGGGTTAACCTAAGGGGAGAATGTCCAGAGAATGTTCAAGGAAAGAACATTGGACATTGGAAGATGGTTGGAAAACCTAAGTTAGGTTATCGGGTTAACCTAACTTGATTATGGGTTTTGTCAAACATCAAAAAGGGGGAGATTGTTGGTGCAACCTTAGGTCAAGGTTGACCTGGTTGACCCGACTCGAGGTGACTTGACTCGAGTTGTATTTTGATGTTTGACTTGGGAAGATTGTCGGTGCAACCTTAGGTCAAGGTTGACCTAGTTGAGTTGCATGTTGATGTTTGACACTCGTGAGAGAGTTCTATTCTTGATGTTTGACAAGAATAGGTGTTTGGGAGATTGTAGGTGCAACCTTAGGTCAAGGTTGACCTGGTTGACCTGATTCGGGAAAAGTCCAAGCAGGGAGCTTGGCACGCGAAAAGTCCAAGCAGGGAGCTTGGCACGCGAAAAGTCCAAGTATGGAGACTTGGCATTGGAAAAGTCCAAGCAGGGAGCTTGGCACGCGAAAAGTCCAAGTATGGAGACTTGGCACGGGAAAAGTCCAAGTATGGAGACTTGGCACTGGAAAAGTCCAAGTATGGAGACTTGGCACGGAGAAGTCCAAGCAGGGAGCTTGGCACGAGGGAAAGTCCTAACTGGGATGTTAGGCAGCTGGAAAGTCCTGGTGAGTGAAGCCAGGCAGTGGGAAAGTCCTAACTGGGATGTTAGGCAGTGTGGAAAGTCCTGGTGAGTGAAACCAGGCAGTGGGAAAGTCCTAACTGGGATGTTAGGCAGTGGGAAAGTCCTAACTGGGATGTTAGGCAGTTGGAAAGTCCTGGTGAGTGAAACCAGGCAAGGGAAAATCCAGATGGATCGGGATGATCGGACACTGGTGTTGAAAGTCTAAGTGGGTCAAAGGATTGACCGGACACTTAAGGGAGTGCTAGCCGGTCAAGGGTGACCGGATGCTAGGCATGATGTACCAACAGTCAAGGTTGACCGGATGTTGGTGTGGAAGCCTTAGGTTTAGGGTTGAAAAGTTTGGATCGGGCTGCAGACCGATCCAATGATACATGGCTCATCGATCGATGCGGTGGTGATCGGTGACCGATCGATATCTCGATGGTTATCGATCGATGCGGAGACCGATCGAAGGAGATCGGTGGCGGCGGAGAAAGAAGCTCGATCGGTCCGTAGACCGATCAGGAGGTTCTGATCGGTCCGTGGACCGATCGGAGTTTCTGATCGGTCCATGGACCGATCAGACTCAGCATAGGCTTCTTCCCGATTGGTCCGCAGACCGATCAGAGATGTTACTGATCGGTCCATAGACCGATCAGGCTTCGATCGCGACACCGATCGGTCGGGGACCGATCGATGACAAACGAAGCTTCATGCGCTAAGGCTGATCGGTGCCCGATCGAGTTCTAACCGTTGCGCAACGGCTAGTTTCTTCACCGCTTCTTCGCAGTATAAAGGGGTCGAGGCTGATAACTTCTTCCTCTTCTCTTCTGCGCTGCTGTTCTTGTGCTTGAGCTTTGTTGAGCTCTTCTTCGCAAGCTTCGCGTGAGCTTCTCGACTGGGATATCCTGCTGTTGTAGGTGTTCTGAGGAGCTGCTGCTTCAACGAAATCCAGTCGGCAAGGAGGCAAGAAAACCTGTGTTTTTACATTCATTGTTCTTGTCTTCTTGTATTTCTTGTTGTATTCCTTTCTTGCTGTTGCAAGAATATTGTGGCGAGGTTTCTCCACCCACAAGGAGTATATTGTATTAGCCGGTTTTCCGGGGACTCATCCACCGACGGATTGATAGGCTTAGTCCACCTTACGGACACGCCGAGGAGTAGGAGTTTCATCTCCGAACCTCGTTACATTCTTGTGTTAAGGTTTGGTATTCTTCCTTTCGTTTCTATTTGTATTTTCCGCTGCGCTAACAAATTGTAGGAAGAAACGAGCGATTTGGGGCGGCTATTCACACCCCCCCTCTCTAGCCGAGTACGAAGGATCCTAACACGTCTTTCACATACACTGGTGTACTCTTCCGTATTATCTTGTCCCTCAGATGTACCGAACCCACCAGTTCCCTTCCTGTGCTATCCTTTTCGCTAGCTGCGATTTTTTGCTTGACTTCTTGTGTTCCTAAACTCCTGCACACTTAGACACAAGGTATCAAACACAACAGGACCTAACTTAAAACGGTTGATCACATCAAAACTTATCCAGAGTACTTACAATCTCCTATTTTTTGATGTGCATCAACTCCAAGTTAAGTTAGGGTAATAAAAAGAAAAGTATCATAAGTAAGTTTTGATTTTGCAATAAGTAAAACATTTGCAAAAACAACAATGGATAAAAAAAAAATTTGCCTCTCCTAGACTTAATCTTATTTCTCCCCATTTGATCACACTAAAAATAGGAATAATTTTAAAAAAATATATATAAGAAAAATTCTATCGGTTACTTAACAGTTTGGCAAGTAAGTGGAGGTAAGTGACTGGAAGAGAGTGACTCGGTGAGGATGCATCCCAATTGAGGGGGCAGTAGGCGTCAGTCCAATTACGGTTCATTTCAAAAACTTAAATTGAGATCCTAACTAGATCCTGGTCTAGAGAATAGGATCTAAGTCATAATTTAATTATATTTTTAATGTGTTAATACTGTTTTGCAAGATAAATATATTTTGATCGTCTGAACTAACTTTTGTTTTTACAGGAAAGAGAAGCTGGAAAAGAGTTATCCGGGCACTCAGAAGTGATCTAGGCACTCAGACCAGATTTGCCCGGACCAGATTCGCCCAGACAGGTGCCTGGCTAGGCACCCGAGCGATCCGAGTGCCTAGAGTTGGTCCAAGCGCTCGGACTAGAAAACTCATCCAGAAGCTGAGTTTGGAGCACAATGACTGGATGAACTTACGTCAACAGTCCAAGCGTCCGGAGGGGGTTCGGGCTCTCGGAGGTGGATAAACTTCGACGATGAAGTTTCAATGAAAGCTCGCTACGTTAGTACAGTCCAAGCGATCGGGAGGGGATCTAGTAGCCTGGACGAGGATATAAAAGCAGCCTTCGACCAACAGTTTCAAGACAACAAGTGCTACAATTTTCATTCTTGTACGGTGCTCAGAAAAAGCTCATACGAAGCTATAACTCTCCTCCAACAATGGGTGATAAAGTTCTCGTTACTTTCTTTGTTGTCGGTAACTTTTTTTAGTTCACTTGTACTTCATTATTGTACTATTCGAACTATTAGTAGATTGCCCAACGAAAGCACTCAACGAGTGCGGGTCTTGGAGTAGAAATCGTCGAAGGCTCTGAACCAAGTAAAAAATTACTTGTGTTAATACGTGCTTGTCTTTATTTTTCTCGCTTCTTTCTCCTTAAGTTTTTATTCGCTATGTATTCTCGACTTTCGAAAAAGTGACGATCACTATTAACCCCCCCCCCCTTCTCTCTCTCTCTAGCATCTCTACGATCCAACAGGGACTTGGCATCCCTCTCCCATCCGAGGTGGACTGGTAGGCTCGTAGCCGAGAGTCGAGAGTCGAGAGTCGGTGACTCGAAGTCAAGAGTCGGTGACTTGTAGTTGGGAGTCGGGAGTCGAGATTTGGAGTCCCTCTCCCATCTGAGGTGGACTGGTAGATCCGGAGGTGGACTGGTAGATCCGTAGTTGGAGCAAGATTTCAGTGGCTCAAAGTCGAGGGTCGGTGTCCTATAGCATAATCTTTGATCATTCTGCCTAAGTTAATTATGGACTTTCAACTAACCCATAGCCCTCAGTAACTTCTTCTGTGTCACCCCCATATCAAAGATACTTTATGTAGCCAATTACGAAAGCTATCATGAACTATATATAAATTGAGAGGACTGCTAGCAAACTACATTGCAATTGAAATACGAAGTGTGATGTTGTTCTTCACATTTCACTTAATGTCCATACATAATATGTTATCTGTTATAATCTCTCTATGTTCTTGGTAATAGTCTGAGTTTTTGTTGCTCTCTAGCTCTCTATTTTATAGTAAAATTCATAATTGCCAACATTAACAACATTCAGTACTCACAAACAAGATCCAACAGTTAAAAGATCAAAATCTGGCCGAATCCAATCCAAAAAGAAGAGAAAACAAAGTACAATAAAATTTTTAATCTCGAGAGCAAACAGAGTCGCATTCATGGGACCTATGAACAGCCTGTTCTTCCTAAATTATTTGGTAGGGAAGAGTGCGTACATCTTCTCGCTGGATCTACGCAGTCAATTTCAATCTCCATTTCCATCTCAATGTTCTATCTCCATATTTATCTCCACTGTTCGATGCAAAAGGCCAACGTACTCCTCACCATTGCTCTGTATTCAGTAATTCTGAATTGCATAATTTAGCTAGTGAACACCATGGCATGCAATAATTAATAATGAAGCTCGGTGGTGATCAGTAATGGCGATATATATATAAATGCCAAACGAGAACAAGAAGATCAGAAACCTGGAAACATAAAAATGAGGAATTCCATGAGGAACGAGGCAAGCCTTTTCATCGGTTTCCACTGCTTTCTTGAACTGTGAGTCTGTCTGTTCTTGAGCAGTTTTGCCAGAGGTACAGTTCAAGAAAACTGTGGGAATTCATGCAGAGACTGCAAGAATCAAGCCATGCATGGAATTCCACGAGGTAAATTGTTTTTCTTTCTCACTGTGTTTTAAATTTTAAATTTATCGATAGCTAAATTAGAAGAAGGCTCGTCTACTTATTATTAAAAAAAAAAACTACTTATATATGTAGTTTGTATGTTCTTGACAGTTGATGTTCAGTTCTTGAGGGTGTTCATGATTTAGATTTTTCTCTAACTGTTTTTTTACTCTTTATATTTTCTTGCTTAATTCTTGAGGGTGTTTATGATTTAGCTAGATTTTTCTCTAACAGTTTGTTTGGGTGTTGAATTCATGGTATATTTAGGGTTCCAAGCCATTTTTTTTTCTTACAGAACAGATATGAGAATTCTTGAGCTATTATTATATTCCATTAAAAAATACAATTAAAATCATCACAAGGCCATTTGGATCGCATGCATTAAGTTTGAGTGTTTCTTGCATGATTTTTACTCTTGAGTATTTAATTAATTTAAGATGAATACAATTATAAAGAAAAAAAAATATATTTGAGATTAGAGAATTTTATTGTTTGTGTAAATGGAGTTTTTAGTTGAACCGTTTTTTTCTTCAATTATTTATTTATTTTTGAGAAAAAACAAATGAGCAACCTTAATTATAAATCGTCAAAAGACATCCTATTTTTTTTAAAAAAACTTTTCTTTTTTATATAAAAAATATATTTATTTCAACATTATACAACTGTTATTCGAAGTAACTATACTATTTCAATTGAGTTAAAATAGAATGTTTTTATATTATTTTTTTTATCAAATTGATAAAATTATTTAAACTTATCAATTCAAAATAGTTAAAATAACTATAAAATTATTATACCAACTATATATTAAATAGCTGCTGTAATCATTTTATGATTATTTTATCTATACTTAAATAATTTTAATTAAATTTAAAAAAAAAACAATGTAAAAACTGCTTTATATAAAACGTACCCATTTTGAAATTGACCAAATCAAAGTATGCTTTTCCATTTTCTTTCTCTTAATACCTCTCTGATTTTTCAAGGCTGAACTTTGTGTAGGATGGATGACGCATTGGAGGGTGAATAGTATTCGAAATTAATTTGTTCGTTTGGAAAAATTCAAAATAACGCAGCGGAATAAAGAAAAAAAATAAACACAATCGTTAACAATTTTTTTTTACTTGATTCGGAGCCTATGATGACTCCTATTCCAAGGCCTGCAATCGTTGATCGCTTACGTTGGGCAATCACTATAGATCTGAAATTCTTTACAAATATATAAGTACAAGTACTGAACTTAAAAATAGATTATACCAATAATAATTGATTTGGAATTGGTTCGTCGATTGTCGGAATAGTAGCTGAGCGTTGTTGAGTCGTTTCGACGTAGCGCACAGCTTAGAAGATCGTTGTAATGATGATGTTCAAAGTAGCTAGCCGAGACCCTTTTTTATAGCCTCTTCAGACATGATCTAGATCCTTTGATCTCGGGATCAGGTTTGACTCAACCCGGATCAGTCGACCAATCCCTAGGTTCGGTCGACCGAACTTGCTGAATCCACCTGACCTTCCGTCTAAATGCAGTATCTCTGGATGAGCCTTCGTTCGGTCGACTAATCCCTCTGTTTGGTCGACCGATCCCTCCGTTTGGTCGACCGATCCCTCCGTTTGTTCGACCGATTAGTTGATGGTCTCCGCCTTATCTGATTCGATCAACCTGGCTCGATACGGTCACCGCTTATCCTCGATTCGGTCGACTGATCCCGAGGTTTGATCAACCGATCCCTCGATCGAACCCGGTCTGATCTCTGGAAATCTGATCCTGCTGTACTTGGATTCGGTCAACCGATCCGGTCGTTCGGTTGACCGATCAAGGCTAAGTCAGACCTTGCAAAATTTGTTAGTTTCCTGCAAAACAGAGTTAGACAAATAGCAATTAATATGTAAATAAATAACTTGACAGCCTTCGGACTGTCTGGTTCTGATTTCGGATTTCCTCCAGAAACCCTAGGTCGAACCGACGCTTACTGTTCCCTCAGCGAGGAACGTGTCCTTACCTACTCCTCTCAGGAGAAGTTACCTATTGCCAGACTAATCCTCCAGATCGACTGAACTTTTACTCAGCGCCCGAGGCTTTAGGACTTTCTGTTGGACGCCCGCTCCACAACTCGTTCAGACTTCCACTTGGTCTGCGACCACCAAGGTTTTCACCTAGAATCCCTGACTCTAGGGTTTTTTCCAAAGCGCTCGACCCGTCAAGACTTTCCATCTAGGGTTACCACCCCCTAGGACCTAAAGTTACCACCCCTAGGGTTTTCCACCTGCCTAACCGTAGCTAGGAATTTTGTTAAGAACACTTAGGACTTTTCTGCAAACTCATTCAAATTTGTTAGACAACAAGTAACCTTAACTTTGAACCCTTTGTCATTATCAAAATATACGTTCGATCGTCTGATGCTTCTCGCACTAACACTTTGGACCGATTCATGGTGGCTAACTCTATTGATTTTAAAAGGGGCACTGCAGGTGATATTTCCTCACAATTCCATTCCAACTCCATTCACTCCATATCGTTGCGTTGCATTTTTCAACCGGTCACGAGAGAAGGAAAATGAGCCCTTTCGGATGATGATACTGACTTCGTCAATTCTTCGCCAGAGGGCAACTTTGCTCATAGGAGTGTTAGTGCATTTCCGATGGTGAGATAAATTTTTGATTTCAGATTAAAGATATGAACTTTGTTTTAGGGTGACTCTTTTTTTTTTTACCGGTAGTTGTTTTATGAAATGCCAAGGCAGATGACGATAGAGGAAACTCGTCAAGAGAAGATGAAGGAGGATGAATGGGAGATTAGATTTATTTTTTAGAAAAAAAAAAGATTATATACACATTTGATCAAGCTTACTTAATAGTATACATACTAAATTTACACTATAAGTCCATGCCACTAGTTCTTCAAGAGTAACAAAGAATCGGTAATTTATCGCGTAAAGTAATAAATTCCACTTGTATTACCTAAAATTTATGTAATTTTTAACTAAGGATGACCACTTGAGGTATTTTACTATAGGAAATCATCTAGAAAATTTAAAAAGACCTGAGAACATAATTTTTTATTAGATGATATGGAAAACTTTGCTCTTCCTAACCAATATAATCACAAATATACTGGTTTACCATAAAAAAAAAATAATAAACTCAATTAGCCTCATTGACTATCCTTAAGAGTGATCGGTCTGGCCCATAGAAGTTTTCCACTGGCCACCAAGGTCAATCGGGAAGTATGCACGGAGGTCAGCCCATAAGCCCAACATCCTTTGGTTGCGCCCCTCATTTGGAGGAAAAATTCCTGCAAATACTTTGATGCGGCGATAGAGTGAGGCCCACCTAGCACGAAGTCAACTGCCAAGGTAGATGTCAAAATCAAGGTGGTCAACGTCCAAATGTCAAAGGGACGAACGGAGGACAATTACAATGACTGGTCGGATCAGTCAGGGCTCGACCGGCGAGAGACATGCCCGAGCGGACCGCCTGTTTAGCTCAGGATAATACGTAAGACAACCGATACTCAGTACGGAGCAGCAGGATGCTAAAGGAGATCGGATAGCTTGTCTGAACAGGGGAGGGTATGTTACTACGTAGTCACCGCAGGGAAGAGCAACTAAGGTCAACAGAGCAGAGGAGTCCCGACTGAGCGGCTAACCCACTCGGCCAAGCAGCGAGACCTGGCCATGGACAGAACGAAGGAGTCTCGGCCGAGTGGATACCCTGCTCGGCCAAGCAACAGGACCACCATAGTATCTCTCGACATCCTTTTGGGAGATAGTGCTGCTGACACTAGGCATGGACGATAAGCGAATCGTACAGCAGAAGCTTCTACTGTCTCGTCAGGGATATGCATACCCTATTAAGGCATAGTATTAGAGGTACTTTCTTGACAAGTCCTTTCATAGGACATATTGAAAAACATGCTCATGCCTCAAGAAGCATGCACGTCTCCCACCAGGATTCTATATAAAGGGAGGTCCGTCAACAGTGGAGGTACGCGTTATTCACTGTTTATGCCTATGTTACTATTGCTCCGCTTTCCTTCTACACTTCCGGTGAATGACTTGAGCATCAAAGGGCCAACGCTGGGGACCCCTCCTTGGCTTGGCACTGACGTTACTTGTTTTGTAGAGGAAGCAAGGTCAACATTTGATTAGTGAAGCCGCCACATCCCCAGCTTTCCACCTTCCCTCTTTCGAACATGATAATTTTGTAGGATGAGTGCGATAGAAGGGGGGCGGGGGGGTAAATATCGCGCTCTTTAAAAACTTTTCTTTTACTTGTTTAAATCAAAGTCATGCAACGGAAAATAAAGAACAGGTTTGGTTATTTGGTTCAGAGCCTAGGTAGACTCCTACTCCAAGACCCGCGATCCTTGATCGTACCGTTGGGTGATCCACTAAAACTCTTTTCTCTGAAAACATCAGAGAGAAGCAGATCGTACAATGAAATGAGTAAGATAGTAACAGCCTACTATCTTACTTTAGATTAAGTACAAAACAAGTTAAATAAATATACCGATTACTTAGATAGAAGATGCATCTCGATCGGTACTTCTTGGATGGTACAGCAGCTTGCTTGATAGATGCATAGAAGAGTAGTAGCACGAACAACAGCTTGCATAGAGGTGAACTTTAGACAGATTTGATTTCGTTACATAGCCTCGGACCTCGAGCTTACTTTTATAAGAGTCGTCGACGTTCGATCAACCGATCCCTATGTTCGGTCGATTGAACCAGCTCCCTTCCATCTTCGCTGAGATCTGATGCTGATTCGATCTTCGGCATTTAATGACAATAAAGTGTTTGGTCGACCGATCACTTTTTTCGGTCGACTGAACAAAGAACTTCCCTGTTCATCGAGATTCGCACTTAATGCTGCATTGATGAGGTGATCATTCGATCGACCAATCTCCTGGTTCGGTTGACCGATCAGCTTAGTTTCCTTCTCTGCTTCTGACCGAACTGATCTGTGCCACATCGTCAGGGTTCGGTCGACCGATCCAGCTTTGATCAGGTTTCACTCTACTTTGATCTGAACTGGTGTCTAGCTTTGTTTGGTCGACCGATCCTCCTGTTTGGTCGATCGATCAGGTCGATCCTACAAAATAGAGTTAAACAGTATATTCCTGCAAAACATATATTAGCATAGTAATATATAAAATACATAAGTAGTATTAGACAGTAGAACTGTCTTGATCTCAAGTTGGAAACTTTTCCAATTTATTCAGTTGGATCAGTGACCTTAGGTTGTTCCCTTCAGGAACATGACAATTATTTTTTTTAGAATGATAATTATTTTTATGGAGATATTTGAAGTCATTTGGACATTTTTAAATCATTGGAACAAAAGTGACCGATGGATCCAAGACATTTTAAAATTTAAAGAAAATAATTTTATATGACATAGGGGAGTCCTATTTATTTGTGGTGTCGAATAGTAAGCATCATCTATAGGTCATTTGAAAGTCGGCTAGAGGGGGGTGAATAGCCCTATATAAAAATAAAAGAAACAAAATTTTTCTCGAACTTTACAGCTTGATTAATACTTGCATAAAAAGTAATAAGTAGTAAACTAAAGACAGAGGCACAAAAGGAGTTACTTGGTTTGCAATCAGATAATTGTTAATCCAAGGCAATTAAAACTCACTATCAAAATCTCCTACAGGAGGAGAAACCTCTTACAGCGTTGACAGCTCACACAGTAGTAGAACAGACAAAGAAATTGATTACAAGTGATTGTATCTAGTTACTGGGATTAGGATTGTATTTATAGCTCTGATTGGGGCACCTGAAAGAGTTCCAAGCGCTTGGACATGGATAGAATTTTATCCTCATCGCAACGGATAGTACCACGTCATGTTTCAATAAAGTTTTTGATCTGGGCGCTCGAACCAGGTTGACATAGCCTCCGTTGGGCGAGGTGCCCAGGGGCACCTAGGTGATCTAAGCGCCCAGACCGCTAGTCAACATTCTGTTGACTTTTTGGTCCAGACTCTTACTCCTGTTCCGCTTGCTTGGGTCCGAGTCTTCTGCTTCGACTCCACTTACTTGGGTGATTTCAGCCATTCAGAATAGAGCGCACCAGAACCCATTTTCCGGCATTCTCGTGCAACATTTCGCTCCGGCTTCTCGTCCCTCGAAAATGTCGCGCTCCTTCTCATTTGCCAGCGTACTCTTCCGCAGCACCTCGTCCCTTGGATGCATCGAGTCTGTTGACACTCTCTCATATCGTCCTTCTCGCTAGCTACATCTTTCGCTTGACTTCTTGTGCTCCTAAGTTCCCGCACACTTAGACACAAGGGTTAAAATACAACATGACCTAAGTTGACTTGGTTGATCATATCAAACCTACCACAGAATACTTATAATCTTCTCCTTTTTGATGTGAGCAACCTAAGTTAAGTTAGGGTAAATCAAACATAAATAATAGTAAGATAATAAATTTTGTAAGTACAAAAATGTAAAAATTAATGTACCCTCCCTTTAGACTTAATCTCTAAGTCTCCCCCTTTGATCACATTAAAATGGGTTAACCTATGCAAATAACTAGAAATAAATTGAAGCAAAGTCTAAGGGATAAAATATAGTGACCAAAAAACAATCAAGAAGTTTTAAGTTTTGAAGATCTTGATTTTTCAATTTTAAGTAGAGATAAAATTTTTTCGACATAAATACATATTTTAGAAAAATTACTTAAAAATAGTAATTAACCTCATAAAATTCTAATATATTTTTTGAGAATATATAATAGTAAGTAATTTTTCAGAAAAAAATATATTCTAAATAATTGAATTTTCAAAAAATTTTAATGCTAAAAATTTATATTTGGATAAATAATTCATAAAAAATTCACCAACTGTCAAAAAAATTTCATAAAAATTTTCTTAGATAGAAAAAGGATAAAGTTTGACAGAAAAAAATAAATTTTACAAAAAATAACACTACAAGATATTTTTAAATTTAATAATATGATTTTTTTTAAAAAAATCATAGAAAAATAATACAACGGTTAAAAAATTTGAAATTCTTTCTATAGATGTGTAATGAAATTTTATTTCTCATAAAAATTTAATTTTAATTAATTTCTAACAGAAATTATACAAAATAATTTATTTGATAATTCTAAGTAAGAATATGAAATCAAATTAAAAATAAAACATGAATAATGAGTTTTCAATTTAAGCATGATTTTGAAATCCAATATAGGTTCCTTCCAACTGAGTTAATCAAAATTTTCTTAAAGATTTATTTTCTTGATAATTTTTTGATTTGGCTCTTGTGATATTTAAAGTACCAATTTAGTCCATTCTAAATTTTGAAATTAGAAATAGCTATATTTGAACATGCAGAATTCTTTACATTCTCTATTTTTATTTTTATTTTTTTTCAATTTTTATCTTGTCAAAATCCTCTAGTTGACAAGATGTTGTTAAAGTTAATTTTAACTCTTTATTTTCTTTTTCTAATTTACATACATTTTTTGATAATATTTTTATAAACTGAAATAACTTATCAGGAGGTAGAGATCGTACCTGACTTAGCTTGTTGATCCCGTAGTCTGAAGCTCCCCCTGAAGTGTTGCTTCCTTCTGGCATTGTTCTCCCTTCATCGATGGTCTCGATACTCATTTCAGATGAGCTTACTTCGTCTTCTTCTTTTTGGTGACTTGCCACTAGCGCTAGTTTGGCGATGGCTTCGACCTCTGACTCAGACGATGTTTCGTCTCACGTCGCCTTTAGATTTCGATGCTTTTCCTGAACTAGTCTTTTGTCCTTGCTCTTGTCCTTGTCCTTATCCTTGCTTTTCAATTTAGGGCAGTTATTTTTCATGTGTTCTTCTTCATTGCAGTGATAGCATATTACCTTTCTTCTTCTTCTTTTATCCTGCACTTGATTAAACTTATTAGTTTTAAATAAATTTTTAAATTTCTTTATCATGAACGTCGTTTCGTCATCATCGAGAGAAGTTTTGGATTCTGGTTCATCCATTTTTGCCGTCAAGGCAATGTTATATTTGGGCTCCTTCTTCAGATCTGCACATCTTGTTTCTTGAACTTCAAATGTTAAAAATAACTCTTCTAAAGTACTTACCTCTAGATCCTTAGAGATATAATAAGCATCTACTAAGGATACCCATTTAGAGGTCCTAGGAAATTAAAGGCGTTAAGCGTGTACCTTAGTGAATCTCAGTTGGTTACCTTTTCTTTGAGATTCGTGAGTTCGGTGATGAGCTCCTTGATCTTGGAGTGAAAGTGTGCAACTATTTCGCCTTCTTCTAATTGAAGGTTACTAATCTGGTTCTGGAGCAGGTCTCGTCTCGCGAGTTTGGTTTCGCACGTACCTTCATGTAGCTCCAGGAACTTTTCTCAAAGTTCCTTTGCTAATTCGTAGGCATCGATTATGTTAACTTCTAGCGGAGTTAGCACGCTTAGTAGATGAAATTTAGCTCATCCATTTGCTACGAAGTGTACTTGCTCCTTCTTGGTCCATTGATATTCTTTTTTGTCCTTTGGTGTTACAAAACCATACTTTAAAATTAGTAATAAATCAAAGTCTATGTTGAAAAATACCTCCATCTTTCTTTTCCAAATTGCGAACTCCCCCTTGAACTTTGGTGGGTAGATGCTCAGTCTTACTATCTCTTGTGTTTCGATCGACGGTTAGTCCTCTTAAAGTGTCCTCGCTCTGATAATAATTGTAGGTCCCTTGAAGGTTGGCTAGAGGAGGGTGAATGGCCTTGCACAAAAATAAAAGAAACAAAACCTTTCTCAAACTTTACAGCTTAATCAACACTTTCATAAAAAGTAATAAGTAGTAAACTAAAGACAGAGGCACAAAAGGAGTTACTTGGTTTATAATTAGATGATTGCTAATCCAAAGTAATTAAAACTCACTGTCAAAATCTCCTTCAAGCAGAGAATCCTCTTACAGTGTTGACAGCTCACACAGTAGTAAAACAGACAAAGAAATTGATTATAAGTGATTGTGTCTAGCTACTGGGATCAGGGTTGTATTTATAGCACTGATCGGGCCACCTGGAACCCTTCCAGGCGCCTAGACGTGGATAGAATTTTATCCTCATCGCAACGGATCATGCCACGTCACATTTTGATAAAGTTTCTGGTTCGAGCGCCTGGAAGGATTTCAGGCCCTCGGACCGGGTCAACACAGCCCCCGCTGGACAAGGCGCCCGGGGGCACCTGGACTGCTAGTCAACATTTTGTTGACTTTTTGGTTTGGGCTCTTACTCTAGTTCCCCTCACTGTCTAGGTCTTCCGCTCCGACTCCGCTTACTTGGGTGATTCTGACCATCCGGAATAGGGCTCACTCGAATCCATTTTTTGACCTTCTCGAGCAACCTTCCGCTCCGGCTTCTCATCTCTCAGAAACATCACGCGCCTCTTTCTCGTCCTCCAGCGTACTCTTCTGCAGCACCTCGTCCCTCGGACGCACCGAGCCCGTTGACTCTCCCCTGTGTCGTCCTTCTCGCTAGCTGCATCTTTCACTCGACTTCCTGTGCTCCTAAGTTTCTGCACACTTAGACACAAGGGTTAAAACATAACAATACCTAACTTAGCTTGACTTGATTAATCACATCAAAACTATCACGGGGTACTTACATCATCATCATTCCATTTATAGTGAGCTTCTAACTTTATTTCTAGTGAGTAAATAACGTACTATTGACTTAAAATTTGAGAGATCATAACTTTTGATTCGGATTGAATCACATAATGCACAATATATTAAATCGAAGATCTCAGAATGAGCTTTAATTTGATATATTGTGCATCCCGTGATTCATTCCGAATCAAAAGTTATGGTCCCTTAAAGTTTAAATCAGTAACAAGTTGTTGCTGGTATTCGTGTTATTGATCTTAAAAAACCAATAACAATGTATTATTGATCTTAATAAACCGACAACATTATTTTGTTGGTCTTAGGAAAACCAGCAACAACGTGTTGCTAACTGTTGGAACCCAAGATTGTTTTGATGTAATCAAACAAGTTAAGTTAGGTCCTGTTTGGTTTAACCCCTGTGTCTAAGTGTACAGGAGTTTAGGAGCACAGGAAGTCGAGCGGAAGACGCCGCTAGCGAGAAGGACGGTACGGGAGTGAGCCGATGGGCTTGGTGCGTCCGAGGGATGACCTGCCGCGGAAGAGTACACCGGTGGATGAGAAGAACGTATGCGACATTCGAGGGACGAGAAGTCGGGGAGGAAGGCTACTCGAGGAAAAAGCCAAAAATTGGATTCGGGTGAGCCCTATTCTGGATGGCCGAAATCACTCAAGTGAGCGGAGTCGGAGCGGAAGACCCAGACTGAGACAAGTAGAACTGGAGCAGAGGGTCCGGACTGAAAAAGTCAAAATTGTTGACTTTGGTGGTCAGGGCGCCCGGAGCCATTCTGGATGCCTAGAGTCCGAGCGCCCGGAGCCATTCCAGACGGCCTAAGTCCAGGCGCCCAGAGTCCAGGCACTCGGAACCCTTCCGGGTGCCCGAAACTCAACTTTTATCAAAATTGACGTGTACGTTGACCGACGCATCGGGGATAGAATTCTTTCCCACTCCAGGTGCCTGGAACCCTTCCAGGCACCCGGAACAGTGCTATAAATATAACTCTGATTTCAGTAGTTCAAATAACAACTTGTAATTCATTTCTTTTTGTTCTACTTTCATTTATGAGTTGTTAACGTTGTAAGAGGCTACTCCACCCGAAGGAGATTGTCATAAAGTGTGCTTCATTTTTTCTTGAATTAGCAATCTTCTGATTGCAACCCAAGTAAGTCTCCTTGTGTTTCTGTCTCTGTAATTAGTCTCTTAGTTTTTTATTACAAGTGTTTTTTATTAAGTTATGAGTTGAGAAAGGGTTGAGTTTGTTTTTTCAAGACAATTCACCCCTCCTCTCTGTTGGTGCAACATCCCTCAGGTCAAGGTTGACCTGGTTGACTAAGTTGAGTCTTGGTTTGGGTTTAGATGTTTGACAATAAGAAATTGATTGAAGAAGAGTCAAGTAGGTCAAGGGAGTGACTGGATACTTGACTGGAAAGTCCTAGTGAGTGAAGCTAGGCAAAAGGAAATCCTGGTGAGTGAAGCCAGGTGAAAGTCCTAGTGAGTGAAGCTAGGCAGAAGGAAATCCTGGTGAGTGAAGCCAGGTGAAAGTCCTGGTGAGTGAAGCCAAGCAAGGGAAAATCCAGATGGATCAAGGATGATCGGACATCTGGTGTTGGGAAGTCCAAGTAGGTCAAAGGATTGACTGGATACTTGGCACGAGGAAATCCAGATGGGTTAAGGTTGACCAGACATCTGGTGGAAGTCCAAGTAGGTCAAGGGAGTGACCGGATACATAGCACGAAGAGAAAAGTCCAAGTGGGTCAAAGGGATTGACCATACACTTGGTGGGAAGACCTAGCAGGTCAAAGGAGTGACCAGATGCTAGGCATGATGTACCAACAGGTCAAGGGTGACCGGATGTTGGTTGGAGAGGCTTGGGACTTGGTTTTGGACAAAAACCAGGCTCTGGATCGATCAGTGGATCGATCCAGGAGCTGGATCGATCCAGGCATTTCCCAGCGAACAGAGAGCCTCTGGATCGATCCGTGGATCGATCCAGATGTCCCAATCGATCAGTGGATCGATTGGGACGCGGCTGCTTCGCGCGATAAGCGCTGGATCGATCCATGGATCGATCCAGGCGGTTTTCCCAGAGCACAGAGGCGCTCTGGATCGATCCATGGATCGATCCAAAGCTTCCCCGATCGATTGGGAACATTCGAATCGATCGGGATCCGACCGTTGGCGTCGATAAAGGCCGCAGGCGAGCGTTGTCTTCGCAAGCACTTCACCGATTCACTCCAGATCTCTCGCCAACTCCTCCACAGCGCTCTCAAAGATCAGATCGCCAGTTCTTGAAGGATCTTGGAAGCTTTCCAAGTCAAGAGGCGGATCAAAGGCAAGAAGAGAAGCTAGGGTTAGGGTTTTCTGTACTCATTGTAAGTCTTGCGCTTGTATTTTGTTTCCCTTTCCTTTCTTCTTGTACTGAGAGTCTTGTAGGGCTTCTCCGCCCTCGGTAGTTATCGAAAAGGAGTGTTTTCATAGTAGAGGGTGCGTGCGTGGTGTGGATCCTTGGACTAGTCACCTCTTGTGAGGTGGATACCAAGTAAACCAACCGTGTTAGCGTTGTGTGATTTGTTTCTGTATTTTCCGCTGCACATCTTAGAAGAAACAAGCAACGCCGAGCAAAGAGCGAGCGATGAGCTATTCACCCCCCTCTAGCTACTTTTGGTCCTAACAAGTGGTATCAGAGCGAGGCCGCTCTTCACCGGAATCATCGCCGGAAGGGTCAAGCATAAATAAGAAAAGCTAGAGGGTGAAGAAGTTGGAGCAAATTTTTCAAGTTCAAAACTTTATCAAGCTCAACTTCAAGATGCAATTCCAAGATGGGCTTGGATTTGACACAAGGATGGCTCCACCATACACTTCTACGAGTTTCGATTCTTGGAAATCAAGAATCGAAAATTTTCTTATGATGGAGATAGAGCAATGGTTTGCTCTAATGGAAGGCTTCAAGGCCCCAAGAAATTCAAAGGGCAAAGTTCTAAAGAAAAGCAAATGGAGCCCGGAGCAAGTCCAAAGGTGCGAGGCAAATGACAAAGTGACCAAGCTTTTGGTCAATTTATTGCCAAGCACCATCCTTTGCAAAATTGGAGAGTTTGAAGATGCAAAGGAGCTATGGAGCAAATTGGCCAAGCTTCATGAAGAGATCCCCTCCACTGTACAAGATTATGAAGAATCCAGAGAGGGTGACTCTTTGGAGCAAGACCAAGAGGAGGACTCCGAGGTTGAGAGATGCTCAACCTCCGAAGAAGAGGAAATCCAAGAAGCTTCATCCTCAAGGGAATGCAACGAAGGGAACAAGGAGGGAGCATACTCCTTGTTTCATGTTCAAGATGATGAAGCCTCCACCTCTAGGATTGAGGGGGAGCAATCCTTGGTGACGTCGGATCAAGAAGAAGGAGAAGCTTCTACATCCGGGCCAAGTGAAGAAGAAGAAGATGGTGCCACCTCCGAAATTCAAGAAGTATCAAATGGAGGAGCAAGTGCCATCCCTACACAAGAAGGTATAAACATTTCAATTAATAATAAAAATCATATCATATGCTTTGAATGTAGGGAACATGGGCATTACAAAAGTAAATGCCCTAAATTGGCCAAGAAGAAGGGCCAAGTGGCACAAAAGGGCAAGGTTAAGCCAAAGGAGACCACTCCCGGAACAAAGAAGAGCAAGGAGCATATCATATGCTTCTCTTGCAATCAAAAGGGGCATTACCGGAGTCAATGCCTCAAGGGGAAGAAGATGGTCAAGGCTCAAGGAGGCATTAGTCAAGGGGGAGCCTCCAAGGTAAAAAGGAAGATATCTTTTATTGAGCCTATTCCCTCGCATTATGGTAAAAAGCATGATAGTTCTAATTTTTATCATTTTAATGCGATTTATCATAAGAATAGGAAGCATGAGGGCATTAAGGAAAAGCATGTGGCCCTACATGCCAAATCTACTACCCCTAAGGCTAGAAAGGTAGATAGAGATTTGGGCAAGAACACTAAGGATAATAGATACAAGCCTAGAAACAAAAATACTCATGGGTATAATGAAAAATCAAAATCTAAGGATTTAATGATAGAAAATCAAGTCTTGAGGTCAAGACTTGACAAACTAGAAAAGATTCTAAAAAGGATGGAGAATATCCTTAAAGTGCAAAATGTGCAAAATCTAGGTTTAGGACAACAAGGGTCATCCAAGGGCCATAGAGGTTTGGGATACAAACCTAAAATCAAAAAGGATGTACCTACTTACCATAGGGTTCCATATAGCTATGGAACCAACCCTAAGTCTAGAAGTCAAGTCAAGGATACAAGGGAAGTCATCTCTAGAAGTATCTTTGCAACAACAAATGTGACTAAGACTTCTAAGAAGTCTAAGAAAGTCACTAACAAGGTCACAAGGGAGGCTATCCCTAGAGTTGACCTAGAAAAAGTGACCAAGGCTTCTAAGAAGCCAAACGAGGTCACTAGAAAGGTATCTAGGGAAGTTATCCCTAGTGAATACTTAGAGCATCCAAGGAGTACCAATAGGTTTTGGATTCCTAGGAGCATCTTCTCTGCCCCATAGATGGGTTAGAGAGTGTCAACTCTAAGAAGAAGAGTAGTTAACCCAACTTTGAATAAATTGACACTCAAGGAGCATTTTCAAGGTTATTCTTAACCTTTGAAAATGAAGTGGATTTATGTTTACTCTTGGGAAGAGTAAAATGTGTCACAATTTGATAAATTGGATGATATTTTAAGTGACACAAATTGAAAAAGTTAAATGTGCCTAATGGTTGAAAAATTGATTTTATCTTAAAATGGCACATATTGAGAAATCATAAGAACTACCAAGTTGGGATTCTGGTATGTTCTTAGAAAATTAAAGGAAATTGAAGCCTTATGTTGAAGTGCTACTCTTGTGGAAAAATGAAATATGCCAACATTTGAGGATATGCTTAATTTCGACTGGCATAAATTAATCAAGGGAATTAGAAATGCCAATTTAGGCTTTGGCATTTTCTTGAAGCACTTTAGGGCAATCTAGGTTTAAGTTGTAAGTTTAGCTAAGGTTTTAAGGATACTTAGATAGTTAATCTAGGTATATTTTATTTATGCTAAATCTTGCCATGATTTTTTGCCCATCATATGTCATGACATCATGTCTATTTTTGCGTTCATGTTTTATTATGAAAAATCCAAAAATACCATGTCATGACATTCATACATCAGGTAATTATAGGATATTTTCTTTTGAAAATTATTTCTTTTTGATGTATGTCATAACATTATCATGCATTAAGTTTAATTCCTTGTAATTAAGGACAAAAGGCATTTAACAACACTTATTAACAAGTGACATCCTAGGTGGGTGTCTAATATCTCCAAAATGCCTAGATAGATATGCATGATCCCTAGATTAGGGCAAAACCAAAATCTACATCTCACAAAGACCTATAAGATGACTTGTATGTGTTTTTAGTACACATTAGATACAAGTGAGATGTTATGATGATGAACAAAACTCAAGATGTTGATTTAGTGCATTCTTTTGAGTTTTAGGTTCATCAAAACACATAGTTATGTATCTTCCCATCATTGGGAAAGCTAATGTACAAGTCATGTGCATTATGCCCAAGGAACATGATGGGATATTGGTTTTGAAAATGTTTTTAAAATGTTTTTGGAAAACCTTGGTGAAGACTATCTTTTGATAGTAATCACCATTGAATAGTTAGACACAAACTTGAAGAAAACGCTAAAGTTTTGCAAGTTTTCAAGTTTGTGTCAATCTTTGAAAATATGAAGTATTTTCATAGAAAACTATTTTCCATGATTAAGTATGCCCTAAATAATGTCTACACGAAATTTCATAATTTTTGGATTTTTGTAGAATTTTCTAGGGGTTTCAAGTTGGCTGAATTTGAAATTCAGCAACTATCGAGGCCTGGATCCATGTCTGCACAAAATTTCATGATGTGGATATTCGGAGAATCTTCTAGGGGCAGAAGTTGGCTGGATCGATCAGCATCGATCAGATCCGAATCGATCGGTGGATCGATTCAAATAGGTTGAATCGATTGGAACCCAACTCAATCGATCCGGGATGCTGATTTTGGCTGGGAAGGTCTGATTTCAGCACTCTAAACCTATTTTAGTCTAGGTAACCATTCCAAACCCCTAAAAATATATTTGTATACATAAAACGGGTGTTTTCGTGTGGAAAACAAGGATGGATTGGTTAAGGAAGGCTAAGTTGAAGTTTAGGTTGAGGTTTGTTTCAAATTTTGAATATTTGAACCTCTAAACTTCTAAATTTGGGTTTCCTAAAGGTTTAGGGATTCCAAGTCATTGTTGGTGCAATGACAGAAGTTACCACCATGTCTTTAGGGGGAGGGACTCTTTAAAGGCATGAAAATTATTTTTCATGAACCTTGGAAGGTGGTTAACCTTCTTTAAAGAAAATGCTCATGGATGAGCTTTTGAACTTGAAATGGGGAGTGGATATCCTCATTATTTCAAGTGGGAACTCAAGAGGTTAGAAAATGCTCAAGGTTGGGTATTTGTCTACATTGAGGAAGAAGTTACGGATAAATGAAGGGTATGGGACCTTCATTATCGTGTTGGTTCAACGAGTGATGTTGTGAACAACGATGGGCAACTCTTCAGGGGGAGAGTCAACAATGGATTTGTTGAAGAATGCCCGAAATTGAGGCATGGGTTGATGTGTGCCTGAAGATGGGTTGAGCAAGCCCTACGAGGGAGTTTGATGTGTGCCAATACGGGGAGAATGAAAGGACTTGTAAAAGGGAGTAAGTTAGGCTTTCATTATCTAAGAGGGAGTTTTCCCTCTTAGGGGGAGAATGAAAAGCTTAACTTATGCTTTCATTACCTAGTGGCATGAAGAATGAGGCTATGAGATTAGTCTAACTTACATGTGGCATTGTAAGTGTTATTGTGGTATTGTCAAACATCAAAAAGGGGGAGATTGTTGGTGCAACATCCCTCAGGTCAAGGTTGACCTGGTTGACTAAGTTGAGTCTTGGTTTGGGTTTAGATGTTTGACAATAAGAAATTGATTGAAGAAGAGTCAAGTAGGTCAAGGGAGTGACTGGATACTTGACTGGAAAGTCCTAGTGAGTGAAGCTAGGCAAAAGGAAATCCTGGTGAGTGAAGCCAGGTGAAAGTCCTAGTGAGTGAAGCTAGGCAGAAGAAAATCCTGGTGAGTGAAGCCAGGTGAAAGTCCTGGTGAGTGAAGCCAAGCAAGGGAAAATCCAGATGGATCAAGGATGATCGGACATCTGGTGTTGGGAAGTCCAAGTAGGTCAAAGGATTGACTGGATACTTGGCACGAGGAAATCCAGATGGGTTAAGGTTGACCAGACATCTGGTGGAAGTCCAAGTAGGTCAAGGGAGTGACCGGATACTTAGCACGAAGAGAAAAGTTCAAGTGGGTCAAAGGGATTGACCATACACTTGGTGGGAAGACCTAGCAGGTCAAAGGAGTGACCAGATGCTAGGCATGATGTACCAACAGGTCAAGGGTGACCGGATGTTGGTTGGAGAGGCTTGGGACTTGGTTTTGGACAAAAACCAGGCTCTGGATCGATCCAGGAGCTGGATCGATCCAGGCATTTCCCAGCGAACAGAGAGCCTCTGGATCGATCCGTGGATCGATCCAGATGTCCCAATCGATCAGTGGATCGATTGGGACGCGGTTGCTTCGCGCGATAAGCGCTGGATCGATCCATGGATCGATCCAGGCGATTTTCCCAGAGCACAGAGGCGCTCTGGATCGATCCATGGATCGATCCAAAGCTTCCCCGATCGATTGGGAACATTCGAATCGATCGGGATCCGACCGTTGGCGTCGATAAAGGCCGCAGGCGAGCATTGTCTTCGCAAGCACTTCACCGATTCACTCCAGATCTCTCGCCAACTCCTCCACAGCGCTCTCAAAGATCAGATCGCCAGTTCTTGAAGGATCTTGGAAGCTTTCCAAGTCAAGAGGCGGATCAAAGGCAAGAAGAGAAGCTAGGGTTAGGGTTTTCTGTACTCATTGTAAGCCTTGCACTTGTATTTTGTTTCCCTTTCCTTTCTTCTTGTACTGAGAGTCTTGTAGGGCTTCTCCGCCCTCGGTAGTTACCGAAAATGAGTGTTTTCATAGTAGAGGGTGCGTGCGTGGTGTGGATCCTTGGACTAGTCACCTCTTGTGAGGTGGATACCAAGTAAACCAACCGTGTTAGCGTTGTGTGATTTGTTTCTGTATTTTCCGATGCACATCTTAGAAGAAACAAGCAACGCCGAGCAAAGAGCGAGCGACGAGCTATTCACCCCCCCTCTAGCTACTTTTGGTCCTAACACTCTCTTGTCGGTCACCAAGGGATTCAAGACAATTCACCCCTCCCCTCTTGCCGGTCACCAAGGGATTCAAGACAATTCACCCCTCCCCTCTTGTCGGCCACCAAGAGACCAACAAGTGATATCAGAGCAAGGATGCTTCAGAAGGACTAACTACCGACCGAAACAAAGAAATCAATGGCCGGACCAAGCATCATTCCACTAAAATTCGAGAGAGACTTCACATACTGGAAACGCCGAATGAAGGTATTTCTAAAAATTAACTTTGAGATTCATTTAATAATTATGTATGGCTTTGCCTTTGTAGCTCCTGCGAATCAAAATGGAGAGGAGAAGGAAGAGAGTCTTTGGATGAAGAAAGAACAAAATGATTCTGTAGCAAATAACCGAGTGGAATATCACTTGCTGAGCGTGTTGCCGCCTCAAGAAGTCAACCGCATCAGGAGCTACTCATCGATCAAAAAATTCTGGGAAAAATTCCTAAAACTCCATGAAGGCACATTCGAAGCCAAGCTCACAAGACGAGACATACTTCGAAACAAACTAATGAATATCCGTCTTGAAAATGTGAGAAGGTAGCCGATCTACACATGAAGGTCAAAGAACTAATCACCGACTCGAAAACCTTGGTGAAACGGTAACCAACCGGGACTCGATACGCTACGCACTCAATGCCTTTCCTAGGACTCCAGAATGGACCTCGATAATCGACGCCTACTATATCTCAAAGGACCTGGAGGTAAGTACCCTAAAGGAACTCTTTTCTACTCTAGAATTACATAAAACCATATATGCAGGTACAACAAAAGAGTCAAGCCAGATTATGGCACTAAATGCAACCAAGAATGATGAATCCGAGTCAGACTCAGAAGAAGATCAAGAAGCTTACATGATAAGAAATTTTAGAAAATTCTTTAGATCTAACAAATTTAAAGAAATGCAGAACAGGAAAAATCCAACAAATAGAAGAAGGTTCGATGCTACCAGTGTCAAAAGGAAGGACACTTAAAAGAGGACTGCCCAGAACTCAAAAAGAAAAAAAGGCAAGATGCCTAAGCAAAACAAGCACAAGACTCTAACTGCTACTTGGGATGACAGCTCATCATCAGAATCAGAAATAAAAGAATATGTCCGACTAGTACTAATGGCAAGCCATGAAGAGCAAAGCACCTCAGAAGCCAGCATCGATGAAGGGGGAGCGACTTCAGATGAATGCAACGAAGCAGGGGGAGAGTCAGGCTTCAAGTCTGATATGGTAAGTGAGGTATGCCTCTTACCTCCTGATCAACTCAATTTTGGTATTAAGTTTATGGCAAAATCTATGTAAAGTTAAAAAATAAAAATGATAAATTAAAAAATAAAAATTTAGAAGTAAAAAAGAATTTTAGCAAAATCATGTCTAATAGAAAATTTTAAAAAAGTAAAACTTGAAAATGTTAAATTAAAAAAAAAATAGAAAACTTGAAAAATTCTACATGTTCAAATGTTTCTGTTTTTAGAAACTATAGAGGATTAAACTGGTACTATAGATTTCACAAAGGTTAGATCAGAAAAGTAAAAAAATCTTATATCCCTAAAAAATACCTGATTAACTCTGTAAGAAGGAACCTATATTGGGTTTCAAAATTTTTTTAAATTAAAAAGTGAAATTAGACTTAGGGCTTTCAGGTAGAAAATTAAATATTTAAATTCATTAAAAAAATTTGTCTAGAAGTGGTTGATGATCCAATAACTAAGAAGGTCTAGTATCTCGCCACAGCCTGGAAGCTAATTTCTGAATTGAATATTTAATTGACAAACTGATAAACATGAAATAGTTAATTAAATTAAATGCTTTCAATATTTATCAAAGGTTTAACATTTGTTAAAAAATTTTAAATTGCAAACTTCACTTAAAAACTTTTTCAAATTTCACTTAGAAACTTGTCTTTAATTGCAAACTTCATTTAAATTATTTTTGTTAAAACCTTTTTTTTTAATCTGTTTAACTTAAACTTAGAAAATGTTTCCTCTTTAAATTTTTTTAATCTATTTAAGTTATTTTATACATTGCACAAAAATTTCATCTTTAAACTTAGAAAATATTTCTGCTTTAAATTTTTTTCTGCACAAAAATCAAAATTACCCTTAGACCTATTCTGTTACCCCATTTTTTGAATGTAATCAAAGGAGGAGAAGAGATTATTAAGTCTAGGGGGAGGTATTATCCAAATTTCAAATTGTAAAATCCTTTTTGCACTTATTTGCAAAATTATTTATTTTTACATTATATTTGTTTACCTAGCTTAACTTGGGTTGCTCACATAAAAAAGGAAAAGATTGTTGGAACCCCAATGTTGTTTTGATATGATCAAACAAGTTAAGTTAGGTTCTGTTTGATTTAACCCATGTGTCTAAGTGTGCAGGAGCTTAGGAGCACAAGAAGTCGAGCGGAAGACGCGACTAGCGAGAAGGACGGCACGGGAGAGAGTTAACGGGCTTGGTGTGTCCTAGGGACGAGGTGTCGCAATAGAGTACACCGGTGGACGAGAAGAACGTACGCTACGTTCGAGGGACGAGAAGCCGAGGAGGAAGGTTGCTCGAGGAAAAAAGCTAGAAATTGGGTTTGGGTGAACCCTATTCCGGATGACCGAAATCACCCAAGCGAGCGGAGCCAGAGAGGAAGACCCAGACCGAGGCGAGCAGAGGGCCCGGATCGAAACAGTCAACATTGTTGACTTTGGTGGTCCGAGCGCCCGGAGCCATTCCGCGCGCCCGAAGTTCGGGCGGCTGAAACTCAACTTTTATCAGAATCAACGTATACGTTGATTGACGCATCAGGGATAGAATTCTATCCCACTCCAGGCGCCCGGAACCCTTCCAGGCGCCCGGAACAGTGCTATAAATATAGCTCTGATCTCAGTAGTTCAAATAATAACTTGTAATTCATTTCTTTCTATTCTACTTTCATTTTTGAGCTATTAATGTTGTAAGATGCTACTCCGCCCGAAGGAGATCGTCATAAAGTGTGCTTCATTTTTTCTTGGATTAGCAATCTTCTAATTGTAAACCAAGTAAATCTCCTTGTGTTTCTGTCTCTGTAATTAGTCTCTTAGTTTTTTATTACAAGTGTTTTTATTAAGCTATAAGTCGAGAAGAGGTTGAATTTATTTTTTCAAGGTAATTCACTCCTCCCCGCTTACCGACCACCAAGAGATCAACACTAACTTTAACTTAGAGAGCATAACTTTCGACTCGGAATAAATCATATGGTGCACAATATATCAAATCCAAGATCTTTGAATGAGCTTTGATTTGATATATTGTGTGTTTCATAGTTCAATCTCAATCAAAAGTTATAACCTCTCAAATTTATGACTCAACACATTACTGCTAGTCATTGTTACAGATCTTCTGAAGACCTGCAAGACGTTGTAGCAGCTACAAAACCGTAGCTGCTACAACAAATTATAACTTCGAGAGGTCATAACTTTTGATTCAGGTTGAACTATGAAACACATAATATATCAAATCGAATATCTTTGAACAATCTTTGATTTGATATATTATGTTTCTAGTGATTCAATCACGATCAAAAGTTATGACCTGTCATAGTTTACAGTTCAACACATTATTATTAAACTTTGTTACTGAATTTCTAAAGACCAACATGTTGTAGCAACTATAAAATCATAGCTATTGCCCCTAGGGCATAGCGCCGGTGGATTCATGGTATTTTTGGCATAATAGTCAGAGGTTGATTTTCAAGAACTGACGACTTGGGGTTTACCCCACCATACGCCTAATGTTTATGTACCTATATTTACCTCCCTCCATATCCGTGGGGTCAACACTAGGAGGGGCGTTAATGTACAGGATCTATATTTTTTTAATAAATCGTAACTGTTATAACTTCGAGAGTCTATAACTTTTGATTTAAGTTAAATTATGAAAAACATAATACATCAAATCGAAAATCTCCGAACAAACTTTGATTTAATATATTATGTATCTCATGATTCAATCACAGTTAAAAATTATAACCTCTCAAAATTTATGATTTGACGTATTCTTATTGACCTTTATTGTTGAACCAAATTTAAAAAATCGATTAGTCGATTTGTTCGATTTAATCAAAATTTTATTCACCCCTAATTCCAGCCGCAAATTGGCTCTTTTAACCTTTGATTTTAGTTAAGAAAGGCCATTCTAATAATTAGGAAGGTTTTTTTTTTAAGTTATTGTTGAATTTTTATTAACCGGCCCAACTAAAACAGTAGTTGGGCCTCCATCTGGCCCATGAAGTACGGCTGGCTAATCATTATCAGAATTCAGAATGCACGAATCGCGATGGGATCCAATGGCTGCCATGATCGTCCCCCATCGACGGCCGGATGCTGCCGACCTCTCCCGCCACTGGATCGGCGGTTATTCTAGTTTCACGCGGATTCGTGGTCCGCGCGCTTTTCCCACGACGCGGTATTCCTTCCCCAAACAAGTGATAAAGTCGCTTTTATGGTCTCCTCCTCTTCCGCTTCCTCTGCCAATTAAAAATGCTCCCTTTCTTCTTATCTTGATCGATTCCTTGTTGAATTTCTGTTTCTTTCGCCATGGAGTTCCTCGTCTTGCTCGCCGTCTTCCTCTGCACCTGCGCCGTCATCCACTACCGCCGCTTCCTCGGCCGCCCCAAGCTCCTGCCGTGGCTCTCCTCGCTCCTTCCGTCGGCCGCGTCGCCAGGACTAGTAAAGAAGCCGGAGGCGGATGAGGAGGAAGATGATGAAGGTGCTTCATCAGTGGAGGACGGAGAGCACGAGCTGGAGCGGATTTTCTCCACCTTCGACAAGGACGGTGACGGATTCATCACGGCCGGCGAGCTCGAGGAGTCGCTCCGGCGGTTGGGCCTCGCCGTCACGTCCGAGGAGACGGCCGCCTTGGTGGACCGGGTCGACGCCAACGGGGACGGCCTCATCGACCTGCAGGAGTTCCGCCAGCTGTGCACGGAGATGATGCTCCAGGGAGAGGTGGCCGTCGGAGAGGATGACGAGAATCTGAGGGAGGCGTTCGGCGTGTTCGACGGGAACGGGGATGGGTTAATCACGGCGGAGGAGCTGGCCAAGGCGCTAACTTCGCTGGGGATGAAGCAGGGGGCGAAGCTGGAGGACTGCAGGGAAATGATTAAGAGGGTAGACAGGGATGGCGACGGGAAGGTTGACTTTGGCGAGTTCACGAAGATGATGAAGACGAAGGGCGGCGGCAAGAAGCTCTTCTGATGCCATCCTCTTTATTCCATCTCCATTCTCAAAATCTCAAGGAGATTTCTGTGTATATCTGACTTGTGTATATCTGATCCCTGTAACTGCAGCAACTTCTTCAATCTTACACGCTTTCCAAAGTGCTGCTGCTTCTTCCTAAAGTTCATCATAACAACAACAACAACAAAATGCTGCAAAACTGCTGGTCGAAATCGATCTCTTGGCAAGTGTAAAAGCAAATGGCTGTTGATCTTCATGAGCAGTCTAGCTAACTTGTAATCCAAGGTAATTGATGAGAAATTTATGGTGTGTTGCTGTCAGAACAGCAATTGCAGTATTGCAACAGCTCCTTGCCTTGCAAATGCAAGATGGGACCTGGAGAAATTATTAGATGGGCCAGAGTTGGATGGTACCTATGACTTTCTTTTTCTTTTGCTTTAAGCAAAGAATGTATTCTCTGAGCAACAATTGCTACTTTATGCATGAAGAGAACCCTGATGAGGTTTGTGTTCCTAAAATGGGTTGTCGGGTTGAATGAATCAGAATCACTGGTTGAAGGATTGCATGTTGAAGATATTCTGAAACACATTTCTGTTTATGAAGAGATAGCTTTGCAATTGCGTTTGCTCTAGAATCCTTTTCTTCGGATACGAAACTGAAGCTATCATCAGCTGTTTCAGGCTCAAGCATATCATTCACCAAACTAGATAACTGGGATTCCCTTGAGAAGATCGACTACTTCAGTCATTGTTGGTCTCTTCTCTGGCATGCTCTGCGTGCAGGCAAGGGCAACAAGCACCATTCGCTTCAGTTCTTCTTCAACCTCAACAGCGAATTCAAGCTCAGCCTTGTTGCTCCAGACCTTTAGTCTCTTGACAGCAATCTGAGAAAATAAGGGCAACCAAATTAGGCTTTAATTCAATACAAATAGTGGAACACAAAAGAGAAAGAAATCCTAGGAATCCGAGTTACACAGCCAAAAAGATAATAAACTGTAATAAAGAAAAAAAGGAAATATTTGTTTGAACTTTAAAACAACATACATGATGCATGAACTATAAAACAATCTTAACTCGAGGGATAAAGGCCGGAAGGAATCTTAGTAGTTGTTTATATTGCATTAGGTATCAAGAGAGAGAGAGAAATCAAAGGAAAAGATATGATTCTGCAACAAGAGATGAAACTCCATAACTATAATCCTACCACTTAGATCTACATCTGTTTCTTTACTAAAATAAAAGCAGCATCCCTTGTCTAAAGAACTCAACTAGGGCAATGGCACCTGCAACCATTATATTAGGCCTTTGGAGGATGATGAAAATAGTTGCCTTCAGCGCAAAAACAACAAATATAGCATACATCTTGTGTTGGATTGAGGAACTGAATATTCCTAACTTATAGGACGTTACCATTGAAGTTCAGTGCTGAGAAATTGCGGCTTACTGGACCTTGTAGCTAACAAAGTTTGTTGCAGATCATTATTGTGTCTGGTCGATTGCAAATATTCTTGAAATTAGAAATATAACTAATAGACAACAGTTATGGATCGCACGACCTAGCAACACCAAGTTAATCTGAATCAAGCACATTGGAAGGTAGACAATGAAACAAAGGTACCATAGAGTACACGTTGTGATATCAAGGAGAGTGGATATCACATTTGGAATTCGGATGCGGATTAGATGTGAGAAATTCAATCTCAGATTATGTTCCCTTACTTTGAGAAGGCGTCATCTCACAAATAGCAAGATGAAAGCTTTTACAACATTATTTACAATGAAAGGTGAATTTGTGATACAAGAAAGTCTACAAGTGCTCAGAACTGTATTTCACTTTTGCAATCTTAAGAATGTCCTCTATACGGTCATTCCTATCATCTCACGTCATCTCCCTGTCTTGTTTCCTAGGAAAGATGGGAAATTGAAAGGAAGTATAAATACAAAAGGTGGAAAAATGGAGTGGAGGGATGATAAGAAAATTATCCTTCGAGTTGTTTCCTTGAACAAATGAAGAGGGTGGATAATTTCTATATAATCAGCAAGTGTGAATTAGCCCTTTGTTCCACTTTGGATGAATGACTTATGAAGAATAGATGCTCCCTCTTCCCTCTTTTTTTGTCAATGGAAATAAGAAATAAAGGATTCATCCTTCGACTCAACTCTTGCTCTTTATCCTTCCTTCCAGTTATCCCTTCCTAATGAACAGGCCCTAAATCTCGAGAAACATGTACCAACAACTATAAATTGATCATCTACTCCTGCAAATGTAATTTTTGTAGAAAGATTTTAATTCAAACAAGTGCTGCTCACTCTAAGGATTCAATGTTTTACTAAATGTATATAGACTAAGGTTGATAAACCTCACCAAATCCAACAGGAGAATGATAGGAATTAAAGTTTACCCCTAACATCATGATTTCTAAGAGCAAATAAAGAAATTGAATAGAGAAAACAATAAACCCTAAGCATGAACTAGTTTCAACATACAGCATGACATAATAATATTGAAATTGCATAAACTGTAAATGACGATGGAACCTAAATGCAGCAGAAGAGCCATCGTCTCAATGCGTCGTCTTCTATCTCAAGATCCTGCGGAAGAAGAAGAGGGAGAAGTCTTCCTTCATATTTAGGATGACAGCCCCGAACTCTCTACTTCAATGGAAAATGAAGAGATACGTCTAATGCCCTAATCCAATAGGGACCTCACCCTTATAAGGAGAATCCGGATCCATTATCAGTCCATCAATGATAACAGATCAGGCTAAAGGATCCTACACATACAACCCACATCTAATAATCTAAAACCCAATAAACCAGAGTTATCACTTGAACAGGTTCAAATTTGCATATACCAATTACAATTAAGCTCACCTAAAGAGATAATATTCAATAATCTCCTACTTGGGCTATATGTGAGTGGTATATGATATGCGAATTATAATTGTAGTTGATATCAAACTTTATATACCCCTCTAAACAATCTAGTTTATTAACTTCATTGCTATAGGACTAAAAAGATCATAGCTACTATATATGACTGTAACAAGTTCTAACAATAATCATAATATCAATGTCATTAATGGCATAGATTAAGATGTGGATGTGTAGTATAGAAATTACATGAAATGTAATGAGTACATGTCAATTTCCAACTGATCCTGAAGTGACCCAAAAAGATCTGATCATATTTACAAAATACTTTATGTTAAATTGCATTAGTAAATCATGATTTAAACCTTATGATTCCAAAAGGAATCTATATCATATTTACAAAACACCAAATGCTAAACAACAGCAGTGACTCATGATACTTTATTTCAGAGTGTCAAACATATTAATTCTCATTAATGTTTTGAACTTTAAGTACATACAATGATCAAAATAAAATGTTTATCTTTATTAACATATAGCAATAAAATAAATACATACTCCCACTAGATGAGTCTTCTTCCATAAGAAGGACTCTCATATCCAAAACAAGGGCATGAAACACCTTAGCACCAAGCCGTGAGTGGATCTGTCAATATGAAATCTGTGCTGATGTGCTCTATCATCACCTGACGACTCTGAACTTTTTCTTTAACCGCTAGAAATTCGATGTGGATGTACTTGGACTTCGACGAACTACGGTTATTCTTAATATAAAGTTCTATGACTTTATTATCACAGTTGATCCTTAATGGTTTATCACTGTCATCAACGATTTGTAGTGTTATGATGAAGTTCCTGCAACTCTCCCTCTATAGTAGAAGTAGTTACTAGCGTATGCTTGACGCTTGTTCAACGTATAGCCCCTCCAACCAGCATGAAAATATTGCCTGAAGTGGACTTCCTGCTATCCAAGCATTTAGCAAAATCAGAGTCTAAATATTCAATCACCTCCAAGTGATCTGACCTCCAATACATGAGCATATGTCTTTTAGTTCTTTGTAATACGGTCTTGGGTTACTTACATATCTACCTAATATCCCCACTATAAATGTTATATCTGGTCGTGTACAAATATGTATATACATGAGACTTCCGACATCGTGCATAAGGGAATTACTCCATCTCCTTTATTTCAAATTCATGCCATGGACACTATTGCAAGCTGAATCTATCACCTCTAGACACGGATGTGTCACCAAGTGCATAGGTTTGCATATCATACCTTATAAGCATCTTTTCAATATAGGTCTTTTGTGATAGTCCAAGAATACCTCTTGAAAGATCACAAAATATCTGTATGCCTAAAACAAAGGATGATTCTTTAAGATCTTTCATTTCAAAATGACTAGATAGAAATGACTTGGTTTTATTATTCCTCTCAAGCAATATGTCATCCATATACAGGACAAGTATGATAAATTTATTCTCACTGAACTTGGCATGTATGCATTGATCAACATGTTTCTCCTTAAATCCAAATGAGACAACCAGTTAAGCAAATTTCTACCACTGGTGAGACGCTATTTCAAATTATAAATGGATTTCTTTAATCTGCATACTAGGTGCTTTGAATCCTCAGACTTAATGTTCTCCGATTGCACCATATATATAGATTCCTCAATGTCACCAGTAAAGAATGCAGTATTTACGTCCATCTGGTGTAGCTCCAAATTAAAATGAGCTATAAGTGTCATGATTACCCTGAGGGAGTCTTTCGTAAACACCGGTAAGAAAGTCTCTTGTAATCAACATCTTCCTTCTAAGTGAATCCCTTAATAACAAGACGAACCTTATACTTTCCAACAGTACCCTTTGAATCCCGCTTGGTTTTAAATATTCATTTACAACCAATGAGTTTCATACTTTCAGACAATTCGACAAGTTCTCAAACGTTATTGTCTGTTATAGACTTCAACTCTTCTTGCATAACGTTTATCCACCTTTCAGGATTAGAGCATTGTTTGACCTCTTGAAAAGATGCAGGATCATTTTCCAACTCTATATCAAACTCATACTCTTGAAGATAAACATAATCACGAGAAATCGTGGATCTCCTATCCCTAGTGGATTACCTTAAAGGCACTTACTTATCAATATGAGACAAAATCTCACTTTGAGTAAAAGGACCCTCCGATTGCATTTGAGAATGCACGGGTATACCTTGATTCACTACTCCCACTCGATGTGCAATATCCATAATGTACGGTATGGAAATCATATCGCTACTAATTGCACTTGTAGTGACCACAGGAGGATTGTCAAAGCTTTCCTCAAAAGATATTTCCCTAACCTTAGTGCTCCCACTATCCTTAATGAATTTGGTGTTTTCCATTTCAAAAAAGGATCTATTAGAGAAGTCATAGAATTTATACCCCTAGACTTTTTAGAGTAACCCACAAAATTACAGCTAACAGTCCTATAAGTCCCGTTTCTTTTAATTAGGCCTATAAGGCCTAGCCTCAACTAGAAAACCCTGACGTATAAATGCCTAATACTAGTCTTCCTATCCATCCACATCTCGAATAGGATTTTAGTTACTATCTTACTAAGTACTTTGTTAAATAGGTATTGCAGTCATGAGTGCTTCACCCCACGAAGATTCAGATAAAGAAGTAAAAGTCATCATGTTTCTTATCATATCTTTTAGGATACGATTGACACCATTCTGACTCAGAGTACCAGGCATAGTATATTGAGGCACAATCTCACACTCAGCGAGGTAATTCGCAAAAGTTGTTGAACGCTGTTCACCTGATCAATCATATCGACCGTAATATTCACCTCCACGATCAGATCTGACGGCTTTAATTTTCTTACCTAGTTGATTTTCAATTTCGGCTTTGAAAATTGTGAGCATGTCCAAAGATTGCGACTTCTCATAAATAAGGTACAGGCAGTCGAATCGAGAGTAATCATCTATGAAACTAATAAAATATGTGTCTATTCCAAGATGTCTTTAGGAATGGGCTAAAAATGTCTTGTATATATTAGCTCCAAGACATCACTACATCGACTTACACCCTTATTTCTTTTGTTAGTTGTCCTCCCCTTAACACACTCTATGCAGATATTAAAGTCTGACATGTCAAGGGAATCGAGAATTCCATGTGATATTAATCTTCGACTTACACCCTTATTTCTTTTGTTAGTTGTCCTCCACTTAACACACTCTATGCAGATATTAAAGTCTGACAT
The DNA here is from genome assembly GCF_018446385.1 of Zingiber officinale. NCBI lineage: Eukaryota > Viridiplantae > Streptophyta > Magnoliopsida > Zingiberales > Zingiberaceae > Zingiber > Zingiber officinale. The sequence goes on from NC_055989.1 coordinate 151,941,480, forward strand.
GTCAAGGAAATCGACAATTCCATGTGACATTAATCTTCTAGGCGTTGCTCAGATATATGTCCTAAATGTCTATGCCACAGTATGATGGATTCTTGTAAGTCAATTTGTGTTTCGTACCTATACTATGTACAATGGTGTTGTCAACTGTAGTCGAAACCACCAGAATTTGCAGTTTGCTTTCGCTTTTCTTTATTATTAATCTTTTTGCTTCTTGCTCAAACCTTGGGACCAGTAAGTAAGCACTCTAAGGTGTCTCATGCCTTAATCTCTCCTCCTCTTGCACACACACAAAGCTATAAGTTCATTTAATGTCCACTTTTTCTTTTGAGTATTATAAGAAATCTTAAAAGTAGTGAACCATGCAGGCAGAGACATAAAGAAGAAATGACTAACATACACTCAGACATTTAGAGTTTTAGTACTTCAGACTTGTGGCGATATTGGACATCTTCATAATGTACTCTCTAATGTTTCCTTTGTCATTATACCATATAGTTACCAATTTCGAAAGAAGTGTGGTAGTTTCAACCTTTTCGTTTGTCATGAAAGGTCTGCTAATTGGCTAAGAAAACTCCTAACATCCTCTCCCTCAGTTATTAAGCCTTTAATTGGTGTCGAAACAAAAAGTCTCATGATATTTAGACCCATGCAATTGATCGCTCCCACTTTTCAAATTTTTCCCTTTGCTCTATAGTATTAGTCAGGGGTGCGGGGCGATCATGTCTCAATGCATAGTCTAAGTCCATGCAGCCCAATACTACAATAACGTACTCTTCTATTCAGCAAAATTCGAACCAGTTAGTGTGGGGATATTATTAATACTGGCAATTACATATTGTATTGAAATTAAAGAGAGAAAAAACATAAGATTATGCATAAAATAAAATTTAAATGCATATGAATGGGCTCTTTATGAGATACCAAATACAACATTGCAGTTTACTCTTTAGACTAAAATGTAATTTGTTAGTAGTATTCTCTAATATAGCTCAAACTTTAATTGATCAAACAATGAGCCTTCCTTTGAGTCAACCCATTGTGCACATAATATGACACTTTATATGAGTTATTTAATGGTCTATAGCTCATAACAACCTTAATCTGGCATGCAATATGTCATCCTGTGGGCCAACATATTTTGTACATAATATGAAAAGAAAAATATTTTGTTCCTTAGTTATGAGCTACCCTTAAACATATATCTGTTGTAAAAGTAATTTTTCTTTAGGTTAATTGCTTTTAGTATAGATATACGTCTAACGACACATATTCTAAACTTACCTAATGTGTTTTCCTTTGAGTCGACACAATAATTGAATTTAGTATCATGTGTGTAGATAGACCCAAGAAAATCGTAGGAACTTTAATCAATCAGATAAGCACTTGATCAGCCTTAATAGCTTGACTTTAGGCTTATCAGTCAATTGATACTATATGACAATTGATTGGCATCAACCAATCGATTGCCCCAATCGACTTGAAAGCCTTATGTATTCGATTTTACGACCATTAATTGATTGATGTTGTGTGTCAATCTATTGGTATTACCCAATCAATCCGACTAGTCGATCACAGACCCTTCTGTGTTCGATATCACACTCATCAATCGATCGTTAATCCAAGGTAATAGATTGATAATCACCAATTGATCCCCTTAACCAATCCAAGAGCTTCCTGTGCTCGATTTAAGTCCATCAATCTATTGGTAAATGCCTTCAATCGATTCGACTGATCGATTAAATCCATTCTGTCGCGATTTAAGACTATCAATCGATTGGCAAAAAGTAGCTTCAATCGATTGAATTGATTTGTGTCCGACCTCAAAGTTATCAATCGATTGGTGATGATCACCAATAAATTGGCGGCGGCAGTCAGACCTTTAATCAATTGACAATCGGTCACACAGTCTCATTGTGCCAATTGATTGTGAAATCAATGCAATCAATTTGTGTCAACTGATTGATTGAGTTAATCGATTCCCTTCAATTCTATTCACTATTTTAGACTTGGTAATTGATTATCCGACCAAGGCAATTGATTTTACCATCATGTTTGACCTAAAATTAGATCAAATGCAACGGTTTTCCACGAAGACGGCATTGGTTTACGCTGTTCTTCATGTTCTTCGTGAAATACAAAAAACCAGGAGGTTTCTCTTCAAAAGTTCCGATGATCAAATACTAGCGAAACTAAAACTAGCATGAAATTCTTAGATTAAGGAAGATGAAGAACCAAAAAACCTTATTGCCATGAAAAATAAAGAAACGCAAGGCGCTAATACCACGTGATAGGAATTAAAGTTTTCCCCTAACCTCATGATTTCTAAGAACAAATAAAGAAATCAAATAGAGAAAACAATAAACCCTAAGCATGATCTAGTTTCAACATACAACATGGCATAACAATATTGAAACTACACAAATGGTAAATGACGATGGAAACTAAATGCGGCGGAAGAGTCATTGTCTCAATGCATCATCCTCTATCTCAAGATCCTGCAGAAGAAGAGGGAGAAGTCTTCCTTTGGATTTAGGATGACGACGCCAAACTCTCTATGTCAATGGGAAACGAAGAGATACGTCTAATGCCCTAATCCAATGGGGACCTCACCCTTATAAGGAGAATCCGGATCCGTTATCGCTCATATAATGGATCGGACTAAAGAGTCTTACACATACAATCCACATCTAATAATCCGAAAATTCAGTTCAATTCGAATTTGCATATACAAATTACAATTAAACCCACCTAAATAGATAAAATCCAACTGAGAACACTTTAGAATCACTGAAACTGAAATTTGAAAAATATTCAGAAAAAAAGAAGAAGGAGAAATTCAAAGAAGAGAAACAATGGGATGATACATAGTACCTGAGACCCATCCCAGAGCTGCCCCCAATACACGCTTCCAAACCCTCCTTCCCCGATCTTGTTATCGTAGTTAAAGTTGTTGGTGGCAGACTGCAGCTCTTTCAATGAGAACACTCTCCGACCTGTGGAGTTCTTCTTCCCCCGGGTCTTGCTTCACTCCAAAGTAACAGTTTTAGGTCATGAAATCAATGGAATCCTCCACAGAAGCGCCAATGGCGGCCCCTTTTTAGCGGTACCCAACATAAAGAGGCAAAATTACCCAACATAAAGTACAGCAAAATAAATTAATATATATATATATAATATTATTTTATTGAAATAATTTTTTTATCAATTATTTAAATTTTACCAAAATCGTCTTAATAAAGTTACTTCCAAATAGATATTGTACCATTATAATTGAATTTAAATTTTAAAGTTTAAATCCTAAAGTTTAAATATTATTATATTTAAAATATTTTTAACAATTTAATTAAAATTATTTAAAATTCATCAAAATTATTGAAAACGGATTAAAATTATTTTAAAATAAAATTATTATAATAACTATTTAATGATTATTATAATATTGTATTAACTATTATATATTGCAGCACTTATAAAGTTGTTGTTATATTGATTTTTTTTTTTACTTATAAAGTAGTTGTTATATATTATAAGGATCGTTACTGTGATGTTGCTACGTCTATAACAATTAATGAGTATTTTATTGATAAAGTATAGAGAAAAATACCTTTAACTTTTTTTATTTTAACATTTTACCCTCAATATTTAAAAAATAATATTAATCATCTTTACCAAAATTAAATGTGAAAAAAATATAAAAAAAATTATTTCCTTATCTTTTTGATATTTTTTTTATAATAGTAATAGAAAAAAAAAATATTGAATTGATATAGAAAATAATTACATATATCTTGAGTCAACTCTTTAATTATTGAATTGTTTGATCAATGGTGTAGATAGAAAAAAAAAATATGCATAAAAAAATAAAAAATATATAGAAGCATTCAGTACTTCCCTTCATCACTTACTTGGATTTGTAGTTGATGTTGATTTGTTTTTGCATCCGCTCTCTGTGTCCTGTAAAACAAAGCTCGTCAGCTGAGGATTGGCGTTGTCGGTGTCATCCTCTTTGAGGGTCAAGTCAGTGATAAACTGAGATATAAAGCTCACGTGCATGGATGAGAAAGCAAAGAGCTCGAAGAAGAGGAAGAAAATTTATCTTCGCGTAAGAAAAGAAAATTATGCATTCACCTATTTCGTGAAACCTTATATAATCGTGGACATGAGCGAATCTACAATTTTAAATTTAGAGGGAAGTGAAGAAAATAATTATTATACATTGTATTTGAAGGTCGCGTAGCCGGGTTTACGAAAATATATATTTAAACTACTTAATTTTATTTTATTCATATAATTAAGTATTAATTTTTATATATTATTGGAGGTTACATATAATTCATTGATTTTAAATAGTAAATTAGTAAGCATGCACATATTGAAAATATTAATTATGGACTTAAATTATCTATAATTAGTTCAAATATCAATAAAGGAAACAGAAGTCAATGTAAATTATCAATAAATTCAATATATTTTTTTCTCATAAGATTATAAAAAAAAATATCAAATAGACAAGGACATAATTATCTTTTATAATTTTTTTAAAAATTTAACTTTAGCCAAAGGGGGGTTAAATATTGTTTTTTAAATACATAGAGGTAAAATGTTACTTGATAGAAAATACAGGGGGTTTAAAAGTATTTTTCTCTAAAATATATGATAGTTTAAAGGTATTTTTATCTAAAATATATGATAGAGTGTATTTTATGGATAGGACATGGGAACAAATGAGGGTAAATAAAAGTCGAACGGTGGACAATGATAAAACCGTCCCCCTTTAACGTAAATGCTCCTCTTATATAAAATAATTTTATACTGAACCACGTAAATCACGTAGGGTATTTATAAATGACAAAATCACGTACCCACTTTCATTTTTACCTTTGCTACTGTTCCAATCAAGTCAATTTTTTATCAGTCGGAATTGATTATTTTAGTATATTTTGACTAATTCAAGTTCAAAAAAATTACTACTCTCAATATATTAGGTTAAATTAATGTTTGATAGTATTTTTATAATTAGGAGAACTAGAAGAACACATAGGAACTGATTTTAATGTTATTCCGAGGTCTCTAGATTTATTAGCTGGTTTTAGTCAAAACTCTTTAGGTTCATTTAGCAAAAAGCAATTGATGGACCTAGAGTACTCAGAATGACGTGAAACTAGGTCCTATGAGTTTCGTGTAGTTATATTCATGCTCTCAAAACTCAATATATTAAGAACAGTAATTTTTAAACATGAATTAGTTTTTTCGGATACATTTGTATTTAAAAAATCAATGTTTGTAATATATTGGGTCAAATTATTCTTTGATAGCATTTTTATAATCGAGAGAACTAGAAGAATACATAGGAACTGATTTAATGTTATTCTGAGATCTCTAGATCCATCAGCCAGTTTCGGCCGAAATTTGTTGATGGACCCAGAGACCTTACAAAGACACAAAATCAGTTCCTATATGTTCATCTTGTTCTCCTGATTGTGTAAATGCCCTCAAACATCAGTTTTACCCAATATATTGAGAGCAGTGAATTTGTTAATATGAATTAGGTTTTTTGGACATATTCATGTTCGAAAAATCACTACTCTCAATATATTGGTAGAGTTGTCAGATGAGCTAACCCGTGGCAAAGCGAGTCGGCCAGTGGTGGGCTAGCCATTTGGTGAGGTGGTGTAGGCCAACCCATCATCTTGACGGGTTGGGAAATCTCCAACCCAACCCAATCTAAGGCGGGTTGCGAGTTAGCCGATCTAACATGGTGGGTCAAGGGACCTGACATCAAGGAAGTCTATAAATGGTAAGTGAGGTAAGTTACTGGAGGAGAGAGATCATGTATGGACGAGTCCCGGTAGGGCTATAGGCGTTGTCCAACTTAGAGTCATTTGGGAAGTCTAAGCTGAGACGATGACTATATCTTGGTCTTGGGAAAACAGAATCTAAGTCATAAATTAATCATATTCTTAATGTGCTAACTTTATTTTATAGGATAAACATATTACGGTTGCTTAGACTAATTTTTTTTTACAGGAAAAAGAAAGGTGAGAAAGAGTGGTCTGGGCACCCTGAGGGGATCCGGGTACTCGGACTCCGGGCGTCTGGAGTTAATCCTGGCACCCAGACCAGTTTCGATGAGGGCCGAGCGAGTGCCTGGCCAGGCACTCGGGCAGTCCGAGCACCCGGAGGTGCTCCAAGTGCCCGGACCAGCAAAACTCATTTAGAAGTTGAGTTAGAGCGCGAAGACTAGCCGAACTTGTTGGTACCCCAAGGTTATTTTGGTGTGATCAAACAAGTTAGGTTAGGTCCTATTGTGTTTAATCCTGTGTCTAAGTGTGCAGAAACTTAGGAGCACAGGATGTCGAGCAAAAGACACTGATAGCGAGAAGGACAGCACGAGAGAGAGTTGACGGACTCGGTGCGTCTGAGGGACAAGGTGCTGCGGAAGAGTATGCGGGCGGACGACAAGGAGGCGTGCGACGTTTTCGAAGGACGAGAAGTCAGAGCGGAAGCTTGCTCGAGAAGGCCGGAAGTTCGGTTTGGGTGAGCCCTATTTCGGATGGCTGAAATCACCCAAGCGAACGGAGCCGAAGCTGGAGGCCCGGAGAGAAAGTTAACAAAATGTTGACTTTCCCCTTCGGGGCGCCCGAAACCATTCTGGCCACCCGGAGCTGTCCGGGGTGCCTGGAGTAGTCCGGGGCACCCAAAACCCAAGTTTTATCAAGATTGACGTGGACTTTGACCGACGCATTGGGGATAAGGTTTATCCCATTCCAGACACCTAGAACTCTTTTAGGCGCTCCGAGCAAAGCTATATAAGCAGTCCTACTCCCAGAAGCTAACAACAACGCAGAATAGTTTGAAACAACACTTGTGCACTTCCTAGTTCATGTTTAGTTTTGTTTTGTGAGCTTTGAATGTTATAAGAGACTTCTCCGCCCAAAGGAGATTTTTTAGTGTGTTTTTCTCCTTGGATTAACAACCTCCCTAGTTGTAACCAAGTAATTTGTCGTGCCTCTTTCTTTTCAATTTATTATTCATTTTTATGCAAGTGTTTATTTTATTGAAGTTATAAGCCAAGAAAGGTTCTTTTTGTTTTGATTTGTGCAGGGGCTATTCATCCCCCCTCCCCCCCCCGGGCCCCTCTAGCTGACCTTCGAGGGTCCAAACAAGTGATATCATAGCCAGAACACTTTAGGAGGATTAACCGTCGATTGAAGCACCAAATTGATGGTCGGACCGAGCATATTGTTGGTTGCTACTCGGAAAACCTAGAGGTTCCACTGTACAAAAATTTTGTACAAAGGTCTGAACCTTTTCCTAGCTACCACGTGTTCTTTTAAATTAAATTTTGGATCGCCTGCGGAACTTAACACGTTTGATCCAAAACTTAATCTATTTGTTCTTTTAGGTTTAGACTTGGATCTCCTACGGAACTTAACACGTTCGATCCAAATCACCTTAAGTTATTAATTCCATTAAATATTAATTTCCATAATTGGTTCCTAGTACTGACGTGGCGAGGCACATGGCCTTCTTGGATATGGGAGCAACCACCACCGACTAGACAAAACCTTTTATGGAAAGCTAATATTTAATTTCCTAAAATAACTTTAGGTTAACCGAAAGGAACAATCAAATCACAAGGAAAAATAAAACAAAAGAACACTACATCGAAAAAATATATTCGAAATACTAGAATCGTAAGCCTCTTGTATTTGGTATTATTTCCATAAATAACTAGTATGATGCGGAAAAGGAAAAACTACTAGTTATACCTTCTAGAAAGACCTCTTGATCTTCTACCGTATTCCTCTTCTAACCTCGAACGTTGTGTGAGCAACGATCTTCCGAGATGAGAAAACACCAACCACCTTCTTCTCCTCCTAGCTAGGTTCGGCTACAATAAGGAAGCTTTACCAAGGATGAAGAACAAAACACCAACCAAGCTCCAAGAGATGCAAGCTTTCTCTCCTTCTTCTTCTTCTTCTCCAAGTAGTATCCGGCCACCACAAGAGCTCCAAGGGAGATGAAGGATTCGGCCACCACAAGAGGAAGAGAGGGAGAGGATGATGGCCGGCCACAACACCAAGGAAAAGAGGGAGAGAAAATAATAGAGATTGTTCCCATGAAGGCACCCCAACCCCCTCTTTTATATTCCTTAGCCTTGGTAAATTAGGAAATTTAATTACAATAAAATTTCCTTAATTTCCTTGACATGATTTAATTGAGAAAAATAAATTTTCCCAATTAAAATCTTAATGGCTGGCCACATCATGGAGGAATAAATTAGACAAGTTTTAATCAACAAATTAAAACTTCCTAATTTGTTTCCGGAAATTTTAAAAATAAAATTTCTCTTCAAAAATCTCTTCATGGTTGATAAAAAGAAATTTCTATAATTTTAATTTTTCAACATGTGAATAATTTTTAAAGAGAAAATAAAATATCTCACCAATCTACAAATAAGGAAAGAGATCTAATCTCTTTCTTTAATCTTTTGTAGATCCTTTACAAGAGAGATATTTTAATTTTAATTCTCTTTAATAAATTATATCTTCCACATAATAAAAATTAAAATTAAAATTCTTTTTAAATTTAATATGGCCGACCCCTTCTAGCTTGGGTTCAAGCTAGGGCCGGCCTAGGGCCGGCCACCCTAAACCATGCTTAGGCCGGCCCTAGCTTGATTCCAAGCTAGCTTGGCCGGCCCCCTTTAGGTGGGTATAGAAGGTGGGTATAGGTGGGTATAGTACTCTATAAATAAGAGGCTACGATAGGGACCGAGAGGAGGAATTGGTTTTGGTCTCCCAATAAAATTAGGCATCCCGTGTTCGCCCCGAACACACAACTTAATTTTATCAATAATAATTCATTCCACTAGAGAACTATTATTGAACTACCGCACCAATCTCAAATTATATTTTTGGGCTCCTTCTTATTATGAGTATGTTAGTCTCCCTGTGTTTAAGATGTCAAATGTCCACTAATTAAGTGAGTCACTGACAACTCATTTAATCAATATCTTAATCCAAGAATAGTACCACTCAACCTTATCGTCATATCAGACTAAGTTCACCTGCAGAGTTTAACATGACAATCTTTATGAGCTTATCTTGGGGACATTATCAACCTAGATTACTAGGACACAGTTTCCTTCTATAATCAACAACACACACTATAAGTGATATCATTTCCCAACTTATCGGGCTTATTGATTCATCGAACTAAATCTCATCCATTGATAAATTAAAGAAATAAATATCAAATATATGTGCTTATTATTATATTAGGATTAAGAGCACACACTTCCATAATAAATTAGGCATTTGTTCCTTTATAAAGTCAGTATAAAAGAAACAACCTCAAATGGTCCTACTTAATACACTCTAAGTGTACTAGTGTAATTATATAGTTAAGATAAACTAATTCCTATTTACACTATGACCTTCCAATGGTTTGTTCCTTCTCATTTTGGTCATGAGCTACTGTTTATAATTTATAAGGTACTGATAACATCATCTTTTGTATGTGACACCACATACTATGTTATCTAAAATATAAATTAATTGAACAACTACATTTATCACAAATATAGACATTTGACCAATGTGATTCTTATTTCTAGATAAATGTTTTATACCAAAAGCTAGGCTTTTAGTATACATTCTAACACATATACCCACCGAAGTTCGAGAGGGAGTTAGCGAGCTGGAAAAAGAGAATGCAGGTATTCTTTAAAATCGATTTATATTGCTTTTAATAAAGTTTGGTTTTATAGCACCCGAAGGAAAGGAAGAATACTAATGGACGAAGAAAGAGCAGGTTGATTACTTGGCAAACGGCAAAGCAGAGTTCTATCTTTTGAGCGTCCTTCCACCACAAGAAGTCAATCGGATCAGCGCCTATGACTCAACAAAGAAACTTTGGGAAAAGTTCCTTGAGCTACACGAAGGGACGTCCGAAGCCAAGCTCATAAGACGGGATCTGCTAAGAAACCAGTTAAGTAACATCAAATTGGAAGCAAAAGAAATCGTTGCACATCTTCACTCGAGAATGAAGGAAATCATCACCAGACTCACGAATTTCGGAGAAAAGGTAAGCAACCGAGATTCGTTAAGGTACGCACTTAATGCATTTTCTAGAACTACAGAGTGGGCATCATTAGTAGATGCTTACTATATATCTAAAGATTTATAATCTGTTACCTTAGAAAAAATGTTTTCAACATTTGAAGTCCATGAAACAAGATGTGCAGATCCGAAGAAGGAGTCGAAGCACAATGTTGTCTTTAAGGCAAGGATGGACGAAAAGATTCAGAATCCTCTCTCGACGAGGAAGAAACGGTAATGATGGTAAGATAATTTAAAAAATTATTTAAATATAGAAAAACTAACCATCTGCATGGTAGAAAGAAAAGAACAATCAGATGCTACCACTGCAATAAAGAAGGACATGTTAAAGATAACTGCCCTAAGTCAAAGATCAAAGACAAGGACAAAGGAAAGAATAAGAAGTCTGTCTAATCAAACAAGTACAAGATGCTAAAGGCAATGTGGGACGAAACATCGTCCGAATCAGAAGTTAAAGCTGTTGTTGGACTTGTGTTAATGGCAAGTCATCAAGACGACGAAAATGAAGCAAGCTTGTCCGAAATAAGCATCGAGAGCATCGATGAAGGGGGAGCGACATCGGAAGAAAGTAGTAGTTCAGAGGGAGCTACGGATAATAAGATCGACAAGGTAAGTCAGGTACGATCTCTTCCTCTCGATAAGTTATTTAAATTTGTTAAATTATTATCTAAAGATAGTTGCAAACTAGAAAAAGAAAATAAAGAATTAAAGTTAATTCTAGCCAAACCTTGCCTATTAGAAGATTTTGAAAAATTAAAATTGGAAAATGATGAATTGAAAATACAAGTAGAAGACTTGAAAAATTGTGTATGCTTAAATGTTAAAAATCAAAATATTAGAAAATATAATAATTTGAACTGATATTTAAATTACCATAAGGGAAAAGTTAGGAAAATTTCTTAGAAATATATTCCTAAAATTTTTTAATTAACCCAGTTGGCTGGAACCTATATTGGGTTCCAAAGTCTTGTCTAAATTGAACTTTAATTAGACTTAGCGCTTTTAGCAAAAAAAATTAAATATTTGAATTTTATTAAGAGACTTTGTCTAGAAAGTGGTTGTTGCTCTAATAACAAAGAAGGTCTAATGTCTCGCCACAGCCTGGAAGTCAATTAATGAAATAAAATGTTTAATTGATTAACTGATAAAGTATTTAATTGTAATTAAATAATACTTTAAATAGTTGCTCAAACATTTTTTCGGTGTTTTTTAACTTAGAATATTTTTTAAAAGACTTAAAGTTTTTTTTTGGAAGTATCAACTTTACTTACCAAAATTATTTCTACAAAATTAGTTTTTACAAATTTATTTAACTTAGGAAATTATTGATGTTTTTTTTGTGATATCAAAAAATATTTTGTACTTAGAAATTTTTTTCTAAAATTAATGTAATTTTTTTTTAAGTGTTATCAAAATTATTTTTCACAATTTTCAAAAACTTAATAGGCTTTTCAAAATGTTGAAAATCAGATTTTTTTTTAACTAAAAACTTTCCTATTTTTAAAAAAATTTACCGTTAGATTTCTTTTGGTTCCCCATTTTTTATGTGATCAAAGGGGGAGAAAGGAAGATTAAGTCAAAGGGAAGATAGTTTAACCTTTTTAAATTTTTGCACTTTATGTTGGTTTACTCTAACTTAACTTGGGTTGCTCACATCAAAAAGAGGGAGATTGTTGATACCCCAAGGTTGTTTTAATGTGATCAAACAAGTTAAGTTAGGTCTTGTTGTGTTTAATCCTATGTCTAAGTGTGCAAGAACTTAGGAGCACAGGATGTCAAGCAAAAGACGCAGCTAGCGAGAAGGATGACATGGGTGAGAGCCGACGGGGTCAATGCGTTTGAGAGACAAGGTACTGCGGAAGAGTATGCAGGTGGACGAGAACTCGGCACGCGACGTTTCTGAGGGACGAGAAGTCAGAGCGGAAGTTTGCTCGAGAATGCCGGAATTGATTGCTCAATCAATTCCACCACCTTTTGTTCTCGTGAACAACCTGCTTAATCAATTGGATCAATCGATTATGCTTGGCCCAATTGATTGACCAATAGATTCGGGCCCCTTTCTGTGTTCTCGCAAGAACATTCTAATCGATTACACAATCGATTAGCTTAGAGCTAATCGATTGCCTCAATTGATTGTCAAACCCTAACTTGCTTCATCCAAGTCTAGGGTTCCCTTGCCCAAAATTTGGTCAATCATAGCCTGTTAGAACTTATCCACTAAGTGTCTGGTCAATTCTTTGACCCACTTGGACTTTTCTCCATGTGTCAAGTGTCTAGTCAATCCTTTGACCAACTTAGATTTTCCTATCACCAGATGTGTGATCAACCATTAACCCATCTGAACTTCCCTCCTCGTGCCAAGTGTCCGGTCAACCTTAACACACTTAGACTTTTCATCTCATGCTAAGTGTCCTATCATCCATGACCCACTTAGACTTTCACTTACCAGATGTCCAGTCAACCTTAATCCACCTGGATTTCAACTGTCTGACTTCACTTATCAGGACTTCCTCATTGTCTAGCTTCACTCACTAAGACTTTTCCACATGTTTAGCTTCACTCACTAGGGGTTTTCAACTATCTGGCTTCACTCATTAGGACTTTCCAATCTGTCTGGCTTCACTCACCAAGAATTCCTTATTGTCTAGCTTCACTCACTAGTACTTTTCACACCTACCTAGCTTCACTCACCAAGGCTTTCCAACTATCTGGCTTCACTCACCAAGACTTTCTTACTGTCTAACTTCACTCACTAAGATTTTTCACCTGGTTTAACTCATCAGGACTTTTTATATTTGCCTAGCTTCACTCACAAGAGATTTTCATCACCTAGCTTCACTCACTAGGATTTTTCAATCTGTCTGGTTTCACTCACCAGGACTTTCCACGCCAAATATCTGGTCAACACTAACCCATTTAGATTTTTTTCTTCCGCCAACTTTTTTATTGGACTTGTCCTTGCATAACCTCTGGTTTAAACTTTCCAATCAAGTATCTGGTCAATCTTGACCTACTTGAATCTTATGGTCAACCTTTAACTATTAATCTTCCATGTGAATAATTGCACCTATAATTTCCATATATTGTCAAATATCAAAACTCAAACATAAGATTCAAACTTGAGCTAACTCAAGATTAGTCAATCTGGTTATGGAAAAGAATGGAAAAAAAATGATTCAATTAATAAAAAATTAACTTGACAAAGAATGGTAAGAAGAGTAAAAGTAAAATATGGATACTTAATTTAGTCATTTATAAACTATCATCTACGATGATATGATAATTTTAAAATCTTACCAACATGGTTCGGTCAGTAATGGCTCCGACACTCTTTTGATTTTTAAAAATTATTTATTTTTTAAAATCTAATTTAAAATAATTAAAAATTAAAAATTTAAATTATTGTCATATAACTTTAGGTGATGATGTCATCAACGCGTACTTTAAGTCCAGTCGACGCTATATACTCGTTGGATGGCAGCCCGAAACTTCACCAGCTACTTCATTGGACGAAAGCTTCGCCCCCCGAAACTTATGTGCATTCACACGTCCGGTAAAGTTTGATCCTTCGGCCCGATTGGAGTTAGGGTTTCCGGAACGGAAGGGGCAAGAAATGTCAGCGATCGGCAAGGGTCAAAGGCGGCCATTAATTGCATCGCATTCTTCTCGCCATCCGTTCCGCTGTCCCTGGCCACTGCGCCTCCACCTCAAATCCCTTCGACGCCATCCGTTCCTCTCTCTCTTGCTTGGATACAGGGAGGCGAAAGTAGAAGATGAGGAGATAAGAACGTAGTCAAGTTGGCAGGTGCTTTTTTAACCTCCAATTTCGGAATTTGTTGAAGTTTTTATGATTTAGCTGGAATCTATATCTAGATGGAGGAGTCTGTTCATTTTCCAAGAAAACATCCGTAGTGTTCGCATTCAATGGGAAAGAGTAATTTTTTCTCCGATTGAATGGGAAAGAGTGATTTTTTCTTTTGTTGCCTTATAAAGCTACAATCTTTTCTTTCTGCAGCTGGTTATTCGACCATAAATTTAGGTCACTCGAAGTTTCCGGTTATGCGATATTTCCTGCTTTGTTGTTCTTCTCTGCCTTTGGCTCGGGCATGGTAAGATGCCATCGACATACCTGTCGAAGCACAAAGGATTACAGACCTCGTCGGAACTCCTACGTATATGTGGCCGAAGCTTCTTGTTCGGAAACACCCGTTTTATCCTCTCTGATCCTTTCTCCACCTTTGGCCGCCGCCCACCTCAGATTTTTTCTTCACCTGCTGTTTCCGGCCAGAATTTCACCAATCAGATTTCACAGCCTGTGCGGAGGTTTCCTTTTTGGTGGAATATCATGTCTGCCCGCAGTGCCTTCTTGAGAGGATCCGAGTTGGGGTCCCTCCCTATGGCAAAGGGTAATTCAAGACCTAACCACAGCTTGAACATCATGACGAGGTTCACTGTCTGTTCTCCTAATAAGAGCCTCAAGTTCTCATTGAGAACAAGTGGGAACTTAAAGAATCAAGAACCCTGGGTTGCTAATATTGCCTGTAGATGCTTCTGGTCAAATACACACGGCGTGAATTGGAGATCTAATTCTTCAGTGGAACCAAAAAGTCAAAAAATTTTGACTTCTTGTTCAGCACCATACTCAGCTGGTGCAGCTTCGGATTTGTCGTTTGATGCGGCCGTGCAGGAGGAGCAGATTCAGAGTTCTGTTGATTCATCTGAACAGTATGTTATTATTGTCATTTTTTTTCATTTTGATCATTTGAATATTCGATAAATGCGATGGTGGTATATATGTTCCTGTTCTGCTAGTGAAGGACTTTTTAGTTGCAAATGCTCAATATCTTACATTGAGCTCTATGCAAAGCTATACTTCTAGTAATATCTTACATCTTCCACTCTAATGAATTCAATTTTTCTATGTAATTTAGTTATTGTCGTCGAAAATGTCTATATGATTTCAACTTATTTTCTCTTATGTTGTCATCTATTAGATTTTAGCCCCTCCGGACTAGAGACAGAGTTGACGAGTGAGAGAGAGCTAACAAAGATTTTCATTGTGAAATTTTTGTCTCTCTTCTGCATTAACTTGGCTTCTATGTACTTGCTTGAAATTCTACTACTTTCTGTTGCAGAAAGAATCAAGACAATAAATCCTTGAAGCTTCTTTCTGGATCTTGTTATTTACCTCATCCGGCCAAGGAAGATACTGGAGGAGAGGATGCTCATTTTATTTGCGCTAATGAGCAAGCCATTGGTGTGGCAGATGGTGTTGGTGGATGGGCTGATGTTGGTGTCGATGCTGGACAGTATGCTAGAGAACTCATGTCTAACTCGGTGAATGCAATTCGGGATGAGCCCAAGGGTTCAATTGATCCCTTAAGGGTTCTTGAAAAAGCTTACTCAATAACAAAAGCTAGGGGCTCGTCCACCGCATGCATTATTGCACTCACTGACCAGGTATTTTTCTTTTTCTTCATTTTAATGTTTAAAATGATCTTTGCCACAGGATTGTAGACTCTTTATATTTATAACTCTTTGGTTCCCCAACATTTTTCTATTTTCTTTAAATCTTTGTTGTATAGATTTTATATTGATTATTTTCTCCTTTGGTGCTCATATAATTGAATGAGTTCGTTCAATCTGTAAGATATTCTTAAGATTTGGATACCCAAACTGGATCAAATCAAGATTTGAACAAGCATTTTGGTACCTCTAGTTGTTGTGGTTTTTAATAAGACGATCTTATTGTTCATTAGTTTGCACTAAGCAACTTGATTTCCTAGACAAGTTTTACAAGGAAATTGCATGGAGATTGATGCCCATAGTTTTTCTTGTTTACGAGTTCTTTTTATGAAGCTTCTGTTCTTTGATTTACAGGGCATTCATGCTCTCAATCTAGGAGACAGTGGATTCATAGTTGTGAGAGACGGCTCCACACTCTTCAGATCACCCATTCAACAGCATGATTTCAATTTTACTTATCAGCTCGAAAGTGGCAATGGCAGTGACCTTCCCAGCTCTGCACAGGTAAGTTTTGGTGCTGTTCTGTCATTATCTCCAGTTATCGCAACTATTTATCAGGTTCTGCTGTTATTATAAATTGTTACGGAGCACTTTGTGTTCGAAATGTTTTGATCATGTTGTTTTCTTTGATTAACTTGTGAAAAACACGACTAGCATGGTATTAAAAGCCCTTTCATGCCAATTCGCGTGGGAGAAAGTTATCATTCTGCTTGCTGACTAGCATGCAAAATAGGCTGAGCACCCGGAGTAAGAAGAGAGTGTCATGCTTCTGTGATAGAGCTTTTGCGAGCTACCCTCTTGACTTAAACTGTCATCTCACATCGTAGATATTTTAAATTTTCTCTTGGTAGTTTGCTATCTCAAATCAGTGTGACTATGTATGGTTAAATCCAACCCTCTGAACTAACCTATCTCGATGTGTTGTTGGTCTCAAATGAAAAAGACAATGAGGGATAAATTGTGGGAAATCGATGACAAAAAATGAGGGATTCTAACTCATTCATTACTTAGCGCATTTACGATAAGTTCTAGACGTATAAATCGAATCAAGAACTAACTGTTCTTTTGTCTGCGTGTTATCAGATATTCAACTTTCCAGTTGCATCAGGTGACATCGTGATTGCTGGAACCGATGGCCTGTTTGATAACTTGTACAACAACGAAATCACTGCAGTGGTCATCCAGGCCACTAGAGCTGGCTTTGGCCCTCAAGTAACAGCTCAGAAGATTGCTGAGCTTGCACGCCAGAGAGCGCAAGATAGGAACCGGCAAACTCCGTTCTCGGCAGCTGCTCAGGATGCTGGTTATCGCTACTATGGAGGGAAACTCGATGACATTACGGTGGTCGTTTCCTATATCACTGGCTGATGCTCGACTTGGGACACTTCCGTCTTGCAAACTGTACAGGGAGCTCCTGGTGTTGGAGTTGAATTAGTAAGTTACTTGGTCAATCACAGTCCTTCACAAAAATGTGCCAAACACTTGCGGTTTCATTGTTATATGTTGAAGATTTTGAATGACGAGGTTTCACATGTAGTTCATGGACATGAACATCACTTTTTGTTGGTCGATGCACCGATTCTATTAAGAGACACCGGGAAGTCTTGCTTAGTCCCATGAATCGTAATCGTGATGCATAGTCGAGGGCAAGCATCTTCCTTAGCTACATGAGCTGCCACTCTATGTAAGCTGACCTTCGCATGGGTGCTTCAAGGGTTTCAAAAGTTTCATAGAGGGTTCCGTGAATTCGGTTCTATTCTAATCGTCTACGAGCTAGGGTTTCCCTCTAAATTGGATGAATGAGATGACTCTGTGATTCATTATTATTATTATTATTATTATTATTATTATTATTATTATTATTAATTTTAGTTTGACTTGAATCTCTAACTGGGTTGATGGGGCCCAATTCTAGAGAGTCAACCATTAAATGATAAAATCATGGGTCAAACAAATATCTTCTTCTTAGTGCCAATGTCTACCCTCCCACTTGAGTGCTTGCACTAATTAAGGTTAAGTGGGGGTTGACCACTCCAAATTGGACAGTTCGTCCCACTCCAAATTGGATCGGAAAAGCCTTATACAATTAAAAAAAAAAAAAAAAAACCTTATGCCATTTCTATTGATGTAGGTTTTCCTCACTTTTTCTACTTATTAATCAAATTCGACTATCCATGAATTAAGACTCTCACTGGGAGTCAAATTTGATGGTGTTTAAGTTTATTCAATAAGATAATCAAGTTAAATTTTAAAATAAATTAAACAGATAAATGATTGTTTAAGTTTTATTTTATTTTTATGAATTTAGGTTGAGCTTCATTCATTTAAATATTATCTAGCACATTTTAAATTTGTGTGATTAATTATCGAGCCTAATAATATAAATTTATTTATTTTAAAATTTTCTTTATTTATTTATTTAGTAATTTGATAAGAACTCTACTGATAATATTATTCATAAGTATTGTTCATAAATATTATCCATAATATTATTCATAAATATTGTTCATGAATTTTATTTATGCACGAATATTAACAAATTATATATATATATATATTTAAATTTATTTATTTAATTGATTTCGTATGTATTGAATGAATATAAATAAATTTTTATAAAATTGAACATTAAATTTTTCACAATTCATCTAAGATCCTAACTCTCACGGCTTCTGGATGAATTATAATATTATTATTTAAAATAAATAATTAAGACGATGGCCGGCCTCCAACTTGAAGTTGTTGGTCAACGTTTCTTTTTCCTCGTGATTTTTTAATTAATTCACCCTTTAATTGCTTCCATAACAGCAGATTGTTAATTAATTAAACATATTAATGCGCTGCAGCTTTTTAAACTTAATGCATAATTTTTTTTTAAAACTCAAATTATAACACTCCATTAGTTTGAAGATTAAGGATAACCAATCATATTCCAGTTCCACCGTGTCTTCCACCATCATTAGCACTTGCCATGTGTTGGAACGGCGCCGCCGAGCCGTACATCTGCCGGCCACCGCTGCCCACCACCACCATTCCGCCATTGCCAGAGGAGGAGGAGGCGCCGGCGGCGGCCGCGGCTTTGTCGCCCTCCGTCTCGCGGAATCGATGGAGGTAGGCCTTGAGGGGCTCGACGTAGTCGTCGAAGCCGAGGGTGGTCATGGCCCAGAGGAGGTCGTCGCCGTTGATGGTCTTGCGCTTCTCGCGCTGGCACTTGTCGGAGGCCTCGCCGGTGACGAAGCTAATGAACTCCGACACGCACTCCTGCACCGTCTCCTTTGCCTCCTTCGACACCTTCGCGTTCGCCGGCAGTGCCTTCTTCATGATCCGGCCCACGTTAGCGATCGGGAGGAACCGGTCGTGCTCCCGCCCCGCAGCCGATAATCCGCCGGCGCCTCCGCCCTTTCCGCCGGACTCGTTGTCGGAATCCGCCATGCAAGTAATTATAACAGAGGAAGTAGTACTGATCGAGCTCCTTCAACGATCAAGAACAGGATTATAATTTAAAGGAACCGAGAGAGAAGAAAATGAAGCTTTATAAAATTAGATGAGGAATCCACGGAAGCGATCAAGATTTGATCGGGTCGTCGTCCGTCCGTCGTGAAGAATTCTTCCACCACCACCTCCGCCACAGCGGCCGTCTGCGTACCAAAGAACAGAGGGAGGAAGAAATAAGGGAGCACAGATTTCTTAGACCATTTTCTTATGATACAGGGGATGTATTACTCGTATTTACAGTCAAATCGTGATTGTGATCCGATCGTAAATGATTGCGATCTCTTCTTGGATTCATCGTCCCCATAAAATTATAATTTTTATTCGGAGTGGATGATCGGAGATCGTCCGAAGGACACCCTCACTCGACGCCTAATTACCTGACCACTTATCGTTAGTTATATCAGACAAAACTTCACTATAGCCCTGAAATTTTATTAATTTCATTTCATCACCTCGTAAGGGGTTGACCGAGCTCTTTACACGAAAGTGTCTATCAAAATTTCAGGAGTAAAATGAAATTTCAAATCTCTGAGGTGCTTTTGAAAATATTTAAATTCAGGAGGGGGCGCAACGTCAAATTCTGTCTACGTAATAATTTAATTGGCTGGTGGAACCACGAGAACCGTTCATTTCGCGAGAAGAGACGACCTCGATGGGCCTTGTCAGCCGTCGATCGAAAAGGTATTCCGAATCGTCCGACGGGGATGGGCCCCAGAGAGTCGGTGAGGAAGCAGTATCAGACAACGCCTGAGCGACGTAGACCTTATGTTTCTAATATTTATTGGAAAATATATATTTTATATATTAAAAAATATTTTTAAACAACCAAATCATCACAATTTTTTTTTAAAAATTTACTATAACACATTTACACAATGCTCGTAAAAATAAGTGATAAGAGTCCCCGGCAATGGTGAATCACACATTTAATATTTTAATCATAATTGTTAATTGTGACTATTAAATAGAGATGTAATGGAGTCAAGTCAAATTTTTGAATATTTGAATTTAATTTATTTATAATCGAGTCAAGTTCAAATTTTATTTAATAAATATATTTATAGTCTACGAGTTTATTCGAACTTTTATCGAGTCTAAACGAACTTAATAAATATAAAATTTAAATTTAAATATTTATTAAAAATTAAATTATATATTTAGAGAAAATTATAATATTTTTATTAAAATTTATAATTTTATTTTAATAAATAAATTTAATATATTTATCTATATTTTTCATAAGTAGACTGTAAAATATATAAATTCAACATCAAAATTATTATTTTTATTTAAAAGTTGATTTATAAATTTACTAACGAACATGTTCATGAGCTAATGAGCCGAGTATTATGAATCTTGAGTTTGATTTGTTATCTTAATGAACCTCATTAAATGAGTTCAAACGAATTTTTATTGAATCGAGCTTCGAATAATTCAGAAGTGGCTTGATTCATTTACACCCCTACCGATGATGAATGATAAAACAATCACAGTGAAATCAAAGAGCATATCCCAAATTTTATTTAAAAAAATAACCATACAAATATCATTTTTTTATAAGATAAAAATGATTTGCTACCAGAATTATATATACGAAAGGCTCAGGAAATAACTAATTATATCCTACATGGAAAAGAAAAGAAACCCCCCCCCCCCCCCCCCCCCCTTCAAGGCCATTTCCTCTCTGTCCATCTCTCTCGATTCCGCACATAAATTTCTCTTCCACATAAAAGCTGCGTCCGAAGCTCAAATCTCCTTCACCTACGGCCGCGGGACCTCCACGGGAGCATGAAGCAGAGATCCACCACTAGCGAAGCTCCTCCACAGCCGACCGAATCCTAAAGCCACAACCACTAGCGAAGTAACGACACTCCCAGCGAAGCCGCAAAGCTCCTCCACAACCGACCAAACCCTAATGCCACAGCCACTAGTGAAGCGACGCCATCCCCAATGAAGCCGTGAAGCTCCTCCACAGCCTAAGCCCTAAAGCTCCACCACCCAATTTTATCGAACGCACGAAGGGCATTTACTCCACCGTCGAACACTAAAGTTAGAGAAGGGGTACGAGTTTATTTATATTTAGATTTCCCCAATTGATATTGAAATAGGAATATGTATTGGGTTTGCTTGAATGGTATAAACTGAGGACAACTATTAATATGAAAAAAGTTATACGACAAAAGAACAAATATTTATGGTAGTCGGCTCTTCATCAACAAAATCTTTCACTCAAAGACGCATAAATAATGAATAAGATGAAACTCTCCATATATTGTGTTATTGTAGGTTAAGAGTTACGCTCTGAACATCATAGAAGGAAGACAACCCCGGAAGATAATTTTTTTCATATCCAAAATATATAAAATTATTTCAAAATCAACTATATTTATATATTTTTTAATTATTGAGTTTTCATTAAGTTTATTCAATATTCAAAAAAGGGAATGTGACTTCTTCTTACGGGCATGCCCATAATTGTCAAAAAGAACTAAAGTAATTATTAATGATTTGAAGAGGGATAACAAAAAATTAGAGATGGAGATTAGTGAATTGAAGAAATCTAATAGTTACGAGAGTGCAATTAATTATAATGATCTCTTGGAGAATGTGAACATCTCTGTTACTATGAAGTTGAGTGATAAAATATGTTCAACAAATAGGAAGGTTAGAGTTGCTATCGATATAGTTGTATTTACTTGGATTGTGATGATTTTGAGATGATTGATGTAATTCTCTGTAAGTAATGAAAGATGTTTTTGATTTTTTAATGTGCTTTCTAAATGTTTTTTGGTTTTTTTGGGGGTTGTTTGATGAAATTATGTTATTCTTGGTTGATGCAATTTGGTTTTTACCCAGAATTGTCAGAAAATTAATCATTACCCATAATTCTTCTCTAGTAGAGTTTTGATGAAGGAAAATTTCCTAAGCAGGATAGGCTAAAAGTAAAATGAAAAAACATTTGAAGTAGAGTCTCTGAAAGAATTTGACATATATGTTATGGAGAAAATATTGAGCTAAATGTAAGAGGTCAAAAGTTATAACTTGTGATCTATAAAATGAACTAATCAATCAATGCCAACATACCTACTTGTAAAACCATAACAGTTGAGAATCAACATCCAGTATATGTCTAGAAGATGACATAATCATAAAACTATTAAATAAATCAGGTATATCTCAAAAGAGAAATGATATTCATCTAGAATTTTCATCTAGAAAATTCATCTAGATAGACACATAAATGATGGACTCACAAAAAGTGAAATGGTGAGTCCCATCATTTATGTGTCTATCTAGATGAATTTTCTAGATGAAAATTCTAGATGAGTATCACAGCTCATCTCAAAAATATGTAAACTATTCCATTAAAAATTTCAAATGCCTTACACTAATTGGCTTTTTTATAAAAAGTCCAAAAATAACCAAATCAATAACATAATATATCTTTTACTAAGGATGTATTACATATAAATCTAATTGTATTATAATCTTCAATTAAAAAAGAACCCGATACAGGGCCAACATAAACCTTGCAACCCTTCAATTTATTAACAAACAACGCCCTTAAACATCCCTTTAATTTCACCACACAACCATTCAACACAGATAGAGTAAACTCCCCATATCCATTTTAGGATTCGATGGCGGAAGATAACAATAGCCAAAAGATCTTCTCTGAGGGGTTGAATGAAGTCATCAACTCCAACCAAGCTCTCTCTCTTTTGTCATCAACTCTATTTCCCCAGTGCAGTTCTTAGTACACAACATGCAAAATGAATAAAATACTTCCCAAAGCAGACTCCCAACTATAGTAAATGAAGAATACAATCATTCAAAGGAGGTTAAATCAATACAAAACAGTAAATACAGTAAATAAAGAATCATAAGGTTTAACTGCAATCAAACCTAAAAATCTCTCTCTTCCGTTCAGAGAATAAGCAAATTATCAATTTGTTGAATAGATAACTTTTTCAACTGCAACCTAACCACAAAAAGAGGAGATTAATAATAATTACGGTCATTCATAAAGAACATAATACAAATGAAATGTAAAATGATAAATTCTTACCAAAACTACCAACTCTTAAATAAAATAATCAATTTCTTGCCAAAATTACCAACTCTTAAATGCATATACAAATGAAATGTAAAATGATAAATTCTAAATTCAAAAAATTTCATGTGTCTAACTTACATTTTGACTGGATTGTTCATCGATCATACTTGGAGGATTCAAATTTGATAACTCATCTTACTTTTTATCAACTGTAGAACCCTGTAGATAGATGTACTTATGTTCAATGTTAACAAATAACAAAAGTAAAATTAATTATCATCAAAACATAACACCAAAGTGGTAAATTGCACCATATATATAACCAAACCTTTTTTCGAGACTTTGTCTTCGTCTTTTTCACACTTCACTCAATTTTGGATTGTTTTCTTTATGTCTATGGACGTCCAACGAACCTTACTTTCAGTGGATTATAAAACTTTTTGCTCTCATTTCTTGATTCCTCATGTATTATGTTGTCGTCTTAATCACCATCCAATGAATCACTAATATTTATATTCATAATCATCTTTTTTTGCTTTTTTCAATATCCCTATTAAAACAAAGCACCTCTTATCATTTTTTGACCTAAGTTATCCCACTTCCAGTAACAATGGTTGAAAATTATTATATCTTAGTCTTTCCTCTATATGATGATAAGAATCATCATAAATATTGGTGATTCCTTGACATCCATATTTAATGTCTTTGCGCCATCATTCCAAAATATAATTTTTTAGAACTACTGTGACATTTCTTTTCATCAGAACAGATATCAAATGTTTATACACAATTCCATGAAACTCAAAGAGACAATCCAAACACTTCATTTGACATTGTAACTCACTATATTGTACCCAAAAGGAAACATCTTTTGGAGTTGCTCCATCTTTTTCATATGCAGTTTCCTTCACCTCAAAAAAGAGCATTGACCCTTCTTGCTTCACAAATGAAGTGTTACAATACATCAAACCTCACAGTTCATCTTGAAACAACTTGAATATCATGTTAGTGTAAATACTTTGAAACTTCTTTTCAATTGGATTGTCACTGATGATCGGAATGATTGAATTGAAAGACGTAAAATCAAAATTATCTTCCTTTTCAATCTTATTTTTCAAAGCATTGTCATATTGTTCAACAAACTACTTCAAAGTTGTTTTTCAATCATCAAAAAATGCATTTATACTCGCACTTCTTTGACTTATGGACATCCTTATCCAAAATTTATCTTTCACATATATAGACATCCACTTATGACGAATTACATATCAAGAATTCAACCAATCATTTTTATCCATGCATTGATTTGTAATAATAGCTTATGGAGCTCGTCCTCTCATGATTGTTAACCATGATTTAAATAATCAAATAAAAGTTTCAGAATCTTCTTTAGATATCAAACCACAACTAAGTAATATGAATTCACCGTGATGATTTACTCCAACAAATGGAGCAAATGGTATATCATAACTATTGGTAAAATATATACTATCAAATGTAACGACATCAAAAAAGAATCACATGTAGCCCTACATCTTGAATCAACTAAAATATATTTCTTATGCGAAAATCTTTATCTACGTCAATCATATAAAAGAAATTTGAATTTCTACTTTGCATACGACAAAAGTAATTATTCAAGGCTTCTACATCACCTTTCCCAAGCCTTAATCTTCGTGCTTCAACCATATAATTTCTACACTTTCTCTCATCAAACGATAAATTTTCATAGTCACTAGCTTCAACAATAAATGATCGAAACTCTTACTCAAAGTTATTCCCGCTTGATCATTCAACTCTAATTTCCTCTTAGTTTAGGAATCTAACACTTTATTACATATAAAATGTCTTGATTTCCTTGGACTTAATGCATGATTGTGTTCAAATTGAATATTAGTAATGACACATAATCCATCATTCTGAATTGTAATGTTAATCTTTACTTTGCAATCTGTTTTGCTACAAGGTCTAGGATAAAAGGAAATTTTCACTTTAGGAATGATCATACCATTTTTAGAGCATTCGAACGAAAAATATTTCAGCTGGTCATCATCTCCTTTTTTGGAACCCAGCTTTGAAATACCAAAACCAAGACCTTGGGCATAGGATTTGTAAAAATCATGAACTTCTTCATATGAAAAATACATTCCAACTTGTGGAGTATCAACTGTATATGAGCTTGACGAATCACCCAACACTTGTAAATCACCATCAATTAATAGTTCTTGCTCCATAACTGATGTGGATAGGTATCAAGGACAGAGGAGTGATTAATGGAGAGGAGGAGGGCATTTTGGTCAATTTACTGTAGCAGCACTATTAGGGCACTGTTCACGCCGTAAGCAAAGGGAGGTTTTTGGGGGGTTCATGCGGGCACCGCGCCGCCACAGGAAGGAGGCCAACTCCTTCTTCCTCTCTCTCTCACGCTGCTCGCCGGCGCCGGTCGCCCACCTTGCTTCCTCCTCTTTCCCCTCGCCGGCGCCGGCTGCCACCTCTCTTCTCCTCCTCTTCTCGCTGCAACCGACAGCCGGAACAGGGAGAGTTTCTTCTCCCTATCCAGCCGCCACCCTCGAGCGACAGCCGACGATAGCCGCCTTTCTTCTTCCTCTCCTTCTTCTCCTCGCGACCCCGGCCATAGCCTTCTTCTTCCTCTCTTCTCCCTCTGGACACGTCGTCGCCGGGGGAGCGTTCTTCCTTCGTCGAGTTGGGCTCCCGCCACCAACAGGAACCAAGGGGCTTCTCCGTGCGGGCACAACGCCGCCAACAGCTTCTTCCTCCTCATGGATGACGACGAAGCTGCCGGACAGACCGACAGCCACCTTTCCTCTCCTCCTCACAACATCGCTGCCGGCCTCTCCTCTTCGCAATACTGCAGCCAGATTCTCCCTGCTCACGCACACCTCGCGATGCCACCACCAGACTGACACCGCCCCCATGTTCTTCCTCGTCGCAGCGACCAGCCATTACCGCCGTGAGCACGGTCCGCCCTCTCCTGCATCAGGGCGCAACTATGCGCTGGCCAGCCCCTTATCACCGTCATCGACCAGCGTGCACAAATGGCATAGACGGTTCCGAGCCGTAGCTATCTCCCACCGCCGTAGACAGTTTCTGATATGCATTGTAGTACATTTCCGAAGCCTATCCGATAGCCGACCCATGCTGACGAGTGTCTTTGACACTATTTCAGCCATCAATCTCTTGTTGTGTTTCGGCCTTTGAGCCTCAAGTGAGTTTCGGACCTTGTGATTCATGTTTAGCCTTCTTGGTGTTATTATTTCCCGGCCTGCATGCCGGAATCATATCCCGATCTGCGTGCCGATCTCGCGTCCCGGCTTGTGTGCTGGAATCATATCTCGGTATGCATGCCGATCTCGTATCTCGGCCTGCATGCCAGAATCATATCCCGGTCTACGTGCCGATCTCGTCTCTCGGTCTGCGTGCCGGTGTTTTATTTCGACTTGCAGCTCATCTCCCGATTCCGTGCCGCGTCCGGCTCCACGTCATCAGATCCAGCTCTCCAGCTTGATCGGAGTCATCTACTCTTTCGGGTCGCGATAACTCGAGTCGCGCCTCATCTGAGGGCGCCCCCTGGGCCAGGGTACGTTTTCTGTACTCGCCTCTCGTTCATTTTATTATTACATTATTAGTCTGTTACTTATACATTCGTTGGATCTGCCTCGAGCATCGGGGTACCGGGGGCCGGGTCAATCCGGTCGCTAGCTGCAGGTAGCGTTGACTAGAGGACTTTTGACGACTTGGTCAACACAGAAGTCATCTCAGCACACCTCCCTCCGGAACACCGCGACTCCGTCAACACTCTCGCCACCTCACACGACGGTCCATCCGACTCAGCTTCCGGACGGGATCAATAACAATTTTACAATCTAAATTCAAACAAAATAGCTATTGGCAAACATAAATAAACAATAGCACAAAGGGATGTTTAAGAACATAATTAGAAAAAAAATTAAAGATGAGAACAAAACAAACATATTTGGTTGGCAATTGTTGTTAGACATCTCATCAAGCATATTATGTGTTTACTGAGCATCACATTTCTCACAAAAGTTTAACATTAGTGATATGAGTCGCATTAAATTCAAAACTCAAGTCAATCATCTCATATATAGCTTAATCAACCATTTTTTAAACCCCGCCTCACATTATACAATCCAACATCCATTACTGTCATTCTGCTTCATCCCTGAATACATTTTATAGCCATCCTTTTGAACCATACAAACAGAATTACCATGAAAGTCCTTTTGAACCATCCTCTTATCCATTTCTCCAAAAGTCCTTACATTTTATCCACCAGTCAACTTTAAAGCCACTCTTAAGGAAAGATCATAAATCTTTCGTGTTTGATCTATTAATATTTTGCTTCACAGAAATTCTTATTCTTTATAGAGAATGGTCTTTGAAGCTTCTACAACATGCTTATGATTACAAATAAAATGCTTACTTCTACTTCGCGGGCCCAAGCTTTTCTTTTCTTCTCTTCAAGTGAGTCCCGATGAATTGTGATTCTCGATTTCATAAGCCCTCTCCCAGATCTGATTTTCACCCTATTATGTTTGAAGAAAGTAAACGCAAGCAAAGAAAAGGAGATTAAGGCTTGGGATTGTTGCAGGAGGACGAGGGAGAGAAGAAACAAAAGAAAAAAAAATTGAAATGGATCATAGAGAGAGAAGCAAAGACGTAGAAGCGGGAATATTAGCTAGGTTGGGAGAAAATTTTGAGATTTTTTGATCAATGGAGGGAGCTAGACAGAGAGGAGAAGGACCTGGGCCTTTTTTCTACATAGGATATGATGAATCATTCCCTGAGTCTTTCATGCATATCATTATTGAAGCATATCATTTCACCTTTTTTAAAGGGAGCCAAGCAGCGATAAAATTACTACCTATCATGTGATCCAAAAATCACGAATTCAAATTTCAAAAATAATTACTTGCAAAGTAAAATAAGACGGCATGTAATATTCTTTTCGGAGACCTTGACATAAACTTCCACAGGACTGCCCTTTATTAACATTATTTTTCATTGATCACATATTATTGTTGAAAATATGAATGGAATAAAGATATAGAGATGAAGAGACCCTATTGTGTATAGATTGTTAGTCTCATATTAAAAGTCTTTTAGTTTTATTGTTGATTTAAATTATGACACATGCATTGATATTGTAAACATATGCATGGAGAGACACTCTCTCATGCATGAGTACGCAAGGGTGGGTGCAAATCTAGGGCCCGAATTGTACTAAACCGAGGTTGACTCGTATGTGAGCACGACCTGTGCATGTTGAATACCGGACCGGTCGAGGCAAGATTTGCCCAAGTGAATAAATCAACATTTTACCGCCTGAATCTCTTTTTTGCTACCTGCTCATGCATCTGTTCGGTTGAACTACTCGTGATAGCATTTGAGTGCATTCTCACTTCGCCACGAACAACCAGTGCTTGGTTGGGTGTGTAGTTTTATCGTTGTATCCTGGGAAACAGATGACCCGAGAGAATCTCGAAGCACCGCCGGAGATGGGACGAATCTGTTTCAAGAAAATCGTATTGAACGCCGACCTCGGTATCTTAGTCAGCGAATTTTCTTCCCGATTTGACGATCGACTCCCGATTCTGTTACGCACCCCATCAACTCTACAACTCAGACCACCGGAAACTTGGCAGAACCAACTCCTCTAGCAACCTGAGATTATCCGCTCAGGTCATCTTAATAGATAAGTTAGAATTGATTTTGTGTAATTTCAATTCTATAATTTTTTTTTCCAATATCTCTGGCAACATATTGTTCAACAATCTTGAAATAAACTCGAGTTCTGTTAAGATTATCACAGAACAAAGTGTTGAGGTGCAATAGACTCAACATCTTAAGGCCCCCTCCGCCCCGATTGGAACTGTGCCAATCAACCATAGGAAAAGGCCAGAGAAGTTCACTGAAGTGAACTTTAAAAGATGGCAGCAGAAGATGCTTTTCTACTTGACTGCGCTCAATCTGGCTCAATTTTTTACCGAGGACCCTCCCAAGCATGTTGAGAATGCTGATACGCAGACCATCAGTGCAGTGGAGGCATAGATTCACCCTGAGTTCCTTTGCCGAAACTACATCCTTAATTGTCTTGCTGACTCATTGTATGTTGTGTATAGCATGAAGAGAATGGCTAAGAAGCTACGGGAGTCCCTGGACAAGAAGTATAAGACGGAGGATACAAGGGTCAAGAAGTTCATCATGGGACGATTCTTGGACTATAAGATGGTTGACTCCAACACAGTGATCAGTCTGTTTGACCCCATGATTGTTTTGATGTGATCAATCAAGTTTGTTAGGTCATGCATTGTGTTTGATCCCTGTGTCTGAGTGTGCAGGAGCTTAGGAGCGCAGGAAGTCGAGCGGAAGACGCAGCTGGCGAGAAGGACGGCACAGGAAGGGAGCCGACGGGCTCGATGCGTCTGAAGGATGAGAGAGCTGCGGAAGAGTACATCGGTGGGCGAGAAAAGCGTGCGCGGCGTTCGAGGGATGTTAAGCCGGGGAGGAAGACTGCTCGAGGAGAAGGCCGAAAATTGGGTTCGGGTGGGCCCTATTTCGGTTGGCCAGAATCACCCAAAAGAACGGAGCTTCGGAAGTTGAAGCAAAGAAGTAACTGAGTTGGTAGTAACTGAGTTGGTCAAGACTACTCAAGGCGCCTTCATCTGGTCAAATGTGGCCATTTGCGTTTCGGATAAAGTTTTATCCGCCTACTCGATGGAGGCGCCTTGAACCTCTGTTGGAGGCGCCTTGGACATCCGAGATAGAATTTCCAGGGATTATTAAAGGACCCCTGGACCTAGGAATTATTAATCAATTCAATCATCAACTCTGTATTCATTCCTAGCAACTAGTGAGCGCTCTAAGTGTGTAAAAAAGGCTTCTCCGCCTATAGTGAAGGAGACTCTGCTAGTACGATTTCTGACCGCCTTGGATTAACAACTTTCTGGGTTGTAACCAAGTTAAAATTCTGTCTCTCTTCTATTTCTGCTTTTTATTTTTATTATTATTGTTGCTATCTATTTGAGTTGAAAGACTAGGAGGGTATACTTTTATTTTTTCAAGTAATTCACTCCCCTCTTGCCGGCCTCCGCTGCACCTACAATTGGTATCAGAGTCGGACCGCCTCAGAAGGACTAATCATCGACTGACCCACGAAGATCAAGATGATGCCCGGAACAAGCATGCATCCCCCAAAGTTCGACGGAGACTTCGCAACGTGAAAACGCTAGATGGAGGTAATTTTCAAGACAGAATTTGATATTTGTTTAATCATGAAATATCGCTATGCAGTTCTAAAAGATAAGGAAGAAAACACCTGGACGAAAAAGGAGCAAGCCGATTTCGTCGCCAACGGAAAAGCAGAGTTCCATCTGCTCAGCGTGCTGCCGCCCCAGGTTTAAGTCGGATCGGAAGCTACGACTCCGCTAAAGACCTCTGGCAAAAATTCCTGGAGCAACACGAAGGCACATCAGAAGCAAAACTGGCAAGACGAGATATCCTCCGGACTCAGCTTATGAATATCCGAATGAACCAAAGTGAGAAGGTAGCACAATTCCAAGCGAGGATCAAGGAGCTGATCACGCAACTAAGCAACCTTGGAGAAGAAGTAACGAACCGAGACTCGATCCGGTACACGCTCAACGCCTTCCCCAGAACTCTAGAGTGAGTGTCCTTAATAGATGCGTACTACATCTCTAAAGACCTTGAGGTAGGTACTTTAGAAAATTTGTTTTCTACTTTTGAACTTCACGAATCTCAAGTTGCATAGCCCAATGGAGTAGAGAAGACAAGTCAGAACATTGCCTTAAAGGCAAGAATAAACGGTTCCCACTCCGAAGCCTCGATCGACGAATCTGAAGCTGCATTAATGGTAAGACAATTTAATAAATTTTTTAAATCTAACAAATTTAGATCGCAGTCGAGTAAACATCATCAAAAGAGAAGGGCAGTCCGTTGCTACAATTGCAACGAAGAAAGGCACATCAAGGATGACTACCCGAAATTGAAAAGTAAGCAGAAAGAGAAGGAAAAGGTAAAGTACAAGAAGCCAGAATACTCTAGAAACAAGATCCTGAAGGCCACGTTCTCAGACTCATCCTCCGAGTCAGACATCAAAGAATTCTCGGGATTAGCGCTAATAGCTAACCATCAGCTGGAAGAAGAGTCAAGCTCATAAATGAGCATAAATGATGGGGGAGGAACATCAGAGGAAGAAAGCTACAGTGAAAGGGGAGTGATCCTGTCCGAATCGCCGAACCAAAGGACGCTGGGCACGTGGCGCTTTCCTAGTCGATGCTGTAGTCCTCCGTCTGGTCGCACGAATCTCCGGCGAACCTACACAGAAGTCGGGCCGGGAAGGGGTTCCCGGCGGCGACCCTCCGACGCTCAAGTCAGGCAAAGCTCAATAGAGAGAAAGGGGCTCCAAAACTCGTAGCGTGCGTACCTCCGACGAAGTAAGAGGTTCCTTATATAGAGCGGTGAAAGAACTAATGCACGTCCACCGAGGTGCATACGTGTCTGCAGCCCATACCCCGGTATGCACCTGTCAGAGAGCTTACCTGATGCCATACTGCAACAGTCCCATTGCGCCTTCGATGGGACAACAGGACACCCCGTGGTAAGACTAGGAGTATGACCTAGCCATATGACTTGACGGCTGTCAGAAGATGTTCCCCCTTCTTTACTGTTCATAATCCGGGGCATCCGACCGGCTGGACAGGGAGTCCGTCCGGCCGGCCCCTCCTCCTTTTACGCGCTGGCCGGATGGCACTCACCTCGCGTCCGGCCTGCCGTTGACATTGGTGTGCTGGGGAAATTTCCAGTAGGCGCTATGTAGAGACTGTTAGCAGTGTCATTTTCTCCTGGTTCTTCCGCTCGGCTCTTAACTACTGTTTCGACAGAGCGTCGGAACCCCTACCCGGTCGGGGCACCTTTTATTACCGAATATCCCTTGGTCGGCCGATCGGTCTTATCCATTTCTTCCCAGTCCGGTTGGCTCACCATTCTCCGGCGGGCTACTTGGGCATTTGACCTCCACGTGGCGTTGACCCCTCGTTAGGGGGTCCCGGGCTTTTACCACCGGATCACTTGCCTTCCCCTCGAGTCTAGTCGAAAGAGGTGAAGTCCGACTGACTGGACTGCCGATCTGACTGAGCAATGATTGCCGCATTGGGCCGCTCGGCCAGGCGTAGGGATGCTCATCCGTTCGGCGGTATCTTGTTCATGCCTTTGTGTTTTCTTAGAATCCATGTTCGATGCTCCCCCCTATTACCCATCACGTGCGTTGCGCACGGTAAGGGGAGTTCATTAATTGCGGCTAGTATCCTGCTGACACGTGGCGATCGTGCATTTGTACGCGTACGGCGATGGCGTCACCTCCGATGGGATAGCCGCCGTTTGAAATGAACGGCTGGATGACGACCTTGATATCGGTGACCTGAATCGGACGGTGGAAATTGATGGCGGCCGCCCATATAAAGCTCCCGACCCCTGCTCTTCGCCGCATTTCGACCTCCTCGTTTCCAGGCATCCCGCTGCTCCTCCTTTCGCCGGCGACCCTGCGTTTCGGCTTTCCGGCGAGCCTACAGCTTCTTCAGACCATCTTCCTTGTCGTAAGACCCTTTTTCTCGCTCCCAACGTTTTTTTCTTTCTGTTAATCGTCTCCTTCAGTCGGTTTCCATCCATTCCTCGCTTGAACCTTCCCCTTTTGTCCCGCATTCTTGTCTTTCGATTATGACCAGTACTTCGCAATCGACCGGCGGTGCTCCGGGTCTTTGGTATTCATCCATGGAAAGCCGGTTCGACGAGGAGGACGCCTTGCGCCTTACTCGAACCTATGACCTGCCGAACGACCACCAAATAGTGTTAGCCACACCGGCCGATCGACCTCATGAACCGCCGTCCGGCACAGTTCTTTTCTTCCGAGACCAATTTCTGGCCGGACTGCGTTTTCCACCCCACCAATTTTTCTTACAAGTTTGCAATTATTTTCGCATTCCGCTCGGCCAGGTAGTTCTCAACTCTATTAGGCTCCTGAGCGGAGTGATAGTTTTGTTCAAACTGAACGGCATCCCCTTAGACCCAAAAATTTTCCATTACTTTTTTTATCCCAAGCAAGCCGAGTGGGACACCTTTGTTTTCCAGTCTATGATAGGCTTCGTCCTTTTTGATAATATGCCGAGCTCCAACAAACATTGGAAAGAGCATTTCTTCTATATACGTTTTCCCGAGCGGCCAACTTTTCGTACCAAGTGGCAGACGGCGATGCCGGCGCAACCAGAGCTCGGCAAATTTAGAGGTGACGCGGCCTACCTTCAGGCAGTCGAACGACTGGTCGGCCAACGATATCATATCGACAAGCTACTTCTCCCGGGAGTAATGTACATATTTGGCTTGTCTTCTACCTCGGCCGATCTGCCCTGCAGCATGAGTAAGTTCCCTTATCCTCCCATTTGTTTTGTTCTAACTGATTTATTTTTTGCTTCTGCAGCTGAAGTCATGTGGCGCGCCAAAGCAACCGAAAAGCTCAAATTGAAAGCCGCTCAGATCGAGGCGGTGAAGAACAAAGAGGTCGCTGAGCGGGGCTTGGCTCTAGCTGATCCGGCCGGCGAAGAAGGTGAGGGGACTCCAACTGTCCCCGAAGCCTTAGACGCCCCTACCTCTCGCGATGAAGCCGTGGGCGACATAGAACCTACTACCCAAGTCGCGGTGGAGGGCCGTTCGGCCGACGATGTTCCGCTAGTCACTCGGAAGCGCCGCCGACCGGAATCTGCATCTGCCTCCACTCGCCTTGAAGAGCCACAGCCCGAGCGGGGCGCGGATGCTCCGGTGTTGTCCGGGACGGTTTCCCTCGAGAGTACTCCAACCCCACATGGCTCTCCGAGGGCCAGCTCTGAGGTGCCGCCATCCATCCCTTCTAGAACTCTGCGCCGTATCAGACGTTTGGGCGAGCTTCCCTCCCCGTCCACCGGTAAGGCCGATGCCTCTCAGAGCGAGCCGAGCGGCTCGAATTTGATAAAGACCGTTCTGCGCCTCCCCTCAGAGGAATATATGGCTGCTGCTGATCGGCCAGTGGTCCCCGAGCAGCAGATCACCTTGACGGGCCCCCTTGCAAAAGCTTGGGAGGACACTCGGCGTCGCATAAAAGCGATGACTCCTGGGCAGCTCGGCGACAGCAACCTCCAACAGGCCACCGGGGTATGCTCTTCTTCATTATTCGTGTAGTTGAATTAAGTTTTTAACCTATTCACCTTTGCTCGTAGAACTGGGTGGAGCAGATTGCCATTAGCAATCGGTTGGCCGAGCTGGAGGATGAACTGAGAAAAATTAAAGCCGCCGGGGACAACCAACAATCGACGGCCGCTCTGGAGAAGGCCAAAAAGTCACTGGAAGCCGAACGGAAAAGGGCTTCCGATCTGACGAGCAAGGTCGTTCGGCTTGACGCGATGATCAAGCAACGAGATAAGGAGATCAAGACGGCGACCACCTGGAAGCGCCAGGCCATCGACGATATGGACCGGATGAAGGTGGAGATCCGAGGGCTGGAGCAACGCATCAAGGATCTGGATGCTCTGCTGGCTACTGAGAAGGAGAGCCGCTCGCCGGTCTCCAAAGATTTGATGGAGACTTGAAGGATCTCCAAGCCGCCAGCGACGCTGCCCACGCCGCACTCAAAGAATATCAAGGGGGGGGAGTCGGCCCGTTCTGACGAAGTGAGGAAGGCGTATCTCCGCTCGGAAGATTTCGGAGAGAAGTTTACCGACAAGATATATCCCTCACTTTCGAAGAAGCGATCAAGGCGGCGGTAGATTACCTGAAGACCAAGGGCCACCTGCCCGCCGAGCTGGCCATCCCCCCCGAGGACCTCGCGACCGTGATGGGCGCCATCCCAGACACTCTTTTTGACTTTGACGCGTGATAAGCGTTTTTTGAACTTTTTTGTATTCCAACCGTTCGGCTCAACTTATCTTTGTAGTAACTTTTTTGGTTCACCCAGTGCATAATAGATAATCTTTTCTGTTCCTCCAACTTCTGTTTTGACAAGAAATTTTTCTTTCGTCACATTTTAAGTGTTCTTTATAACTCCTCTGCTCGGCTTTACGCTATAGCGTGGACTCAAGCGGCTTGCCTTCAATAACATCTTTCGCCATGCAACTAGGTAGCCGCTCGGCGATCGAACGTCATTCGTTCACTTGCTCACATTTTTAATTCTAATTAACCATCTCTAGCTTTGCGCCTTATCTCAAAGGGGTTTGCACTAGATTCTTACAATGCGAGCCGCTCGGACGTTTATAGACGCCGGCTCGTCTCTCGATATTTAACGTCGGAGCTCGAC
Organism: Zingiber officinale; assembly: GCF_018446385.1. Classification (NCBI taxonomy): domain Eukaryota; kingdom Viridiplantae; phylum Streptophyta; class Magnoliopsida; order Zingiberales; family Zingiberaceae; genus Zingiber; species Zingiber officinale. The sequence goes on from NC_055989.1 coordinate 151,977,064, forward strand.
GGTCTTCCGCTCGGACGTTTATAGACGCCGGCTCGTCTCTCGATATTTAACGTCGGAGCTCGACGGTCTTCCGCTCGGACGTTTATAGACGCCGGCTCGTCTCTCGATATTTAACGTCAGAGCTCGACGGTCTTCCGCTCGGACGTTTATAGACGCCGGCTCGTCTCTCGATATTTAACGTCGGAGCTCGACGCCCTTTACGGCTAACTTTTAACTGATTATATACGCCCTGCCGAGGGGCGAGGGGTCTTCGCTATCGAGCGTGCGGCTCATACAATATACCTCCGGCCTAACGGCCCGGGGCCTTCGATATTGAGCCTTTGGCTCGGGTACAATTCCCCCTGCCGAACGGCGCGGGGTCTTCACCTTCGAGCATTTGGCTTATATATTTATACGCCCCGGCCGAACGGCGCGGGGTCCTTACGCAGTAAGCCGTTCGGCGGATAATGCTCAATGCGTTTTCATCTTTTTGCTTCCTGCATTATAAGGACGCAGGCGACTAGTATATACACAAAAATGAATTACATTCATGCACCTTTCATCCAGCTCGATAAGGCTGGAGATGATTTGCACTCCACGGTCGATCCAGCTGCCGCCCGTCTTCATCCTCCAAATAATATGCTCCCGATCGGAGCTTCTCAATAACCTTGAAGGGGCCCGCCCAGGGAGCTTCTAACTTGCCTACATCGCCGACCGGCTTGACTTTCTTCCAGACAAGATCGCCGACCTGGAATGATCTGGGGATTACACGGCGGTTGTAATTTTGCTTCATCCGCTGCCGGTACGCCATCAGCTTAACGGACGCCTTGGCTCGCTCCTCGTCGACCAAATCCAGCTCCACGTTCCTCCGTACGGCGTTGCCATCATCATAACTTTGAACCCGGACGGACTCGACGCCGACTTCAACTGGAATAACTGCCTCGCCACCATACACCAAATGGAATGGTGTGACGCCCGTCCCTTCCTTCGGAGTCGTCCGGATGGCCCACAAGACGCCCGGCACTTCATCCGGCCAACTTCCTCCCAAATGGTCGAGCCGAGCGCGCAGAATACGAAGAATTTCCCGATTGGCTACTTCAGCTTGACCGTTGCTTTGGGGATAAGCCACGGACGTGAAGTGTTGCTCGATGCCGTAGCTCTTGCACCAATCCTCCAGCACCTTCCCTGTGAATTGCCGTCCGTTGTCGGAAATCAGTCGGCGAGGGATGCCGAACCGACAAATGATGTGTTGCCATATGAACTTTTTGACCATTTGTTCGGTGATCCTGGCTAGCGGCTCGGCCTCCACCCACTTGGAAAAATAATCTACCGCCACTAGTAGAAATTTCCGCTGTCCGGTCGCCATAGGAAATGGACCAACGATATCCATTCCCCACTGGTCGAACGGACACGAGACTGTAGATGCCTTCATTTCCTCTGCCGGTCGGTGGTTGAAGTTATGGTACTTCTGGCATGAAAGGCACGTCGACGCGGTCCGAGCGGCGTCTGCTTGTAAAGTCGGCCAAAAGTACTCGGCCAAGAGGATCTTCTTGGCCAACGATCGTCCGCCTGGATGCCCTCCGCACGATCCTTGATGTACTTCTTGGAGGATGTAAGCCGAGTCCTCGGAGCTCACGCATTTCAACAACGGGTGTGAGAAAGCCTTTTTGTAAAGCTGATCGCCGATGAGTGTGAACCGACCGGCTCTTCTCCTTAGCAGCTGGGCTTCATACTCATTGGATGATGTGGCGCCCGAGCGGAGGAACTCTATGATGGGTGTCCGCCAGTCGCTTGGAAATGTGAGCCCTTCCATCCGGTCGACGCGCGCCACCAACAGTATTTTTTCAATTGATTGCTGAATGGCGACCGACGCTATTGAGCTCGCGAGTTTGGCTAACTCATCGGCTGCTTGATTTTCTGCTCTGGGTATCTTCTGGACAATAACTTCTCTAAAATCAGCCTTGAGCTTCTCGAAGGCTTCAGCGTAGAGCTTGAGCCGAGCACTATTGATTTCGAAGGTACCAGAGAGCTGCTGAGCGGCCAACTGCGAATCCGAGTGAAGTGTTACAAGACCGGCTCCCACATGCCGAGCTGCCTGCAAGCCGGCTATGAGGGCCTCATACTCTGCTTCGTTGTTGGTAGCTTTATAATCCAGCCGGACGGATAGGTGCGTCTTCTCTTCTTGAGGGGAGAGTAACAATATTCCAATCCCGCTTCCGAGCTGAGTGGACGACCCATCCACATATATTCTCCACATAGCTTCCGGCTCCGGCCTTTGCACCTCAGTCACAAAATCGGCCAAGGATTGCGCTTTGATCGCCGAGCGTGGCTGGTATTGGATATCAAATTCACTTAACTCCGTCGTCCATTTGATGAGCCGTCCGGATGCCTCCGGATTTAGTAGGACATGCCCGAGCGGACTATTGGTTTTGACAATGATCGTATGCGCCAAGAAGTATGGACGAAGGCGCCGAGCGGCCAGGACTAGAGCGAAAGCCAGCTTCTCGAGCCCAGTGTAGCGAGATTCAGCATCTTTTAAAATGTGACTAAGGAAATACACAGGCTCTGCTCCGCTCGACCTCACTAAAGCTGAGCCGATTGCATGCTCGGTTGAAGACAAGTACATATGAAGTGGCTCACCCGCAGTCACCTTGGCTAATATCGGGAGAGAGTTCAGAAATGCCTTCAAATCTTCGAACGTCCGGTCGCATTCTTCATCCCAGTGAAATTTTGTAGCTTTGCGTAAGATCTTGAAAAAAGGAAGGCTCCGGTCGGCGGTTTTGGAGGTGAATCTGGACAGAGCGGTGATCCGCCCGGTCAAACGCTGCACTTCCCTTGTATTTCTTGGAGGTGGCATATCCTGTAGAGCTTTCACCTTGCTGGGATTTGCTTCAATTCCCCGCTCGGTCACTATGTACCCCAGAAAGCGCCCTCCTTTTGCTCCGAACTGGCACTTCTGGGGATTTAGTTTGACTCCATATTTGCGCAGCGTTCGGAAGGTTTCCTCCATGTCTTTGAAGAGATCGGTCGCTCGGACGGACTTAATGAGAATGTCGTCCACATAAACTTCTAGATTCCGCCCGATCTGCTCTCTGAATACTTTATTCATCAAGCGCTGGTATGTGGCCCCCGCATTCTTCAATCTGAACGGCATTACATTATAGCAATAAGTGTCGTCGGCCGTCACGAAACTGACTTTTTCTTGATCTTCACGAGCATACAGATTAATTCACAGCCGCCCGTAGAGTCTACCAGCTGATCTATCCGGGGCAGAGGATAAAAATCTTTCGGGCAAGCTTTGTTGAGATCCCGAAAATCTATGCATACCCTCCACTTGTTGCCCGGCTTGGAGACTAATACTACGTTAGCCAACCAGCTCGGGAACTGCACCTCGCGTATATGGCCGGCCTCCAGAAGTTTTTCCACCTCCGCCCGGATGATGACATTTTGCTCGGCGCTGAAGTCCATTTTTCTTTGCTTGACTGGCCGGGCGTCCGGTCGGACATGTAACTCGTGCTGCGCTACGCTTGGCGAAATTTCGGGCAGCTCATGTGTCGACCAGACGAAGACATCATGATTTCTTCGGAGACATTGGATCAGCTCCTCTTTCTGCTTCTCCTCCAGATCGGACGCAATAAAAGTCGTGGCCTCCGATCGGGTTGGGTGAATCTGTACCTCCTCTTTTTCTTCATAAATTAAAGAAGGTGGCTTCTCAGTGATGGCGTTTACTTCGATTCGGAGCGTCTTCCGAGCGGAATTGGCTTCTGCTCGGACCATCTCGATGTAGCATCGCCGAGCTGCTAGCTGATCTCCCCGTACTTCTCCCACTTTGTCCTCCACGGGGAACTTGATCTTCTGATGGAAGGTTGAGACGACCGCTCGGAATTCGCTGAGCGCCGGTCGTCCCAAAATGGCCTTGTAGGACGAGGGAGAGTCGACCACCACAAAGTTTGTTGTCCTTGTCCTCCTGAGCGGCTCTTCTCCCAGCGAGGTAGCCAGCCGGATCTGCCCGACCGGCTGAACTTCGTTACCCGTAAACCCGTAGAGCGGAGTTGTCATGGGTAACAGCTCGGCTCGATCAATTTGCAACTGATCGAACGCCTTCTTGAATAAGATGTTGACTGAGCTCCCTGTGTCAACAAATACGCGATGAATAGTGTAATTTGCTATTACCGCTTTGACGAGCAGAGCATCATCGTGGGGTACTTCAACTCCTTCCATGTCCCTGGGCTCGAAACTAATTTCGGGTCCTTCTGCTCGTTCTCGGCTACAGCCGACCGTATGAATCTGGAGCTGCCGGACGCTCGCCTTTCTGGCTCGATTGGAGTCTCCTCCGGTCGGCCCGCCAGCAATAACGTTGATCTCGCCTCGAGAAGTATTGCTTCTATTTTCCTCTTCCCGAGCGGACGGTCGAGACCGTTCTCTGGACGCTCGGCGATTCTCCTGCCTTGGAGAACGATGCCGATCGGGAGTTTGTTGCTGTGGCCTACTATCTCTCGTCCGATCGGCTTCATGAGTTCTCTGTCGCCTGTCGACTGAGGGAGACCGTCGTCCGGCATTCCGGGGCACAGGATGAGTCACGAAGGGAAGACTTCGGCAATCCCTTGTATTGTGCGTGTCCGTCCGGTGGAAGGAGCAGAACATCGGGATCCATTTCTTTTTTGGCTTGGGCCGGGCGGCAGCTACCTCTTGCACATGGGACCTGGCGTGGGGGGATCGGATTGCTTCGGCCCTTGATCCTCTAGGCGGCTGATGAGTGGCGTGCTGTTTCCGCTCGGTCGGAGGAGCCCGCTCGGCTGGAGTTTCCTTTTTCCTTGCCGCTTGCGCTTCTTCCACGTTGATGTATTCGTTCGCCCGGTGTAGCATGTGATCATAGTCTCGGGGCGGCTTTCGGATGAGCGATCGGAAGAAATCCCCATCCACTAGGCCTTGTGTGAAGGCATTCATCATGGTTTCCGAGGTGGCCGTTGGAATGTCCATTGCTACTTGGTTGAACCGCTGGATGTAAGCTCGAAGCGATTCACGAGCTTCTTGCTTGATGGCGAACAGGCTCACGCTCATTTTTTGATAGTGCCGACTGCTTGCAAAATGATGGAGGAAGGCCGTTCGAAAGTCCTTGAAGCTTGTGATGGATCCGTCCGGCAGCCTCCGGAACCACCGTTGAGCCGATCCCGAGAGAGTGGTAAGAAAAACTCGGCATTTTACTCCATCTGTGTATTGATGGAGAGTAGCTGTGTTATCGAACTTACCCAGATGATCATCTGGGTCGGTTGTTCCATTGTACTCGCCGATCGTCGGAGGCGCGTAGTGCTTTGGCAGAGGGTCTCGTATAATAGCCTCTGAAAATTGGCGATTGATCCGCTCGGGCGATACGTCCTCTCGGGGGGCTTTCCCCTTCCTGTCAGCTCGCCTAGGCATTTCATCCGAAGAAGATCCCCTATCCCTATGAGCTGGTCCGGCTTCAGGGGTGCGGAATAGGGCTCGATGAAATGCAACGGTGGTCGGTGGTACTTCCGCTCGACCCCCGGACGCCGAGGTTGCTTGCTGTTCCGGCCGCTCGGCTGTGGTTTTTTGTTTTTGCTCCACGAGCTTGGCGGCCCTTATCTCGATCAGAGCGTCAAGTTCCTCGTTCGAGAGCGTCACCGTGTGTTGTCGTCCAGCCTCGTCCATTGCTGCCGATCGGATGCAGGAGCGTTCCCACAGACGGCGCCAAACTGATCCTGTCCGAATCGCCGAACCAAAGGACGCTGGGCACGTGGCGCTTTCCTAGTAGATGTTGTAGTCCTCCGTCTGGTCGCACGAATCTCCGGCGAACCTACACAGAAGTCGGGCCGGGAAGGGGTTCCCGGCGGCGACCCTCCGACGCTCAAGTCAGGCAAAGCTCAGTAGAGAGAAAGGGGCTCCAAAACTCGTAGCGTGCGTACCTCAGACGAAGTAAGAGGTTCCTTATATAGAACGGTGAAAGAACTAATGCACGTCCACCGAGGTGCATACGTGTCTGCAGCCCATACCCCGGTATGCACCTGTCAGAGAGCTTACCTGACGCCATACTGCAACAGTCCCATTGCACCTTGGATGGGACAACAGGACACCCCGTGGTCAGACTAGGAGTATGACCTAGCCATATGACTTGACGGCTGTCAGAAGATGTTCCCCCTTCTTTACTGTTCATAATCCGGGGCATCCGACCGGCTGGACAGGGAGTCCGTCCGGCCGGCCCCTCCTCCTTTTACGCGCTGGCCGGACGGCACTCACCTCGCGTCCGGCCTGCCGTTGACATTGGTGTGCTGGGGAAATTTCCAGTAGGCGCTATGTAGAGACTGTTAGCAGTGTCATTTTCTCCTGGTTCTTCCGCTCGGCTCTTAACTACTATTTCGACAGAGCGTCGGAACCCCTACCCGGTCGGGGCGCCTTTTATTACCGAATATCCCTTGGTCGGCCGATCGGTCTTATCCATTTCTTCCCAGTCCGGTCGGCTCACCATTCTCCGGCGGGCTACTTGGGCATTTGACCTCCATGTGTCATTGCCCCCTCGTTAGGGGGTCCCGGGCTTTTACCACCGGATCAGGGAGCATCACCAAGTCAGGTAAGTAAGGTACGTAATCTAACCCCGACTCAGTCATTTCAATTTATTAAGTTTTTTTCTAAAGATTTATTCAAATTAGAAAAAGAGAATGCTGACTTAAATAGAAGTTTAGATAAGTTAAAATCAGAAAATGCCAATTTAAAATTAGAAATTGAAAATTAGAAATTGAAAATTTGAAAACTGATGCATGTTCTAAATCAAATGTTTTTCAAAAGTCAGAACTTAGGATTTATGAAAAATTAAACTGGTATGTTAAACATCATCAAGGTCAACTTAGGAAAATTCCCAAGAATTATATATCTCCTAAGTTTCTGATTAATCCAGTAGGAAGGAACCTCTATTGGGTTCCAAAAGCATTATTAGACTAAATTTCTTTTGTTATTAAAGCTTCCAACAAGAAAATTAAACGTTAAAATTTCTCTATGAGGTTTGTCTAAGGAAGTGATTGTTGTTCCAATAACTAAGAAGGTCTAGTGCCTCGCCACGATCTAAAAGCTGAAATATTGAAATAAAATGTTTAATTAACTTTCTGAAAAAGCATTAAACTAGAATTAAATAATGCTTTGAAAGTTTTTCAAATATTGTCTTTGAAAATCTTCAAAATTTTTACTTAGATTTTTTTTTCAAAATTCTAAAAATTCATTTTACTTAGAATTTTTTTTTTTTTTTGGTAAATTCTAAAAAGTCATTTAACTAAGAATTTTTTTAAAAAAATTTCAAAAAATTCATTTTAGTTAGAAATTTTTTTTGAAAAATTTCTAAAAATTCATTTTGCTCAGAAATTTTTCTAACTTAAGAATTTGCTAAAAATTTTAAAATAAATATCTCATTCTCTTATTATCATCCTGTTTTTGCTGTGATCAAAGGGGGAGAGAAAGGTACAAGTTTAGGGGGAGAGAATTTTATATTTTTTTCAAAACTCTGAGTTCTAAAAATATTGTTGAAAAATTCTGTTTAAACTCTTATTTAAATAGTTGTAATTTATTTTAATTACAAATTTATGCTTAAAAATGTTAGTTTAGTAATTTCTTTAAAATTACTGTTTGTCTATTTTTACTCTAACCTAAACTTGTGTTGATGCACATCAAAAAGGGGGAGATTGTTAGACCCCGTGGTTGCTTTGATGTGATCAACCAAGTTGGTTAGGCCCTGCTTTGTGTTTGATCCCTGTGTCTGAGTGTGCAGGAGCTTAGAAGCGCAGGAAGTCGAGCGGAAGACGCAACTGGCGAGAAGGACAGCACGGGAAGGGAGCCGACGGGCTCGGTGCGTCCCAAGGACGAGAGAGCTGCGAGAGAGTACACTGGTGGGCGAGAAGAACGTGCGCGGCGTTCGAGGGACGTTAAGCTGGGGAGGAAGGCTGCTCGAGGAGAAGGTCGGAAATTGAGTTCGGGTGAGCCCTATTTCGGTTGGCCGGAATCACCCAAAAGAACGGAGCTTTGGAAGTTGAAACAAAGAAGTAACTAAGCTGGTCAAGACTACTCAAGGCGCCTTTATCATGGCTTGAAGGCGCCTTCAAGGCTTGATGAAGGCGCCTTCATCTGGTCAAATGTTACCGTTTACGTTTCGGATAAAGTTTTATCCGCCTACTCGATGGAGGCGCCTTTGACCTCTGTTGGAGACACCTTGGACATCTAAGATAGAATTTCCAGGGACTATAAAAGGACCCCTGGACCTAGGAATTATTAATCAATTCAATCATCAACTCTGTATTCATTCCTAGCAACTAGTGAGCGCTCTAAGTGTGTAAACAAGGCTTCTCCGCCTACAGTGATGGAGACTCTGCTAGTACGATTTCCGACCGCCTTGGATTAACAACCTTCTGGGTTGTAACCAAGTTAAAATTCTGTCTCTCTTCTATTTCTACTTTTTATTTTTATTATTATTGTTGCTATCTATTTGAGTTGAAAGACGAGGAGGGTATACTTTCATTTTTTCAGGTAATTCACCCCCCTCTTGCCGGCCTCCGCTGCACCTACAATTAGTATCAGAGTCGGACCGCCTCAGAAGGACTAACCATCGACTAAAGCATGAAGATCAAGACGATGGCCGGAACAAGCATTCATCCCCCGAAGTTCGACGGAGACTTCGCGACGTGGAAACGCCGGATGGAGGTATTTTTCAAGACAGAATTTGATATTTGTTTAATCATGAAATATCGCTATGCAGTTCCAAAAGATAAGGAAGAAAACACCTGGACGAAAAAGGAGCAAGCCGATTTCGTCGCCAACGGAAAAGAAGAGTTCCATCTGCTCAGCGTGCTGCCGCCCCAGGAGTAAGTCGGATCGGAAGCTACGACTCCGCTAAAGACCTCTGGCAAAAATTCCTGGAGCTCCACGAAGGCACATCAGAAGCAAAACTGGCAAGACGGGACATCCTCCGGACTCAGCTTACGAATATCCGGATGAACCAAGGCGAGAAGGTAGCACAACTCCAAGCGAGGATCAAGGAGTTGATCACGCAACTAAGCAACCTTGGAGAAGAAGTAACAAACCAAGACTCGATCTGGTACACGCTCAACGCCTTCCCCAGAACTCCAGAGTGGGCGTCCTTAGTAGATGCGTACTACATCTCTAAAAACCTTGAGGTAGGTACTTTAGAAAATTTGTTTTCTACTTTTGAACTTCACGAATCTCAAGTTGCAGAGCCCAATGGAGTAGAGAAGACAAGTTAGAACATTGCCTTAAAGGGAAGAATAAACGGTTCTGACTTCGAAGCCTCGATCGACGAATCCGAAGCTGCATTAATGGTAAGACGATTTAATAAATTTTTTAAATCTAACAAATTTAGATCGCAGTCGAGTAAACATCATCAAAAGAGAAGGACAGTCCGTTGCTACAATTGCAATGAAGAAAGGCACATCAAGGATGACTGCCCGAAATTAAAAAGCAAGCAGAAAGAGAAGGAAAAGGTGAAGTACAAGAAGCCAGAATCCTCCAGATACAAGACCCTGAAGGCCACGTTCTCAGACTCATCCTCCGAGTCAGACATCGAAGAATTCTCGGGATTAGTGCTAATAGTTAACCATCAGCTGGAAGAAGAGTCAAGTTCAGAAATGAGCATAAATGATGGGAGAGGAACATCAGAGGAAGAAAGCTGCAGTGAATGGGGAGCATCACCAAGTCAGGTAAGTAAGGTACATAATCTAACCCCGACTCAGTCCTTTCAATTTATTAAGTTTTTTTCTAAAGATTTATTCAAATTAGAAAAAGAGAATGCTGACTTAAATAGAATTTTAGATAAGTTAAAATCAGAAAATGCTAATTTAAAATTAGAAATTGAAAATTTGAAAACTGATGCATGTTCTAAAACAAATGTTTTTCAAAAGTCAAAACTTAGGATTTATGAAAAATTAAACTGGTATGTTAAACATTATCAAGGTCAATTTAGGAAAATTTCCAAGAATTATATATCTCCTATGTTTCTGATTAATCCAGTAGGAAGGAACCTCTATTGGGTTCCAAAAGCTTTATTAGACTAAATTTCTTTTGTTATTAAAGCTTCTAGCAAGAAAATTAAATGTTAAAATTTCTCTATGAGGTTTGTCTAAGGAAGTGGTTGTTGCTCCAATAACCAAGAAGGTCCAGTGCCTCGCCACGATCTGGAAGCTTAAATATTGAAATAAAATATTTAATTAACTTTCTGAAAAAGCATTAAACTAGAATTAAATAATACTTTGAAAGTTTTTCAAATATTGTCTTTGAAAATCTTCAAAATTTTTACTTAGAATTTTTTTCAAAATTCTAAAAATTCATTTTTTTTAGAATTTTTTTTTTTGGTAAATTCTAAAAAGTCATTTAACTTAGAATTTTTTAAAAAAAATTCAAAAAATTCATTTTAGTTAGAAATTTTTTTTGGAAAATTTCTAAAAATTCATTTTGCTCAGAAATTTTTCTTAACTTAAGAATTTGCTAAAAAAAATTTAAATAAATATCTCATTCTCTTATTATTACCCCATTTTTGCTGTGATCAAAGGGGGAGAAAAATGTACAAGTTTAGGGGGATAGAAAGGTACGAGTTTAGGGGAAGTGAATTTTTTATTTTTTTCAAAACTCTGAGTTCTAAAAATATTGTTGAAAAATTCTGTTTAAACTCTTATTTAAATAGTTGTAATTTATTTTAATTACAAATTTATGCTTAAAAATGTTAGTTTAGTAATTTCTTTAAAATTACTGTTTGTCTATTTTTACTCTAACCTAAACTTATATTGATGCACATCAAAAAGGGGGAGATTGTTAGACCCCGTGGTTGCTTTGATGTGATGAACCAAGTTGGTTAGACCCTGCTTTGTGTTTGATCCCTGTGTCTAAGTATGCAGGAGCTTAGGAGCGCAGGAAGTCGAGCGGAAGACGCAACTGGCGAGAAGGACAGCACGGGAAGGGAGCCGACGGGCTCGGTGCGCCCGAAGGACGAGAGAGCTGCGAGAGAGTACACCGGTGCGTGAGAAGAACGTATGCGGTGTTCGAGGGACGTTAAGCCGGGGAGGAAGGCTGCTCGAGGAGAAGGCCGGAAATTGAGTTCGAGTGAGCCCTATTTCGGTTGGCCGGAATCACCCAAAAGAACGGAGCTTCGGAAGTTGAAGCAAAGAAGTAACTGAGCTGGTCAAGACTACTCAAGGCGCCTTCATCATGGCTTGAAGGCGCCTTTACCTTGAAGGCACCTTCAAGGCTTGATGAAGGCGCCTTCATCTGGTCAAATGTTACCGTTTGCATTTCAGATAAAGTTTTATCCGCCTACTCGATGGAGGCGCCTTAGACATCTGTTGGAGGCGCCTTGGACATCCGATATAGAATTTCCAGGGACTATAAAAGGATCCCTGGACCTAAGAATTATTAATCAATTCAATCATCAACTCTGTATTCATTCCTAGCAACTAGTGAGCGCTCTAAGTGTGTAAAAAAGGCTTCTCCGCCTATAGTGAAGGAGACTCTGCTAGTACGATTTCCGACCGCCTTGGATTAACAACCTCCTGGGTTGTAACCAAGTTAAAATTATGTCTCTCTTCTATTTCTACTTTTTATTTTTATTATTATTGTTGCTATCTGTTTGAGTTGAAAGACGAGGAGGGTATACTTTTATTTTTTTAGGTAATTCAACCCCCTCTTGTCGGCTTCCGCTGCACCTACACAGTCAAGTCTAGGAGCTTTAGGTGATCTTGTAAAAGATCTACTCAGAAGAGATGGTTCTGAGTAAAACCTTCCAGGTTGCAGCTATCTTTGAGAAATTACCTCTAAGCTGGAAGGACTTCAAGAACTACCTGAAGCACAAGAGGAGGGAGATGAATGTGAAAGAATTCATTGTTAGACTTCGCATCCAAGAAGATTGCAAGAGTTGAGAGATAAAGTTATTCTCTCAGGCTACTATAAAAGCCAACGTTGTCGAGCACAGTCAAAACTCGAAGCGGAAGAACCCAAAGACTTCCAAGATGAGACCCAGAGGAGGCATTAAGAAATTCTCTGGGAAGTATTTCAACTGTGGTCGAGTTGGTCACAAATCTTTGGAATGCAGAAAGCCAAAAAACAAATAGGAAGCCAATCTGAACGAGGGACAAGAAATGGATGACCTCTGTGCTGTGGTATCCGAACTGAACCTGGTCGGTTCAAACCCACGGTAATAGTGGATAGATACTGGAGCCACTAGACATGTATGCTGCAATAAGGAGTTGCTCCATAATTTTGAAGAAGTCAATGACGACAAGTTGTTCATAGAGAACTCAATAATCTCAGACATCATAGGCTAAGGAAAAATGGTGTTGAAGATGACCACGAGCAAGGACCTTACTCTAAACAATATGTTGTATGTTCCAGAGATTCAGAAGAATATAGTGTCTGGATCACTGTTAAGCAAGCATGATTTTTACATTATTTTTAAGTCAGACAGAATCAAAGAATAATATGTTTATAGGAAGGGGTTATTTATGTGATGGGTTGTTTAAGCTCAATGTAATGGCCATTAGGCCTAAGATAAATAAATATGAATGCTCTTCCACTTATATGCTTGAGTCTTCCTGTTTATGGAATTGTAGACTAGGACATGTTAACTGTGATGTGATACGTAGATTAATAAATATACGAAACATACCTACATTCCATCTTGACCCAAAACACAAGTGTGAGATTTTTGTTGAAGCAAAAATGATAAAGTCATCCTTTCAACATGTTGAGAGAAGCAACGAATCACTTGGGCTAATTCATACCGACGTGTGTGACCCCAAAGGTACACCAACACGTGATGAGAATAAATACTACATCAGTTTTATAGATGATAACATAAATATTATTATATGTATCTTCTCAAAAATAAGGATGAAGCTATAAAAATATTTACTCTATATAAGAATGAGGTTGAAAATATCACCGTTCGCTGAGTTGTGTGCTGAATATGGGATCAAATACGAAATAGCAGCTCCTTATACTCCTCAGCAAAATGGAGTTGCTGAGCGGAAGAATCAAACTCTAAAGGAGATGATGAATGCTCTTCTATTGAGCTATGGACTGTCAAAGTTCATGTGGGGGGGGGGGGGGAAGCTGTGTTAACAGCTAATTACTTTTTAAATAAGGTGCCTCGGAAGAAGATAGATAAGAGCCCGTATGAGTTGTGGAATGGAAGACAACCGTCCTATAAATATTTACGAATATGGAGGTGTCTTACCAAAGTATTGGTGCCTGATCTGAAAAGGATTAAGATAGGATCAAAGACTGTTGATTGTATCTTTATTGGATATGCACATGATAGCAATGTGTATCAGTTTTTTGTGTATGAGTCACAAATACTATATATACACAAGAACTCGATAATAGAATCGAGAAATATCTCATTTTTCGAGCATGTGTTTCCGTATAGAACTTAAGAGGATGCTAGCTCCTCAAAACGGGCATATGAAACACAAGGAGAAGAAGATGATGATGAACCAGTCAAGGTTAAGCTTAGACAGAGCAAAAAAGCTTGGGTGAAAAAAATCCTACGGATCAAATTTTATCACTTTCATGTTGGAAAGTGAGCCCTGAAGTAACTCTGTAGCTATAAACTCTTTTGACGAACCTCACTAGAGAGAGACAATTGCATCTGAGATAAAATCTATCTTGCAAAATCATACTTGGAAACTTGTGGATCTTCCTCCGGGAAGTAAACCACTAAGTTGCAAGTGGATCTTCAAGAAGAAAATGAAGTCAGATGACACAATTGATAAGTATAAGGCCAGATTGGTAATCAAAGGATACTAATAACTAGAATGCCTTGATTACTTTGATACATATTCTTCGGTGTCGAGAATAACTTTCATTAGAGTATTGTTGGTTATAGCCACTCTATGGAATTACGAAATATATCATATGGATGTAACAACAATTTTTCTAAACAGGGATTTAGAAGAGAAAAATCTACATAGAGCAACCTGAAGGGTTTTCTGTGTCAAGATAGGAAAACAAGGTTTATAGATTGGTGAAGTCATTATATGGCTTGAACCAAGCATCAAAGCAATGACATGAGAAATTTGATAATGCCATGAACGAATATAGATTTGAGATCAATGAGTGTGATATATGTGTCTATATGAAAGCCACAAAGAATGACTACGTCATTTTGTGCCTATATGTAGATGACATACTTATCATTGGGAGTAATGATAAGATAATCAAATCCACTAAAGATATGTTGAACTCAAGATTTGACATGAAAGATATGGGTCTAGCTGATGTGATTCTAGGAATCAAAATTCTTAGAACGACAGAAGGACTTGTTCTTAGTCAGTCCCATTACGTGATAAAATTCTTGAGAAATTCACCAAGGGTGATACTACGTTGGTACGAACGTTTGGTACGAATGTCGATAGATATGAGTCAACATCTATCAAAAAATTAAAGTAAAAGTATCTCTCAGATAGAGTACTCTCGAGTGATTGGAAGTCTGATATACCTGATGAGTTGTACATGACCAGAATTAGCCTCCGTAGTAAGTAAACTGAGTAGATACATGGGTAATCCAAGTGTTGAGCACTCGAAAGGGATAATAAGAGTACTAAGGTACTTGAGTATACTCGTGAATATAGACTGCACTATACGAGATATCCTGCTATGATCGAAGGATACAATAATGCGAGTTGGATATCTAACATAAAAGACTCTAAGTCTACGAGTGGATATGTATTCACTCTAGGAGGTGCAGTCATTTCCTAGAAATCTTCTAAGCAAACGGTAATAACTAGACTCACGATGGAATTTGAGTTTGTAACTCTTGACAAATGTGGTGAAGAGACTGAATGACTATGGTAATTCTTAGAAGATATTTCAAAATGATCGAAACATGTGCTGACAATTTGCATACATTGTGATAGTCAATCAATAATTGGTCGGGCACAGAGTCATCTATATAATGGTAAGTCTAGACATATACGTCGTAGATATAATACCGTGAGACAACTACTCTCAACGGGAGTTATCACTGTTGACTATGTGAAGTCAAAATATAACCTAGCAGATCCGCTAACCAAAGGGTTAAATCGAGAGTTAGTTGTAAGATCATCATGAGGAATGAGTTTGATGTCGTTGTCAGCGATCAATGCAGAGGACACCTAACCTATACTGACTGAATATCCCAATAACAAGATTCAAAGGGATAACTAATTTGTACTAACTAGATACACTGTGGGGGATAACCCAATAAAACAGTGATCGGACCAGGGTAAACCGATGAACTTTTAATGATCAAGAAGAGTAGATGGTTATTCTCGAGGGATTACCTATGTGAGAAAGAAGTGGGGTCACTTAGAAGAGAATTGGAGGCATAATTCTTAGAGCTTCTCATAGAACCAGGCGTGTTCATGGTCACGAACGAACTCACTCATGAGAACTGAATTGTATCAGGGAGAGTCTTAGGTGAGATTTGTCAATACTTACACAGACGGTAGAACAGTTTAAGGACATCATGTCTGTTGTCAGCTAGTAAGCAAACAGAGCTTCACAAGAGAAGGTTCAAAGGATAAAACCTACTTATCCTATACTTGACTCAACTGTTGAATACTATCACATATCATGTATTCCATTCATGTGGGGGATTGTTGGAAATGTGAATGGAATAAAGAGGTGCAGATGAAGAGACTTTATTATGCATGGGTTGTTAGTCCCACATTAGAAGTCTCTTAGCTTTATTGTTGGTTTAAATTATAGCACATGCATTGATGTTATAAACATATGCATGGGGAGAGACTGTCTCACTCGTGGGTGCGCAGAGGTGGGTGCAAATCCATGGCCTAGATTGTACTGAACCAAGGTTAACTCGTGTGCGAGCACGACTTGCGCATGTTGAAAGTCGGACCGGTCAAGGCAAGAAAGTGAATAAATCAACATTTTGCTACCTGCTCAAGTGTGTAACGGAAGAATTAATATAAAATTAATGGATATTCTGTAACATATTAATGGTGATATTAAATTCATTAATTAATATAAAATTAATGGATATTCCGTAACATATTAATAGTGATATTAAATTCATTAATGGTGACTTCGTAAGCATTAATTGCATCATTAAACTCATTAATAATGATTCTATAACGTTTCGACATTAATGAAGACATTAAACTCATTAATAGCGACATTAAATCCAGCATTAAATGACCATAATTTGATCATTCATTGCAGACAAGTGAGAGCTTCTATATAAGGAGACTGGATCTTAAGCAAGAGCGAAAGTGAAAGCAAAAGTAAAAGAATTCCTCCACCGTCGCTCCCTAATTCTTTGCTCTCAGTTGTGCATCCGTTCAGCTGAACTACTCGTGATAGTACTTGGGTGCATTCTCAGTTCGCCGCGAACAACCAGTACTTGGTTGCGTGCGTGGTTTTGCGGTTGTATTCTGGGAAACAGACGACCTGAAAGAACCTCGAAGCACAACCGGAGGTGGGACGAATCTGTTTCAAGGAAACCGCGTTGAACACAGGCCTCAGTATCTTAGCCAGCAAATTTTCTTCTCAATTCGACAATCGACTCCTAATTTTGCTACGCACCGCATCAACTATTTATCTCGAACCACCAGAAGCTTAGCAGAACCAACCTCGTTGGTAGACTAAGACTATCCGCTCAGGTCATCTTAACAGATAAGTTAGAATTGATTTTATTCAATTTTAATTCTGTATTTTTTTCCAAATATCTCGGATAACAAATTGTCCAACAATTATTACCTAATATTGATGTTCTTGATGAATAACACCACCACTGACATAATCTAAAACAACGGATCTTTTTATTGCCAACTCAAGTGAATAATAATACAATAACCCACCTGTAAAAAATTCTGAAGCTTCAACTTTAACATGATGAAAGGAAAGTACTATAAATTAGAGTTACAAATGCCAAGCATGAATCAAAGACACTACCGAGGTTGCAAATGTTTGGGGAGGCTAGAGTTCGCCTATCCTACTTCTTGGCTGTGCCATTGGCGACTGGGGCTGGAGCTTGAGCTCCGGCAGAGTTAAGCTCGTCCCAGGCTTCGATCCATGTGACCATAGCATCTGCAAGCTTGGTGAAGTAAGGGTCGATCTTTCCGAGCTTCTCCTTTACCTGTTTGGAGAGCTCAATGTAGCACTTCTGGACTGTGGTGCAATCCTTTGGGAGGGAAGCAGACTGGAAGAAAGGGATCAACTCTTCTTGCCAAAAGATCCCTTTGTACTCCTTTTTCAAGTTGACGAATGGGTTGCTGGCCTTGCTGTGCCAAATGTAGGGTAAGCCGGTCTTCACTCCTAGCCCCAAGTGATCGCAGATCACCTAGAGTGCCAACGAATATGCATATGTTAGATTGCTCATAAAGCTAGGTTTGTGAAAGTGATCACGAAACTAATGAAGAAAACTGACCTTGATGCACCATCCAGCCCACATATCGTCGTAGCGTCCAATAGGCTGGCCATCGCCCATGAGGCCAAAGTACATAGCAGGGCCAATGAGCTGTCGATCGAAAGCCAGATTCATCCCACACATAGGGAACAGAGTTCCCTTGGGGATGGTTAGAACAGCATCCACATACCTAGTAAAACACCACATTGTTGCAGATTAAGTTTTTGTGACAATTGGAATCCTCTGGCTGTGAGACAATAAGATCAAGGAATTTGTTACCTTGAGTTCCTCTCGCGAGGCTTTACAAGCTGAGTGGGAGCATCGTAGTCAGGAATGTTGAGCCAAAGGCCATGAGAAACAGCTGTGGGAGCACCTTCCCTGAGGCTGAAAGGATATCCACGAACAAAGTCTGCGCCTTCTCGGTAAGGGTCATACAAGGTGTTGAAGAAGTAAGGAGTAGAAGGGCTTAGAAGATTCTTGATGTGCTGTTCCAGTGCATTGATGTCTTTGCCAGAGGGATCTTTAGCGACCTATTTAAGATGATAGACAAAAGAATAATGTTTTAGATACAAGAAGCAAGGATTGTCAAACAAACAACTACAAGTAGTGCTGCATAACAGAAAATATGTGTTCCATGTGCAACAGTTGTATCTTCGAAAAACATAAAAATTTTAATGCAACAAGCTAACTGTGATTAGATAACAGTTATTGAAAGTGTAGGTACATCTTCCGAAATCGAGCTTTGCAATCCAGGGTAAGAAGGAACACAAAGAATAGTGATCTCCTGATGATATATGGTGGGACAATTATGATGAAGCAAAAGAGACTAAAGATAACACCCTCCTAGCTCACATGATTTTGCCAGACTTGAACATCTCCTTTCCATTCTTTGTTCCTACTCCCACTCTTGCACAAATTGTTGCACGAATAGATAGATCTATCTCAGATTAAGCATTCAACACAGATTCGATATTTATTTGGCATAACCTCCACTTAGAATTTTAGAAAATTAAACTACGCTATATCAGATCTCTGTGTTTTAGTACTACCTGATACTGTCTGCAAAGTATTGTTTCAGTCAATCAAATCATATAAATGACAAAGAAAAGCATAAACAAGTTGAAAATCGTCTCTTTTCTCAAACATAGCTATGCTGTCTGAATTATTTAGAAATATAGTGAACAACACTAGATCTAACTGAAGCATCGCCTTCTAATTAGGTCCCAGATTGTTTAGAATGAGAAACAAATTTGAAGTAAAAAAAAAAATAAGGAAAAAATAATACAGGTCGCGAAAACTCAGATCTATAAGCAAAAGAAAACGAGAATCAAAATCCGTTGATGGATCTAGCGTTGACTTACAAAGCAGTCGTCGTCGATGGTGTAGATGTACTTCTTCTTGGAGACCATGTAGCCGAAGCATCGGCAGGCGGAGTCCTTGAAGGAGATGCAGTTGGCCTTGGGGCCCAGGATGCGATTGATGTCGTTGCGGTTGTAGAGCTCGTAGTCAAATCCCTTCGGCACGTTGATCGTCTTGCTCGGGTCGCCGTCCTGCACGATGATCAGGTGGTAGGGCTGGAAGAACGGCCGCCACATTTCCAAGAAATCCAGGTTCCGGATGGTCGGGATCACGATGTCGAGCTCGTCCTTCAGCAGAGGCGTGCTCGGTACCGACGCTGCTGCCTCCTTCGCCGCCATCTCCTCCGCGCGCTCTCTCCTCCTTAATCGATCGAAGAGGAGAACAGAAGGATCAAGCGAGAAATCGAATCGAAAGAGGGAGATAAAAATGGGATCTTTCTTTTGCCCTTTGCATACTTCATACTTCGCCCTTATAACGGTTTATATAGAACGCCCGGCACGTGATCCCACGTGACGAACCTTAGGATGAATCGCCGGTGTTGGCGTAGACAGAAGCAACGACACAAGAAACGACTCAAGTCATGTGACTAGCGTACGCATAAAAGTCGGAATTGGGGTCTCGGTGCGGAGGGCCCGGTCCAAGGTCTCATGCGGTTCAGGATCATGGATCTGGTCGTCGCCGCAATGTAAGCTACCTAACAATAGAAGAAAAGTTTTATTAATTCAAAACATTTTTTTTCAAAAAAAAAAAAGAAATACAATTTTAATAATTAAGAAAAAGCAATAAACACAATTTTATATTTAAATTAGAATATTAAAATATTATCAAACAAACCAAATAATATTAATGAATGTTAATTCTTTTCCACTAGAAGCATACCTAACGTTGACTTGGTATTTTGTTAGGATGCAAACCATAAGAAACTCATAAGTCAACTACAAGCCAAATTGATGTGAAATTTAGGCAACCAATTCATGGATTATTTTGGTTAGTCAATGATAGTTTGGCACCAATTATAAAGCATATTCATATCGTTTGCCATGTTGAAGGAAAATGAGAAAATATTATAAAATAATACAAATTAATTTGATAGTCTATTAACTAGCTATTCAATAATTAAAAAGACAGTATATTTTTTTGCATTTCTCATAAAATAAATAGATAAGTCAACGTTGTATGTCAACAAACTTAATTTATTATCAAGTAGCAATAATAAAGATTGTCGTAAAAAATTATTACATTTTAAAAATATTAAAAAGACATTATACATTATTTTTCATTCTAAAAATATGATTATTATTTCAGTACTATATTGTAGTCAATAGATTAAATTATCACTAAAATAAAAGATGTTTTTTTCTTATTTTGGTCAATATTATTTATAATCAGTTATTCTTCTATTAATTAATTTGCAGTTTAAATTTAAAGATTTTAATTATTATTGTTTAAAAATGTACTATATTGTTATACCTAAAAGAGTTTATTGTGGGGGAAAAATAAAAGCGGCCTCTTAGTTTTTTGAAATAATCATAAGAACGTCTCTTGTGATTTTTTTTTATCAAAGAGCTCTTCACCCTATCAGCTCCATGTTAAAATTACACGATAATTATTAATTATCTATATTGTTAGGCATTATTATCTCTTATTATACATACTATATCTTAAATTGATCGTGCATAGTTACAACTAGGGGCAGAGTTTAGAGGGGTCAATGAGGGAAGTTGCTTACTGGGCCTACACCCAGACCCGGCTCAAGGCATAGGCCATTGAGACCTATGCCTAGGGTTCTAATTTTATTGGGGCCCATTGATTAATTAATTAAAGATATTGAAAAAATTAAATTAACATCATTAATATTAATTAATTATAAATGTCTTGTTAATTCATTAATAACACCTTGTCAATTAATTTATTATTGATTCCACTTCCTATTTATACCTTGTAGTTATCTTTATTTCCTACCTATCATAATTTTATATGAGATTTTATTCTGCCTTAAATATAATTCATTTTTAAATTGACATATTTCTTTCTTTTTTTTATTATTATTCCAATTTCTATTTTATTTTACAATTAGTAATACTATTCTTATAAAACCAATGAATTCTTTTCTCCTCAATATTTCTTAAAAATCTTAATAGTTCTCTCGTCAATGTATTGTGCCCTTTTTTTTTTTCATCAATGATTTTGCATGTTTCTCCTTCCTCACCGATGATACTCGAAGAGAACGTCTTTCTCTTCCTTTACCGATAATATTTCTTCCTCGCTCTTTCTTTTTATTTCTCAATAATAATATGAATTAGAGATTTTTTATCATAAAATAAAAAGTAAAATGCATTAGCAAAAATAAATTTTTTAAAATTAAAATTAATAAAGTCTATTTGACATTCTAACTAAAAAGATTAAATAATTTAATAATTTTATTAATAAAAAATAAAAATATTATCAAAATACCCATCAAAAACTAAATTTTATATCAAAAATTAGTTTTTTTAAAAAATAGTATTTAATTCTTTTTAATAACTAATTTTAAAATATTTTTTAAAATTATTATTTTCGGTCCCAAATCTAAATGAAAAATGTTAAAGAAAATTAAAAATATATTAAAAAATTTTATTTTTTAATTTTTTTTTGCCTAAGGCCTCAAGGAATCTTGAGACGGCCCTGCCTACACCCTCATAATAACTGTGCATGTTAGAAGAAAAATGATAGGGACAAAGTCTTTTGGTCCATAAAAAAGTAAATTAGGAGATAATCCACTTTTAATTACGGTCGGATCGTAATTGTGATATGACTGTAATTGGTTGTGATCCCTTTATGGATTTATCGTCCCCAACAGATTATAGTTTTGGTCGAAACGAGCGGCCGGAGGTCGCTCGGAGACTGTCCCTTGCTCAGCGCCCGGTAACCTAGATACTTGCCCACTTCCGGTGGCCTCCAACCGTCCGCTCTGATCCAAACTATAATCTGGTGGAGACGGTGAACCCATGAAAGGATCGCAACCAATTGTGGTTGGATCGTAATTACGATCTAGCTGCAATTGGAAATGGACTATCTCCTGGTCCACTTTTTTATGGACCAGTAAATTTTCTCTCAAAATGATATGCTTAATAAAAGAACCTCAAGAAAATACTTAAGAATAGACATATAAATTATAATGAAACTCATAAAAAATGAAATGGTCGGTCATAAATTTATATATCTATTTTTAAACATTTCCTTAAAATTTTTATTTATACATATCATTGCTCATGTTAGAATCATAGCTTGAATTGTATATAGTTGCCCCCAAACTTAGCACAAATAATCAATGCATGATAATTTGCTCATAGTTAATAGGATTTGAGTCTCAAGGAATGCATTGTTTGTGTTCGTTCCGTCATACACTTAACATTTATACTCCTGATGAATCTCTTTCTGTCGATGTGGGATCATCACGTGGGAGGCCGTTAATACGGCGGTTCCAATTTTTTGAATTGTATATACTTGATTCATAACCTAAACAATAGGACCTTTAAGGTATAATCGTGTTGAAAATGGACAATTTGAAGAAGATCCTGACATGGTACCTCCATAATCTAATAGAATGCTCAGTAACATATGTCATAGAATGAGTGTGGTGGTTGAAGTAGGATTCGGAATTGTGTAACATTCAGAAGCTATGGATAATCAAATTTTCAAATTTAAGAAGAGATGATATTTTAGATTAAATAACAATAAAAATTTAGATACTAATTAATGTCTTAGCCAGTGGCGGAGCCACATTCAAGTTTATCTGGGCTGTAGCCCGGGTATCCGAGGGAGTTCAATAAGGGATACATTCAAATTTGCCAAATTTGTCGTGAAAAAAGGGGAAAAAATATGAGATCAACTTGGGGGTGATGGTGTCGGCATCTCCGCTATGTTGATAGCCCAAGGTGAGGGATCGACTCAAGTAGATCATCCGAACTGACTCTATCATTAATCTTAACAGACAATATATTATCCAAGGGAGTTAACATGGTACCGATTTACATTCACACCTTATTTATCGGAGTATCCGAAAATCACTCGGGTCCCTTGAGAAAATGAAGTGGAAAAGTGAATTGGCATTATATCAAACTTCTATTATCCAATACTTCACCTTTAGATTAGAAAATTATAAACTATGCAAAAACTAAAAAACAAAAATAGTGACTTAGCGCTTAAAGTAAACATTGAAGTTGCAAGAAAGTCATGCTTTGTATACAAGTTTTAAAATATTAAAACTAAAAAAAACATAATCGTACGAAGCTGGAAAGATTTTATATTTTATTAATTATATTATATTATAGTCTATCCTAAACTAATATCCTAATTCTGTTCTTAATTTTAATATCTACCAAATCATAGTTACTATAATTATTATATAATTATAATTTAATAATTATTACAACATGAATATTATAGTATCCACGATTTCATAACTAGTACATGATGCACAGGTCAAATTAGTATAGTAATAACTACACTTTAGTAACTACAAACCATAATTAATATAATATAAATACTAAGTGAACAAATTAATTCTGTATTGTAGCAGCTACCAAATTATAATAAAATATTTTTAAACATATTCAAGATTTAATGCATAAAAAAACGTTTTAATTGCAATAAATAGGTTAAACCATTATCTTAACGATCCTGCCAAAGCTGTCCTATACATTCTGAAATGAGATAAATGAGGGTGAGCGGCCATTTTTATAAGAATGTCAAATAACTAGTGGGACATTTTGATCTTAAATTTTTTTAATGATTCTGATAAAAAGGACGTCAACATTGATTTTGATTAAAACAATAAAAAAGGACGTCCTCTTAATTATTGCAGAATCAATTTTATTAAAATTATAAAATTTCATAAAATTTATTGAATAAATAGTTTTTTTTTTTATATAATTCATGCTGCGCCGCATTCGTGCCCCACGAAAAGTCGGGTGCATGATGACGGCGCCCATTATTTGAACCCATGCGGAATCTCCAATGCCGAACGAACCTCGTGTCCTCGTCCAAGTTGGGGTTCGCCTTCGATCGGAGACGATAAGGGAAGAGCAGCCAAGGAGGACGATAGAGGAGGAAGGAACGAAGTCGAAATGAGTCCTCTCTGTAAGCTCTCGATTCGCCGTCTTCCTCTTCTTTGATGAGATTTTTTGTATGGAAGCTCAAGCAAAATCGGACTTTTCGTTGTTGTTGGGCTAAAAGATTTCTTTGTGAGGGTTCCAAATTGCAGATTACACTGTTCCAGGATTTTCTTTCGATCGATTGTGTGTTCTTATTTCCTCAAAATGCTGGTTGATGGATAGGAGATGTAGTAGTCAAAAAGTTGTCGCATCGTTCTACAGGGGCTTCCAGCTTGATTTTCTTCTCCTTGTTCGTGGGATCTCACGGGAGGGTTCTCTATCAGCTACCCAGCAAACAACAGGACAAAGCAAAAAGACCCTTGCAGACATCGAGGCCTTACAACATTGCTCATCGTGGATCGAATGGAGAGATTCCTGAAGAAACAGCTGCTGCTTATATGGTAATTACTATCCGACTTGAGCTGATAAGAGTCCAACAGAATCGATCTTAGATGATATTGAAGAATTTACAAATAGATCGAATGTAAAATATATTTATATATATAGATAGATAACTTGTTATAAGACCATCTAAGTTTCCTTACCCATATAGCAGTTGAATATAAATTCTTTTTGAATATCTACTTATTTGGAGTTCTATGGCATTGGCTTGAGCAGTAGAGTTTGGGATAAGTAGAAGAGACTGGATCAGGCAAATAACTAAATAAATTTGGGTGATTCGTAGCTATGTCACTAAGCATCTGAATTTATCCTTGATCGGCATTTGCTCTAAGTTGACTGTCATACTATTTTGCAGATGAGAAAGTGTTTTTAGTCAAACAAACATTTGAGTAAAAACAAAGGCTTAGTATGTAGCTCATGTATTTGACAGTGTAAACGACTAGACAACAGAAATATTTGGATCATTTTTGTAAACATATGTAGCTCAGAGATGTCAAGAACATTCTCTGCAACAAAATAGTGAAGTATGTGTTTTATTTTGAAAACCAAATGTAGCTCAAACATGCTAAAGGACTATGTGAAGTTAGATAGCAAATAAGATTCGTGTAACTAGATTCAAATAGTTGAGAAACACTATTTTTGTAATCGATGTGGTTCAGTTGGTTAATTTGAATTTGCCAATTATTTGGTTCTTGAGTGCAAGCTTATTTGCAGAGAGCTATTGAAGAAGGCGCTGACTTCATAGAATCAGATATTCTTGCAACTAAAGATGGTCAATTGATATGCTTTCATGATATGACACTCGATGCTACAACTGATATTGCCAATCATTCGAAGTTTGCTAATCGCAAAAGAACCTATGAAGTTGAAGGGTCTAACATGACTGGCTATTTTGTGGGTAAGTGTTTTGCGTATAATATCTAGCTGTTAGGATCTTTGTTTATATTTCTTGTATGGTAATACTGGAACTGATGAAATTTCTTGACAAACTCGACTACTTAAACTTATTATACTAAATGTTGTCAGAAACCGTTATGTAATGAAGAAGCCCTTAGATGCTAAAATTTACCTTTTAGGAACTCTGGTTAGATCTTATTCAACAGAACTACTGAAGTAATTCTGTGGTTTGTTATACTTGTGTCACATGAAGCATATAAACAACTACAATAAGTGACAATATCTCTTTGACTTATTTGCAGTGGATTTCACCCTTGCTGAACTTAAATCATTAGGGGTGAAGCAGAGGTATCCATTCCGAGATCAACAATACAATGGTAGGCTTGCTAGATTATTGCGAGCTCTAGAGGTTTTCTATTGTCATATCTGTGTCACTAACATTATATCCATTATGTTTACCAGGAAAATTCTCAATTATCACATTTGAGGAGTTTATTGCCATTGCGCTTGATGCCAACAGAATTGTTGGGATATACCCAGAGATTAAGGATCCAGTTTTCATCAACCAGCGAGTCAGTAATCTTTTTATTGTGTGGTTTCAACGAGGCCTTGTTTCATAAATATGGGATTTTCAGCTAAATACGGTATTCATTTTCATTCACCAATTTTAAAGGTCAAATGGCCCAAGGGAAAGAAATTCGAGGACAAGTTCGTAGAGACTCTACAGAAGTATGGATATAGAGGTGCATACATGTCAACTGAATGGCTAAAGCAACCAGTGTTCATTCAATCTTTTGCTCCAACTTCTCTAGTATACATTTCGAATCTGACAGACTCTCCAAAAATATTCCTCATTGATGATTTCGTCACACGAACAAAAGATACAAATCAGGTTTACTTCCATCTGAATAAGGACACATTTCCCATATTTTCAATAGGTCATTTCTCGTCTTTTAATTGTTTAACTTCATCCATGTTTGGATAATGTTGGATGTATTCTTACACCTCAAAAGGGTGAGAGTTCAAAATAAAAAAAAAAGACAAATCTTTTGGATTCTTCTCCTGGGCACGAGCTAATGCTTCTGTGTTTTGTAGTCATTCTGGGATATTACTTCAGACAGCTATCTCGAATATATCAGAAACTATGTTGTCGGTATCGGGCCTTGGAAAGACACTATCGTTCCTACGCAAAACAAATATTTGACTACACCTACTGATCTTGTTGAAAGAGCCCATGCATACAACCTTCAGGTATAAGTTTGTGCTTCTTCCCATAACATTAACACCAGTGCTTATGCTTGATATCTGCCTGAAATCTGCTTGTTTAGTTTCTCTTCTTTGATATGGATTCTGCCAATACATTATCTTGGGAATATACAAAAATGTTTTTAGAATAATCCAATGAATGTGTTTTTTTTAGAATAATGTTTTTCGTTTGATCTTGCTGATTGCAATCTTTCAACAATTGTTTTTTTCCTACCCTTGGGACGCATTCGTATTGTTTGGATGATTCGTAACATGTTTTATGTATTGCACTTGTAGGTACACACATACACGTACAGGAACGAAAACTCTTACTTACACTTTGATTTCCATCAAGATCCTTATGCTGAGTATCAGTACTGGATCGACAAGATTGGAGTGGATGGATTGTTTACTGACTTCACTGGGAGTCTCCATCTGTATCAAGAGTGGGCATCTGCATCTGGGACAAACGAAGCAAGTGCATTTGGCTTATTGCATAAGATTTCACTCATGATCTCCTCTTTCAAAGGAAAAGAATGAAGATAAATCGTGTTCTATCATGCATCAAGCTTATTTACCCTGGACTCGTTCTACGATTTTCTTAGAAGTAAAGTTCATTCCAAGACGTGTCTGAAAAACAAGTTCTAGAAGGTTGTTTTTGATTATTTGGCTGAATTTTTCGACAAAAGTGTGTTGTGTGGTTGGCTGCCAGTTCAAATAAAGCGATCGGAGATGCATTAAGTATTGATTTACAAAGGAAGAATCAGGTAACATAAGACACTATCCTAACTGTTTGGTATTCATTCAACAGATAGTATCCCATGAAACAAAGAGGGCAGTTTATCTTCAAGAACACACTGAGATTTATCAAAGGATGCACTTGCCGATTTCCTAAAATACTCCTGTTAAATCTGCCTAAACACTAAAAGTGATCTTTCGATTGATTAGTCCAATACTTGGCCAAATTGCTTGATAGTGACCAACTGTTCAGTCGATTTGCGTTATCAAACACTTTGGGCAAAAGGCCTTTTTGGCCAGTGAGAACTTATGATACGGTTCGGAGTCGGGGACAAAGTCAAGAGAATTAGTTGATGTGATGGTCAAAATTAAGAAGCGGTTAGCACTCGGAATTAATACGATCGTATGTTTCAGCCAAGTGGTTTACTCAATCGGACCTCTGGTCTGGATCGAATCCCGAGTCCCTCAAGGTCGATGAAATCTTAAGTTGTTTCAATGTCATTCAGAGTCGAGTCCGCTCGGTCATGTAGGGCTAATATGGGCACGTGTCTCGAATGAGTGGTTTGGCCGATCGGGCCTACTATCCGATCGGACATGTTACACACACGGCCCAAATGAGCTCTTTGGCCGAGCATAGAGGCCGAGCGAAGGCCGAGTTCTTGAGAGGGTCAACATTTTTAGCTAACTCAACCTTGTACGCAACAAGGTTCGATCGAACGATAGAGACGACTCAGTCAGATTACCATTAGCATATCAAGGGCTTACCAACTCAACAGTCTAATATTTCTTTTTTACATTTTATGTAACGGTTGTTAGAGAAGCACAAGAATATTCCCTATACAATCTTTACGATGAAAACTTCCACCCTGCAAATGCAGAGGTGATAGGTCTATTTTTGAAAAGGTGTCAAAGCGTCAGAATGATTGATCATTTTTTAGAAATGCATCAATATTTGAGTACAAAGGAAAATTGACACTATATAAGGGAGCTCCTCTTAAAGGCACGGATATGTTACGCGACATTACACACTCATAGCTTATTGTTCCTTTTTACTATTCACTACATTCTTTTTCTCCCGATTACTTAACTAAGTTGAGAATCGGAGTGCCTACGTCGGGGATCCCTCCCTGACCCGATTGTTGACGTTTTCTTCCCTTCACATTCTTTTTTGACACACAAGATTATTTGGCGCTTCTTGCTCCCAATATAAAAGTCTTCTCATGGTCAACAATAAAGCCACATACCCATACCCAGTATACTATTTTCAGATCCTTAGAAGACGACTTTTTTTAATTAGAATTATCACAAATCTTTCCTTTATTTATTATTAAAGTAGATCATGTACGAAATTTGAGTTAGACGGATCGTCGGGTGAGGTAGATGGAATGTTGACCGAATCACGATGTCCCGGAGAGGGGGTATGCTGAGATGACTTCTATGTTGATCAAGTCATCAGAAGTCCTCTGGTCAACACCACCTGCAAACAGTGACTGGATCACCCCAGTCCCTGGTACCTCGATACTCGAGGCAGATCCAACGAATATGTATGTAACAAAATAAGACCCTCCCCTTTCTCCTTAATTCCATTGCGTCCTTTAGATATATCTATATCACCATCCCATCTCAATCTATTCTTTTTAAAAATATATCTTTATTTTTAGTGACATTTTAGTTATATTTTATAATTGCTATAATTAAATAATTATAACAACTATAATTTTATAGATTATATATAATGCCAACTAGTATTAATTAAAAATAAATTATTTATATGGTAGCTGCAACAATTCCTATCTATTGTAACATAATATTGATTAGAGATGTTTTTTATAATTATAGATGAAGTGCTTATATTGTAGCATTTATTATTTGTAATTGCTATATTATAATATTAATTAAAATTGAAGTATTTATGTTATAGTAGTCACCATCCTCTATAATAATATCAAAAATAAAATTATTTTTAAAAATGGAAATACATTTAGGTGGAATAGAAAGTTATTTTGATAATAAATAAAAAAAGATTATTTTAATTTTTGCCCTTAAATATTTTGATCAAAAGTATTTGAAGCTAAGGTAGCATAAATATCCACTCTCCCACACAATTCTCATTTATATTTTTAAAATTAACATTATCTTCCTCTTTCCTTTGAAGGCCTCTCATTATTCCCCAGATAAGTCAGCTCGTGGCTTCCCCGCAAAGCTGAGAGAACACAAGAGAGACCATGGAAACTCTCGTGGAAGCCAGGATCAGCACCAGCATTTTCCCAAAATTTTCCAGTAATTCTTCTACAGGTAAACAGGTTTTGAGATTGTGCAGACAATCTTCAAATGTGTTTACTTGGGTTAGTTTGCGAGTGCCACAAACATTATCACATGAGAACCTTCATGTAAAGGTAATCGAAATTTCCAAATATATATATACTTCGTTATTATCGTAACATTTTCGATGAACTAATAAACTCGAAAGTACTTGACCAGGTTTGTGCAGTGAGGAGACGAAGAGCTTATCGACAATCTGATACTTATGTTCTAATGGAACCCGGCAAGAGTGAAGAATTTGTTTCGGAGGATGAACTGCGAGTGAGGCTGAAGGGTTGGCTTCAGAATTGGCCTTACAAGGCTTTGCCGCCTGATCTTGCCAGGTTCGACTCGATCGACGATGCTGTTTCGCACCTCGTGAGGTCGGTCTGTGAGCTAGAGATCGACGGTGAGGTTGGATCGATACAGTGGTACCAAGTACAACTAGAATGAAGGCTTATGATACCAAACGACATTCGATGTAAATATGTAATAAGATCGTGCAATCCGATCAAAGGTTATAATAGCATCTCATATTCTCAATCATTATTGAAATATGAACGGTATTTTACTAACAATTAGGGTGTATTTGGTTCAAATTTTCATGTATAATTTTAATTATGTGATTATCAGGTAATCAAAGTTATGAGGAATAAAATATAACCAAATGTTATTTGGTCCAATTTAGATAATGAAACAAAAACTTATTTGTTTGAAGGTTTTAATAAATAACCTAATTTAATATTTTACTATCACTACAACAAAAACTTCAAACGACAACGGATATTATCCGTTGTTGTAGGGTCAAAAAATCGTTGTAACTGAGGATGCTGTAGAATGTATTGCCCTACGACAACGGTTTTGCATCCGTTGTCTTTGTAGACATTTGACAACGGTTTTTATCCGTTGTTGTTTATATGCTCAAAATTTATTTACGAAGGATACGACAACGTTTTAAAACCGTTGTGGTAGATAATTTCGACAACAGATATAAACTGTTGTGGTAGACTCTTTTTACAACAGATATAAACCGTTATGGTATACTCTTTTTACAATAGATATAAACGTTGTGGTATATAATTTTAATATGTTTTACAACGGATAAAACCGTTGTCTTTTATCACTTTTTACAAAAAAAAAAATCCGTTGTGGTTACGTACTTTTTACAACATTTTTAATCGTTGTCTTTAATGTTCATGATGTAATATGATAATACTAAACAACCAATCTTTATTTAATATAAACAACCACCAATACAAAACTAAATCCAAAATATGACAGCTAAAATATACAAAATGAGCTGTACTCATCAAACTTAGTAGTATCAAACCATAAATCACATGCTTTCCATTATTGTTCTCCATATGACTTTTACACAGTAGCAAAGCAAGATAGAACCTAACAAAGCTCACTCCTTGCATCAAAAATCTCAAGCCTCACGAATTACCCGAGTTACGTACCTACAAGAGAAAAATTAAACAAAACTTATCAAAAAAAAATATAAAATATAAGAAAAAAGAGAATTGTAGTAAGTACTGCATGAACTGTAACCAGAGAATAAATATTTCGCATAGCTCTAATATTTGGACATGAGAGAAGGATTTCCAGAATTCCAGGACAACACTCAATGTCTGTAAAATGGAAGAGAAAAACTTATTTAATACAAACTTATGCAATACAAACTTATAATCTCTAAGAAATAAAACTTATGCAATACAAGCAATTTAACCAACTTAGAGTTGTCTTGGTAACTTCCATGTGCACCATATCAATCACCTTTAAACCTTTTATAGAAAATGACATAAGAAACTACCATGTGCACCTGCATTCATACTTCAATAGTGAGGGAGTTAGGCTTAATGGTCTAAAAATAGGAACTAATGTAATAAAAACTAACAACAGATACAGGAACTAAAGAAAAGCAGAATTTAGAACTGATTTTAAAATGAGAGGGATAAAATGAAAGATATTTTCAGGTGACTAATGCATATCATCCCGTTCAAAGTTATGGTATGACTTGAAATTACAAAGATCTAAAAACAATTTATCTAAGAAAAGTGTAAAACTAACAAATGACTGGTGATTTCAGGATTTAGTATTTGTATGATCTGTCAAAAGGTTTCTTTCAAGTTCTTGTTTTATGTTACCTTTATGACAAGGTTATCCAGCAGTTTTTGGATGAACATAAGATCCAGTCTTTGTATATTACGTTCTTTGGCTAAAATAGAAAGTAGTTGCTAAGCTACCTTAGAGGTAATAAGTTCTCTCCCATGCTGTCCAAAGCTCTGGAATACAAGGAATGTTCTGTCACAAATATGAACCATTAAAATCTGACAAAATTGCATTAAACATCATGCAAAGGATATCATACAACTTGAATGACTTTAAGTTTTTTTCACTTTTAGAATATTTAAATTTTAGATAAACTCTTCACTGTGAAAATGAGTTAGATGCAAAGAAAGTACCATAATTACTTTGGATATCCAAGTTTAGTACCTCTTATTTAGCACAACTTGATGCTATTATTACTTCACCATATAAATATCGGCCAGATGTAAATTCATACTACTTACCAGAAGTATCCTAAACTTTGATTGGTCATCTACATCCTCCGTATGTCGATTGTACGTGACAACCAAAATCTCTGCAACATAGCCCTTATTGTCTGCTTTTATAGTTTCCATCTTATACCAATGATTTTACTCGGCTCAGAAATCATCAAGAAACTAAGTGTTTGATAAAGGACAATAAGCTGAGCCACTTACAGTCAAAGTATCTGGATGTCGAACTACCGCCGCCTTAATTTCTTTCAATAAAGCATCACTGAAGAGTTTCACAAGACAACATTTCGGTAAGGAAACTAGAGAAAAAAAAATTTAAGATAACTCTTATAACTGGAAACATGAATAGCACAACATTCATCAAAATTATCGATTGTCCAAAGAAGAACATGCCTCCACGCGTCAAAATAGAGCAATCACAAGATGAAAATTTTCAAACCCTTAAAAAAACTTATTCAATACAAACTTATGCAATACAAACTTATAGTCTGTAAGAAATAAAACTTATGCAATATAAACTTATGCAATACAAGCAATTTAACCAACTTAGAGTTGTCTTGGTAACCTCTATGTGCACCATATCAATCACCTTTAAACCTTTTATAGAAAGTGACATAAGAAATTATCTTGTGCACATGCATTTATACTTAAATAGTGAGGGAGTTAGGCTTAATGGTCTAAAAATAGGAACTAATGTAATAAAAACTAGTAGTAAATACAGGAACTAAAGAAAAGAAGAATTCAGAACTGATTTTAAAATGAGAGAGGGATAAAAAGAAAATCATCAATCATAGAATTTACAAAATGATTCAAAATGATCCCAAATGAAGTTCAATCATCTTTTGAAGTGTTATTTAAAGGTAGAGGAAATTTATTTGCATTTTAATAGAATGGGAACACCAAGAAGGTAAATAAAATATGCAGGAACATAGATATCAAACCTTTAGTTAATTCAATTTGTCAAATTGTATAATATTTTTCCTTACCAATGGTATAATTTCCGACACCAAACTTAATTGCTTGAACTGTCAAACATTATCTATAATATTGTTTGCATTTGATTAAGGAGCACACAACAGTTAAAACACTAATATTAAATATTATATTCAAGGATATTTTGGTATTGCTAACATTAACTTTCATATGTATGTTTTTAGTGATAATAAACTGAAATCCTTAAATTCATATCCTTGTATCAGAAATCAAAATTAAAATTAGTTGATTATTCAAACTAACCCTCATTAAAAAAGTACACAAAATCAAATTATTCTACAAAAGAGCAACGAATTATAACAACTTACAATACAATGAGAAAGAAGGCTTATCTGACAAATGCAATGCTTCCTTGATGATTGAAAATCTATCAAAAATCTGTTTAAAATGTATGTACATATGAAAGTCGGTAGATTATGCTAGAATACTGTATATAATTGGTTCGAGTCAAACTGGGTGACAGTAATGCTGAATATTAAAGGTGTAAAGGACAACACTCTAAATAATACTGAATAGGAAATAAAGTAATAGCTAAGAACAATTTGATCCAGGAAGGAAAAAACTGCAAAAATAAGAATCATTTAGGAATGTGTTAAATAACTGTCAAACTAAAGTTCCTTGATATAGGAAGAAAAAAACAACGAAAGCATGAATTGGGCACGGAGCGATAATATCAATTTCGAACCGATCCAACATATTGGGGAATCGTCTTCAATGTAAACCAGATTTCGATAATAATCAACAGGGCAACAGTCAGCAATCGAAGAGAATAAAAAGCTAAAATTAACTCAAATATGGGTCTCCAAAAGAGTAAAAATCAGATTTCGATCAAAAGCTAAAACTCCAGTTTTTAAGGAATCAGTGACGAAGAAGATGACAGAAGAAGGATTATTAATTACCCGTAACCGTCGACGAATCACTGCTGCTCTCAGATTACAAAACTGTGTTCGCCGATCCACACTCTCTGTAGTGTTCGCCAATCGCTCCTGCAGTCTAGAGAGAGAGAGAGAGGACTTGCCGAAGCCCCATCTGCGCCTCTCCTTGTGGTTCGCCGGGAGCTCGCCGATGCCTGTCTTCTTCCCGCCGAGAAGTCCCCGCAACCACCTGGCGGCTGGCCCTATCTACTCATTGCTCCGTCGCCCGCGATGACTCCCCCATTCCTCACTCAAATCCGCAGCTAAGGCCACCAAAGAGCGAGAAACCAACCCTAAAGCCACATCAGCAAGGAAAAGGAAGAAAGCTAGCAAAGAGAAGATCAGAATAGATTGGAAGAGAAAACGCGTGCGAAATACGGAATCAAAGAGCCAAAGAAGCAGCAGTGGAAGGTACTCGTCGAGCTTAGAAACCCGCTCACCAAGAAACGAGAAGAGAGCACACCGTCATGGAGGAAGATCCAACGGAGATGACACCCCTTACTGTCGCGCGATTGACAGGATGGCGTGAAGAGATGGTATGGGGAGAGGGAAAGAAAAATGGCTTAGGGTTCGGGAATGCGAATGGGCCGGAAAATAAGGCGCCGAAAAGATTTGCAGAGAGAGGGAAATGACGAAACGAATAAAGTTAAAGACAACGGTTTTATCAAAACTGTTGTCGTAGCCCCTAAAAAATCGCTTAAAGACAACAGATTTAGAAAATCGTTGTAAAAAGTGTTGTTGATTCAAAAAGAAATGGCTCAATGACAACAGTTTTTCCAAAACCGTTGTCTTTTATATTTAATGGGGAGTTCAAAGACAACGGTTTTGGCAAAAACCGTTGTCTTTGAGCAAATACGCAACGCTTTCTCTTAAAACCGTTGTCGTACGGGTGTTGTCGTTTGCAGTTTTTGTTGTAGTGTATATTACCAAACATAGTTTACAAAGTCTAATCTTAACATGTCATTTTTTTAATCTAGATATTTATCTTTTTGATTGATTAATCCTGGAGATGATTAGTTTGGTCCTATAAAAATTTTTATCGGCCACTAAGTTAAATCGAAAAACACTCAACGTTCTTAAATTTATCTTCTTGATCTTGTTCGGAAGTTGAGTCATATGGGGGTACCAGTGACAATGACGAGAGTGTTGACGAAGAGAGGAATCCATAGCTTGGGGGGAATAGGAGTGGCAGAGATGAAGATATTAAGGTAGATGTGTGGACATACAAAGATGGACAGAATAAGAAAAGAGAACATTAGAGAGACAATCAGAGTTGCATCTATTGAGAAAAAACTCCGAAAGACATATTTAAGATGGTACGACATGTACTTAGACGACCAATAAATGTTCCAGTTAGGCAATGTGAAACTATGACAAACACATATATCAAAGGAAGATCAAAAAAGACTTGGTTAGTAATAATAAAATAAGATAAAATTTATTTAAGTATAAATAATGATATAGTAGGAGATAAAATTCAATAACGTAAAAAGATTCATATAGTTGATCCCTCCTAGTAAGATAAGACTTTATTATTGTTGTTGCTATTTTGGTTCTTTACTCTGGGATACACTCTTACTTTTCTGTTGATTCCACTTTCTTACTCTGTTTATTGATAGCTAGAGCTTCCCGAATGGGCAGACATCGTAAGGACCGGAAGATTCAAAGAACTAGCGTCGTATGATCCTGATTGGTTTTATATCAAAACTGATAAGAAATATCACACCAGAAAGACTAATTCACTTTCTTATATACTTAATGTCTATTTTTATCCATTGTTGTAGCTTCAATGGCGAGGAAGATCTATTTGAGGCAGGGCATTGGAGTAGGTAGTTTTCAGAAAATTTATAGAGGTCGTGAGAGGAATGGAAGTCGCCCTCCCTATTTCTGCAAGGGCAGTGGGACTTGATGGAAGGAAAAGGATGATGAGGTAGAAGGTGTAGAGAGAAAGGAGAGAACAAACTATACTTTAAGTTGCAATTGAAACTCACAAACTGAACTCTCTGCCATTACAAGCACCCTCATGGGGTTTTTATACTAACTTAACATTGGTTGAAGAAGTTTACTAAAAGACGCAATAGTATTTCAAGAGCCCAACTTTAAGGTCCTTTATTGCCCGTGAAATTGATGGCATTTATTACTTTGCCAACTTGTATTGCCTATTGCACTTGTCTTCAAATTGCATTTATCTTCATGCAACATTCCTTAGTGTCGTGAGACAATTAACTTTGGACTATAACATTTGATGTCAATTGCAACAATCTCCTCCTTGACATCAGAGTTGCAAGTTATTCCAAGCATTTCTCTAAGTTTTTCAAACCTTGCTCATGGTAACGGTTTCGTCAGAACATCAGCCACCATTTCTTCTGTTGAAATGTGTTCCATATGGATTTGTCGCTCCTTCTCCATTTCCTTCAGATAATAAAACTTTATCTTCATTAGTTTGGTTCTATTGTGAAAAACTAGATTCTGGCTCATGGCTTTGGCAGACTTGTTGTCGCACAGAATTGTTGTTGCTACTTCTTGATCGTGATTCAAGTCGCTCAGCATCTTCCTGAGCCATATAGCTTGATTAGTTGCTCCTGTTGCAGCAACATACTCAGCCTCGGCAGTGGACTGTGCCACTACTTCTTGCTTCTTAGAGTTCCAAGTGATCATCCCCGATCCAAGACTGAAGCAATGCCCTGAGGTGCTCTTCATGTCTTCTTTTGAGTCGCCCCAGTCACTGTCTGAATACCCGTACAACACTACTTGCTCATTCTCCATGGACTTACGATAAAGAATTCCATGGGTTCTTGTACTCTTCAAGTACCTCAAGATTCTCTTTGCTACTACCATATGTCCACGCAACGGATTGGCCATATATATCTGGATAGGTAGCTTGTTGCAAATATGATATCCGGTCGGCTATGTGCTAAGTATAATAAGCAGTCGATCAGGCTTCGAAACTTTGTTGCGCCTGGCAAACTCATTTTTTTACCATCATTAGTTCGGTCATAAACCATAGGAGTGAGCATTGGCTTACATTTCTCCATGTCGTGCGCCCTTAGGACCTACATAAGATATTTTTGTTGATGTAAGAAAATACAATTGGCTTGTCTTTGGATCTCCAGACCTAAAAAATAAGTCAACTCTCCAAGCTTGTTCATCTCAAACTTCTCCTCCATTGCAGCTTGAAAATCTTTTATTTGAACTTGGCAGCTCCCACTGATCAGAATATCATCAACATATATAGAGACTATGAGTATTTGTTCACCTTTGTTTCTGATGTAGAGAGTTGTTTCATTCCAACTCCACCTGAATTCTTACGAGATCAAATAGTCGTCGATCTTTGCATACCAAGTTCTCGGCACTTCTTTTAAGCCGTACAATGCTTTATTCAGCTTATACACCTTCTTCTCCTCACCTT
Organism: Zingiber officinale; assembly: GCF_018446385.1. NCBI lineage: Eukaryota > Viridiplantae > Streptophyta > Magnoliopsida > Zingiberales > Zingiberaceae > Zingiber > Zingiber officinale. Next base: position 152,014,401 of record NC_055989.1, read on the forward strand.
CTTTGTAGAATCCTTCTGGCTGCTCTACATATATCTCTTCTTGGAGGTCGCCGTTCAAGAAAGCAGACTTCACATCCATTTGATAGATTTTCCAAGAATGGTGAGCGGTGAAAGCTAAGATAAGACGTATGGTATCATACCTAGCCATCGGTGCAAAGGTTTCGGAATAGTCTATTCCTTCCTTTTGCGCATATCCTTTGACAACCAACCTAGCCTTATACTTGTTCAAGCTTTCAACTGGATTGAGCTTTAGCTTGTATATCCACTTCACACCTATAACCTTCCTATTGCTTGGTCTGTCCACTAGACTCTAGGTTCCGTTCTTCTCTATCATCTCAAGCTCTTGTTTCATTACTTGTTCCCATACAGGAATGTCATATGCCCCTTCAAAGCAAGATGACTCTTCAACAACCGCATTACATCTGTCATAGATGTCTGAGAGGCTTCGGGTTCCTCTTATCGGGATGTTATCTTTGTCTTCCTCCAAAATTAATTCCGGTTGGTTGACTTCTTCATCTTCATCTTCATCCTACATGGCATTCAACACTGGCGTTACAACATGGATAATTTTCTTGTCCTCCCAATTCCATATGGAATGCTCATCCACCGTGACATCTCTTGCCACGATAATCTTCTGGCTTTCAATGTTGTAGAGTCTATAGCCTTTGGAATGTAGGCTATAACCAACAAAGATGCAGATGTCTTCTCTCCTATCTAACTTGTCTCTTCTTATCTCTGGAACCTAAGCATAACATGGACTTCCGAAGATTTTGAGATATCCCACTTGTGGATTCTTATCAAACTAAGCTTCGTATGGTGTCTTCCCTTCCACAGCTTTAGACTTTGTTTGGTTCTGCAAATAGATAGCAGTGTTTACTGCTTCTGGCCACAGAAACTTTGGTAAGGACTTCTCGTGTAGCATGCATCTTGCCATGCCTAGAATAGTCCTATTCTTCTGTTTACTCACTCCATTTTGTTGAGGAGTGTAAGGAACGGTTAGTTGGTGATGAATTCCAGCTTCTCTCAACATGTCTTTGAACTGTCGTGCGGTAAATTCTCCACCGTTGTCACTTCTGAAAGTAACAATTTTCCTCTTTGTTTGAGTCTTCACCATTTCCTTGAAGTTCTTGAAATGACTGAACACTTCCGACTTGGACTTCATGAAATAAACCCAAGTGTACCTGTTGAACTTATCAATAAATATTACAAAATACTGACTCCCATATAACGAAGGTATATTCAGAGGACCAAACACATCGTTGTGTATCAGTTGTTGGACCCCGTGGTGTTTTGATGTGATCAACCAAGTTGGTTAGGTCCTGCTTTGTGTTTGATCCCTATGTCTGAGTGTGCAGGAGCTTAGGAGCGCAGGAAGTCGAGCGGAAGATACAGCTAGCGAGAAGGACGACATGGGAAGGGAGCTGACGGGCTCGGTGCATTCGAATGACTAGAGAGCTGCGGAAGAGTACACCGGTGGGCGAGAAGAACGTGCGCGACGTTCGAGGGACGTTAAACCGGAGAGGAAAGCTGGTCGAGGAGAAGGCCGGAAATTGGGTTTGGGTGAGCCCTATTTCGGTTGATCGTAATCATCCAAACAAACGGAGCCTCGGAAGTCAAAGCAAGAAAGAAACGGAGCTGAGAAGACTGCTCGAGGCGCCTTCAACCAATGTTGAAGGCGCCTTAAGCTGAGGTGCCTCAACCTCATACTTGCTTTGAGGCGCCTTCAGCCTAGTCAAATTTGACTGTTCGCAGTGGATAGAGTTCTATCCACTACACCGAGTTGGAGGCGCCTTGAACCTTGTTGGAGACGCCTTGGACCCTCGGGATAGACTTTCCAGGGGCTATATAAAGGCCCCTAGAGCTAGGAAATAACCAATAACTCAAGCAATCAACTGTGTAGTCTTTCCTAGCAATAGTTCTAAGCTTCCAAAGTGTAAAAGGCTTCTCCGCCTTCAGAGAAGGAGATTCTTCAGTGCGCTTTTTCTTACTGCCTTGGATTAACAACCTCCTAGGTTGTAACCAAGTAAATAGCTGAGTTCCTTTTTTTGTTTCTGTTAATTTATTTGTTATTATTTACTATTTCTTTTATTTTGAGTTGAAAACTCCGAGGAGGGTATACTTTATTTTTTTTAGAAGCAATTCACCCTCCTTTTGCCGGCCTCCGCTGCACCAACAATTGGTATCAGAGTCAGACCACCTCAGAAGGACCAACCGCTAGCTGAAGCACAACGATCAAGATGATGGCCAAAGCGAATATTCATCCCCCGATGTTCGACGGAGACTTCGCGACGTGGAAACGCCGGATGGAGGTATTTTTCAAGACAGAATTTGACATTTGCTTAATTACGAAATATGGCTATACAGTTCCAAAAGATAAAGAAGAAAACACGTGGAGCAAGAAGGAGCAAGCCGATTTTGTCGCCAACGGAAAGGCAGAATTCCATCTACTTAGCGTGCTGCCACCACAAGAGGTAAGTCGAATCGGAAGCTATGACTCCGCAAAAGACCTCTGGGAAAAATTCCTGGAGCTTCACGAAGGTACCTCAGAAGCTAAGCTAGCGAGGCGCGACATCCTTCGGACTCAGTTAACGAACCTTCGGATGAACAACGGCGAGAAGGTAGCGCAACTCCAAGCAAGGATTAAGGAGATAATAACTCAACTAAGCAACCTTGGAGAAGAAGTAACAAACTGGGACTCAATCCGGTACGCGCTCAACGCCTTCCCCAGAACTCCAGAGTGGACCTCCTTAGTAGATGCGTACAACATCTCTAAGGCTTCGAGGTAAGTACTTTAGAAAATTTATTTTCTACATTTGAACTTCATGAATCTCGGATTGCAGAGCCCATTAAAGTGGAGAAAGTAAGTCAGAACATTGCCTTGACAAGAACAAACAATTCTGACTCTGAAGCCTCGATCGACGAATCTGAAGCTGCATTAATGGTAAGACGATTTAATAAGTTTTTTAAATCTAACAAATTTAGATCGCAGAAGCATGAGCGAAAAAGAAGAACGGTTCGTTGCTACAACTGCAACGAAGAAGGGCACATCAAGGATGACTGCCCGAAATTAAAAGCAAGCAAAAAGAAAAGGAAAAAGTCAAGCACAAGAAGCCAGAATCCTCCAAGCACAAGAACCTGAAGGCCACTTGGTCAGATTCATCGTCTTTCGAATCAGACGTCGAAGTCTTCTCGGGGTTAGCGCTAATGGCTAACCATCAGATGGAAGAAGAGTCAAGCTCAGAGATGAGCATAGATGAAGGGGGAGGAACATCAGAAGAGGAAAGCTGCAGTGAAGGGGGAGCCTCACCAAGTCAGGTAAATAAGGTACGTAATATAACCCCGACTCAGTCTTTTCGCTTTATTAAGTCTTTTTTTAAAGACTTATTCAAATTAGAAAAAGAAAATGCTGAATTGAAATTGAACCTAGCAAAAGCATGTCCACTATAAATGTATGATAATTTAAAATTAGAAAATAAAAAGTTGAAATTGAGAAATTGAAAGATAATGATGCATGCTTAAATAAATTTCCAAAATCAAAAGTAAGAATTTATGGAAAATTGAACTGATATATAAGAAAACATTAGAGCCAACTTAGAAAAATACCTAAAGGATATGTACCCCCTAAGTTTTTGACCAACCCTGTAGAAAGGAACCTTTATTGGGTTCCAAAATCTTTGCTAGTTTAAATTTCTCTTTTAGTTAAAAGCTTACAGTGAGAAAATTAAACATTGAGTTTCTTTATGGAAGCTTTGTCTAAGGAAGTGGTTGTTGCTCCAATAACCAAAAAGGCCTAGTGCCTCGCCACGACCTGGAAGCCAAAATATGGAAATAAAAATATTTAATTAACTTTATGATAAAAACATTAAAATTAGAATTAAATAATGCTTTGAAAAGTTTTTAAACATTTCCTTAGAAATTCTTTAATTTTTTTTCTTTAATTATCTGGGAAAATGTTTCTTGAAAGTTTTACTTAGATTTTTTTTTGAAAATTCCAAAAAAAAAAAAATTCATTTTTTGCTTAGATTTTTTTAAAAATTCATCTTGCTAAGTAACTTTTTCTAACTTATAATTTGCTAAATATTTTTTTAAATCATATTCTCTTATTATTTTCCCGTTTTTTGCTGTGATCAAAGGGGGAGAGAGAAGTATAAGTTTAGGGGAGAGATTTTTTTTAAAATTAAAAATATTTTTAAAAAATTCTGGTTAACTCTTAATTAAGTAGTTACAATTTTATTTATTGCAAACTTATACTTAACATCTTAGTTTAGTAATTTTATTTACAAATTACTACTTGTCTATTTTACCCTAACTTGAACTTGGGTTGATGCACATCAAAAAGGGGGAGATTGTTGGACCCTGTGGTGTTTTGATGTGATCAACCAAGTTGGTTAGGTCTTGCGTTGTGTTTGATCCCTGTGTCTGATTGTGCAGGAGCTTAGGAGCGCAGGAAGTCGAGCGGAAGATGCAGCTAGCGAGAAGGACGACACGGGAAGGGAGCCGACGGGCTCGGTGCGTCCGAAGAACGAGAGAGCTGCGGAAGAGTACACCGGTGGGCGAAAAGAACATGCGCGATGTTCGAGGGACATTAAGCCGGAGAGGAAGGCTGTTCGAGGAGAAGACCAGAAATTGAGTTCGGGTGAGCCCTATTTCGGTTGGCCGCAATCACCCAAACAAACGGAGCCTCGGAAGTCAAAGCAAGAAAGAAACGGAGCTGAGAAGACTGCTCGAGGCGCCTTCAATCAATGTTGACAGCGCCTCAAGCCTCAGTCTAAGGCGCCTCAAGAACTGAGGCGCCTCAGACTTGCTTTGAGGCACCTTCAGCCTGGTCAAATTTGATTGTTCGCAGTGGATAGATTTCTATCCGCTACACCGAGTTGGAGACACCTTGAACCCTCGGGATAGACTTTTCAGGAGCTATATAAAGACCCCTGGAGCTAGGAAATAACCAATAACTCAGGTAATCAACTGTGTAGTCTTTCCTAGCAATAGTTCTAAGCTTCCAAAGTGTAAAAGGCTTCTCCGCCTTCAGAGAAGGAGATTCTTCAGTGCGCTTTTTCCTACTGCATTGGATTAACAACCCCCTGGGTTGTAACCAAATAAATAGCTGAGTTCCTTTTTTGTTTATGTTAATTTATTTGTTATTATTTACTATTGCTTTTATTTTAAGTTGAAAACTCCGAGGAGAGTATACTTTATTTTTTTAGAAGCAATTCACCCCCCTCTTGCCGGCCTCCGCTGCACCAACATTAGTTGGAGCTTCTCCTTAGCTCTCCACACTTGCCCAAGTCCGAATGGCTGTCTATGAAATTTGCCGAGTTGACAGATTTCACAAATCCCATTCGTCTCTTTAAACTTCGACATACCTTTCACCAGTTCTCTTCTTGACAGGCTAGCTAGCGATTGATAATTGCAATGTCCTAGCCTTTTATCCCATCTCTTTCATCAGTGCTTACAGCATTTGCCAGAACTTCTCCCCAATTTATAGGAAAGCTCCTATCAACCATATTTACAACAGCAATTAAGTTCTCTTCTGAGCATCTCTAATTTCACACTTCTTATCAAAGAAATGAACATCATAATCATCTTCTAGCAATTGTCCAATGCTTTTTAGACCTTGATGCAAATCAGGAACATAAAGCGTAGTGAATTTGGTTGTTGTACCTGAAAGTGTTGGTACTTCAATGTTGCCCTTGCCTTGCACATAAACCAACTTTCCATCACCCATTCTTACTCACAAGCAATTGCACGAGTGAACAGTATCAAACAATGATCCGTTCGACGTCATGTGATCAATACAACCACTGTCAAGTAGCCACGTATCTTCTTTCCCTTCGACAGTCTTATGTACTTCCATTTTAGCCATCAAGGCTATTTCTTCAACCTCCTGATCATCCCTTTTAACTGGAGAATTTTGGGGTTGAGATTTGTTTCTGCAATCTCTTGCCAAATGACCTAGCTTATTGCAATTCCAACATTTTGCAGGTGCTTTACTTCTGCAAAATTTCTCCAAGTGTCCCTTTCTATTACACTTGGAACAAAACAGATCCGATCGGAAATTCCGTTCAGATTCCTCCTTCTTTCCTTTCTTTTCGTTGTTGTTGTTGAAGTTACCGTTGAACTTCGATACCTGCGCCTTGCCTTTGAATTCGGCCACCAACGTCGTCTCGGTCGCTTGGCCAATTCTATTCTTCTTCCTCAATTTAACCGCTTGTAGAAAGTTCACCAACTCGGTAATACTTATCTGTGATAGGTCACGCGAGTCTTTCAAAGAAGAAATTTTTGATTCAAACTTCTCTGGTAAGCTCACCAACACCTTCTCAACATTTTTGATTCAAACTTCTCTGGTAAGCTCACCAACACCTTCTCAACAACTCTTGCATCTGGCATAGACTCTCCAAGTAGTTTAATTTGATTAACTACTTTCATTAGTCTATCGACAAAATCTTTAACTACTTCCACCTCCGTCATCCTTATCAACTCAAATTCTTGTCTCAAGTTCAAGACTTGCATTTGCTTTGTCTTGATACTTCCTTGAAACTCCTCGCTTAGCCTATCCCATGCACCTTTTGTTGTTTCACAATCCATAATTTTTATAAAAATGGTCTCTGATACAGCTACGTGAATCATGCTAAGTGCCTTGTATTTCTTGGCGTTCTCCTCTGCATAGAACCGCTGCTGCTGTACGGTTGGATTCTCTCGCAACTCGGCAGGAGGTGCATCAGACTCGACCGAGCTCCAGAGATCGGCACCCTTCAAAAAAGTTTTCATCTTCACAGCCCACATGACATAATTTTGACCATCAAAGGTTGGTGGTGCTCCGGCTGTGACGCTCATCATGGAGGTGTTTAGGCGTACTTGGGTTTCAAGGTTTTTTTGGTGCTCTGATACCACTGATGGAAGGAAAAGGATGATGAGGTAGAAGGTGTAGAGAGAAAGGAGAGAACAAACTATACTTTAAGTTGCAATTGAAACTCACAAATTGAACTCTCTGCCATTACAAGCACCCTCATGAGATTTTTATACTAACTTAACATTGGTTGAAGAAGTTTACTAAAATACGCAATAGTATTTCAAGAGACCAACTTTAAGGTCCTTTATTGCCCTTGAAATTGATGGCATTTATTACTTTGCCAACTTGTCTTGCCTACTGCATTTGTCTTCAAATTATATTTGTCTTCATGCAACGTTCCTTAGTGTCGTGAGACAATTAACTTTGGACTGTAGCATTTGATGTCAACTACAACAGGGCTATCGCCCGCAACATTTTGCAACTGTTGCAAACAATGAATATCATCGAGATTGATCCTAAAGGGTAAGCATCTTATCGCTTTTATTTTATCAAGTCCACAATGTTTTGGCCATCTTCTCGACCTTAAACTTGATTTTACTCGAGTGAAAGCTAGTAGGGAAAGGAGGAGAGGAAATGGAGGCAAAAAAATGTAATTTCGTATGCCCTTAGTACTCTCTCCCCTTCCCCTCTACATAATCTAGTGAAATATAGTTTGGTAAATGCCTCTTTTATAGTTAGTCATTATTCCAAAGGGTAATAATCGTCTGTAATTTATCTTCTCCGTATTAACCTTTGGAACTAATTGACGAAAACACTGAGAACAAAAATATTCACCTTTTTACTACCACAATCTAGTGACATATAGTCTGTGTTAAGTTCCTGCAACTTGTTTTTGCACATTTTTATTTAAATATCTTAATTAAAGTAAAGAAATTAAGACAATGAATATTTTAAGATATGTTTTTTTGAAAAAAAAATACATTATCAAATATAACTTACGCAGTTAATCCAAGACAGATGTAAGAAATAAATATTTTACTTTTTAAAAAAAAAAAAATTCAAAACTATCACACAGATGAAGATTAGTTCGTGTATAAAATTGGCTATTAATTCATCTTTAGAAACTTTGTTATATTTTAATATTTATAATATCGACTTTTATTATTATTTTAATTTTTATTATAGTGTTAAGTGACGCTCCATGTTTTTTTTGCATTTCTAATAAAAAATGATTTACTGATAATAATTTTATATAGAATTTTGTCTACTTATTAAAACATTTTATCTATAAAATTTAATTTATCCTTGTAAATTCAATTTTTCATATGAATTTCGCCCTCGCATATTCAATTATACTCTTCCTTATATGAGTTTGATTTTCATAGATTTATCATCTATTATACTATGAACTTGTTAGGTATCGAATTTTGTATACGCTCATTTCTATTTGAGAAATACAATTATTTCGAAGATATTCACATTTTAATAGTATGGCTCATAGAAAATGGGTTTAGGGTCGTGACGTGGAGAAGGTGAACTAACTAGCAAAATAAAACTTTTTTTTATATTAAAATAGCTCTCTAATTTTCGAACCAAACCTGGCGATCGATAGAATTCATAGTTAACTCATTTGGGAAGCCAACCAACAATTTCTACCGCATAAATTTCTCCTCAATTGTCCCACTTCTTATCAAGCGCACAACCTCAACTCCCTTCAACTACTCCATGGCTTTCCGGTTTTGCCTCTTTGCCATGGCAATTTTGATCGCCAACCTTGGTGGATGTTATGGGGCACGGCGTCTCCTCGACACGGCGGCTGCACCCTCTGTCTCAGCCATACCGACACTTCCAGCAGTGCCACCTGTGCCGGCCATTCCACAACTATCTATGCCACCGATGCCTCAAGCCTCAGCACCTCCGATGCCGGCAATGCCAACCATTCCAACGCCATTGATGCCGACAATCCCTCAACTACAGACACCAGCACAACCGATGCCAACGATTCCAACGCCATTGATGCCGACAATCCCTCAACTACAGACACCAGCACAACCGATGCCAACCATTCCAACAATCCCTTCCATTCCTCTACTCACCCCACCACCGGCGACTACCACAGCCCCATGACATCCTATTGAGCGAGCTACTTCGAGCGTATTATGTATCTTCACTAGTGTTTTACGAGTGTTTACATTGTCGGTAGGATTGTGACGGACATTGTGAAGTCTTGTTCATCGATCTTATTTACTTGTATGGCATAAGAATAAATACCAATCAGTCTACATTTGATCCTAATATGATTTGTCCCTAAATATTGTTCTAAATCAATATCTATTCGATCGAAAAGGTTAGCTAAGCGAGTAGAAAGCATGAAACAAGCAACACGAGTCAGTTTGTCACCTCACTCGATCCATTTGATTCACCTTTCTAGCTTTGTCCGGTTCGCCTATCTTATTTTATTAAATTCTAGAATTTGAATATGAAACTCGATCGGATTTTTATTTCTTCCGGTTGAACTAGTAGAACTGAACAGTCTAACCCACCTTTAAAAAGAGTAACGATAGATGGCTGAAAATATTCTACTTCTTGCAAAAATTGTAAGAAACAATAATCTCTTGTTCACATAATTGTAGTGCCCCCTCCCCCCTCAAAAAAAAACCTTTTAGTCATTTCAGCGCGCACATCCCTTTTGGCTCATATGTACAACTCGAGCGAACAGTCCTATTGTCCAACCCGACTCGCCTATTTAATCAACTCTATCGAGATGGAAAGAAAATGTTCTGAAATAGACATTCAAATTGTTACAATTAGTCGAGTGACAAACAAACAAGAAAACACTGACTAAATCAAACACAATTCGAGTCTGATTCAGATTCTAATGAAGAACAAATGTCTGGTTCAGATTCTAATGGACAAATGAGAATGTAGGTGGCCTTCTGAACTACTTGTTATTGATCGATGTTATCTTTTGACCTCCTTAAACTCAGATACAATGTTAAGCTAATTTGACCAACCATTTCGTCAAACATGCCATTTCAAATCTACAAACTTACCTACCAAACCTCCATCTGCAATTACACAATTCATCTTGGAAGCCAACCAACAATCTATAACCTCGCAACCTCTCCATCAACCTTTCTCTCGATCTAAATACCATCACTTTGCTCGCTGTCTTGGGATCCATGGCTTCCTTTTTTCAGCCTCTTTACCATGGCACCTCTGATAGCTAACCTCAGACCCTGCCGCGCGGCTAGGCATCTCCTTGACACAACACCAACTGCCGCTCCTGTTGTCTCAGTGCCACCGATAACAATGCCAGTAGTACCAACTGTTCCACATGTTTGCTGACTATTCCAACAATGCCAGCAGCAGGAGTGTCGTCTTTTGCTCCCTTTATCCCGGTCATTCGCAAAGTTCCACTGCCTTCCATTCCTTCAATTCTGGCCATCCCTTCCATTCCCTTGGTGCTCCACCTCCTGCAGCAGCTCCATGATTCAGAGAGATTTCAAGCTTGACATATGCAGTGCACTTTAGTATCATCCCAGTTTGTGGTAGATATTACTTATGTTTGTGTAATGGCATAGCTTTGTGTAATAAAAATGATTATAACTTTACATTTGTAAAAGCTAATTCTAAATAAAAGAGAATGTTTCTTCACTAGTTCGCAAATAGTTAATTGGAGTCGATGTTGTGCAGTTTATGATGTGTTGTCAGCCTATCTTATACTTGGATGAATAAACAGTTTGTAGCTTATCCGAACTGACATCTGTTCACAGTCGTTCGAGTAGCCAGATCTGGGAAGCACCTTGCACGAGCTAATCCACAAACGTTATCTAAGTTTACTAGACTACACAGAACTATTAACCGATAAGGTCTAACTAGGGTACTAGCGTCCCGTGATGGATGTCAAGCCCCTAACTCAACTTAGTCTTCACTAAAACTGCATCTTTGCCAGATCCACTAAATATAACAATCATGAGTTACCATGGATGCTGCCAAGCAACAAAATCCCACAATCGAACTCATCTGACTTGTGTTGTCCAATAGACTCCCTTTAATCTCCTTCAACATATTCACTCATCTTAGCAAGTTGGCCTACCCTAATAGTCAAGAATGGCCAAGTTGCCCATCTTCTAACTAAATCTTAAGACTTCAAATTGAACCAATATTAGTATTTGACTAAGAGATAGTATGATCCCTCCTCTACGAGTCCATCAAATCAAATACAATAGAATCATAATCCTAGGGTTGTATCAAATATTCGTGAGCAAACTTAGGTGGCGTTTGGTTTATGGGTTTAGGAATGAGGGAATGGATTCATTCCCAAGCCTTGTGTTTGGTTGATGGGAATGGAATCAAGATTTTGGAATGAAATCTAAAAATTTGGGTATGGATGAAACCCACCCCCTCTTTTGGGTTTTGATGGAATAGGAATGTGAATTAAGTTTTAGACAAAAATACCCTTAGTATATTTGTTCATTTTTATTTTTTTTTGTTAAATTTCACACTCTATCTCCTTGTTCTCTCTCATAATATTTTCTCTCTCCTTATTTTATCATCACACTTTCTCTCTCAACATACTTTCTCTCTCCTCATTCTCTCTCATTACACATTCTCTATCATTTTCTCTCTATATTCTCTCTCCTCATTTTCCCTCTCTTCATTCTCTTCCATCACACTTTCTCTCCCATTACACACTTTCTCTTATTTTTTCATCATACTTTCTCTCTAATCACACTTTCTCTCTCATCGTACTTTCTCTCTCCTTAATCTCTCTTAGTATACTCTCTCTTCTCATTTTCTCTCATCACAGTTTCTCTCTCTTCATTCTCTCTCATCACACTCTCTCTCTCTTTATGTTCTCTAATCACACTTTCTTTCTCGTCATACTTTCGCTCTCTTCATTTTTTCCCATCACTCTTTCTCTCTCAACCCACTTTCTCTCTCATCATACTTTCTCTCTCCTCACTTTTTCATTTTCTCACATAATACTTTCTCTCTCTTCATTTTTTTCCATCACTCTTTCTCTCTCAGCATATTTTCTTTCTCCTCAGTCTCTCATTTTTCTCATCATACTTTCTCTCTCTTAATTTTTTCCAGCACACTTTCTCTCTCAGTATACTTTCTCTCTCCTCAGTCTCTCATTTTCTCTTATCATACTTCCTCTCTCTTCATTTTTTTCCCATCACTCTTTCTCTCTCAACCCACTTTCTCTCTCATCGTACTTTCTCTTTCCTCACTCTTTCATTTTCTCTCATAATACTTTCTCTCTCTTCATTTTTTCCCATCACTCTTTCTCTCTCAACACACTTTATCTCTCATCATACTTTTTCTCTTCTCAATCTCTCCTATCATGCACTCTTCATTTTCTCTTATCATACTTTCTCTTCATTTTTCCCAACACACTTTCTCTCTCATCATTTTCTCTCATCATATATTTCTCTCACATTCAACTTTCTCTCCCATCTAATTTTTTCTCTTATTTTCCTGTAAGGGTAAAAAAGGAAATTTAGGTTATTCCGATTGAAAATATTTAACTAACCAAACATCATTTTTAAGAATGATACTCAAGCTCATACCCATTCCCATTCCATAATACTATGATACACATTCCCATTCCAATTCCTAGGAAAGAACCAAACACCTTAATGTTTAACTTGATAAGCTTGTTTATAATTAAATGAACAAATTTGAATATATATATATATATATATAGCTCGTTAAGAGCGGAATACCTAGATTATCAAAAAAATAATAAATAAATTTATATTATCAAACTCAATAACTAATTAAACAAACTTTAAAATATAAAAGTTTGGATCAATCAAGCAAATTTGAATTGAGAGATCGATTTCATTTGCTTGAACTAAGGAAAAAAAAAAGTTTGAACAACTATTTTAATAACTTGATTCATTTTAAGCTCGATTTAATTCGGTTACCTTATCAAATAAACTTAAACATCATAAATTTGTGACTTGACTTGTTTACAACCCTACATAATCCTACTAAAATTATTAGATTGGTTCATTCAAGCAAGAGAACGAAATGGAATGACCCATTCTATTTCATTAACTCTGCCCTACTTAAAAAGCAATTTTAAAAAAAAAAGTAGAACAAACAAAATATGAGTGATAATTTCAGATTTACTTGAATGCTGTAACTTCAAACCATCCAAGACCTTGCCCAGGTGTCAATGAAGGACAAATGGCAATGTAGGTGACCTTTTGAACTACTTGTAAACAATGAATATCCATTGTTGACCTCCGTTCAAATTTCACTCATTCCTACCAAACCACGCCTTGTAATTGCACAGCTCATTTTGGAAGACAACCAACAATCTCTACTTTTAGCAACCTCTCCATCAATCCTTCCCTCTATATAAACACTATGACTTTACTTAACCCTCTCATCAACTCACTGTCTTACCTCTTCTTTAGATTATCTAAGGATCTAAACTACTTTACGTGACTCTCGTTCATGGCTTCCTTTTTCAGCCTCTTTGCCATGGCAATTATGGTAGCAAACCTCGGGCCCTGCTACATGGCTCGGCATCTACTTGATACAACACCTGCTGCTGCACCCCCTGTTGTCTCGGCGGTCCCAACTTTGCCTATGCCAACGCTTCCAGCAGTGCCACCGGTACCTGCCACTACGATACCAATGCCCACGATGCCAACTGTTCCACAAGTTTCAGTGCCGGGGGTGCCAACTATTCCGATGCCCACCATTCCAGCAATACCAACAGCAGGAGTGCCACTGTCGGCTCCCATTATTCCAGCCATACCCAAAGTTTCACTGCCTCCTGTTCCTTCGATTCCGACCACCCCTTCCATTCCCTTCCTCAGCACTCCACCTCCTGCAGCAGCTCCATGATTCATAGGGACTTTGAGCTTAATGTATGCAGTGTCTTTTAGTCTATTACAGTATGCCTTTGTGTACGATCTAGTCATTACTATGTCGACTTCGTGTACTAATCTGCATTATGCAATAATACTTAAATAAGTTGATATTTATGTTATGATTGTACTTTTACCTTCATTTTTTTTACTAGCAAATGAGAGAGTTGATCGATGAGGTTGATGCTGCATAGTTTATAAATGTGTCATCCTGCTAATCATAATGTTATATTTGGTTCAGGAATGAAATTGACAAAGAAATAGAATAACTACAGAATGCAAATAGATTTAATCACGACTTTCACCTACTTAGCTCCATGAAAACTACTCGTAGCTTGTTCAGATGGTATCTCCTATCCATGGTTTGTTCCAGCAGTTGGAGCTTCATTCATGTTGTAAATGTTGGAGTCCATCACTGCCTGAACTGATAAAAGAAAGTTCCATTATTCAAGTTTACCCTCTGCATTGTAACTTCATTTACACCCTACTAAGTTCTATATGGATACGAAATTTTGACCACCATACAGCTACTAAATGGTGAGCCTGATGCCGCCATGGGCATCGCCAAGCAAAGCAACAAGATTCTTCAATAGCTAGCAATTGTCACATTCAAACCGAGACAAAGAATGCTCAACCACATAGGCTGCATAAACAAATGAGCATGCATTAGGCCATCTGACCCATTTGGCTTGCCTAACTCATCTAACTTGTCTAGTCTAATTTGTTGGATTGAGACCGCGCTAGAGGGGAGGGGGGTGAATAGCGCTCGCGGCTATTTCATTTGATTATCGGAATCGTAAAACTATCGGAGTTGTAAAACACGCAGCGGAATAGATAAAAGAAACAACACAAAGACACAAGTCGATTTTACTTCGTTCGGAGCCTAAGGCGACTCCTACTCGAAGGCCCGCGATCCTTGATCGTTTTCCGTGGGCAACAACTATAAGCTCGTAAAATGTACAATAAGATATTACAATTGAAAGAGCTAAAACAAATTATACCGACAACAATAAAGTAGCAGAATCTGGAGCTCCGGGTTGTCGGGGACTTGTAACAGCACTTCTGGGCGTTTATAGAGCAGCTTGTAGCGTAAGTATTGCTTGGAGTTCGTTGATACAAGCTGCTGGTCGAACCCCCTTTATAAATAGTGTTCAAGGCGCCTTGAATGCTACCCAAGGCGCCTTGAATAGGCCGAGTCAGCCGCGGAGATAAGGAGCGAACTGGTCGAATCTTATCACAGATTCAAGGCGTCTTCCACTGTTCACAGGGCGCCTTCATTTGTTCAAGGCGCCTTCCACTGTTCATCAAGGCGCCTTGAACAGCTTCTCGCAGCCAGCTCCAGCCTTGCACCCGAGGCGCCTCCAAGCTCCATGAAGGCGCCTCGGACACTGTTCATCCGAGGCTTTAGGTTGCTCCTTTGCACCTGCAAGATACGTTAGTCCCAAACACTACCCTGCAACACAAAGTTAGCACCTAATACAATAAATATGATAAATGAAGTATAGGCAGTCTCCGGACTGTCCGAGTCTGACTTCGGGTTTCCGACCGGAAACCCTAGGTCGACCCGACGCCTATTGTTCCCTCTACGGGGAACACGTCCTCACCTACTCCACTCAGGAGATTTTACCTGTTGCCAGTTCGATCCTCCAGATCGACTGGACTTTTACTCGGCACTTGAGGCTCCCGGACTTTCTGCTGGACATCCGCTTCCCGGCTAGTCCAGTCTTTCACCTGGTTCGCGACACCAGGACTTTCCACCTAGGGTTACCACCCCCTAGGACTTTTGCCTGAAGCTATCGACCTGCCAAGACTTTCCGCATAGGATTACCGCCCCCTATGACCTAGGGTTACCACCCCCTAGGGTTTTCCCTTTGCCTAACCGCAGCTAGGACTTTTCTCCACCTAGGGTTACCTCCCCCTAGGACCTAGGGTTACCACTCCCTAGGGTTTTCATCTGCCTAACCGCAGTTAGGACTTTCCTGAAACACTCATTCAACATGTTAGATAACAACCAGCTTAACTTTGAATCCTTTGCCATTATCAAAACTCAGGTTCGATCGTCGGATGCTTCCCGCATCAACAATCTCCCCCTTTTTGATTATGGCAACCCAAATTCAAAGTTAAGTAAAACAAATGCATGAATATATCAAAAGGTTTAAGTGAGCTTAAGTATATAAATTCAAATAAAAGCATAACTTAAGCTAACACTTAAACTTTGTGAAGCTCTCCCTTAATACAGAGCTTCCTTTTACTTTTGAATTAGATTTTGATTTTTACTTTGAATTTCCTAATTCTGAAAACTTTGAATTTCCTATTCTCCTCCTTTGCCATTTATCAAAAAAATAAGCCAGTTTTAAATAAGTCTGAACTTTTCAGAAAAGCAAGTGAGTTTGATTCTTCTTTTTTTAAAGAGGGATAAAAGTAGACAAGTTTTGAAAATTTATCACCTTTTTTTTTAATAAAAAATCTGAAATTTTTAAACACTAGTAATACTTAGAAAAATTTGAAAGAGCTTTTATAACACTTAGCTTTGTTATAAACTTGAGCCTTTTGCAAACTTGAGTTTTGAAGGAGTCTTCAAGGGTGATTTTGAAAAGATGTAAAAGTTTGAAAATGTAGCTAAAGTTTTAAGTATTTTAGCTTAAAACATTCTCAAGTTTAGTTTAAAGTCTTTTGTTAGCAAGGAGGGAGTAGCTAAATGTTTAGTTAAGTTAAATTTAGTTTGTCCTTAAGTCTAAGTATGAGTTAAGTTAAAGAAATTTTAAATTTGATTTGATTAGGTATCAGAGTCCTAATTTGATTTGATCAGGTATCAGAGCCCTAAATTATAAGCATGCTTAATCTAAATATTTCTATTTGAAAAGTTTTTTTTTTCAAAAGATATTTAATTAAATTTGAAAAGCTCTTCAATAGTAACTTGATAATTAGTTTGACTCCGTTCACTCCCCCTTAACTAATGCAAACATGAATCCCTAGAGTCCTAGAGTCCAAAAATATAATGGGTCTTTTATATTTTGTTTAATTTTTTATCTCACCCATTCTAGGTTTTCAGACATGTTTGGCTTATGAGTGAGTGTCAGATAAAATAAACTTTGTCAATAAAATTATTGAAAATATAAGTTTGAGTTTCAAATTAGTAAATATTAAGCTTGGAGACTATAGTGAAAATTAATTGGAGTTAACATTTGCAGTCATAATATGATTTGAGAAGAAAAGATTTTTAAACCCTTTTAATATTTTGAAATTAATTAAATAATATTCTGAAATTAATTGACTAATATCTTGAAAAAGTTTAAATGATTTTGGAATGAATTTTCAAAAGATTTTGAGATTAAGTTTAAAATGATTTTTCAAAGATTAAGTTTAAAATGATTTTGAAATGATTTTTCAAAGATTTTGAAATTAAGTTTAAAATGATTTTTCAAAGATTAAGTTTAAAATGATTTTGAAATGATTTTTCAAAGATTTTGAAATTAAGTTTAAAATAATTTTGAAATGATTTTTCAAAAATTTTGAAATAATTTTTTTTTAAAGATTTTGAACTAATTTTTTTTAAAAAGATTTTGAAATAATTTTTAAAAGATTTTGAAATGATTTTTAAAAGATTTTTGAAATAATTTTTTAAAAGATTTTGAACTGATTTTTTAAAAGATTTTTGAAATGATTTTTAAAAGATTTTTGAAAAATTTTAAAATGATTTTTAAAAGATTTTTGAAATATTTTTTTAAAAGATTTTGAACTGATTTTTTAAAAGATTTTGAAATAATTTTTAAAAGGTTTTTGAAATAATTTTTTAAAAGATTTTGAACTGATTTTTTAAAAGATTTTGAAATAATTTTTAAAAGATTTTTGAAATAATTTTTTAAAAGATTTTGAAATAATTTTTAAAAGATTTTTGAAATAGTTTTTAAAAAGATTTTGAAATGATTGAGTTAAAGATTTTAAAGTTGAATAATTTTGAAAAATAATTTTAGATAATTTAGAATGATTTAGAAACTGAGTTTTAAAATAATTTAGATTTGAAAATAATTCAAATTAAAATAATTTAATTGTTAATTAACTTGATTTAAGTTATGTCAATTTTAATAATTTAACTTCCTAGTCAGCTCACCCGATCTAAAATTGTCAATCAGGGAACCCTATAATTGTTGTGAGATAAATTATGGTTGAATTTAAGGGTCTGGTTTAACTTTGTGTCAGATTCAGGTTTAACTTTGGGTTCAACAAGTAAGTATTCTTTGGATAAACTTCTGGGCTATGGTGAGTCACAAGGAACTCATTAAAGTAACCATGCCTTCGAGGTTTTCCAAATAGTCCTACCCATTGAACTTAATACTAAACATTGGTCTAACTAGTTAGGATCCATTTAAGGGTAGATTCAGTCAGTTCCACTTGGCCAAATGCACCAGGTCGAAGTCATATCTTACTAGACATGCGATGCCCAAGCTTCCCTAACGTATTATCATTCAAAAACTTCACCAGTACCGTGGGTCAAGTTAAACCTATCCCATTTTATCTAACCTTAATTACCCTGCCTGGTAGTCTACTCTTGTTTACCCATTTCGGGTAGATTAAGTTCGGAGGTGTCAGCTATTCTGGAGCCTTCCTTTGGATTTTAATTTAATTTGAATTCGAATTATTAATTTGAATTTTGAATTTTTTGAATTTTAATTTAATTTCGAATTTTGAATTTGTAATTTGAATTTTGAATTTTTGAATTTTTGAATTTTAATTTAATTTCGAATTTTGAATTTGTAATTTGAATTTTTGAATTTTAATTTAATTTCGAATTTGTAATTTGAATTTTTAATTTTTAATTTTTAATTTTAATTTAATTTCGAATTTTGAATTTATAATTTGAATTTTGAATTTTGAATTTTTGAATTTTAATTTAATTTCGAATTTTGAATTTTTGAATTTTAAATTTTAATTTAATTTCGAATTTTGAATTTATAATTTGAATTTTGAATTTTGAATTTTAATTTAATTTCGAATTTTGAATTTAAATTTTGAATTTTTTTAATTTTAATTTAATTTCGAATTTTGAATTTATAATTTGAATTTTGAATTTTGAATTTTAATTTAATTTCGAATTTTGAATTTATAATTTGAATTTTGAATTTTTGAATTTTAATTTAATTTCGAATTTTGAATTTGTAATTTGAATTATGTTCTTAATATTGTTTTTCTATTAGCTCCCCCTGGATCATAGCCTCGATATGGTCTATCAAGGTAATAGACGTGATCCTTGGGGATCCAATAGTGACCAGTTCCAACTTGATTAACCAAGTTGGATTTTGGCACCCATGCTTGGACAATTTTTCTATTATTTCTATTAACTAGCGATAAATATGATTTGTATTTTATTTTAGTTTTAAATCCAAGTCCAGTTTTGTTGTAAACGGCTTGCTGTTTTCCAAGAATCAGATCTAGATTCTTGGAGCCCAAGGTGAACCGTTCCAACGTGTCCTTGAGTTCTTTAATTTGAGCTTTCAAATTGGAATTTTCTTCCTCAAGTTGTTGGACTTGAGTTGAATTTTCAATTTGAACTGACTCAGTTAAAGAGCTCGAGTCAGTCGCTTCCTTAAGGGCTGTTACCTCCTTTTAGAGCGACTTAACCCGGACGTTGGATTTAGCCAACTTTTTTACTAAGTAAGGTAATAATTCATGCAAGTTATCTAATTGAAATTCTGCGAGTAGTGAACTTACAGTGGGTTTTGGTCCTTCGGAAACGAATACGGATTCGTGGCTTCGATCAGACTCAGTCCCGGATTCGCTCTCGGTTTCTGACTCATACTCGGACTCAGTTTCCGCCACGGTTGCTAGTACTGGTAGAGCGAGGAAGCTTGTCGGTTCTTCTTCGTCGGACCCGGATTCATCTGAAGACTCGGACCATATCTTTTCCTCGGTCTTACTTGTACCTGCAACCATCGTAATACCTTCCTCGGCCGAAGTAGTATTATTCTGCTCATCTAATTCAAATAAATCATTTATTAAATTATACTTACTTACTTGAGCGTCGGGAGTGCCCTCGTGTAGTTCCATCAACTTTTGCCACAACTCTTTTGCACTTGTGAAGGGGCCGATGCGGTTCAATTCTTCATTGGTTAGGCCACATTGTAGCATGCAGGTTGCTTTGGCATCGGCTTCAACTTTTTTTATTATGCTAGAATCCCAGTTGATGCATGAGATAAGTTCTCCGGTGTCGTCACGTGGAAGTTCGAGTCCGGTCTGGATGATGATCCACATCTCGACTTGCGTCTTGATGTGGTATTCCATCCGGTTCTTCCAGTATCCAAAGTCCTCGCCAGAAAAGAGTGGCGGTCGGACGGTGCAGAATCCTTCTTGAAATGCCATTTTAAAAGAACCTTGCACACAAAAAATAGCAAAAAAATGTACCAGGACTTGATCCTGGATTAGCAGTGCGGTATGGAAGGATAGAAATAGAAGTTCACTAGTTTCGAGAAAAAATAATAAAATAATAATAAAATATTATTAAAAAATATTATTTCAAATTTTGCCAAATTCAATATTTTATCAATACTAATAAACCGTGAAAGGATGAAAATGAATTTTTCGAAAATAATTTTGGAGGGAAAAAACAAAAGGCGTTCTGATACACGAAAAATGCTTGAATCGAGACCGCGCTAGAGGGGGGGGGTGAATAGCGCTCGTGGCTATTTCGTTCGATTATCAGAATCGTAAAACTATCGGAGTTGTAAAACACGCAGCGGAATAGATAAAAGAAACAACACAAAGACACAAGCCGATTTTACTTCGTTCGGAGCCTAAGGCGACTCCTACTCGAAGGCCCGCGATCCTTGATCGCTTTCCGTGGGCAACAACTATAAGCTCGTAAAATGTACAATAAGATATTACAATTGAAAGAACTAAAACAAATTATACCGACAACAATAAAGTAGCAGAATCTGGAGCTCCGGGTTGTGGGAGACTTGTAACAGCACTTCTGGGCGTTTCTAGAGCAGCTTGTAGCGTAAGTATTGCTTGGAGTTCGTTGATACAAGCTGCTGGTCGAACCCCCTTTATAAATAGTGTTCAAGGTGCCTTGAATGCTACCCAAGGCGCCTTGAATAGGCCGAGTCAGCTGCGGAGATAAGGAGCGAACTGGTCGAATCTTATCACAGATTCAAGGCGCCTTCCACTGTTCACAGGGCGCCTTCATTTGTTCAAGGCGCCTTCCACTGTTCATCAAGGCGCCTTGAACAGCTTCTCGCAGCCAGCTCCAGCCTTGCACCTGAGGTGCCTCCAAGCTCCATGAAGGCGCCTCGGACACTGTTCATCCGAGGCTTTAGGTTGCTCCTTTGCACCTGCAAGATACGTTAGTCCCAAACACTACCCTGCAACACAAAGTTAGCACCTAATACAATAAATATGATAAATGAAGTATAGACACAGTTTCCGGACTGTCCGAGTCTGACTTCGGATTTCCGACCGGAAACCCTAGGTCGACCCGACGCCTATTGTTCCCTCTACGGGGAACGCGTCCTCACCTATTCCACTCAGGAGATTTTACCTGTTGCCAGTTCGATCCTCCAGATCGACTGGACTTTTGCTCGGCACTCGAGGTTCCCGGACTTTCTGCTGGACATCCGCTTCCCGGCTAGTCCAGTCTTTCACCTGGTTCGCGACACCAGGACTTTCCACCTAGGGTTACCACCCCCTAGGACTTTTGCCTGAAGCCATCGACCTGCCAAGACTTTCCGCATAGGGTTACCGCCCCCTATGACCTAGGGTTACCACCCCCTAGGATTTTCCCTTTGTCTAACCGCAGTTAGGACTTTTCTCCACCTAGGGTTACCTCCCCTAGGACTTAGGGTTACCACCCCCTAGGGTTTTCATCTGCCTAACTGCAGTTAGGACTTTCCTGAAACACTCATTCAACATGTTAGATAACAACCAGCTTAACTTTGAATCCTTTGTTATTATCAAAACTCAGGTTCGATCGTCGGATGCTTTCCACACCAACATAATTGACCCATTTGCACTCTTACAACTTATTGACTAGTCAATCCTTGTCGACTTGCCCACCTAACCAATGGACTTTGACTTTATAATTGATGAATAAATATTGATATTTAATAAAAGTGAAGAATTTCATTCTCTCCTCTTTACCACTAGAAATCAAATACATTGGAATCTATGTAGATATGAAATTGCAACTAATGAATATTAATAAAAAAAAAGAATAAAGACTGTCAACTGTTTGTATGGTAAATCAACAAACAAAAAAAAATATATTAATAAATAAATATGTATTATCAAGCTTAATAACTAATTAAATAAACTTAAAAATGAAAAAGTTTTGAACAATCAACAAATTTGAATTGAGAGATCGATTTCATTTGCTTGAACTAAGGAAAAAAGAAATTTGAACAACTATTTCAATGACTTGATTCATTTTAAGCTCGACTTGACTTGATTACTCTATCAAATAAACTTGAACATCATAAAATTTAACTCGGCTTGACTTGTTTACTTTCCTACATAATCCTACTAAAATGATTAGATCAGTTCATTCAAGCAAGAGACGAAATGGAATGACCCATTCTATTTCATAACTCTGCCCTACTTAAAAAGCAATTAAAAAAAAAGTAGAACAAACAACATATGAGTGATAATTTCAGATTTACTTGAATGCTGTAACTTCAAACCATCCAAGACCTTGTCCAGGTTTCAATGAAGGACAAATGGCAATGTAGGTGACCTTTTGAACTACTTGTAAACAATGAATATCCATTGTTGACCTCCGTTCAAACTCATTCCTACCAAACCACGCCTTGTACTTGCACAGCTCATTTTGGAAGACAACCAACAATCTCTACTTTTAGCAACCTCTCCATCAATCCTTCCCTCTATATAAACACTACGATTTTGCTTAACCCTCTCATCAACTCACTGTCTTACCTCTTCTTTAGATCATCTAAGGTTTACGTGACTCTCGTTCATGGCTTCCTTTTTCAGCCTCTTTGCCACGGCAATTATGGTAGCAAACCTCGCGCCCTGCTACACGGCTCGGCATCTACTTGATACAACACCTGCTGCTGCACCCCCTGTTGTCTCGGCGGTCCCAACTTTGCCAATGCCAACGCTTCCAGCAGTGCCACCGGTACCTGCCACTACGATACCAATGCCCACAATGCCAACTGTTCCACAAGTTTCAGTGCCGGGCGTGCCAACTATTCCGATGCCCACCATTCCAGCAATACCAACAGCAGGAGTGCCACTGTCGGCTCCCATTATTCCAGCCATACCCAAAGTTTCACTGCCTCCTGTTCCTTCGATTCTGACCACCCCTTCCATTCCCTTCCTCAGCACTCCACCTCCTGCAGCAGCTCCATGATTCATAGGGACTTTGAGCTTAATATATGCAGTGCCTTTAGTCTATTACAGTATGCCTTTGTGTACGAATCTAGTCATTACTATGTCGACTTCGTGTACTAATCTGCATTATGCAATAATACTTAAATAAGTTGATATTTATGTTATGATTGTACTTTTACATTCATTTTTTTTTTACTAGCAAATGAGAGAGTTGATCGATGAGGTTGATGCTGCATAGTTTATAAATGTGTCATCTTGCTAATCATAATGTTATATTTGGTTCAGGAATGAAATTGACAAAGAAATAGAACAACTACAGAATGCAAATAGATTTAATCACGACTTTCACCTACTTAGCTCCATGAAAACTACTCGTAGCTTGTTCAGATGGTATCTCCTATCCATGGTTTGTTCCAGCAGTTGGAGCTTCATTCATGTTGTAAATGTTGGAGTCCATCACTGCCTGAACTGATAAAAGAAAGTTCCATTATTCAAGTTTACCCTCTGCATTGTAACTTCATTTACACCCTACTAAGTTCTATATGGATACGAAATTTTGACCACCATACAGCTACTAAATGGTGAGCCTGATGCCGCCATGGGCATCGCCAAGCAAAGCAACAAGATTCTTCAATAGCTAGCAATTGTCACATTCAAACCGAGACAATGAATGCTCAACCACATAGGCTGCATAAACAAATGAGCATGCATTAGGCCATCTGACCCATTTGGCTTGCCTAACTCATCTAACTTGTCTAGTCTAATTGACCCATTTGTGCTCTTACAACTTATTGACTAGTCAATCCTTGTTGACTTGCCCACCTAACCAATGGAATTTGACTTTATAATTGATGAATAAATATTGATATTTAATAAAAACGGAGAATTTCATTCTCTCCTCTTTACCACTAGAAATCAAATACATTGGAATCTATGAAGATATGAAATTGCAGCTAATGAAGCGTGATTTGGTCTTCATAGATGTTGTTTACTCACAGCTAATGAAGGAGCTGAGAATCTACTCCCTCCTTTGTTTCCTGGAGTGAATCTTTAACTGATGAAATTGCCAAAGATGACTCTACCTTCATCAGTAAAAACATCAACATCTTGATCTTTTTTTTCTCATTCCACAAGACAGCAGGTGACACCCAGCAAGAGAAGTAACCACCTTCTCGGAGGCCTATGAGCATTGTCCTATGCAACACCGAGGTTACCGCCAGTTTTTTCTCCGGCAGCTTCAAGCTCTACTAGCTCTCCAGGTCCAGATTCAACATTTTTCCTGCAGATTCTCACTGTCTAGCCCCATGTAAACAAACCGTAAAGGAATCAAAGAAAAGCAAAGTAAACTTGAGTCTGTTTAAGGTTCAGTAATTCCCCTAACCATAATATATGATCCAACTTAAAGCGCAGTTAATTGAAGAACAACAATGCAGGTGACCATTAGAACTACCTGTAATCAATCAGTCAATATCCTCCGTTGACCTCCCATGAAATTGTAATATGATGTTAAGTTAATTTGACCAAACCTTGCTTCAAACATGTCATTTTTCAAACTCCCAAATTTACACCCATTTAAGAGCCATGCTATGTGATTACACGACTCATTTTGGAAGCCAACCAACAATCTCTACCCTCGCAACCTCTCCATCTTTCCTTCTCTATATAAACACAATCACTTTGCTTCACCCACACACCACACACTTAGCTCTTATCTAGGCCATCTCAAGATCTACTCAACTTACCTTTTTTTTGTTCATGGCTTCCCTTTTTGGCCTCTTTTCCATGGAAATTCTGATCTCTAACCTTGGGCCCTGCCACACAGCTCAGAATCTCCTTGACATGATACCAACTGCTTGCCTATGCCAATGCTTCCAGCAGTGCCACCAATGTCGGCCTTTCCACCACTTTCTACACCCCCAATATAACAGTGCCAACACTTCCACAAGTTTCAGATCCATCAATGCCACTGGTGCCTCCTACTACTCCAACACCCACTGTTCCAGTAATACCAACTGCAGGAGTGCCACTGCCAGCTCCCATTATTCGAGCCATACCCCAAGTTTCATAGCCTCCCATTCCTTCAATTCCGACCATCCCATCCATTCCAACCATCCCTTCCATTCCCTCCTCACTCCACCTCCTGCAGCAGCTCCATGATTTAGAGACACTTTGTGTTTGATGTGTGTGTATGCCTTAACACTATTCCAGAGTCTACTGGGTAATGTCAATGTGAGTATGATTGTAGTCATGGTGGTAATGATTATTAGGTGATGGTTTTATTCATGTGTTCTACGATTTGTGTATTAATTTTATGTTATGTAGTAATAAAACAATTTATCAATATTATATTGGTAAAAACATTACATGTCCATTTACTTTACTATTAAACTAACAAAAGCAACTTAAAACAAAGAGAACTTTCCCACATACTCTCTACTTACTAGCTTGGCTACCTACCTTGAAAGAATAATAGAGAAGTAGAAAAGGAGAACAAGAAAATTAAAAAAAGGACAACAGTTTTAGGAAGATAATATTGGAATGTTAAATGTGTCATACAAATGCTTAAACTTATGAAGTTTTGGGTTTTTGCATTATGCTATCCTGACAAGCATAGAACCTATTTGTCTGATGTATAATCCCAATCATCATCAAAGAAACCGGCATCCTTCATTTCAGAGTAGTACACATTCTCCAAGTGCATATCTTCTTCCTGTAAAGCAAAAAGGAGAATATAATACCAGATATAAAATTACCAAAATAATCAGCTCAGATCGATGCAATAGAAGGAATGTGAAAGAAAGACCTGGAAAAATTCTGCAAGGAAGACCACATATAGAAGTGGAAGATAAAGAGAGTGGTAGCATACAGTTGTTAGATTGAACAACCTACAAGAAAAACAAGTCGCATGTGGCATCACATATAATAATAGACAAGGTTTTGAATAGGACATAATCAATACCATATTCCAAATCCAGATCCATTTGCAGCAAGCAGGCAACCGAACAGGGACATTGTATTCAGCAACAGCATAGCACAAACATAGTTGTAGAATGATGGTCTTGCTGCCAATGTGTACAATATTAATAACTGACAGTGAAGAAGCAACACCGTGTTTATGGTAGAACCCCAAAAGGAAACTAGGATTACCAGGTAATCTTTCTCTCCACTTTGAGTGATGCATGAAGAAAATGAAGCCATAGACTGCACTGAGCAGCAGCTTGTGGACAATCCACAAGCCCCATCTTGCACGGTTTTCTTTATTATTGCTGTCTGCAAATAGAGGAACCCCAAAGCCATATATGTAGATAGTCTGCAGAGAGAAGATCAGTCAGAATTTCCTTTTTTATTTTGTATTTGGTGATGTAAGCATCATAATGAAGGCCTATGGATGACTAAGTAAACTACTACTGAAGATCACTGGACATTATTCTCTTGTTTACTTAGTTCAAGAACCTAACATAGAGCAGATGTGGTTCGTCCAAACCAACATGATCCTCCATGCATTACGAAGTCAGATCAAAATCAATACTCTCTTCAGTCTTAGCTAATGCTAGAGACTAAAATGAATTGTAGTAGGCAGATACATGAACCTTCTGAGTCAACCTAAGGCCAATTTATCTGTGGCATATACAAGATGATTACAAAAAAGCTTCACAAGTAGTTGTGTGAAGTGAAATTGCTTTTGCAGTACTATACACGACATATACATGTCTCAGAAACATGAATATATAACACAACTACAAGCACTTGCACTTAAACAGACAGTACAAGAGCATAAACACACTATACACTACAGAACAAATAGGGAAGCGTGCAATTCTGAGATCTACCCATCTCAAATTAAGCAGGCAGATTCCACAAGAATAAGACAATGGCTTTGACTCGATAGAAGAAATCTGCTCAAAGGCACCAATTGGTTGAATTCATGGTTTAAAGAGCGGGGTAGACGGCCACTAGGCAGAATTGTACACGGACCACTTTGCCTAGGAGTAAGCAGACCTGTTAAGTAGGTTTCTTAAGAGAATTGTACACGGACCACGGCATGCCCAGGCAATGATCCAGTTTAGTGGGAAGAAAAAAATGGTTTTTTTAAATATTTGATTCACTTTATAAGCCAAGCCTAAAACTTCTCATCTTCTCCACCGTTTTTCTAAAGACCTGCCACAATGAACTACGTAAGCATAACAACTCTGCTGCTTCCGAACTGACAGCCCTCCTCCTGGTGAAGATATTTGGCCATCTTCCTCCCCTTCTTATTCCCCACATTAGCTGCTCCCAACCCAACACCCCTTCTTATGCCACAACAGCTAATTTTTGCATGTGTTTAGTAATTTTATTGTTTTTATATGTTTGGTAAATTTTGCATGTGTTCTTGCACTGCAAAATATGATTAAAAATTTACAATTATAACCTTGAATGCATAAACCTATGTTAATAATATTTTAATGTCGTCCACCAAGGCACTAGGCGGTTAGCCAACCGCCATTGTAACCTTACTTGAATTCTCAGAAATTATCTGAAGTTGGCCATGACATCAACAAGATTTTACAGAGTAGGCTTGGCCATCCATTACTAGCCTATGTTTGATCACTTATAAAATGAACAACCTCATCTTAGGGACAAGTAAGCGGTAATTATCACAAGACAATGTTACTTATCATTTGCAATATTCTATAATGTTAAAAAATTGCATTTTTAGAAATTTCATGCATTTCATATTCCATTTTTCCTCATGTCTACCAATCATGGCATACATGATTCACACATAGTTTCCTTCATTTTCATCATCTTTACATATTTTATCTATTTCTCCTGGTATTAAGGTTGTTTTGCTCATGAGACAACATGAACCTTATTTATAAGATCACGATAGATATGCCAATTGGACATCCTTAATCAGAGTTGGATTAGTTAATTGTGATTATGCATTCATTGCCTAATCAAGATGAGATTTTTTTTTTTACATTTTCAAGAATACTAAAAATCTCAAAGCCTGACAGATCGTACATATAAAGTCATGGATTTAATTTTTATATCCCAAATTCTGCTATCAAATTTGTTGGCTAACACAGCGATCCATCAGTAGTCATTTCCAAGCAAATACTGTAATCCAAAAAATGGAAGTAATAACTTTGTCAAAATACATTCTAGCAGAGCGTTTTTACCAAAAAATTATTATATCGAGGGATTGGAAAATGAGCACTAGAGAGCAAACTTACTGAATAGAAAATTTGATTACCTTTAGTAGTGTATCAGCGGCAACAATTACTCCAGACACAATAAATGTACGTGTTAAAACATCTAATCCACCAGCATGACTTCCTTGAAGCAGAAACGCCAACAAGCTTATTTCCATGAACAACAACCCAGTTTCTGTAAACAAAGATAACATATTCCATGCAGATTCCTTTGCAGCAGTACACTGCCACACCTGCTTCCAAATGAAAAAAAAAAATGAAATAATGGTGAACATTAGTTACATGATATCTAATGGCCGAGGTGAACAAACATGTTTGTTGATTGTCGGATAAAAGTGATAACTGGAAATAGACAACAAGTGATAAAGTAAATTTGCAGTAAAATAACCTAACAAATAAAAGCAGATGTTTCACAATAATAACATACTTTTCCTTTTTGAGTCTCAAGTATGATAGATCTCAATTAGATTCTTAGTGAGGCCATCAATTTTATCAGGAATTTCCAATTTACTTCATCTGCCTAATTAGTATCTTTTTTATGATTGTTCATTGTTCAATCAATAAATTGAAAATGTAACAGTGGATAATACATATTATGATTACAGCTAAAATCAATAATGTAAAGAATAGCATATCCCATATGGTGATGTATTATTCTCTCTCTATGTTCAATAGCATATTAAGCTATGATAACAACATTGACTTAAGCATGGCATGTCATGTAACCCAAATATAACTTAATTAAGTAATCAGACCAATTGTACTCCATAACATTGAAAAATCAATTCCTAATCCTGTCTCGGATACTTATGAATCAAATTCCTACATTATCTAACTTGCTGCAACAACAGTTGACTTGTATGGAAATCTTGTATAAACCTAAGTATCTGGAAACTTTTCATTTCTTCCAACCAGGGCACAACATGGGCAAAAGATCACAGTCCAGCATACTGTATTTCCTTTTCAAAATAAAAATCACAGACAGACATACTGTAGTTCACAGCCCATTTGAAAGTTCTCCTTTCACCAATGCTATAGCAACCGAATCATGATAAACAATATGCTTAAATAAGGTACCTGCAAAAAGTGCGGGTTTTGTTTCATCAACCAATTAATGTAGTTAGGTGGCCTCAAATATATTTGATTATCAATAAGTTCCTAGTCCTAATTTTGAATACAAGCATCCATGTTAGTATATATTTAAAACCGTCATACATAAACACAAAGTACGGAAAATACGTTAAAGAGTGACATTTACCTGATCATGCTGATTCCGAATAAAAGGAAAAAAAAACAAGTATGTGGCAGAAGTAACAGCCGCGATTGGGACCGCACCTGGACTAGGCACCAGAAGAAATTGAGGAGGCTGACAAGCCACAGGAGAGCATAGTAGGAAACCATCAGATGAGACTGGCCGGACGTGAGCTTAAGGAAGCTCTTCCGCGCCAGCCAAGCGAGGTAAGCGACGAATAAAGCGGAGGGGACGATCAACGCGAGGTTGTACGGAGGACCATGGCAACCCACGAACCACGAGGGGTAGGCAGCGGGAATCTGGACGGTGACCAATGGAAGATCCGACGGCGTGGCCGTTAGGGACATCTCAGCGAGCAGTTGCTCCGGCGCTCTCATATCTGAGAACCCGAGCGCGAGAACATCAGCGCCGAGACCTCTACTCTACCCGCGGATCGAAGATGGTCGCTAGAGGGAGGAGAGGTGGCGGAGAATGGAGGGATCGGAAACCCTAATACCGGATCCTTTCTTGTAATCGGCAGCGGAGGAGAACGGGGGAACGAGCACGTTTTTCTTCTACTTCCCCAACGAAAACGAAAACGAAAACGAAAACGAAAACCAGCAAAACAAAATGCTCTGAACTCGATGAGAGTGTCGACGTGCCAATCTGGCTTTCCTACCCGTCTCCTGGATGGTCGGCAGGAGTGGTGCCCACGTAAGACAGCCCTAGAAGCTATCAACACGTGGGATGTTTACTTTTATACCTTTTTTATATTGTTAGTCAGCTACGCGGATGAAGGACGAAAAGGTCAAAATAAAAAAAAATAAGAGAAGAAGAGAACGATTTTTTATCCAAGATGATAAAAGAAAAATGATATGCTTAAAAAAAATATATCAATAAAATATTTAAAAATAGATATAAAATGATGGGATCTATAAAAAATAAAATGACGGACTATTAATTTATATGTTTATCCTTGAGTATTTCATTGAGATTTTTCCTTGAACGTATCATAGCTCTTATCAAAAGGTGTATTAATAAATATGAAAGTCCTTTTATACCTCTCTCGTTAACATCATCTTTTGCTACCTTATTTTTTAGGCGTCTGAATCACATTTGAATTGTTTAGATTTAAAATTTTCATTGATGGTTTGGATTGTGATGACGTCAATATCTTTCTCCCTCCCTCTCTCAACGCGTACAAGCCTCACACTTTTCTAACTCTTCGATTGTGAAAAATGTTCACACATTTTTAGTTGCGAGATCGTCCCCCCAACGAAAGAGTACGTAAGTCTCTTCGTGTGTTCGTCAGGCGACACCAAGGACTTCCGGCGAAAATTCACACTGGTTCAGTCTTTGTCGTGAAGTTTAGGGTTTCTGTCAATTCTCTCCTTTCATAATGGCAGAAGGAAGTGGGCTAGGTGCTTCATCCTCTGCTATTAAATTATGCACAAAGGTATCACCTTCGAAACCATCGGATTTGCAAAGCCTGAACCAGTTTGGACAGAAACTACATTAGAACATCACCTTTGAAACCATCAGATTTGCAAAGCCTGAACCAGTTTGGATAGAAACTACATTAGAACAACGTGTTAGGTCACTTTAACAGTTTTTTTAAAAAATCCGCAAAGAAAGGAAGGATCAAAGATGTGTTTTTCTACATTATCGACACTTAGCCATGATCAAACAATCTCCCTTTAATATTTTCTTGGGCAAACAATATATGCAGCATACTCGTGGTATATTGGTCAATATATTTCAAAATTGAAAGTTAACTTATCAACCCTTTAGGTTCTCATGTACAACTGTGAATTTCAAGCATGAAGTAGTAGTTTATTAAAATAAAATAGTTTGAAAATCTTAATATTTATTTATGTTAGTTGTTTGAACAATATAATAGGACAGCGGTTGCTGCTAATATAATACAATTCAGGTGCACATGTTCCATGCCAACTGGCACGGAGCAAAAGCTTCATTTTTATTGGTTAAAGCAAAGTTTTGACACCATATATAGATTCTACAAAACTTAAACCTTGATAGGGAAGGTGATTTTAGAGAAATCCAAGTACCGTAAGGACATTAGTGGGTTTTGATCAAAACTCACTGATGGACCTACACATCTTTGATTGTGCCCATTTCAAGTCTTATGAGTTTATAGTATTCCAAGGACTCCAACGGTGCTATTCATTACTAATTTAAAGATCCTTAGAGGTGATCAAATGTTACGAAACATCTCAGCCTAATTTTGGGTCTGATATACTTGTTGGAATGTATACTAAAAGTCTAGCTTTTTGTATAAACATATACTTAGAAATAAGAATCATATTGGTCAAATATCTACATTTATAAGTTAAGTGTAGTTGCTCGATTAATTTATATTGTCGATAACATGGTGTGTGGTGTCACACACAGAAGATCATGTTATTAATTCCTTATAAATTATAAATAGTAGCTCACAACTGAGATGGAAAGGAATAAACCATTGGAATAGTCGTAGCGTAATTAGGTATTAGTTTATCTTGACTGATAAATTACACTAGTACACTCTGAGTGTATTGAGCAGGATCATTTAAGGTAAGTTCTTTTTATACTGACTTAATAAAAGAACAAGACCTTAATTATTATGGAAGTGTGTGCTCTTAATCCTAATATAATAACAAGCACATATATTTAGTATTTATTTCTTTGACTTATCAAAGGGTGAGATTTAGCTCGATAAATCAATATGCCCGATAAGTTGGGAAATGATATTACTTATAGTGTGTGTTGTTGATTATAGAAGGAAACTATGTCCTAGTAATCTAGGTTGATAATGTCCCCAAGAGGAGCTTATAAGGATTGTCATTTTAAATCCTGCAGGTGGACTTAGTCCGATATGACAATAAGGTTGAGTGATATTACTCTTGAACTAAGATATTAATTAAAGAGAGTTGTCAGTAACTCATTTAATTAGTGGACATTCGACATCTTAAACACAGGGAGACTAACACACTCATAATAAGAAGGAGCCCAAAATGTAATTTGGGATTTGTGCGGTAGTTCAATAATAATTCTTTAGTGGTATGAATTATTATTGATGAAATTAAGTTGGGTGTTCGGGGCGAACACGGGAAGCTTAATTTCATCGGGAGTCCAAAACCAATTCCTCCTCTCAGTCTCTATTGCAGCCTCTTGTATATAGAGAATTATACCCACCGGATACCCACCTTTCTACCCACCTTGAGGTGGCTGGCCAAGCTAGTTTGGAGCCCAAGCTAGGGTCGGCTAAAGCTAAGGGTGGAGCCAATTTAAGGTGGCCGGGCAAAGCTTGGATCCCAAGCTTAGGTAGCCGGCCACTAGAAAAATAAAAGGGATTTTTATTTGCCATGACCAAGGATTATAAAAGAGAGGGTAGGGGTGCCTTCATGGGTGAGAACTCTCTTCTATTTTTCCTCTCTCTTTTCCTCCTTAGTGGTGGTCGGCCCTAGCATCTTCTCCTCCTTTTCTTCCTCCTTTGTCGCCAAACCTCATCAATCTCAAGGAGCTTGTTTTGGTGGCCGGATCTAGCTTGGAGAAGAAGAAGAGAAAGGAGAATTTTGTTTCCTAATTTTCCTTGGAGGTTGGTTGGTGGCCGAGACTTGTTTTTCTTGGAGAAAGTTGCTTGGCCAAAACTTGGAAGAAGGAAGAAGATGAGCTTGGTGGATTCTCATCTCGGTAGATCGTTGCCCACACAACGTCCGAGATAAGAAGAGGAATACGATAGAAGATCAAAAGGTTATTTCTTACAAAGAAATGTATAACTAGTAATTCTTTTCCGCATCATACTAGTTTTTTCTTTGTATGGATTTTGAAATACTAAACATAAAAGGCTAGATATTCTAGATTTTCGGATTTGTAATTCGAAGTTGTGTTTCTTTTATTTTATTTGTCGATCTTGTGATTCGATTGTCCTTTTTGGTTAAACCTAAGGTTATATAAGGAAATTAAATATTGAATTTCGTTAAGAGGCTTTGTTGAGGCAGTGGTGGATGTTCCCATATCCAAGAAGGTTATGTGCCTCGCCATGTTTGACCTGGGAGCCGATTTTCAAAACTAATATTTAATTAAATTTGTAACCTAGGTGGATTTGGATCTATAATGTTAAGTATCGTTTGCAATCCAAGTCTAAACCACTAAGAACAGATAAGTTAAATTTGGAATCAATAATGTTAAGTTCCGTTTGCGATTCCGAATTTAATTTCTAAAGAACACAATAGGTTGTTAGGAAAGGTTCGACACTTGTACAAAATTTTGTACAGTGGAACCAGTACGATCTTCCTAGGACCAAACAACAATACTAACATATCAGGCACACGTTGGGTCTGATATGCTAACATATTAACTCTAATGTTGGGCCTGATAGGTTGGGACCTTGGCCGCTTTGTTCAGTCGATCACTTCTAAATTCTTACTCCATAAATCTAAAACTTGACACCATCTCTCCCTTCTATAAACTATAAACTCACTATGGATTGCAAAAAAGTATAGAAATTCCAGTAGGTCAGGTCTAACAGTAGGTTTTAAGGCTACGACGTGTGATTGGAAATTGCTAATAGTAGTGCAATATCGCTATAATATCTAACTAAGTTGTCACTAAAAAATAAAATGGTGGTGCTTGGTGTTTTTATAAATTTAATGATGTTCATTTATAGAAATTCAATAGGTGCACATGTTCCGTGCCAACTAGCATGGAGCAAGAGCTTCATATGGGTTTTGACCAAAATTCACTGATGGACCTACACATCTCTGATCGTGCCCATTTCAAGTCTTATGAGTTTCTAGTATTCTAAAGACTCTAACGGTGTTATCCATTACTAATTTAAAGATCCTTAGAGGTGATCAAATATTACGAAACATCTCAACCTAATTTTGGGCCTGATATGCTAACATATCATGCCCACGTTGGGCTTGATAGGTTGGGACCTTGGCCTCTTTGTTCAGCCTATCACTTCCAAATTCTTACTCCACAAATCTAAAACTTGACACCATCTCTCCCTTCTATAAACTATAAACTCACTACGGATTGAAAAAAAGGATAGAAATTCCAGTAGGCCAGGTTCAAGAGTAGGTTTTAAGGCTATGGCGTGTGATTGAAAATTGTTAATAGTAGTGTAATATTGCTATACCATCTAACTAAGTTGTCATTAAAAAATAAAATGGTGGTGCTTGGTGTTGTTGTAAATTTAATGATGTTCATTTAAAGAAATTCAATAGGTGCACATGTTCCATGCCAACTGGCACGGAGCAAGAGCTTTATTTTTATTAGTTAAAACTAAGTTTAGACACCATATATAGATTCTACAAACTCAAACCTTGATAGGGAAGGTGATTTTAGAGAAATCTAAGTACCGTAGGGCCATCGGTGGATTTTGACCAAAATCCACTGATGGACCTGCATATCTCTGATCGCACCCATTTTAAGTCTTATGAGTTTCTAGTATTTCAAGAACTCCAACAGTGTTATCCATTACTAATTTAAAGATCCTTAAAGGTGATCAAACGTTACGAAACATCTCAGCCTATTTTTGGGCCTAATATGCTAACATACCAGGCCCAACGTTGGGTCTGTAGGTTGGGATCTTGGCCGCTTTGTTCAGTCGATCACTTCCAAATTCTCGCTCCACAAATCTAAAACTTGACACTATCTCTCTCTTCTATAAACTATAAACTCACTACGGATTACCAAAACGTATAGAAATTCAGTAGGTCAGGTCCAAGAGTGGTTTTAAGGCTACAGCGTGTGATTGGAAATTGCTAATAGTAGTGCAATATCGCTATAAACTCTAACTAAGTTGTCTCTAAAAAATAAAATGGTGGTGCTTGGTGTTGTTGTAAATTTAATGATCATTTAAAGAAATCCAATAGGTGCACATGTTCCGTGCCAACTGGCACGGAGTAAGAGTTTCATTTTTATTGGTTAAAACTAAGTTTTGACACCATATATAGATTCTACAAACTCAAATCTTGATAGGGAAGGTGATTTTAGAGAAATTCAAGTATCGTATGACCATTAGTGGGTTTTGATCAAAACTTACTGATGGACCTATACATCTCTGATCGCACCCATTTCAAGTCTTATGAGTTTATAGTATTCCAAGGACTCTAACGGTGCTATCCATTACTAATTTAAAGATCCTTAGAGGTGATCGAACATTATGAAACATCTCAGCCTTATTTTGGGCATGATATGCTAACATATCAGGCCCAAAGTTGGGCTTGATAGGTTGGGGCCTTGTGTTGGTGCAATTTTACACTAATGGTTTAACTCAGATTTTGATGAATGATAAGTAAGTTAAGTTAGGTTTTGTTGTGATCTAACCACTTGATTAAGTGTGTAGGAAATCCAGCTAGGTCAACGGTCGATCGGATAGCTGGTACGAAATCTAGCTAGGTTAACGGGTCGACCGGATAGTTGGTACGAAATCCAATTAGGTCGACGAACCGACCGGATAGCTAGTATGAAATCCAGATAGGTCGACGGACCGACCGGATAGCTAGTACGAAGTCCAGATAGGTCGACGGGCTAACTAAGTATCTGGCAAGAAGTCCAGCTAGGTTAATGGGCCGACCGGATAGTTGGCATGAAGTCCAGACAAGTCGATGGACTGACTCGATGTCTGGCAAACTAGTAAGTTATGATAAGTCACTGGAGGAGAGTGGTGAGGACGTGTCCCGATTGATGGGACGGTAGACGTCGGTCTAGTTTATGTCTATTTAGAATCCCTAACCTGAGACCTTGACTAGTTCCCGGTCCTGTGAGGACATGAACTAATTAATACTGCTCATTATTAGTGTACTAACATTTGTCTTGCAGGTTATTATTTTATTTATTGAACTAACGTTGTTTTGCACGATAAAGGAGCATATTTGCCTTCGGATGAACAGTGTCTGAAGGCGCTTTCAAGCTTGATAGAAGGTGCCTTCGTACTGTTCATAGAAGGCACCTTCCATGGCCATAGAAGGCGCCTTCCATGTCCATAGAAGGCACCTTCCATGGCCATGGAAGGCGTCTTCCGCAGGATAAACTTAGACGTCATAGCGGATAAGAGACGAGCCGTTCGGGATAGAGTTTGACCAGTTGAAGGCACCTTCCACGCCTATGGAAGGTGCCTTCCACAGCCTATATAAGGCAGGCTCGACTAAGCAACCAAAAACAACACTTATACCAGCTACTGCGCGTCCATTTGAGGCTCCGACTGCTCCAGACTCTTGCTACGACTCTCCTACAAAGTTGGTGCTTCCGACGACTACTCCAAGGACTTCTTGTTAGTTAGAGCCCTAGAGCCAATCATATGATTATTGTTGTATGAACTCGATGTATCATATTCTTATATATTTATAAAGACATTGCTCTGCTTTGGCAGATTCAACAACAACAAATGATCGAGGTAGTGATGGGTATCAAAACTTGGTAGGCATATCGAGTTGACTTGATTAAGATCTAATCTAATCGTGGATTCGTATCTTATACGCATCAAGGCACTAATTACCCTACATTATCATGCATCACATACATAAGCAATGATAGATAATTAATTATTTTGTGATGAGGTCATGGCCCTACTATGATCTTTTTAAGCCAATGAAAAGATCGGGCGGTCAACCTAGGTCAACGACTTCTTCAAGCGCCTCCCTTTGATCGCCATGTGTTGAAATCACCCTCCTCGTAACTTCTTCTTCAGTGGACCTTCCACTACTTCATTTTGTACATTACAAATGTGAAACTCGAGTTACATTCAAGTCTAAAATCTATTTACAATAAGAATATAACAGAGAGGTACGACTCGCAGGTCGCATATAACATATCCAGCACGGACAACACAAAAAAATGGTGCGCAGGTCATATTATGAATTACAACATATTTTAACCAATCACATTGGGGTTTTTGGGCCATGACCATCACAAAATCACACATAATTCTAAATTATGTATTTTACATAAATTTCTATAATTTTACTACTGATTTTATCGATTTTATGAGTCACAACTTCCCGGCGGTCCCGTTTAGCGGTTTTTCGGGCGCAATCGTGGGACAATGCCCCTTGCGGGGTTAGGTGCAACGCTCCTTCTCGCGAAATGAATGTCGCGAGTATCCCATCTTGATCTAACAGCGCCTTAAGCCGCTGTCCCAAAACATTTTGGGTGAGACCTTGTTGTTTCGGAAAGTTTTTCTCGGTAGTCGAAGCCTACAAGTGTCCAAGCACTTGTTGCTTCGTTTCTACGAGAAAAATACTCACAAAATATATAAAAATAGCAAACTTACAGAAACTTACAGATCTGAAATATTTTCATAAAATCAAATACAAACTTGTACATGCTTCGCACGTGGCTCTGATACCACTGTTGGGACTTTCAAGCCGCAAAAACCGCTTTTTGCGTTGCGGAAACCTCGAAGTCATGCCACGGATCCGTGTGAAGATATATAAAATAAATTATGTACATGTTTCTAACCTAGATCTACCTTAGATCTACATGAACAAGAAGAGTTACCCTTGTTGCGAAGCCCTTCGCTTATCTCGCTCATCCAAAAAGGTTGCCAAATCTCAAGAGTGTCAAGCGTACACTCCTCTATGCGTATCCACACGGACAAGAGAATGGAGAAAACACCTTAGAGTGTGCTAGCACCCCAAAGGAGTCACGGCAATGGAGGAGAGGGAGATCAAGAAAGAAGAGAGGAGGAAGAAGATGATGCCTTGAATGAAAGTTAATTCATTCCATCACTTTAGTGGCTGACCACTTCAATGAGGTTTAATACCTCCATGGAATACCAAGAGTCATGACTCTTGGTCTCCCTCATGAGGTGGCACACACTTGATGTAGCCTTGATGATGTGGACCATCATCATTGGCCGACCCTATGCCAAGTCACAATGAGGTGACAATTGGTCAAGTCAAACTTGACCCTTCATCTTCCCTCTCAAGTCAAGTCAAACTTGACCCGTTAATCTCCCATGGTTGATCAAATCCAACCTTTGATTCAATTATATTTAATTTAATGAATCTCTATCCATTAAATTAAATTGATTCAATGAGTCATAATCTAAATTAGACTCTTTGGACACATGAATCAAATTGAGTCCAACTCAATTAGTCTAATTTGGATTACTCTTAATCCAATTTGGTTTATCACATGAACCTAATCCTCTTAGTTCATCATTGATGGATCGAAAGCGCTAGAGGGGGGGGGGGATGAATAGCGCTCGTGGCTATTTTAGCGATTTACGAAAATCGTTCGAGTAACTAAAGTAACGCAGCGGAAATGAAAAGTAAAGTAAATACAAAGACACAAGTGGTTTACTTCGTTCGGAGCCTATTTCGACTCCTACTCGAAGGCCCGCGGTCCTTGACCGCTTTCGGTGGGCAACAACTATATAGCGCAAATCTTTACAAGTGAATAAGTACAAGTAAGTGTAGTAAAGAAACTATACCAACGAAAAAGAGAATCGAAAACTTTGGAGTGATTCGTTGGAGTAGCAGAGCGTTGTTGAGGCGTTTAGCAGCAGCACACGGAAGAGCAGAGTTTTTTGTTCGAAGTTGATGATTTGAGCTGCACCTCGAGGCCTTTTTTTATAGCTCTGTAAGGTCTGATCCAGATCCCCAAGTCTTGGGATCAGATTTGATCCGAAGCGGATGAGTCGACCGATCCTCATGTTCTGTCGACCGATCAGATGATTTCCACTGCATCTGATCCGTCGATCTGTCGCTCCGCTTCTATCTGGTCAAACTCTATCCCTGCGTTCGGTCGACCGATCCCAAGGTTCGGTCGACCGATCAGTCTCCTCTGACCCGCACACCTCGGCTTGATCCAGTCGACACCTATCCCAGGTTCGGTCGACCGATCCCGAGGTCCGGTCGACCGATCCCTGGTCGAACCTGGTCCAGCTTCTGGAGATCTGATCTGGTAGCTTGGAGGTTCGGTCGACCGATCCCAAGGTTCAGTCGACCGATCCTAGTCAGTTCTAACCTTGCATAAAACTATTAGTTACCTATAAAACAAAGTTAGAACATGAAAGATAATATATAAATAAATTTGACAGTCATCGGACTGTCCGGGTCTGACTTCGGGTTTCCGACCGGAAACCCTAGGTCGACCCGACGCCTACTGTTCCCTCTACGGGGAATGCATCCTCACCTACTCCACTCAGGAGATTTTACCTTTTGCCAGTGTGATCCTCCAGATCGACTGGACTTTTGCTTGGTGTTCGATGCCTCCGGACTTTTTGCTGAATGCCCGCTTCCCGACCCGTCCAGTCTTCCACCTGGTTCGCGACACCAGGATTTTCCACCTAGGGTTACCATCCCCTAGGACTTTTGCCTGAAGCACTCGACCCACCAAGACTTTCCGCATAGGGATACCACTCTCTATGACCTAGGGTTACCACCCCCTAGGGTTTTTACCTTGCCTAACCACAGTTAGGACTTACCTGAAACACTCAATCAAGCACGTTAGTTCACAACACACCTTAACTTTGAATCCTTTGCCATTATCAAAACTCAGGTTCGATCGTCGGATGCTTCCCGCACCAACAATCATATGAACCTATTCTCCATCTAATTATCCTTTGTGTGTGACCCTATAGGTTCTTGTAACGTTGACAATGCTCCTAAACCTATTTAGAAGCATAAGTAATGAGTGATATCTAGCAACACATCATTACTACCCAAGTTACAAGAATGTTGAGATCCAACATCACCTTTGTGACTACTAATTGTGACTCTCACAATATGTGACAATGCCCTTCTATCCTAAACATCTAGATTGATCAATTAAGGCATAGACCGTGTTATCCTCTAATCAATCTATGTCTTGAACTCCAAGTAGACTCACTATAATCAAATGAACTTAATATCTCATATTGACTCATTTGGACATGATCATGCACTTAGTGGTCTCACTCTATCAAAAATAATGGTGTCACTTGTTGGAGTGTATACTGAAAGCCTAAGCTTTTGTAAACATTTATTTTGAATAAAGAATCACATTTGGTCAAATTGTCTATATTTAGTTGTAGTTGTTCAATTAATTTATATTGTAGATAACATAGTATGTGGTGCTACATACAGAAGATGATGTTATCAGTACCTTATAAATTATAAACAGTAGCTCACGACCAAAATGGAAAGGAACAAACCATTGGAAGGTCGTAGTGTAATTAGGAATTAGTTTATCTTGACTATATAATTACACTAGTACACTTAGAGTGTATTGAGTAGGACCATTTGATGTTGTTTCTTTTATACTGACTTTATAAAGGAACAAATACCTCAGTTATTATGGAAGTGTGTGCTCTTAATCCTAATATAATAACAAGCACATATATTTGATATTTATTTCTTTAATTTATCAATGGGTGAGATTTAGTTCGATAAATCAATAAGCTCGATAAGTTGGGAAATGATATTACTTATAGTGTGTGCTGTTGATTATAGAAGGAAACTGTGTCCTAGTAATCTAGGTT
Source organism: Zingiber officinale (assembly GCF_018446385.1). NCBI lineage: Eukaryota > Viridiplantae > Streptophyta > Magnoliopsida > Zingiberales > Zingiberaceae > Zingiber > Zingiber officinale. The sequence continues at coordinate 152,055,334 of NC_055989.1, forward strand.
GATAATGTCCCCAAGATGAGCTCATAAAGATTGTCATGTTAAACCCTGCAGGTGGACTTAGTCCGACATGACGATGAGATTAAGTGGTACTATTCTTGGATAAAGATATTAATTAAATGAGTTGTCAGTAACTCACTTAATTAGTGGACATTTGACATCTTAAACACAGGGAGATTAACACACTCATAATAAGAAGGAGCCCAAAAATGTAATTTGGGATTGGTGCGGTAGTTCAATAATAGTTCTCTAGTGGAATGAATTATTATTGATAAAATTAAGTTGTGTGTTCGGGGCGAATACGGGATGCTTAATTTTATCGGGAGACCAAAATCAATTCCTCCTCTCGGTCCCTATCGTAGCCTCTTATTTATAGAGTACTATACCCACCTATACCCACCTTCTATACCCACCTAAAGGGGGCCGGCCAAGCTAGCTTGGGAATCAAGCTAGGGTCGGCCTAAGCTTGGTTTATGGGTGGCCGGCCCTAGCTTGAACCCAAGCTAGAGGGGGCCGACCATAATGAAATTAAAAAGAATTTTAATTTTAAATTTTATTATGTGGAAGATATAATTTATTAAAGATAATTAAAATTAAAATATCTCTCTTAAAAGGGTCTACAAAAGATTAAAGAAAGAGATTAGATCTCTTTCCTTATTTGTAGATTGGAAAGATATTTTATTTTCTCTTTGAAAATTATTCACATGTTAAAAACTAAAATTATAGAAATTTCCTTTTATCAACCATGAAGGGTTTTTTGAAGAGAAATTTTATTTTTAAAATTTCCGGAAACAAATTAGGAAGTTTTAATTTGTTGATTGAAACTTGTCTAATTTGTCTCTCTATGATGTGGCCGACCATTATAAGTTTAATTGGAAAATTTTATTTTATTTTTCTCAATTAATTCATGTCAAGGAAAATTAAGGAAATTTTATTGTAATTAAATTTCCTAATTTGCCAAAGCCAAGGAATATAAAAGAAGGGGTGGGGGTGCCTTCAAGGGTGACAACCTCTATTATTCTCTCCCTCTTTTCCTTGGTGTTGTGACCGGCCAACCTCTCTCCCTCTCTTCCTCTTTGTGGTGGCCGAATCCTTCCTCTTGCTTGGAGCTCTTGTGGTGGTCGGATACTACTTGGAGAAGAAGGAGAAGAAGGAGAGAAAGCTTGTATCCCTTGGAGCTTGGTTGGTGGTTTTTTCTTCATCCTTGGTGAAGCTCTTTTGTTTTGGCCGAACCTAGCTAGGAGGAGAAGAAGGTGCATTGGTGGTTTCTCATCTCGAAAGATCGTTGCCCACACAACGTCCGAGGTTAGAAGAGGAATACGGTAGAAGATCAATAGGTCTTTCTAGAAGGTATAACTAGTAATTTTTGTTGGAACCCCAAGGTTGGTTTTGGTGTGATCAACAAGTTAAGTTAGGTTTTGTTGTTTTCTTACCTTGTGTCTAAGTGTGCAGGAGCTTAGGAGCACAGGTACTCGAGCGGAAGACGCAGCTAGCGAGAAGGACGGCACGCGGTGCGTCCGAGGGACGAGGCGCTGCGGAAGAGTACACCGGCGGACGAGAAGGAAGTGCGCGCGATGGTTCCGAGGTACGAAAGCCGGAGCGGAAGATTGCTCGGGGAGCAAGAGACGCAGCTAGCACGAAGGTTGGCACGGGGTGCGATCGAGGGACGAAGTCTACGGATGAGTACGCTGGTGGACGAGAAGGGACACGTGGCAATTCCGAGGGACGAGAAGCCGGAGGGAAGCACGCTCGAGAAGACCGGAAGATGGGTTCGGGTGAGCCCTATTCCGGATGTCAGAGATCGCCCAATCAAGCGGATCCGAGCGTAAGACCGGACCGAGACGGGACTTAACGGAGAAGTGGTCCGGACAAAAGTCAACCGCAGTTGACTTTTTGCTCGGCGCCCGGAACCATCCGGCGCCCGGACCTGATTTGACCAAGATCGCGATTTACGCGATTAACGTTGGGGATAAAACTTTATCCCCTCAGGGCGCCCGGAACCCTTCCAGCGCCCACCAAGGCTATAAATATAGCCTTGGTCCGTAAGCTCTTCATCGGTTCGTAAATTGTAAACAACACTTGTGTGCTTCCACCGCTTAGATTAGCTTCTTTCTTTCGACTGCTATAACGAGGCTTCTCCGCCTCAAGGAGCTCTTAGTGCGATCTTCATCCTTGGATTAACAACCTCCCGGTTGTAACCAAGTCAAATTCGTGCCTCATTTTTATGCTTTATTTTCTGCTTAATCTATTTTTATGTGTTAGTTTAATCGTTCGAGAAAGGGTTGTGTTTGATTTTTAGCGTAACCCCCTTCTAGCGAGCAGGACGGCAAGTGGTGCGTCCGAGGGACGAGGCGCTTCAGGAGGACTAACCGCCGAACGAAGCAACAAGATGGCCGGATCCAACATCCACGCACCAAAATTTGAAGGGGACTTCGCTAGCTAGAAAAAGCGAATGGAGGTATTTCTTGAAACAGATTATGATTTATTACTAACAATGGAATTTGGCTATGAAGCACCAGAGGGCAAAGCAAGAAATCAATGGTCAAAGAAGGAGCAGGCTGACCACGTGGCAAACAAGAAAGCAGAATTTCATCTGCTAAGTGTACTTCCAACACAAGAAGTCAATCGAGTCGGTACCTACAACTCGGCAAAGGAGCTTTGGGAGAAATTCCTTGAGTTACACGAAGGAACATCCGAAGCCAAACTTGCAAGACGGGATTTACTTCGTAACCAGCTTACAAACCTCCGATTTGAAGAAGGTGAAACAATTGCACATCTACACTCGAGGATTCAGGAACTCATCACCAGACTTACGAATCTCGGAGAAGAGGTAAGTAACCGAGATTCGCTAAGGTATGCCCTAAATTCCTTTCCTAGAAACTCAAAATGGGCATCACTAGTAGATGCCTTTTACATTTCAAAAGATCTAGAAAAAATTTCATTAGACGAATTCTTTTCAACTTTTGAAGTGCATGAGTCAAGATGTGCAGGTCAGAAGGAGCCCAAGAATAATGTCGCCCTTAAAGCTTCGAGAGACGAACCTGAGTCAGAATCTTCTCTCGACGACGAGGAAATGGTAATGATGGTAAGACGATTTAAAAATATTTGTAAATCTAGGAAATCTAACCATCCGCAGGGAAGAAAGAAAAGAACCATCCGCTGCTACCATTGCGATGAAGAAGGGCACGTCAAGGACAATTGCCCTAAACTGAAGAACAACGGGAAGGACAAGGGTAAGAAGCCTATCCAAAATCGCAAGGCCCTAAAAGCGACGTGGGACGATACGTCGTCGGAATCAGAAGTCAAGGAGTTCTCCGGGTTCGCGTTAATGGCGAGTCATCAAGACGACGACTGTGAATCAAGCTCTTCCGAAATGAGCATCGAAAGCATCAATGAAGGGGGAGCCACGTCCGAAGAGAGCAGCAGTTCAGGGGGAGAAACCGACAACGAGATCGACAAGGTAAGTGAGGTACGATCTCTTCCTCCTAATAAAATGTTTAAATTCATTAAAATTTTAACAAAAGATTGCTGCAAATTAGAAAATGAAAATAAAAATTTAAAAGCAATATTAGCTACATCTTGTCCATTAGAAATGCTAGATAAATCAAATTTAGAAAATGAAAAATTAAAATTAGAAATTCAAAATTTAAAAATTCAAGTAGAAAACTTGAAAAACTCTGCTTGCTCATCTAAAACCAATTTTAGAAGGTTCAATAATTTGAATTGGTATTATAGATATCACCAGGGACAAATTAAAAATATCTCTAGAAAATATGTCCCTAAGAAATTTTTAGTTAATCCAGTAGGTTGGAACTTTTATTGGGTTCCTAAATCTTGCTCAGTGTAAATTTTAAAATCAAAGTTAGCGCTTTAAGTGAGAAAATTAAACAAAAATTTCTTTATGGGCTTTGACTAGAAAGTGGTTGTTGCTCCAATAACCAAGAAGGCCTAGTGCCTCGCCACTGCCTGGAAGCCAAATATTGAAATAAATGTTTAATTAATAAAGCATTAATACTAGAATTATTTAATGCTTTAAAAAGTTATTCAAACATGGTTCAAAATTTTGACTTAAATATTTTTTTTTAAATAATTAGTTTTTTTTAATTCTATTTTCAAAAATAACTTTTACTTAGAGTGTTTAGAAAAATTTTCAAAAACTATTTTTTTCCTAAGTTCAAAATTCTTTTACTTAAAATTTTACTTAGAATTTATTCTGCTTTTATTGATTCAAAAATATTTTTCAAAATATTTAATTAAGTTTTATTGATTGCAAAATTCTTTTTCTAACTTAGAATCTTTTGACTTAGAAATTTTTTTTAAGGTAGCTTTTCAAAATTTTCTAAGTCTTTAACCCTTAGATTTTTTCTTGGAACCCCATTTTTTTGTGATCAAAGGGGGAGAAGGATAAGTATAGGTCTAGGGGGAGGTAGCCTAAAACTTTTTTTCTATCTTTGTGCACTAAATTGTAAATTTAGTTAGTTTATTTTTTATCTAGTTAACCCTAGCTTAACTTGGGTTGATCACACCAAAAAGGGGGAGATTGTTGGAACCCCAAGGTTGGTTTTGGTGTGATCAACAAGTTAAGTTAGGTTCTGTTGTTTTCTAACCTTGTGTCTAAGTGTGCAGGAGCTTAGGAGCACAGGTATTCGAGCGGAAGACGCAGCTAGCGAGAAGGACGGCACGCGGTGCGTCCGAGGGACGAGGCGCTGCGGAAGAGTACACCGGCGGACGAGAAGGAAGTGCGCGCGATGGTTCCGAGGTACGAAAGCCGGAGCGGAAGATTGCTCGGGGAGCAAGAGACGCAGCTAGCGCGAAGGTCGGCACGGGGTGCGATCGAGGGACGAAGTCTGCGGATGAGTACGCTGGTGGACGAGAAGGGACACGCAACAATTCCGAGGGACGAGAAGCCGGAGGGAAGCACGCTCGAGAAGACCGGAAGATGGGTTCGGGTGAGCCCTATTCCGAATGTCAGAGATCACCCAATCAAGCGGATCCGGAGCGGAAGAACCGGACCGAGGCGGGACTTAACGGAGAAGTGGTCCCGACAAAAAGTCAACCGCAGTTGACTTTTTGCTCCGGCGCCCGAACCGCCCGAACCCTGATTTTGACCAAGATCGCGATTTACGCGATCTGAACGTTGGGGATAAAACTTTATCCCCCAGGGCGCCCGGAACCCTTCCAGGCTCCCCACCAAGGCTATAAATATAGCCTTGGTCCAGCATAGAAATTGTAAACAACACTTGTGTGCTTCCACTGTTTAGATTAGCTTCTGTCTTTCTGTGCTTACACTGCTGTAAACGAGGCTTCTCCGCCTGAAGGAGCTCTTAGTGCGATCTTCATCCTTGGATTAACAACCTCCCCGGTTGTAACCAAGTCAAATTCGGTGCCTCGTTTTTATGCTTTATTTTCTGTTTAATCTATTTTTTATGTGTTAGTTTAATCGTACGAGAAAGGGTTGTGTTTGATTTTTCAGGGCTATTCAACCCCCCCTTCTAGCCGGCCACATCGGTCCAACAATTTTTCTTTTCCGCATCATACTAGTTATTTTTAGAAATAATACCAAATACAAGAGGCTTATGATTCTAGTATTTTGAATTTATTTTCGATGTAGTGTTCTTATGTTTATTTCTTTTCCTTGTGATTTGATTGTTCCTTTCGATTAACCTAAAATTATTTTAGGAAATTAAATATTAGCTTTCCAAAAAAGGTTTTGTCTAGTCGGTGGTGGTTGCTCCCATATCCAAGAAGGTCATGTGCCTCGCCACGTCAGTACTGGGAACCAATTATGGAAATTAATATTTAATGGAATTAATAACTTAGGTGATTTGGATCGAACGTGTTAAGTTCCGCAGGAGATCCAAGTCTAAACCTAAAAGAGCAAATAAATTATGTTTTGGATCAAACGTGTTAAGTTCCGTAGGCGATCCAAAATTTAATTTAAAAGAACACATGGTAGCTAGGAACAGGTTCAGACCTTTGTACAAAATTTTTGTACAGTGGAACCTCTAGGTTTTCCGAGTAGCAACCAACATCACTCCCGTCATATAGGAGGGATAGATCTCATCTACATCACTCACATCCCTCCGCATAATTTGTTACATACCCAGTAATCGCCTTTATAGTCCACCCAGTTACGGGTGACGTTTGACGAAGCTAAAGTATGCAACTCCTTATGTAGGGAACCATGGTGACTTCAGGTCCAAGGACTCATAGTCATACTAATAGTCACATGAGAAAGTATATGACACTCATATAACGATCCATGATACTTTCTCATGTCGGGTCATTCAGTATACATTCTCCAATGCATACCCATGTGTCAACTTGATATCTCTATATCCATGACTTGTGATATCAAGTCATCGAGTTGACCTACATGCTAGTCTCATCACATTAACATTGTCCCTGAATGTTAATACTTGACTAGGAATGATTAAGAGTAGTGTTCTCTATATCATCTCACTATCAATTCAACCAATCGATTGATATAGATATGAACCTTCTACTCAAGGACGCTATTATACTTAGTTATCTAGCACCAATACAAGTAAGTTAAATAACCATAAAAGACACTATTATACTGAGATTTCTCCCCTTGCCTAGCCTACAACTAGGACTTCCCTTGCCTAGCCTACAACTAGGACTTCTCTAGATCAAACTCCATACTTAAACATACTTAAGCATACTTAAACATATTTGTCTGACATTAAAACCTTGGAGGTCGATTGCACCAACAATCTCCCCCTTTTTGATGTTTGACAAATTTGTTTAAGTTCGGTAAAAAAGATTTAGATTTCTAACTTAAACCCTTCTTCTCCCCCTTTTATCATACAACAAAAAGAACCACTCCATAAATGACTTTAATTTCTAAGGATCCCTAAGTTTTGCACCAACAATGATGGAATACTTGTAAATATTTTCAAGATATGCCTAAGGTATTCCCTCACCCATTTGATGTATAATAGAGTTTTCAAAAACGAGTCATAGAGATTTTAAAAAAACCTCATTCCATTAAAAAATTGAGTAAATTTGCAGTATCTTTTTCAAAATAATTTTGAAGAATGTACTAAGTAAAATCTCTCAAAAATATTTAAACAATATTTTGAGACTTGAAGTTTTGTAAATGGTTTTGATTAAGCATCCTTTTCAAAAATTATTTCAAAGTTGAGTTCAAAAATTATTTTCAAGTAATTTTCAAGAAATCCTTTAAGTAAAATTTTATTTGCAAGGAATTTCACAAAGTCTTTTTGAAACTTTGAGTTTCCAAAAGAGTGTTCAAAAATGTGAATATGATTTTGAAAAGATAATGCTTGAAAAAATAATTTTGTAAAAGAAACTTTCAAAAAGTATTTGATTAAGAGAATTTAAGATATTTTTCAAAAAGATTTGTAAAGAAGTTTTATCAAGCATTTTTCAAAGAGTATTTTGAAACATTTTGCAAAATATGTTTTCAAAAAGTAAGATTTTGAATAATCCATGAAATAATAATTTTTTATTTAAAAAATTATGTCCTTCAGTAAGTCGCTCCCCCTTAACCAGACACTCTTTTTAGATTTTCTTGTTACCCACAAAGAAGATATTCCTACATGTGTCTAAGGGTCATGGTTGACTTAAAGGCCTAAAGGCTTATATAATATACCCAATCAATCATTAATCAAGATTTAAAAATTATTTCTTAAGAAAATAGATTTATAAGTTTTCAAAATAATTTTTAAGAAAATATTTAAAATTTTTAATTTTCTTAGCATTTCACCCATTCTAAAATTTTCAAGTATGGTAATCCTATAATTGTGTGAGATGACTTTATTGATTTTGAGGTTATTGAAATTTAAATTAAATTTTAGTTAAACTTTGATTATTGTAAGTTAAATAGATGGTAACATTTATTTTGTGAATTAATGTTCAGTTTAGGAATTGTAAAGTTATTAAGTGGATTAGGTTAAGAATTGTTTTTAATAGCTATGGTTATAGGTTGATTGCTAGATTATTGATTGATTTAAACATAATTTAAAAGTCAGTTTTAATTGAGTTTAGTATTATTATTAATTAGGTTAAGAATTAATTTTAATTGTTGATTAAAGTTTTATAATTAATAGTTATGAATTAATTGATTATGAATTATTATTAATTTCTTAGGAATTAATTAAGTAAAGATTTTAGGATTAGTTGTAAAAATTTAATTTTGTTTAAAGTTAAAGTACTTTATTTGTTGATTAAAGATAAGATTTCAAGTTGAAATTTATTAAGAATTAATTAAGTGTATTAACTTAATTTAAGTTAACAGTTAATAATTAGGGTTAATTAATTAATTTAGTTTTCTAATTAAGTTTTAAAATAATTTAAGTTTTAATTAAGTTTTATAAAATAAATTTAATAAAGTTTTAAAATAATTAAGTTAGGTTTGAATTAATTTAGTTTGAATTAGATTTGAATTAAGTTTAAATTTAATTTAGTTAGATTTGAATTAAGTTTAAATCAAATTAGAATTTATTGAAAAAGGTTATTGAACTCATGTTAGATTCAAACTTAGCTTTGGGTTAATAAATCAGGCGTCCTAAGGATAAGTTTCAGTTCAGTGGCGAGGCATATGACCTACTTGAATATCATTAGACCACTTGCTGAAGACTTTCCAAACTGTTCCTACCCAAAAAATTTAATACTAAATTTTGGTCTAACTAGCCCATGTTTGACTGGGGTAGCTTCGGTCAGATCCACTAAGTCTAGTGCACCAGGTAGAATTCTATATTCAGCCTAGACATGCCTTCGACAAAGTTTCCTTGACGTACTATCATCCTAATCCATTCCGGTGCTATGTTGTCAGGGTTTTGGTAAACCTTTTTTAACTAACCATTCTAAACTAGTAGCATAAAGAAAAGATGCATGACATGTTAAATAATAGATAAGTATGCATTTACATGGCAAGTCATACAATTCAAACAAGTCATACATAATTTGTTTAGTTGTTTATTTATTGTGTTATTGTTGTTTTATTGATTTATTGCTATTGTTTTATGAATTAGTTTTAATATTATTGTTATTATTATTATTATTATTATTATTATTATTATTATTATTATTTTTGTTATTATTGTTTATTATTATTATTATTATTATTATTATTATTATTTAGTTTCATAATTAAAAGGTACATGATTATAATTAGGTTTGTGGAAGTTTTGTTTTAGATTTGGTTTTGGTTTATAACTTAAATCTAGATTTTGTGAGTTGATAAAATTATTAATAATGTTTTCTAACTTAACAAGTTTATTTTGCAAAACATTATTTTTTTTTTCTAATTTTCTAAACTTTGATTTATAGTTTAGTTTCTTATTTTTATTTAATTTTTTTTGTTAAACTATGTTTATCTAATTCTAGATAATTATTATTTTGATTTAAATTCAAATTATCTTGAATAAATAAACTTTGATTAACTGAATCGGGATCTTGATTAAGATTTGATCAATTTTAATTATATTTGAATTAGTTAAGTTTTTATTAGTTAGATTTGAATTTTCATGCATTTTTAATTTCATATTACCATTCAAGCAAGAAGGATCTAAAGCATGCAAATTTTCGTATAAATTAAATTTATTTACCATATTTGCTCCCCCTGAATCCTTGGGTCTTTTCTCCGGACATTGATATTTGTAGTGTCCCATCTTTTTGCACTTGAAACATTCGATGTGATCCTTCCTTTTCCGGACTCTAGGCATCTGTTCCTCCTTTGCCTCTAGTTGTGCAGATCGACTCATCGGACATTTATTTTTGTAGTGTCCTTTTTCTCTGCACTTGAAACATGTTATGTATTCTTTAAATTTTGAATTTACAATATTACCTTCTGAATCCTTATTAGGATTCTCCCCCTTGACCATTGCCACTTCCGATTCAGGCTCGAACATTTGGTCGGGCTTGGGTTCGGGTTTGGACACTTGTTCTGAGTCGAGTTTGGATCCATCAGCCTCCTCCTCAGTCACCAGTGCGATGAAGCTGCTTTCGTCTTGTTCTTCTAGATCTGATTCTGAGGATTGCTCTCTGAATTCGGACTCAGATTCGAACTCACTTTCGCCTTGATCTTCTAGCCTTGATGGGGTCTCGTGAAGCTCAATTAATTTGGTCCACATCTCGAAGGCGTTCTTGTAATTTTCTAATTGACACAAAATTTTGTTAGGCAAAACACTAATTAATATATCTATGACCTTTGTGTTTGCTTGTGGGTTCCGAGAAGATTGTCTCAGTGCGATCCAATTGTCAAAACTCTCACTTTCGATGAAAGATTCCATCATTCGTCTCCAGATATTGAAATAAACTTGATCGTACAGTGGAGGTTCGTAGATGCTTCTTCCTTCTTGATAGGATGTCGACATTCTAAAAAAAATAGAAAACAAATTTCCAAGACTTGCGTCTTGGGATTAGCAGTGTGAGATAAATAGAGATAAGAAAAATATTCTAAAAGAAAAGAAAAAGTTTTTTAAAAAATGCTTTGAAAATCGGTTAAGAACTTTCAGAGCTAACGAGACTCTGATACCAATTGATATGATCGAGTAGCGCGATAGAGGGGGGGTGAATATCGCTTCTTTTTAAAAACTATTCTTTTCGTATTTAAATCAAAGTCGTGCACAGCGGAAAGTAAATAGAGACACAAATGTTTTACTTCGTTCGGAACCTAGCTCGACTCCTACTCGAAGGCCCGCGGTCCTTGACCGCACCGATGGGCAAAGCACTAAAACCCTTCTCTCCGAACTCCTCGGAGAGAAGCAGATCGTACAAGTACAATAGAATAAGATAGTAACAAACCTACTATCTTATTAGCAATTAAGTATAAACCAAAAAACAAGTATACCGACAAATGAATCGAAGATGTAGCTTAGGTCGGTTCTTCCAAATAACGTAGCTTTGCACTGAAGATGAGTCACTTGCAGAGTAGTAACTTATGATCAGAAAGTTATGTTTTAGTCTCTGTCTTCGAGTCTGAATTTATAGGTGGACTAAGGTTCAGTCGACCGATCCCTCTGTTCGGTCGACCGAACCAGCTCCGATCACCCACAGCTGGAATCTGACGCTGGCTCGTAAATTCTGCATTAACTGGCCTTCAATGGTTCGGTCGACCGAACCCTTTTATCGGTCAACCGAACAAGCTTTTACCTTGTTCGTCGAAGTCTGCCAGAATCTTGAATTAATGCGCGATTAATGTTGATTGGATCGGTCGACCGATCTCCAGGTTCGGTCGACCGATCAACTTATTTCCTTTGCTTGCTGATCGGTGATGACGAGCTGGCTTTGCTGAGTCATCAAGTTCGGTCGACCGATCTTACTATTCGGTCGACCGATCAAGCTTTGATCGAAGTTTGACTTTGATCTGTTCTGAACTGTTTGCTTTCTGTTATGCTCATGTTCGGTCGACTGAACCGCTGGTTCGGTCGACCGATCCAGTCTGACCTGCAACACAGTGTTAGAACAAAAACTTCCTGCAACACAGATGTTAGCACACAACATAATAATGAATAAAAGACAGTATAATGAGTAATATAAAAGACAGCATATGAATAAAACACAGTCTTGATCTCAACTTAGAAACCTTCCCGGTTTCTTCAGTTGGATCAGCGACCTTAGGTTGTTCCCTTCAAGAACTCGACCTCACTGTCGCTCCTCCAGTTGCTTACCTCAACTTACCTGCTAAACATAGTCCTCCAGACTTGTTTGGACTTTTGTCTGTTCAGTGTCTGATCGCCTGATCCACCAAGACTTTTCCTGCAATACCATATTAGCCAACAACAATAATAGTAATACAGAAAATAATGGTAAACCTAAACCTAGATTTACCGAGATCCACTGGTCCGGTCGACCGCGCGCGGTCGACCGGAAACCATCCGATCAACCTTGCTTGGAGTTCACTCCTCCAAGACTTCCCATTACCTAAGGTTACCACCCCCTAGGATTTTCTCAACCTGGCTTCACTCACCAGACTCAGTACTCGGCTACCCAGGGATCAAGTCCTCCAGACCTATCCACCTAGCTTCCGCTATACCGAGATTTTTCCCGACTCAGTACTCGGCTACCCAGGGATTAAGTCCTCCAGACCTATCCACTTGGCTTCCGCTATACCGAGATTTTTCCCGACTCAGTACTCGGCTACCCAGGGATTAAGTCCTCCAGACCTATCCACCTGGCTTCCGCTATACCGAGATTTCTACTCTTGCCTAGCCTACAACTAGGACTCAGTATTCGGCTACCCAGGGATCAAGTCCTCCAGGCCTATCCACCTGGCTTCCGCTATACTGAGATTTCTCCCCTTGCCTAGCCTACAACTAGGACTTCCCTTGCCTAGCCTACAACTAGGACTTCTCTAGATCAAACTCCATACTTAAACATACTTAAGCATACTTAAACATATTTGTCTGACATTAAAACCTTGGAGGTCGATTGCACCAACAGCAGATGAAGCACTTGCCCTTCGGCTTCTTCATTCCAACTTTCTGTCCTGTACTCTGAGGTTTATTCACCTTCTTTGCTGAAAAGACCTGTTTCTTCTTTTTCTTGCCTTTCGACTTAGAAGTAGAACCATTTTCAGCATAGTGAATCTGAGAACTTTGACGAAAAATACCTTCTGTTGTCTGTAGTTCTGTCAGAAGTTCCGCCAACGTATACTCTCTTTTGTTCATGTTATAGTTCAGGCAGAACTGCTCAAAACTTCTGGGTAGCGTTTGGAGAATTATATCGACCTGGGTTTCTCCATCGATTTCTCCTCCAAGAACTTGTATTTCGTTAAGATAGGCCATCATTTTGAGGATATGATCCCTTACGGGTGTCCCCTCAGACATGGTGGCTGTCATTAGCTTTCTCATTGCCTCTTGCCTAGCAGTCCGACTCTGGTGCCCAAAGAATTCTTTGAGATTGTTCATTATATCATAAGCTGTTGGTAAATCTTGATGCCGATGTTGTAATACATTTGACATTGATGCCAAAATGCAACACCGCGCCATCTCATCAGCTTTTACCAATTTCTTATGATACTCAATCTCCTCTGGGGTAGAGTCACCGTCAGGTGCATCAGGGCAAGCCTCAGTTAGTACAAACTTATAGCTTTCAGCAGTAAGAACAATGTCCAAGTTTCTTTTCCAATCAATATAGTTAGGACCAGTAAGTTTGTTCTCTTTCAGTATAATGGCCAGTGGGTTGAAAGTCATCCTAAGAATCACAAAAAAAACTTTGGTCAAGACTCTAAATTTAGAATAATATTGATTCCTTAAACAATACTATTTTAAATTAACCAACACCTCAAATCACCGTGAATATTACATGCCACGTTAGTGTGGACATATACAAATTCAACATTTGTAAGAGGAGGGTGTGACCCATTAATTTTATTATCTTGTCATCCTAACTTTATGACAAATAAAATTAATAGTTGGTTTCACTTTGGTCACACAATACAATAGCAGTGACTCCGTTGGGGAGGATATTATTGAATGCGTCTAAGTGTATACCATTACTTGATACTAAATCCATTAAATAGGATTGTGCCCCTTCAGTTGAAGAAGATCACACACTCCTAAATAATTTCCTATAACCATCCATTAAGGAAATTTGATCTAGTGATCCGCAACAAACCCATCCATTGTGGAGGGAGGCACTCAGAGCTAACACGCAAGCTTGTTGTATCACTTACAAACCAGTAATGGAGACCATGAGATTTATTAAAATCCCTCTCCCACTTAGTTATTTAAAATTGAGGATTTTAACCTATGCTAGCATACATTACAGTAAATAAAAGCAATAAATTTGGAAATTAATTTTCCAACTATTATGGTCTTTTCCTTCACTGTCTTCAGTATGCTTCAACCCTAGCTGCTGCCATCTATAGCCACCGCCATCAGGTCGAGTCATCGCATCCATCTTGCTTCTTATTCCGCTGCGCCTCTGGTGCTCCAAAAGTACCACGCCTCGCAAGAATCCGATCCGCGACAAAAATAGAATTTTACATATATCGATCTTATATTCCATGAGGGAATGTACATATTTTCTAGATCGAACAAAAATAAAATTCTAAAAATAATACAGCTCCTGCTGTATTTGATACATACAATCATGCACACAAAATAATGCTCTTGACATGTCCAAGAGTCCAATCAGACACAATATCTAAATGTCATAATAGTTGGAGCCTGCAACCAAAGAGTTAGCACATCCTACTATTATCCTGCCTAAATTATGTATGACATGTGCATAACCTATTTGAATTCTAAATACACAGAGGCAAACCCTAGCTCTGATACCAATTGTTAGTTAGTCCTAGGAAAACGTACCGGTTCCACTATATAAAATTTTTTGTACAAGTGTCGAACCTTTCCTTAAATAACCTATTGTGTTCTTTAGAAGTTAAATTAGGAATCACAGACAAAACTTAACATCATTGATTCCAAATTTAACTTATCTGTTCTTAATGGTTTAGATTTGAATCGCAAGCAGAACTTAACACTATTGATTCAAATCCACCTATGTTATTAATTCCATTAAATATTAATTTCCAAAATTGGCTTCCAGGATTGCATGGCGAGGCACATGACCTTCTTGGATATGGGAGCAACCACCACCGCCTAGGCAAAGCCTTTTAAGGAAAGCTAATATTTATTTCCTTAAATAACTCTAGGTTAACCAAAAAGAACAATCGAATCACAAATTCAAAAAAGAAGAAAACACAAACTCGAAAAATAAATTCAAAAAACTAGATCTAATTGCCTCTTGTATTTAGAATTCTTACAAAGAAAATAACTAGTATGATGCGGAAGAAAACTACTAGTTATACCTTCTCTTTGTAAGCTAATGACCTCGAGATCTTCTGCCGTATTCCTCGCCTCGCCTTGGACGTCGTGTGGGTGACGATCCTCCAAGATGAACACCACCCAAAAGAGCTTCTCCTCCTTGTAATATTCGGCCACCACCACCACAATAGAAAAGAGAGTAAAGGGAGAAGAGAGGGAGAGAGGGGTCGGCCACCAAGAGAGTCTCCAAGTCAAAGAATAAGAGTTGTATCTCATGAAGCCCCCTCACCCCTTCTTTTATATTACTTGCCCAACATAAATAAGGATTTTTTTTTTACAAAAAATAAAATCATCCAAGAGTTTTTTCCTTTCCCCTTTTTCTTTTTTCCTTTTCTTTCCTCTTGATTGAATCAATCACCAATTTTAATTTTGTGATGATTTTAATTAATTTAATATGGCCGGTCACTTGCTTGGGCACCAAGCAAGGTGGCCGGCCACCTCATCAAGGGGAAAAAGGAAATATATTTTATAAAATTTTACAAGAAAAACTCTTATAAAATTTTACAAGCTCTCTTTCCTAAAGTAGGAGTTAAAAAAAGGAAAGTTCTAAAAATTAAAACCATGTTTTAAAATTTAAAACTTCTCTTACAAAATTTCCTTTTTTAACATGATGATAGAAAATTTTAATTTTAAAACTTATCTTCCTTTTTTTTCTTAAACCATGAGGATGGTTAAAAAAGGGAAAGTTTTAAAACTTTTAAAACTCTTTATTAAAACATGTGACCAAATTCAAATAAGGAAAGTTTTTTAAAAATTAAAAACTCTCTTTTAAAACTTATAGTTTTCTACAAAGAGAATATTTTAAAAAATTCAAAACACCCCTCCTATTTAAATTAATCTTGGCCGGCCCCTACATGCTTGGTCACCAAGCAATAGGGTCGTTATCTTGGTAGGGTGCGGAGGGACAATCTTAGTCCCGCCTATCAAAGCTTGGGTGAGTACAAACTCAATTAGATTGAGTATAACTAGTTAACTCAATTGGATCGAGTATAACTATAGTCATTTTCCAACTGTTGGACGATAGGATAAAAATCACATTTATACTAAATCTTGGGCGATTTAGCCAAAGCTAACTCAAGTTTTAATATAAATGAGATTTTTGATCCTATAAACAAGAGTTGCATAGAGATGTAATTGATAATTCGTTATCTACCGATCATACTAAATCTTGGGAGATTTAGCCAAAGCTAACTCAAGTCATAGTATGATGTGGATCTTGTCCCACGAAAATTATAGCTAATTGGTAAGAATCTTGTAGTGTGGTTTAACCACATACATGACTTGATTCTACAAAAGCTCTATAATTCAGTGGGAACATCATTTAGTTAAAGGCCTAATTAAATGAAAAATGGAATATGATATTTACTTTCTGCATTATTTCTGTTGTAGATTGTCATGTCGACAAACATGAACACCTTCTCTCTGTGTTCTGTCCTTGACAAGGACAAGTTCAATAGAGTTAATTTCCTGGATTGGTACAGGAATCTGAGAATCGTTCTCACTCAAGAAAGAAAATTGTACATCCTGGAGCAGCCCATTCCCGAGGCACCTCCTGCCACTGCCACGCGAGCTAACCGAGATGCTTATAAGAAGCATCAAGATGACACATTAGATGTGTCATGCCTCATGCTCGTGACCATGAACTCTGAGCTTCAGAAGCAACACAAGTTGATGTTTGTTTATGATATGGTTGAACATCTTCGTCAACTATATCAAGGACAAGTGAGACACGAGAGATTCAAGATCTCCAAGGCACTGTTTCAGTGTAAGATGCAAGATGCGACTCCCGTAGGTCCATATGTGCTCAAGATGATTGGGTACATAGAAAATCTACAGAGGTTGGGATTCCCACTTGGCCAAGAGCTGGCCATAGACTTGATCTTGCAATCCTTGCCAAAGAGCTACAGTCAATTTGTCATGAATACAACATGAACGAAATTGACAAGCCACTGCCTGAGCTGCTTAGCATGTTGCGAACTGCTGAGCTCAACCTTAAGAAGGTAAAGCCCAACTCCATTTTGATGGTGCAAAAACATAAAGGCAAGGGCAAGCCTAAAGGTAAGGAAAAGTCCCAAGCTAAGGGGAAAGGCAAGGTAATGAAACCTAAAGGAGGGGTTGCCAAGGATGCTACCTGCTTCCACTGCGGTCAGACCGGGCAATGGAAGAGGAACTGCAAAGTATATCTGGAAGATCTTAAGAAGAAGAGAAGTGAGACTTCTAATTCAGGTATATATGTTATAGAAGTCAATCTATCTATTTCTGCATCGTGGGTATTAGATACCGGATGTGCTTCTCACACTTGTACTAATGTGCAGGCACTGAGAAATAGCAGGGCATTAACGAAGGGCGAGGTGGACCTACGAGCAATGGAGCACGGGTTGCTGCTGTTGCTGTAGGAACTTACTTTCTATCTCTGCCCTCTGGGCTTGTACTAGAACTAGATGAATGTTATTATGTGTCTGCTCTCACAAAGAACATAATTTCAGTTTCTTGTTTGGACAAGAAAGGCTTTTCTTTTGTAATAAAGAACAAATGTTGTTCCGTTTACTTAAAAGAAATGTTTTATTGTAGTGCACCTCTGATGAACGAACTTTATATTCTAGACTTAGAGAACCTCATCTATAACATAAGTACCAAAAGGTTCAAGTTTAATGAAATGAACCCAACCTATTGTAACACCCACAAATTTCTTAAGCTATATACGAAAATGTTCTCTTGTAGAATAAAAAGGGAGATAAGATAGAACCAAAAATATATAAAAGAAAAGGAATTGGTCAAGGATTGAACCTTGAATCTTTTTAATCTTTAAGGATTATGGATTGACCACTAGGCCATCATAAATTATTGTTGAATAGAGAATGGAAATTTGTAGATAAAGGTAAAAGTATGATTAAGAAAAGGAAGCAAGAAAACATCAAGTAGTTTTCTTCCTCCTTCTCTTGATTAAGAGAAGAACAAGAAAAAGACAAATTGTCTTCTTCTCTTTTCTTCTTTCCATTTTCGTGAGGATAAAGAAGGAGAGAGATTAGGAGAACTAAGGGGGATGAATGGAGATGATCCGGTTGTAAGAATAGGGGCCCCCCGTCCGGTGGAGTCAACGCCACGTGGAAGTCAAAGTGGCAGGTGGCCGAGCGGAGAGGGCTCCGGCCGGCCGGTGTCTAGTTGATGGTTAAAGGCGTCTCGTCGAAAGTCAGGGTTCCGGCGCTCAGCGAACAAGATCGCAGGGCCGATCGGACTGCACGCTCGGCCAAAGCCATCAGGTAGCATACTGCTAATAGTCTCCACAAAGCACGTGATTGAGAATCTCCCTAAGTAAACCACCGTATACGTCCGGCCGGATGTCGCGGAAGCTGGCCGGCCGGATGCTCTCCAGGGAGTAAGGGCAAAAGGACAAGTGACATCTTTTTCTGAAAGCGGGTATGTTCCACATGTAGGTCATACTCCAAATCTTATGACAGGGGGTTCCGCTGTCCCATCGAGGACATGCTTGGACTGTAGCAGTATGGGTCAGGTAAGCTCACTGACAAGCCCTTACTGGGGTATGGGTCGCGGACACGTGTACACCTCGGTATGTGTACACTCTCTTCTCCGCTGCCCTATATAAAGGCCCTCACCCTTCGCCGGAGGTACGCGCTCTAATATTTGGAGAGCCACTTTTTCACTGCTTGCTTGCCTGACTTGAGCATTGGAGGGTCGTCGCCGGGAACCCCTTCCCGGCCTGACTTTTGTGCAGGCTCGCCGGAGATTCGTGCGACCAGACGGAGGCCTACGTCATTGACTAGGAGAGCGCCACGTGCCCAACGTCCGTTGGTTCAGCGATTCAGACAGGATCAATTTGGCGCCGTCTGTGGGAATCGCTCTTGCATCCGAACGGGAACAATGGACAAGGCTGGACGACAGCACACAGTGACGCTTTCCACTGAGGAACTCGATGCTCTGATCGAGTTGAGGGCCGCTAAGCTCGTCGAACAGAAACAGAAGGCACCAGCCGAGCGGGCAGAGCAGCAAGCAACATCAGCATCAGGAGGCCGAGTGGAAGCACCTCAGGCCACCGTTGCATTCCATCGGGCCCTATTCCGCACTCCTGAAGCCGCAACAACTAATCGAGATCGGGGATCTTCTTCGGATGAAAGGCCAAGATGAGACGACAGAAAAGGAAAAGCCCCCCGAGCGGATACATTGCCCGAGCGGATTAATCGTCAATTCTCAGAAGTCATCTTGAAGGATCCTCTGCCAAAGCACTACGTGCCCCAGACGGTCGGCGAATACAATGGGACCACCGATCCGGATGATCATATGGGTAAATTCGACAACACTGCTACCCTGCACCAATATACGGATGGGGTGAAGTGTCGAGTTTTTCTAACCACCCTCTCTGGATCGGCTCAACGATGGTTTCGGAGGCTGCCTGATGGGTCCATCACAAACTTCAAGGACTTCCGAACGGCCTTCCTCCATCATTTTGCAAGCAGTCGGCGTTATCAGAAGACGAGTGTCAGCTTGTTCGCCATCAAGTAAGAGCCAAGAGAGCCGCTCAGAGCTTATATCCAGCGGTTCAACCGAGTGGCCATGGATATTCCAACGGCCACCTCGGAGACCATGATGAATGCCTTCACACAAGGCCTAGTGGATGGGGATTTCTTCCGATCGCTCATTCGAAAGCCGCCCCAAGACTACGACCACATGCTACACCGGGCCAACGAATACATCAACGTGGAGGAAGCCCAAGCAGCCCGGAAAAAAGAAACTCCAACCGAGCGGGCCCCTCTTGCCGAGCGGAAGTCGCACGCTGCTCACCCACCCAGAGGACCAAGGGCCGAAGTAATCCGCTCCCCCCATGCTAGGTCCCACGTGCAAGAGGTAGCTGCCGCCCGGCCCAAGCTAAAGAAGAAATGGACCCCGATGTTCTGCTCCTTCCACCGGACGGATACGCACAACACAAGGGATTATCGAAGTCTTCCCTTGATTGCTCATCCCGTTCCCCGAAATGGTGGTCGACGGTCTCCCTCAGCCGACAGGCGACAGAGAACTCATGAAGCCGATCGGAAGCAAGCTGACAGGCGAAAACAACATACTCTCGATCGGCATCGCTCTCCGAGGCAGGAGAATCGCCGAATGTCTAGAGAACGGTCCCGACCGTCCGCTCGGGAAGAAGAAAATAGAAGTAATACTTCCCGAGGTGAGATCAACATTATTGCTGGCGGGCCGACCGGAGGTGACTCTAACCGAGCAAGGAAGGCGAGCGTCTGACAGCTCCAGATCCATACGGTCGGCTGCAGCCAGGAACGGGCGAGCAGACCCGAAATTAGTTTCGGACCCAGGGACTTGGAAGGAGTTGAAGTCCCCCATGACGACGCCCTTCTCATCAAAGCGGTAATAGCCAACTACACTATTCACCGCGTTTTTATTGACACAGGGAGATCGGTCAATATCATATTCAAGAAAGCATTCGATCAACTGCAAATTGATCGAGCCGAGCTGCTGCCCATGAAAATCCCCCTTTACGGGTTTACGGGCAATGAAGTTCAGCCGGTCGGATAGATTCGTCTGGCCATATCGCTGGGAGAGGAGCCGCTCAGAAGGACGCGTACTGCAAACTTCGTCGTGGTGGACTCTCCGTCGGCATACAACGTTATATTGGGGTGACCAGCTCTCAGCGAATTCCGAGCGGCCATTTCCACCTTCCACCAGAAGATCAAGTTCCCCGTCGAGGACAAAGTGGGAGAAGTACGAGGGGATCAATTGGCAGCTCGGCGATGCTACATCGAGATGATCCGAGTAGAAGCCAATTCCGCTCGGAAGGTGCCACGGATCGAGGTGAACGCTATAACAGAAAAGCCTCCCTCGTTAGTTTATGAAGAAAAAGAGGAAGTGTAGATTCACCCGACCCGATCGGAGGCCACAACGTTCGTTGCGGCCGACCTGGAGGAAAGCCATAAACAGGAAGTGATCAAATGCCTCCAGAGAAACTGTGATGTCTTCGTCTGGTCGACGCACGAGCTGCCTGGAATTTCACCGAGCATAGCAAAGCACGAGCTGCATGTCCGACCGGACGCTGGGCCGGTGAAGCAGAGAAAAAGGGATTTCAGCGCCGAGCAGAATGCCATCATCCGGGCGGAGGTGGAGAAGCTGTTGGAGGCCGGCCATATACGCGAGGTACAGTTCCCTAGCTGGCTGGCGAACGTAGTATTAGTATCCAAGCCGGGCAACAAGTGGAGAGTGTGCATAGATTTTCGGGATCTCAACAAAGCTTGCCCGAAAGACTTTTATCCTCTGCCCCGAATCGATCAACTGGTGGATTCTACGCCCGACTGTGAGTTAATATGCATGCTCGACGCCTATCAGGGATATCATCAAGTGCCGCTCGCCCGGGAAGATCAAGAAAAAGTTAGCTTCGTGACGGCCGACGGCACCTACTGCTATAATGTGATGCAGTTCGGATTGAAGAGCGCGGGAGCCACTTATCAACGCTTGATGAACAAAGTGTTCAAGGAGCAGATCGGGCGGAATTTGGAAGTTTATGTGGACGACATTCTTATCAAGTCCGTCCGAGCGGCTGATCTCTTTAAAGACATGGAGGAAACCTTCCGAACGCTGCGTAAATATGGAGTCAAGCTAAATCCCCAGAAGTGCCTGTTCGGAGCAAAAGGAGGGCGTTTCTTAGGTTTCATAGTGACCGAGCGGGGTATCGAAGCAAATCCCAGCAAGGTGAAAGCTCTACAAGACATGCCGCCTCCAAGAAATATTAGGGAAGTGCAGCGTTTGACCGGTCGAATAACTGCTCTGTCCAGGTTCATCTCCAAAACTGCCGACCGAAGCCTTCCTTTTTTCAAGATCTTGCGCAAGGCCACTAAGTTTCACTGGGACGAAGAATGCGATCGGGCGTTCGAAGATTTGAAGGCATATCTGAACTCTCTCCCAGTATTAGCCAAGCCGGCTGCAGGTGAGCCACTTTGTATCTACTTGTCTTCAACCGAGCAAGCAATCGGCTCGGCACTGGTGAGGGCGAGCGGAGAAGAGCCTGTGTATTTTCTTAGTCATATTTTAAAAGATGCTGAATCTCGATACACTGGGCTCGAGAAGCTGGCTTTCGCTCTGGTCCTCGCCGCTCGGCGCCTTCGTCCATACTTCCTGGCGCATACTATCATTGTCAAAACCAATAGCCCGCTCGGGCGTGTATTACTGAATCCAGAAGCGTCCGGGCGGCTCATCAAATGGACGACGGAGTTAAGTGAATTTGACATCCAATACCAGCCCCGCTCGGCAATCAAAGCGCAATCCTTGGCAGACTTTGTAACTGAAGTGCAGAATTCAGAGCCGGAAGCTATGTGGAAAATATTTATGGACGGATCGTCCACTCGGCTCGGAAGCGGGATTGGAATACTGTTGCTCTCCCCTCAAGAAGAAAAGATGCACTTATCCGTCCGGCTGGATTATAAAGCTACAAACAACGAAGCAGAGTATGAGGCCCTCATAGCCGGATTGCAGGCAGCACGGCATGTGGGAGCCGGTCGGGTAACGCTTCATTCGGATTCACAGTTGGCCGCTCAGCAGCTCTCTGGCACCTTTGAAATCAACAGCGCTCGGCTCAAGCTCTACGCTGAAGCCTTTGAGAAGCTCAAAGCCAATTTTAGAGAAGTCATTGTTCGAAAGATACCCAGAGCGGAAAATCAAGCGGCCGATGAGTTAGCCAAACTCGCGAGCTCAATAACGCCTGTCGCCATTCAGCAGCCGATTGAACGAGTATTGTTGGTGGCGCACATCGACCGTATGGAGGGTCTCACATTTCCGAGCGACTGGAGGACACCCATCATGGAGTTTCTCCGCTCGAGTTCTACGTCGTCCGATCGGGATGAGTCCCAGCTACTAAGGAGGAGAGCCGGTCGGTTCACGCTCATTGGAGATTAACTATACAAGAAGGCTTTCTCCCGCCCGCTTCTGAAATGCGTGAGTTCAGAAGATGCAGCATACATCCTCCAAGAAGTGCATCAAGGGTCGTGCGGGGGACATCCGGGCAGGCGATCACTAGCTAAAAAGATACTGCTGGCCGGATACTTCTGGCCAACTTTACAAGCTGATGCCGCTCGGACCGTCGCGACGTGCCTTTCTTGTCAAAAGTATCATAATTTCTCTCATCGACCGGTGGAAGAAATGAAGGCCGCTACTGTCTCTTGTCCGTTCGACCAATGGGGAATGGATATTGTGGGTCCGTTTCCTATGGCGACCGGACAGCGGAAATTTTTATTGGTGGCGGTTGATTATTTCTCCAAGTGGGTGGAGGCCGAGCCACTAGCCAAGATCACCGAGCAGATGGTCAAGAAATTTATTTGACAGAACATCATCTGTCGGTTCGGCATCCCCCGACGACTTATTTCCGATAACGGGCGGCAGCTCACAGGAAAATTGCTTGAAGATTGGTGCAAAAGCTATGGCATCGAGCAACACTTCACATCTGTAGCCTATCCCCAAAGCAACGGTCAAGCCGAAGTAGCCAATCGGGAAATTCTTCGCATTCTGCGCGCTCGGCTCGACCATTTGGGAGGAAGTTGGGTGGATGAAATGTCGGGCGTCCTATGGGCCATCCGAACGACTCCAAAGGAAGGAACGGGCGTCACGCCTTTTCATCTGGTATACGGCGGCGAAACGGTGATTCCCGTCGAAGTCGGTGTCGAATCCGTCCGGATCCAGAATTACGATGAGGGCAACGCCGAGCGGAGGAACATGGAGCTGGATTTGGTTGATGAAGAGCGAGCCAAGGCGTACGTCCGGCTGATGGCGTACCGTCAACGGATGAAGCAAAACTACAATAGGTGCGTAATCCCCAGATCATTCCAGGTCGGCGACCTTGTCTGGAAGAAAGTCAAGCCGGTCGGCGACGTCGGCAAGCTGGAAGCTCCCTGGGCGGGCCCCTTCAAGGTTATCGGAAAGCTCCGCTCGGGCGCTTACTATTTGGAGGATGAAGACGGACGGCAGCTGGATCGGTCATGGAGAGCGAATCATCTCCAGCCTTATCTTGCCGGATGAAAGGTGCACTGGTGCAACTTATTTTTGTGTATATTCTAGTCGCCCATGTCCTTGTAATGCAGGAGGCAGAAATGAATTAAAGGATGGCTAGTGTGTTCGCCGAGCGGCTGTGTTAAAGATTAGCCCAAGGTCGTCGAGCTCCGACGTTAAATATCGAGAGACGAGCCGGCGTCTATAAACCTTCCGAGCGGAAGACCGTCGAGCTCCGACGTTAAATATCGAGAGACGAGCCGGCGTCTATAAACCTTCCGAGCGGAAGACCGTCGAGCTCCGACGTTAAATATCGAGAGACGAGCCGGCGTCTATAAACCTTCCGAGCGGAAGGCCGTCGAGCTCCGACGTTAAATATCGAGAGACGAGCCGGCGTCTATAAACCTTCCGAGCGGAAGACCGTCGAGCTCCGACGTTAAATATCGAGAGACGAGCCGGCGTCTATAAACCTTCCGCTCCGACGGTCGTTAAATATCGAGAGACGAGCCGGCGTCTATAAACCTTCCGAGCGGAAGACCGTCGAGCTCCGACGTTAAATATCGAGAGGAGCGTTTATAAACCTTCCGAGCGGAAGAGCTCCGAGTTAAATATCGAGACGAGGCGGCGTCTATAAACCTTCCGAGTGGAAGACCGTCGAGCTCGACGTTAAATATCGAGAGGCCGGCGTAAACTTCCGAGCGGAAGGCCGCCGAGCTCCGGCGTTAAATATCGAGGGACGAGACCATAATCCGAAGCGGAAGACCGTCGAGCTCCGACGTTAAATATCGAGAGACGAGCCGGCGTCTATAAACCTTCCGAGCGGAAGACCGTCGATCTCCGACGTTAAATATCGAGAGACGAGCCGGTGTCTATAAACCTTCCGCTCCGACGGTCGTTAAATATCGAGAGACGAGTCGGCGTCTATAAACCTTCCGAGCGGAAGACCGTCGAGCTCCAACGTTAAATATCGAGAGACGAGCCGGCGTCTATAAACCTTCCGAGCGGAAGACCGTCGAGCTCCGACGTTAAATATCGAGAGACGAGCTGGCGTCTATAAACCTTCCGAGCGGAAGACCGTCGAGCTCCGACGTTAAATATCGAGAGACGAGTCGGCGTCTATAAACCTTCCGAGCGGAAGACCGTCGAGCTCCGACGTTAAATATCGAGAGACGAGCCGGCGTCTATAAACCTTCCGAGCGGAAGACCGTCGAGCTCCGACGTTAAAATCGAGAGACGAGCCGGCGTCTATAAACCTTCCGAGCGGAAGACCGTCGAGCTCCGACGTTAAAATCGAGAGACGAGCCGGCGTCTATAAACTTTCCGAGCGGAAGATGCCAACAAAAAGGATGCAGTTGCCCCAGAAACTCGCCTTCAATATCGTTAGATCGTCTCTACGTTCCGCTCGGCCCAGCACCCAAAGGTACTTCATCGGTATTTAGCGAGCGATCTCTGCTATCAACGAGGAATATTAAGTAGTCGAAATATTACGTATTAAGCCGAGCGGAAGGACAATGCCAAATACTTAGTAACCTTTCGAATACCAGAGAGGTGATAATAGGCGAGCGGGCAACACACATATTCACCAGCAAAAGGACTGAGTACATGAAAGAAAAACATTGCATTAAAATTAAAACTTTAGGCCGAGCGACCTAAGTACAGAAAAGATTATTTTTTGGCCTAGCGGCCCAACTACAACTACCGACGTCTACTCAATGTAATCATAAAGGGTCTTGGGGATGTTATCCAGAAGTGCCACCTGATCGCCGGCCGGAATAGCAGTGGACTCCGGAAGGAGGCCCTTAGACTTCAGATATGTCATGGTGGCAGTCATAGCCAAGTCGAAGGCTGTGTACATCCGCTCGAAGATCTTCTCCGAGAATTCGGGCGAGCGGATGTAGCCCTGTCTCAGAGCAGCGACCCGACTCGGCTCGGCCTCTTGGTACTCTTTGAAGGCCAATTGAGACGCAGCGAGGGATGCCTGCAAGGTGGTCAGCTCGTCCTTATGCTTGGTTGCTTCGGCCGAGCGACTCGTTTTCTCTTGGTCAAGCTGCTCCGTCAACTCCTTGATTTTATGCTCCAATCCCCAAGCCTCAACATTCTTTTTCTCCAGATCGGAGATGGTCGTGTTTTTTCGAGTGGTGTCCAAGGTTATTTTTGTGTCGAGCGACTTGACTTGCCACTCGAGCTCGGTCAGATGGTGAGCCTGGTCGGTTGTCTTCTTTTGTTCGGCCGCCAGTAAACCCTGAGCCTTCTTGAGCTCCTTCTGCAGCTCGGAGTACGACGGGCCTTGTGAGCCGGACTGACCGGCTACCGCTTTCAGTTGCCTTAGTTCCTCGTCCACCATCGCCAGGCGGTTGGAGACTGCTATCTCTTCCACCCATCTCTGATGCAAGATAAGTGGTTAAGGGCCGATCGGAAAAATGCATGCAAAACTTCAGAAAAAATGAACTTACCCCCGTGGCCTCCTGCATGTGGCAATTGGCCAAGTTGCGGAGGGGGATCATCGTGATGCGCGCCCGAGCGTCGGCCCACATCTCGGCTAAGGGCCCTTTCAAGGTAATGGTGTGCTCAGGCACGGTGGGTTGGTCGGCTTCTGGCAGCAGCTCTTCAGTCGGGAGATGAAGAGTGACTCAGACGGTGCGGCCATGACCGTGGGTCGTCCAACCGGCGGTCGGAAGGGGATCAGAAGCCGGCGCAGAAAACTGGGAATGAATGGTTGAGCGTTGGACTGAGTGACGAGCAGGTGGAAGGGTGCTGACCGGAGTAGCTTCAATTGGAGTAGCCGGCTCGTCCCATTCAGAAGGCATCCGGTCGGACGAAATGGCTTCAACCTCTGGCGCCTTGCCCCGAGCAGTCGTAGTGACCCGCTCGGATGGTTGGACCGCGGAGGTAGCCGACCGCAGGGGAGTCTCCACTCGGCGTCTCTTTTGTAGAGGTTGGTCCTCCTCCCGAGCGGAACCTTCCTCGGGGACAGTTGGTTCCCCAGTGGGAGTGGCTACGCTTGCCACGTTCTGTTGAGAAGCCGGAGCGGTTGACTCAGCCTGAGTCCCGCTTTCTCCTTCATGGGATCCGACCCGCTGGATACCCAGCACTTCCATTTATTTGGCCGCCGCAGCTTCTAGCGCTGCCGCCTTTCTCTTCAAAACGCCGGCCATCACCGAATCCATGACGATGTCCGCTGCAAAGGAAAGAAAAGAAATCAGTTAGCAATCAAAGCAAATGCCCAAGTAAAATTCTTACCGAAGCCGGTCGGAAGAGGAGTCCGTATGGGACTCAGGCCGAAGATGTACATCACTCCTTCGTGAAGAAGCTGATTGATGTCAAGTCGCAGACCGGCTAGCATATTTGCAGCGTAGAGGTAGTCCGGTCGAGTCTTGAATTTCTTCAGCTCGGGAGTGGGGGGTAGGCTGACCTGCCACTTGGTCGGGAAGTTGGCCTGATCGGGCATACGGATGTAGAAAAAATAATCCTTCCAATGTTTATTGGAAGAAGCTAGTTTGTTGAAGAAGACTAAGCCGGGCCGAGCTTGGAACATGAAGGTGCCCAGCTCGGCTTGCTTGGGATAATAGAAATAAAAAAAGACCTCCGGTCGGAGGGGGATGTTGTGAATCTTGAACAAAACAACAACACCACAAAGGAGACGAAAGGTGTTGGGTACCAGACTGCCAAGCGACACACCGAAAAAATTACAAACATCTATGATGAACGGATGTACAGGGAAGCGCAGACCGGCGGTAAACTGGTCGCGGAAGACACAGAAAGCTCCACGCGGCGGCCTGTGTGGCCGGGCGGAAGGACCGGCTAAAAGAAGTTCAAAATCCGCGGGGATTTCAAAATTATCGGTTAGAGTGTCAAAGTCACGTTGATCAAATCGTGACTGCATGGTAGTGTACCAAGGGCCAAGGGACTGGTCTTCGGGATGGGAAGAGCTAGCCATGGGCCGATCGGAAGAAATCAAAAAAGCAAAAGGCAGGAGAAAAACAACAGCAAGCGAAAAGAGATTTCAAGGATTGAAACTGGGGAGACAAATACGGAGTAGACACCGGAAACAAGAAAGAAAAGGTATAGAGCCTTACTGCGAGGAAAAAGGATCAAGGAAGAGGCGCCGGAGAGCGTCGGAAAGCAGGAATGGAATCGCCGGAGCACCGAAACACCAAAAAGGTAGAAATCGCGAAAGCAAGTGAGGGGAATAGGAGAGAGCAAGGATTTTATATAGCGGGGGTCGGGCGGCCTCCGCCGTTGGATCCAGGTCACGGGAATCAAAGTGCACATCGCGCCGTCCATTTCGAACCGCCTCGATCCCATCAAAGCACCACACCGCCACCGTCGTACGATGACGACAGTTCGCCACGTGGCGTTTGATCATTCGAGGCATTTAATGAACGCATGCTCAACCTTAATGTCGAAGATTGGCACGGGTTACGAGGAGATCTGAGGAAGGTTGCTGTTGACTAACCTTAAAGGCCATCCCTGTGAAAAGCCGAGCGGATTAGGTGTGCCTGAAGGCGCCGCCCGGCTAGGCTGGTAGTCCAGTCAGTCGGACTAATCGCCTCCTTCGACTAGACTTGAAGGGGAGGCAAGTGATCCGGTTGTAAGAACAGGGGCCCCCCGTCCGGTGGAGTCAATGCCACGTGGAAGTCAAAGTGGCAGGTGGCCGAGCGGAGAGGGTTCCGGCCGGCCGGTGTCTAGTTGATGGTTAAAGGCGTCTCGTCGAAAGTCAGGGTTCTGGCGCTCAGCGGACAAGATCGCAGGGCCGATCGGACTTCACGCTCGGCCAAAGCCATCAGGTAGCATACTGCTAATAGTCTCCACAAAGCACGTGATTGAGAATCTCCCTAAATAAACCACCGTATACATCCGGCCGGATGTCGCGGAAGCTGGCCGGCCGAACGCTCTCCAGGGAGTAAGGGCAAAAGGACAAGTGACATCTTTTTCTGACAGCGGGTATGTTCCACATGTAGGCCATACTCCAAATCTTATGACAGGGGGTTCCGCTGTCCCATCGAGGACATACTTGGACTGTAGCAGTATGGGTCAGGTAAGCTCACTGACAAGCCCTTACTGGGGTATGGGCCGCGGACACGTGTACACCTCGGTATGTGTACACTCGCTTCTTCGCTGCCCTATATAAAGGCCCTCACCCTTCGCCGGAGGTACGCGTTCTAATATTTGGAGAGCCACTTTTTCACTGCTTGCTTGCCTGACTTGAGCGTTGGAGGGTCGTCGCCGGGAACCCCTTCCCGGCCCGACTTTTGTGCAGGCTCGTCGGAGATTCGTGCGACCAGACGAAGGCCTACGTCATCGACTAGGAGAGCGCCACGTGCCTAGCGTCCGTTGGTTCAGCGATTCGGACAGGATCAGGAGACATTCTTCATCATTAAGAAAATAAGAAATGAGTTAATAGGGAAGGGAAAGCAAAACTTATCCTTGCTTCTTCCTCCCACTTAGCATAAGAGAGAAAAAGGGAAAGGGGTTTTATTTTTTCTTCTTCCTTTCCTCACCATTGCCGAACCTAGAGCCTCCCCTCTCCCAAATTTCTGAAATCCAATCTTAGTTTTCTTCCTAAGGAAAACTAAACCTCAAGAAGAAGTCCTTAATATCTACTTCCTACAAGCAAGAGAATCAAAGGAAATACTAGAAGGAGGAGCTCTCTTCTTCTTCTTCACAAGGGTATCTTTATCTTAAGAAAATACCAAGCAAGAGGAGGTAAGTATCCCCTCACCTGTGGTACAAGTGGTTATGTGAATTTTCCTTAAGTTTAGATGGTTTAAAAACCTAGGATTTCCCTTGAAACTTTCGGCCATGAAGGGTTGTAAGACCTATGAAAGATTAAACCCAAAACCAACATGCTTATGTTTTTTTCTCATGATATGATATGAATATTTCCTTGATATTTCATGCTTGTATGTTGCTTGGAACTAGGAGAATCCTCACCTTAGGGTTCGGCCATGAAGAGAATAAGAACCCTAGAGAAGATTAAACTCAAACTAACATGCTTATGATCTTTTTCATGATATGTTATGAATGTTTCCTTGATGTTTCATGCTTGTATGTTTCTTGGAACTAGGAGAATCCTCACCTTAGGGTTCGACCATGAAGAGAATAAGAACCCTAGAGAAGCTTAAACTCAAACTAACATGTTTATGATCTTTCTCATGATATGTTATGAATGTTTCCTTGATGTTTCATGCTTGTATGTTGCTTGGAACTAGGAGAATCCTCACCTTAGTGTTCGGCCATGAAGAGAATAAGAACCCTAGAGAAGCTTAAACTCAAACTAACATGCTTATGATCTTTCTCATGATATGTTATGAATGTTTCCTTGATGTTTCATGCTTGTATGTTGTTTGGAACTAGGTGAACCTTACCTTAGGGTTTCGGCCATAAAAGAATTAAAAACCCTAGTGAGGCTCAAACTCAAATCTAACTTTCTTATGATCTTCCTCATGATATGATATGAAGATAACTTGATTTCATGTGGTTTAGAACTAGGTTTCCACATTTTAAACTTTCGGCCAAGATATAATTTAGGGCTTAGGCAAGCTTAAACTCAACTCTAACATGCTCATGTTTTTACCTATGATATGATATGAAATTAACATGATATTCTCATGCTTATATTTGGTTGAGAACCTAGCTCCACACCTTATGACATTCGGCCACTTATAGTTTGTAAACCTAGGAAGCTTGAAACCTAAACTCAATATGCTCATGTTGTTGCTTATAATAAATGTTATGGAAATTGTTTAGGTTTCACATGTTGATATGCTAATTGTAACTTAGATCTAGGCCTTGCATGTTTCGGCCACATTATGAAGTTTAGACCTAGGAAGCTTAGAACCTAAATTTAATATGCTTATGATGTTCCTTACGATAAATATTATGAAAGTGATGTAAGGTTCATATGCTTTTATGATTGCTTGCAATCTAGAAGAACCCTTGCATGTTTCGGCCACCCTTAGTAGGTTGATGTTTGAGACCCAATTATGACTCTTTATGTGCTTCACTTTGCCATGATATGAATTAGGAGATGCTAACTTATGTTCCATGCATGCTTATGTTTTCCATGATATGTTATTTCCATGATATGTTATATGCTCATTTATGTATGCTTATGAATCATGCATGAAAATGTCTCCTATGATGTGCTATATGCTTAAGTATGTATGCTTTATGAAATGAAAAGAAAAGGCCTAAGAGATGCTTCCCTATTTGTTGGGACTAAGAACACTCTTTATGACAAGCTAAGTGAAAGGCCTAAGAGTTGCTTCCCTATCAAGTGGGACTAAGAGCACTCTCTATGTTATGAAAAGTTATGAATGACATGTACATGATATGCTATGAATGACATGAATATGATATGCTATGAATGACATGTATATGATATGCTATGAATGACATGAACATGATATGCTATGATATGATATGTATATGACATAATATTTTACTTTGTATGGCTTGTACCAAAAGGGTGTGCTCCTTATGCGCCCCTAGGTCGATGGACTAAGAAACGGGCCTAGTAAAGGGTGGACTCCTTACGTGCCCCTAGGTCGAGCTACGGGCCTAGTTTCCTAGTAGGTTCAAGACTAGCTACCTTGAGTCTACTTAGGATGCGCGCATTTATGTATGTATGTGGTACTAAGCCGGACCCCCTCATGTTGAGATTATTTTTAAGTACTATATGATATTGTTTTTAAGACATTTCGCACATGACATGAAGCATGTTTTGAAAAGCATCTTGCACATGACATCATCCATGATTTAAAGGACATCTCGCATATATGTTTATGATATGGAATGATATGATATGATTCTTACTCACATGCTATGATAGGATGTTCTTTATGCTATGATATGATATGTCATGATGCTTATTTTTATGATATGACAGGATATGTTATGATGCTTACTTTACGTTATGATATGATTGTCATTTATGTCATGATAAGTTTATGTCATGATATGATGCTTACTTTATGCTATGATATGATAAGTTTATGCCAAGATATGATGCTCACTTTATGCTATGATATGATTGTTATTTTATGCCATGATATGATTTTCATTTATGCTATGATATGAGTTTCATTCATGCTATGATATGTGATATGATTACTCTTATATGATATGTACGATTTTTGTGAGTAGGAAAGGATCTTACTGAGCCTTGTGTGCTCATAGCTTACTTTCCTTGTACCACAGATAAAGGTAAAGGATGGATAAACTAAAGGAGCAGCAGGAGGGGCAGGAGATGTGTGTGGTGGTGGCTTGGCTAAGAAAGAAAGACCTGCTTATGTTGATTTAGAATTGATATGAACTATGCTTATTTTATGTTGATGACTTGCATGATCACTTTACTTATGCTTATGTTAAGATATGGATATTATGACTCTTTAAGTTGTAACTATGCTGAGCATGCTAGTATGATTAGTTGTGAAAAAAAAATGAACAATTACTTCCGTTGTTTAGAAATTCATGTACGTACGTTATGTATAATAGAAGGTAACCCCACCTCCACTAAGCAGGAGGAGGGCGGGCGTTAAACCTATCTCTGGCATTGTTGCTTAGGTCATATAAATGAGAATCACTTATCCCAGCTCCATAAAGATGGTTTGCTGGACTCATTTGATTTCGAATCATATGAGACATGCGAGTCATGCCTACTGGGCAAGATGACCAAGACTCCCTTTAGTTGACACAGCGAAAGAGCGTCTGACTTGTTAGGACTTATACATAGTGATGTATGTGACCCTTTCAATGTCGTTGCCAGAGGTGGTTATAGGTATTTCATTACATTTACTGATGAGTTCAGTAGATATGGTTATGTGTATCTCATGACACATAAATCACAATCCTTTGAAAAGTTCAAAGAATTCAAGAATGAAGTACAAAACCAGCTAAACAAGAGTATTAAAATACTTCGATCAGATCGAGGTGGTGAATACCTTAGCCATGAGTTTCGTGACTATCTTGCTGAGTGTGGGATTCTATCCCAACTCACTCCTCCTGGAACACCACAGTGGAATGGTGTATCTGAAAGGAGAAATCGTACCCTATTAGATATGGTACGGTTTATGATGAGTCACACAGATCTTCCTATATCCTTTTGGGTATATGCTCTAGATACAGCAGCCTTCACACTTAACCGTGTTCCATCCAAGGCTGTGATAAAGACACCATATAGGATATGGACTGAGAGAGATGCCCAGGTGTCTTTTATGAGGATTTGGGGTTGTGAGGCTTACGTTCGATGTCAAGTCTCGGATAAACTGGGACCCAAATCCGATAAGTGCTATTTTGTTGGATATCCCAAGGAAACGAAGGGATATTACTTCTACATTCCCAGTCAACACAAAGTGTTTGTGGCTAAGACTGGGGTATTTCTAGAAAGGGATTTTGTTTCTAGAAAAACTAGTGGGAGTACATTCGATCTTGAAGAAGTTCAAGATATAGACCATAACACTGAGGCCTTGATGGAAGTTGAACTGGAACCACAAAGTGTTGTGGATGCTGACATTGTTCCACAAAGAGTTTTGGAACAACAACCAGTTCAAGTAGACCTACCTCTTCGCAGGTCTGATAGGGTACGTCGTCAGCCTGAGAGATACTCATTTCTCTTGTCTGACCATGATGACGTTATGCTCGTTGAGAATGAGCCTACCTCCTATCAGGAAGCTGTGATGAGACTAGATTCTGAGTCATGGCTAGAGGTCATGAGATCCGAGATGGAATCCATGTACACCAACCAAGTATGGACTTTGGTTGATCCACTTGAAAGAGTCAAACCCATTGAGTGTAAGTGAGTCTTTAAGAGAAAGACTAACATGGATGGACTTATTACCTATAAGGGTCGTTTGGTAGATAAATGTTTCAAGCAAATTTATAGTATTGACTATAATGAAACCTTTTCTCCAGTAGCGATGTTTAAGTCCATTCGGATCATGCTTGTTATTGCAGCATACCACGGTTATGAGATCTGGTATATGGATGTCAAAACCGCGTTTCTGAATGAAAACTTGCTCGAGGATGTGTACATGACACAACCTGAGGGTTTTGTAGATCTATTGCATACTGACAGAGTATGCAAGCTGCATAAGTCCATTTATGGACTAAAGCAAGCTTCTCGGAGCTGGAATTTTCGATTCGATGATGCGATCAAATAGTTTGGTTTCATCAAGAATGAAGATGAACCCTGTGTCTACAAGAAGGTTGTTGGGAACACAGTTGTCTTCCTTATATTATATGTGGATGACATACTACTCATTGGAAATGACATCCCTTTGCTGCAGTCTGTAAAGACTTGGCTAGGGAATTGTTTCTCAATGAAGGACTTAGGTGAAGCAGCCTGTATTCTAGGCATAAAGATATATAGAGATAGATCTAAGAGATTGCTTGGCCTAAGTCAAAGTACATATATTGACACGGTATTACTACGGTTTGCCATGCAGAATTCCAAGAAAGGATTTCTGCTGATGCCACATGGTGTGAGTCTTTCGAAGACTCAAAGTCCCTCTTCTAGAGAGGAAAGAGACCACATGGATAAGATCCCTTATGCCTCAGCCATAGGATCTATCATGTACGCCATGCTATGTACTCGTCCTGATGTTTCGTATGCTTTGAGCATGACGAGTCATAGGATACCAGTCATAGGATACCAGTCAGATCCAGGTGAGCATCACTGAATAACGGTCAAGAATATTCTTAAGTACCTGAGAAGGACTAAAGACTATTTCTTGATATTTGGAGGCGATGACGACCTAGCTGTAAAGGGTTACAGTGATGCCAGCTTCCAAACTGACCAAGATGATTATAGATCACAGTCTGGGTTCGTGTTTTGCTTGAATGGTGGTGCTGTGAGCTGGAAGAGTTCGAAGCAGGACACAGTTGCTAATTCTACAACAGAGACCGAGTATATTGTTGTATCAGAAGTAGAAAAGGAGACAGTTTGGATCCGCAAGTTGATTACTGAGCTTGGGGTGGTTCCTAGCATAGCCGATCCTATAGAGCTCTATTATGACAACAATGGAGTAATTGCACAGGCTAAGGAACCTCGCTCACACCAGCGGACCAAACACATACTACGTCGCTTCCATCTCATTCGAGAGATCATCGATAGAGGAGATGTGAAGATTTGTAGAGTACCCACAGAGGCTAACGTCGTTGATCCCTTGACTAAGGCTTTGGCACAGAGAAAGCATGATGGTCACACTAGGTCATTAGGCCTTAAAGCCTACACTGATTGACACTAGTGCTAGTGGGAGATTATTAGTTAGAGCCCTAGAGCCAATCATATGATGATTGTTGTATGGACTCAATGTATCATATTCCTATATATTTATAAAGACATTTCTTTATGGTTATTATACTTACTTGTATTGGTGCTAGATAACTAAGTATAATAGCGTCCTTGAGTAGAAGATTCATATCTATATCAATCGATTGGTTGAATTGATAGTGAGATGATATAGAGAACACTACTCTTAATCATTTCTAGTCAAGTATTAACATTCAGGGACAATGTTAATATGATGAGACTAGCATGTAGGTCAACTCGATGACTTGATCTCACAAGTCATGGATATAGAGATATCAAGTTGACACATGGGTATGCATTGGAGAATGTATACTGAATGCCCCGACATGAGAAAGTATCATGGATCGTTATATGAATGTCATATACTTTCTCATGTGACTATTAGTATGATTATGAGTCCTTGGACCTGAAGTCACCATGGTTCCCTACATAAGGAGTTGCATACTTTAGCTTCGTCAAACGTCACCCGTAACTGGGTGGACTATAAAGGCGATTACTGAGTATGTAACAAATTATGCGGAGGGATGTGAGTGATGTAGATGGGATTTATCCCTCCTATATGATGGGAGTGACACCATTATTCTTGATAGAGTGAGACCACTAAGTGCATGATCATGCCCAAATGAGTCAATATGATATATTGAGCTCATTTGATTATAGTGAGTCTACTTGGAGTTCAAGACATAGATTGATTAGAGGATGACACGGTCTATGCCTCAATTGATCAATCTAGATGTCTAGGATAGAAGGACATTGTCACATATTGTGAGAGTCACAATTAATAGTCACAAAGGTGATGTTGGATCTCAACATTCTTGTAACTTGGGTAGTAATGATGTGTTACTAGATACCGCTCATTACTTATGCTTATAAATGGGCTTAGGAGCATTGCCAATGTTACAAGAACCTATAGGGGCACACACAAAGGATAATTAGATGGAGAATAGGTTCATATGATGAACCAAGAGGATTAGGTTCATGTGATGAACCAAATTGAATTAAGAGTAATCCAAATTAGGCTAATTGAGTTGGACTCAATTTGATTCATGTGTCTAAAGAGTCTAATTTAGATTATGACTCATTGAATCAATTTAATTTAATGGATAGAGATTCATTAAATTAAATAGACTTGAATCAAATGTTAGATTTGATCAACCATGGGAGATTAATGGGTCAAGTTTGACTTGACTTGAGAGGGAAGATGAAGGGTCAAGTTTGACTTGACCAATTGCCACCTCATTGTCACTTGGCATGGGGCCGACCAATGATGATGGTCCACATCATCAAGGCTACATAAAGTGTGTGCCACCTCATGAGGGAGACCAAGAGCCACGACTCTTGGTATTCCATGGAGGTATTAAACCTCATTGAAGTGGTCGACCACTAAAGTGATGGAATGAATTGATTTTCATTCAATGCATCATCTTCTTCCTCCTCTCTTCTTTCTTGATCTCCCTCTCCTCCATTGCCGTGACTCCTTTGGGGTGCTAGCACACTCTAAGGTGTTTTCTCCATTATCTTGTCCATGTGGATACATATAGAGGAGTGTACGCTTGATACTCTTGAGATTTGGCAACCTTTTTGGACGAGCGGGATAAGCGAAGGGCTTCACAATAAGGGTAACACTTCTTGTTCATGTAGATCTAAGGTAGATCTAGGTTAGAAATATGTACATGATTTATTTTATATATCTTCGCACGGATCCGTGACAAGACTTCGATGTTTTCGCAACGCAAAAAGCGGTTTTTGCGGCTTGAAAGTCCCAAAACTTCTGATCGTGACAGGCAGGCCGACTCTAACACGAGCGCTTTCACATTAATTCCTAAAGTGTCGGTAACAAGATTTCTAGTTGTAATTAAATTCTACAAACGGAAAGTGTAGTCTATTACACTTCTCCGAACTTTCTCTGTACTCGATTCCCTCTTCCGGAGGTACCGGAAGAGGTTTTTTGTGGATTACCCATCGATAGTGTTGGGACCGAAAATGTAGCTAGAGGGGGGGTGAATAGCTCTTCGCGATCTTGTGCTCTTTGTTGTTTTGTTTCTTGGGACGATGTGCAGTGGAAAATACAAGAAACAACAACACAACCCTAACACAAGGGATTTACTTGGTATCCACCTCAAGAAAAGGTGACTAATTCAAGGATCCACACACTCACGCACCCTCCACTATGAAATCACTCCTTTACGGTAACTACCGAAGGCGGAGAAGCCTTACAACACTCTCAATACAAGAAGAAAGCAAGGGAAAACAAATACAAGAAATATCTTACAAGATATGCAATGAAAACCCTAACCCTAGCTTCCTCTTCTTGCTGTAGATCCGTCTCTTGACTTGGAAATGTCTCCAAGAACCTTCAAGATCTGGCCATGAGAGCTCTGTGGAGAAGCTATAAAAATTTGCTTGTCACTCGTGGAGTGGAATCGAAGAAGTACCGAAGAAATGCTTGCCAACGGCTAATATCTACGCCAACGGTGGGATCTCAATCGATTGGATTGCTCCCAATCGATTGAGGAGGCTTTGGATCGATCAGCCGATCGATCCAGAGCGCCTCTGTGCTCTCGGGAATTGCCTGGATCGATCGGTCGATCGCTCTAGGGCTTATCGCACCAAGTCGTAGCTCCCAATCGATCAACCGATCGATTGGAGGCTCCCAATCGATCGGTCAATCGATTGGGAGACGTTCTGTGCGAACGACGATTTCCCCCAATCAATCAACCGATCGATTGGGAGACGTTCTGTGCGAACGACGATTTCCCCCAATCGATCAACCGATTGATTGGGAGGATTTCCTTCCGTGGGACTCACCCAATCGATCAACCGATCGATTCGGCATGTGCCAATCGATCAGTTGATCGATCCATCCCATGTGAGACTTGCCAAATCAAGTCCAAACGTCCCCTAAACCAACATCCAGTCAACCATGACCTGTTGGTACATCTTGCCTAGCATCCAGTCACCCTCGACTTGCTAGAACTCCCTCACCCAGTGTCCGGTCAATCCCTTTGACCCACTTGAACTTTTCTTCTCGTGCCAAGTATCCGGTTATCCTTGACCCACTTGGACTTATCTCCACCAGGTGTCCGATCAGCCTTGATCCACCTGGATTTCCCTTACCTGGCTTCACTCACCAGGACTTCACATCTGCCTGGCTTCACTCACCAGGACTTTCCTTCTGCCTAGCTTCACTCACTAGAACTTCTCATCTGCTTGGCTTCACTCACCAGGACTTTCCTTCTTCCTAGCTTCACTCACTAGGACCACCTGCCTTCACTCACCTGGATTTTCCAGTCAAGTATCCAGTCAACCTTGACCTACTTGACTCTCCTTCATAATCTCCCCACATGAACAATTACACATGCAATCTTCATGTATTGTCTCAATGTATTGTCAAACATCGAAACTCAAACATCAAGACTCAAGCTTGAGCCAACTCAAGCTTAGTCAACCAAATCAACCTTGACCTAGGGATATTGCACCAACAGATAGGTCCGCGGGACTTGGGTCTTGGAGTAGGAGTCGCCGAAGGCTCTGAACTAAGTAAAATCACTCGTGTTTTCCTGTGTTGTTCATGTTGGAACCCCAAGGTTGTTTTGATGTGATTAACAAGTTAAGTTAGGTCATGTGGTGTTTTAACCTTATGTCTAAGTGTGCAGGAGCTTAGGAGCACAGGGAGTCGTGCAAAAGACGTAATTAGCGAGAAGGACGGCACGTGAAAGAGCCGACAAACTCGGTGTGTCTGAGGTACGAGGTGCTACGAAAGAGTACGCGGGTGGGCGAGAAGGAGGCATGCGGCATTTCCAAGGGACGAGAAGCTGGAGTGGAAGGTTGCTCGAGAAGGCCGAAATTGGGTTCGGGTGAGCCTTATTTCGGTTGGCTGAAATCACCCAAGCGAGTGGAGCCGGAGCAGAAGACCCGAACCGAGGCGAGTAGCACCAGAGCAGAGGGCCGGACCAATAGTCAATTAGGTTGACTTTAGTGGTCGGGGTGTCCGGACCCATTCTGAGTGTCGTACCAGTCTGGGCACCCGGAGCAATTTCGGGCGCTCGGAACTAGATTTTGACTGGATCATGGTCAAACGTGATCCGTTGCGAAGGGGATAAAATTTTATCCCCCTCCCAGGCGCCTGAAACCATCCAGGTGCCCAACCAAGGTTATAAATACAGCTTTGGTCTAGAAGCTATCTATTCATTCAAGCAATTAGCAAACCAACACTTGTGCGCTTCCATTTTTATTTTAGCTTCTATTTTTTGTACGTCATTGCTATTGTTGGAGTGTATACTAAAATCCTAACTTTTATAAATATTTATTTTTGAAATAAAAGAATCACATTGGTCAATATCTGCATTTATTTGTTAAATGTAATTGTTTAATTAATTTATAAAGTAGATAACATGAAGTGTGGTGTCATACTCAGGAGATCATGTTGTCAGTTCTCTATAAATTATAAACAGTTACTCACGACTAAGATGGAAAAGAATAAATCATCAGAATAGTCGTAGTGTAATTAAGTATTAGTTTATCTTGACTAATAAATTACACTGATACACTTTAAGTGTATTAAGTAGGACCATTTAGGTATGTTCTTTTTGTACTGACCTACTAAAAGAATTAGACATTAATTATTATGGAAGTGTGTGCTCTTAATCCTAATATAATAACAAGCACATATATTTAATATTTATTTCTTTGACTTATCAAAGGGTGAGGTTTAGCTCGATAAATCAATATGCCCGATAAGTTGGGAAATGATATTACTTATAGTGTGTGTTATTGATTATAGAAGGAATCTATGTCCTAGTTATCTAGGTTGAGAATGTTCCCAAGAGGAGCTCATAATGATTGTCATGTTAAACCCTGCAGGTGGACTTAGTCCGACATGACAATGAAGTTGAGTGGTACTACTCTTGGACCTAGATATTAATTAAGTGAGTTGTCAGTAACTTACTTAATTAGTGGACATTCGTAATTTTAAACATAGGGAGACTAACACACTCATGATAAGAAGGAGCTCATAATGTAATTTGAGATTGGTGCGGTAGTGCGATAATAACTCTCTAGTGGAATGAGTTATTATCGATAAACTTGAGTTGTGTGTTCGGGGCGAACACGGGATACTCAAGCTCATCGGAAGGCCAAAACCAATTTCTCCTCTAGGTCCCTGTCGTAGCCTCATTATAGCATCAAGTCCATCCAAATGTAAAGATATTCTTGGTGTCCAAGAAGTGGGCCGGTCCAATGCTTGGTGACCAAGCAAGGGTCGGCCACATCCTCTTTATAGGGGCCTAGCGGAAGCCAGGTGGATAGGTCTGGAGGACTTGATCCCTGGGTAGCCGAATACTGAGTCCTAGTTGTAGGCTAGGCAAGAGTAGAAATCTCGGTATAGCGGAAGCCGGGTGGATAGGTCTGGAGGACTTAATCCCTGGGTAGCCGAGTACTGAGTCGGGAAAAATCTCGGTATAGCGGAAGCCAGGTGGATAGGTCTGGAGGACTTGATCCCTGGGTAGCCGAGTACTGAGTCTGGTGAGTGAAGCCAGGTTGAGAAAATCCTAGGGGGTGGTAACCTTAGGTAATGGGAAGTCTTGGAGGAGTGAACTCCAGGCAAGGTTGATCGGATGGTTTCCGGTCGACCGCGCGCGGTCGACCGGACCAATGGATCTCGGTAAATCTAGGTTTAGGTTTACCATTGTTTTCTGTATTACTATTATTACTGTTGGCTAATATGGTATTGCAGGAAAAGTCTTAGTGGATCAGGCGATCAGACACTGAGCAGACAAAAGTCCAAACAAGTCTGGAGGACTATGTTTGGCAGGTAAGTTGAGGTAAGCAACTGGAGGAGCGACAGTGAGGTCGAGTTCCTGAAGGGAACAACCTAAGGTCGCTGATCCAACTGAAGAAACCGGAAATGTTTCCAAGTTGAGATCAAGACAGTTCTATTGCTGTCTTTTATATTACTCATTATGTTGTCTTTTATTCATTATTATGTTGTGTGCTAACATCTGTGTTGCAGGAAGTTTTTGTTCTAACACTGTGTTGCAGGTCAGACTGGATCGATCGACCGAACCAGCGATTCAGTCGACCGAACATGAGCATAACAGAAAGCAAACAGTTCAGAACAGATCAAAGTCAAAGTTCGATCAAAGCTTGATCGGTCGACCGAATAGTAAGATCAGTCGACCGAACTTGATGACTCAGCAAAGCTAGCTCGTCAGCACCGATCAGCAAGCAAAGGAAATAAGCTGATCGGTCGACCGAACCTGGAGATAGGTCGACCGATCCAATCAACATTAATCGCGCATTAATTCAAGATTCTGGCAGACTTCGACGAACAAGGTAAAAGCTTGTTCGGTCGACCGATAAAAGGGTTCGGTCGACCGAACCATTGAAGGCCAGTTAATGCAGAATTTACGAGCTAGCGTCAGATTCCAGCTGTGGGTGATCGTAGCTGGTTCGGTCGACCGAACAGAGGGATCGGTCGACCAAACCTCAGTCCACCTATAAATTCAGACTCAAAGACAGAGACTAAAACATAACTTTCTGATCATAAGTTACTACTCTGCAAGCGACTCATCTTCAGTGCAAAGCTACGTCATTTGGAAGAACCGACCTAAGCTACATCTTCGATTCATTTGTCGGTATACTTGTTTTTTGGTTTATACTTAATTGCTAATAAGATAGTAGGTTTATTACTATCTTATTCTATTGTACTTGTACGATCTGCTTCTCTCCGAGGAGTTCGGAGAGAAGGGTTTTAGTGCTTTGCCCATCGGTGCGGTCAAGGACCGCGGGCCTTCGAGTAGGAGTCGAGTTAGGCTCCGAACGAAGTAAAACATTTGTGTCTCTATTTACTTTCCGCTGTGCACGACTTTGATTTAAATACGAAAAGAATAGTTTTTAAAAAGAAGCGATATTCACCCCCCCTCTATCGCGCTACTCGATCCTATCATCTGCAAGCAGTCTGGACATTGAAAAGCGGGCTGTCCTCATAGGAACCAGAACAATAAAGGTATATCTCATACTCTAGTAGTTGAAACATGTTTAGCGGTGTTATCTACCAGCACCTGGTGTGTAGATACGGGAGCCATTGATCATGTCTGCAATTCTTTGCAGGGGTTCCAGGAAACCCGGCGACTATTTGATGAGAGATAACTGTCTACATGGGCAATGCTACTAAGGTGGCGGCTGTTGCAGTGGGAGACATCTACTTATCATTTGATAGGAATAGAAATTTGATTTTAAGAAATTATCTTTATGTACCCAGTTTTAGAAAGAATTTAATTTCAGTTTCTAAACTGTATTTGGATGGATATTCAGTTTCCTTTAGTAACAATATCGTTATAAAGAGAAATAAGGTGATTATCTGTTCTGGTGCATTAGTTGACAATTTATACACTTTAAATCTAATTTCTCCCACAAAGCAAAATATGGAAATTAATAACACATCTTCTAACTCTAATAAGATAAAAGAACCTTCGGAAATGAACCAACCGTATCTTTGGCATCTAAGGCTTGGACATATTAACTTAAGTAGGATTCAAAGGCTTGTAGCCGATGGACTCTTGGGTTCATTAGAGTTGGAAAACTTTCCAACATGTGAATCTTGCTTGGAAGGTAAAATGACCAAGAGACCTTTTAAGGCCAAGGGGTATAGAGCCAAAGATGTGTTAGAACTGGTTCATTATGATTTGTGTGGTCCTATGTCTATCCAGGCAAGAGGTGGTTATGAATACTTCGTCTCCTTTATAGACGATTATTCAAGATACGGATACATTTACCTGATGCGTCGTAAGTCTGAAGGCTTTGACAAGTTTAAAGAATATAGGGCTGATGTGGAGAAACGTCTTGGTAAAAGTATCAAGACACTACGGTCTGATCGTGGTGGCGAATACCTCTTTGGAGAGTTTAGGAATTACTTATCAGAAGTCGAGATTCAATCCCAATTGTCTGCACCTGGTACACCCCAGCAGAATGGTGTGGCAGAACGAAGGAATATGACTCTTATGGAAATGGTTAGATCAATGATGAGTTATTCAGAATTACCAAATTCGTTTTGGGGATATGCTTTAGAAACAGCAGTGTACATTCTGAATATGGTACTTTCTAAAACAGTTCCTCCTACTCCCATGGAATTATGGAATGGTCGTAAGCCTAATCTGAATCATATCCGGATATGGGGTAGTCCAGCACATGTGCTGAAGGGAGATACTGACAAGTTGGAATCACGTACAGAAGTTTGTCTATTTGTGGGATATCCTAAGGGAACGAAAGGTGGTTTGTTTTATAATCCTAAAAATCAGAAGATCATTGTTAGCACCAATGCTCAATTTTTAGAAGAAGATTATGTAATGAACCATAAGCCCATGAGTGAAATAGTTCTAAAAGAAATTAGAGATGGCACATCTACTTTAGTACCAACAGTACAAGATGAAGTACCACAAGAAACTGCAACACGAGTCACACATGATACACAGCCAGA
This sequence comes from Zingiber officinale, assembly GCF_018446385.1. NCBI lineage: Eukaryota > Viridiplantae > Streptophyta > Magnoliopsida > Zingiberales > Zingiberaceae > Zingiber > Zingiber officinale. The sequence continues at coordinate 152,098,934 of NC_055989.1, forward strand.
GACAGTGCCTCGTCGTAGTAGGAGGGTTATGAGGCAACCTGAGAGATTCATGTTTTTGGGAGAGTCTTCGGACTTGATCCCAGGTAAACATGAACCTGATCCCCAAACATATGACGAAGCACTCCAAGATATAGATGCAGTATCTTGGCAAAAGGCAATGAATTCCGAAATAGAATCTATGTATTCTAATAAGGTCTGGGAGCTTGTAGAACCACCTGATGGTGTAAAAGCCATTGGATGAAAGTGGATCTACAAAAGGAAAAGAGGGATAGATGGAAAGGTAGAAACCTTCAAAGCAAGGCTTGTTGCGAAAGGGTATACTCAGAAAGAGGGAATCGATTATGTGGAGACTTTTTCACCGGTAGCCATGCTTAAATCTATCTGAATACTATTATCCATTGCCGCTCATATGGATTATGAGATTTGGCAAATGGATGTCAAGACAGCTTTCCTTAATGGAAGTTTTGAAGAAAACATCCATATGAAGCAACCAAAAGGGTTCATTGAAAAGGGCAAAGAGCATCTAGTGTGCAATCTCAATCAGTCCATTTATGGACTGAAGCAAGCTTCAAGATCTTGGAACATCTGGTTTAATGAAGTAATCCAATCATATAGATTTATTCAGTGTCTGAATGAGTCTTGTGAAGTGTAACAGAAATGTGGTGGTATTTCTTGTACTATACGTAGATGATATTTTGTTAATTGGCAACAATGTCAAGGTATTATCAGACGTAAGGGTATGGTTGTCCAGAAAATTTGATATGAAGGACTTAGGAGAATGTGCACATATTCTTGGGATCAAAGTTATAAGGGATCGCAAGAAAAGAATGTTATGTCTATCCCAAGTTTTATATATAGATACAATCCTTGCTCGTTTTAGCATGCAAAACTCCAAGAAAGGTTTCTTACCTTTTAGGCATGGAGTAGCTTTATCTAAAGAGATGTCTCCGAAGACAACAAAGGAGATAGAGGACATGAAGACAGTTCCTTATACCTCGGCTGTAGGAAGCCTTATGTATATAATGTTGTGTACGAGACCTTATATCTGTTTTGCCGTGGGCATAGTTAGCAGATATCAGAGTAACCCTGGACAAGGACATTGGACTGCAGTAAAGCATATATTAAAGTACTCGAGAAAGACTAGAGACTATATGCTAGTTTACCAGGTAGATGATTTGCTCCCTGTGAGTTACACGGATTCGGACTTCCAAACAGATAGGGACAATAGTAAGTCTACGTCAGGCTATGTGTTTACTCTAGGAGGTGGAGCCATAGCATGGAGGAGTGTTAAGCAAAAATGCGTCTCGGACTCAACCATGGAAGCTGAGTGTGTGGCAGCCTCTGAGACAGCCAAAGAAGTTGTATGGCTCAGGAACTTTCTAATGGACTTAGATGTGATTCCTGGTTTGCCCAAGATCATCACAATTTATTGTGATAATAGCGGTGCAGTTGCAAACTCGAAGGAACCACGAGCCCATAAAGCAAGTACCACCTGATACGAGACATCGTCAAGCGAGGAGAAGTTGTCGTCGCCAAGATTGAATCAGCAGATAACCTAGTAGATCCTTTCACTAAGGCCCTTCAGGCGAAAGCTTTTGATGACATGTGGAGGGGATGGGAATCAGATGTATGGCAACAAATATGACAGCTTAGCCTTTTATTATAAGTGGGAGATTGTTGGAGTGTATACTAAAAGCCTAGCTTTTGTAAATATTTATTTTTGAAATAAAAAGAATCGCATTGGTCAATATCTGTATTTATTTATTAAATGTATTTGTTTAATTAATTTATAAAGTAGATAACATGGAGTGTGGTGTCACACTGAGGAGATCATGTTGTCGGTTCTCTATAAATTATAAATAGTTGCTCACGACTAAGATGGAAAGGAACAAATCATCAGAATAGTCGTAGTGTAATTAAGTATTAGTTTATCTTGACTAATAAATTACACTGATACACTTTAAGTGTATTGAGTATGACCATTTAGGTATGTTCTTTTTGTACTGGCCTACTAAAAGAACTAGACCTTAGTTATTATGGAAGTGTGTGCTCTTAATCCTAATATAATAACAAGCACATATATTTAATATTTATTTCTTTGACTTATCAAAGGGTGAGGTTTAGCTCGATAAATCAATATGTCCGATAAGTTGGGAAATGATATTACTTATAGTGTGTGTTGTTAATTATAGAAGGAATCTGTGTCCTAGTTATCTAGGTTGAGAATGCCCCCAAGAGGAGCTCATAAGGATTGTCATGTTAAACCCTGCAGGTGGACTTAGTCCGACATGACAATGAAGTTGAGTGGTACTACTCTTGGAGCTAGATATTAATTAAATGAGTTGTCAGTAACTTACTTAATTAGTGGACATTCGTAATCTTAAACACAGGGAGACTAACACACTCATGATAAGAAGGAGCCCATAATGTAATTTGGGATTGGTGCGGTAGTGTGATAATAACTCTCTAGTGGAATGAGTTATTATCGATAAACTTGAGTTGTGTGTTCGGGGCAAACACGGGATACTCAAGCTCATCGGAAGGCTAAAACCAATTTCTCCTCTAGGTCCCTGTCGTAGCCTCATTATAGCCTAAAGTCCATCCAAATGTAAGGCTCTTCTTGGTGTCCAAGAAGTGGGCTGGTCCAATGCTTGGTGACCAAGCAAGGGTCGGCCACATCTGTTGGTGCAATATCCCTTAGGTCAAGGTTGACTGGTTTGACCAAGCTTGAGTGTTGGTCATAGTTTCGATGTTTGACAATACATGTAGACACATGGACAATGCAGGTGTAGTTGTTCATATGGGGAGATTCTGATCAGGGACTGATCAGTGTGAATGAAAAAGAGTCAAGTAGGTATACTTGACTGGAAGGAAACCCTGGTGAGTGAAGCCAGGTGAAAGTCCTAGTGATTGAAGCTAGGCAGATGGAAATCCTGGTGAGTGAAGCCAGGTGAAAGTCCTGGTGAGTGAAGCCAGGTGAAAGTCCTAGTGAGTGAAGCTAGGCAGATGGAAATCCTGGTGAGTGAAGCCAGGTGAAAGTCCTAGTGAGTGAAGCTAGGCAGATGGAAATCCTGGTGAGTGAAGCCAGGTGAAAGTCCTAGTGAGTGAAGCTAAGCAGATTGAAAACCCTAGTGAGTGAAGCTAGGTGAAAGTCCAAGTAGGTCAAGAGAGTGACCGGATACTTGGCATGAAAGAAAAGTCCAAGTGGGTCAAAGGGATTGACCGGACACTTGGTGAGGGAGTCCTAGCAGGTCAAGGGAGTGACTAGATGCTAGGCATGACGAACCAACAGGTTAAGGTTGACCGGATGTTGGTTTGGGAGGTTCGGGACTTGGTTTTGGGCAAAAACCAAGTGTTGGATCGATCCAGACCTTTCCCAGCGAACAGAAAGCCTCTGGATCGATCAGTGGATCGATCCAGAGGTCTCAATCGATCAGTGGATCGATTGGGACGCTGCTGCTTCGCGCGATAAGTGCTGGATCGATCCGTGGATCGATTCAGGCGTTCTTCCAGAGCACAGAGGCGCTCTGGATCGATCCGTGGATCGATCCAAAGCCTCCCCGATCGATTGGGAATAATCGAATCGATTGGGATCCGACCGTTGCGTCGTATTTGAGCCGCAGGCGAGCGTTGTCTTCGGCATCTCTTCACAGATTCATTTCAGATCTTCACCAGCTCCTCCACAGCTCTTCTCAAGCTCAAGATCGCCAGTTCTTGAAGGTTCTTGGAGGTTCTTCCAAGTCAAGAGGCGGATCAAAGCAAGGAGAAGAAACTAGGGTTAGGGTTTGTGCACTCATTGTAAGCTTGTAAGCTTGTATTTCTTTACTACCCTTTCTTCTTCTTGTATTGAGTCTTGTAGGGCTTCTCCGCCCTTGGTAGTTACCATAAAGGAGAGTTTCATTAGTGGAGGGTGCGTGTGTTGTGTGGATCCTTGGATTAGTCACCTCCCTTGGAGGTGGATACCAAGTAAAATCCAAGTGTTAGCGTGTTTGTATTTGTTTCTGTATTTTCCGCTACACATCTTCGAAGAAACAAGCAACGCCGAACACCGGGCACGCGACGAGCTATTCACCTCCCCCCCCTCTAGCTACTTTTGGTCCTAACAAGTGGTATCAGAGCAAGGTTGCTCTTCACCGGAATCACCGCCGGAAGGGGCAAACATAACAAGCAAAGCTAGAGGGTGAAGAAGTTGGAGCAAATTCATCAAAGTCAAAGAATTCAAGAAGCTCAACTTCAAGATGCAATTCCAAGATGGACTTGGATTTGATACAAGGGTGGCTCCACCATACACATCCACAAGCTTCGATTCTTGGAGATCAAGAATTGAAAATTTCTTGATGATGGAGATAGAGCAATGGTTTGCTCTAATGGAAGGTTCTAAGGCTCCAAGGAATTCAAAGGGCAAACTTCTCAAAAGGAGCAAATGGAGCCAATAACAAATCCAAAGATGTGAGGCCAATGACAAAGTGACCAAGCTTTTGGTCAATCTATTGCCGAGCAACATCTTGGAGAAAATTGGAGAATTTGAAGATGCAAAGGACTTATGGAGTAAATTGGCCAAGTTTCATGAAGAGATCTCCTCCACTGTACAAGAGCAAGAAGTATCCAGAGAGGGTGACTCTTTGGAGCAAGACCAAGAGGAGGACTCCGAGGTTGAGAGATGCTCAACCTCCGAAGAAGAAGTCCAAGAAGAAGCTTCATCCTCAAGGGAATGCATCGAAGGGAACAAGGAGGGAGCATACTCCTTGTTTCATATTCAAGATGATGAAGCCTCCACCTCTAGGATTGAGGGGGAGCGATCCTTGGTGACTCCGGATCAAGAAGAATGAGAAGCCTCTACATCTGGGTCAAGAGACGAAGAGGAGGAAGAAGATTCTACCTCCACAAGTCAAGAAAAATCAAATGGAGGGGAATCAAGGTCCGATCAAGAGGAAGCTTCCACCTCCGGATCCAAAGGAAAAGATGCCACCCCTACAAGCAAAGGTATAAATATTTCAATTAATAATAAAAATCATATTATATGCTTTGAATGTAGGGAACATGGGCACTACAAAAGTAAGTGCCCTAAATTGGCAAAGAAGAAGGGCCAAGTGACACCTAAGGGCAAGGAGAAGCCAAAGGAGACCATCCCCGGAACAGAGAAGAGCAAGGAGCACATTGTGTGCTTCTCTTGCAATCAAAAGGGGCATTACCGGAGTCAATGCCCTAAGGGGAAGAAGATGGTCAAGGCTCAAGGAGGAAGCTCAAGTAAAGGGGGAGCCTCTAAGGTAAAAAGGAAGGTAACTTTTATTGAGCCTATCCCTGTACATTATGGTAAAAAGCATGCTAGTTCTAACTTATATCATTTTAATGCTATTTACCATAAGAATAGAGAGCATGGTAAAATTAAGGAAAATAATGTAGCTTACCATGCTAAAACTACCACACCTAGGATTAGGAAGGTAGATAAAAATCTAGGCAATCACACTAAGGACCTTATCTACAAGCCTAGAAATAAAAATGCTCATAAATTTAATGGAAAACCAAAAACTAAGGACTTAGTGATAGAAAATCAAGTCTTGAGGTCAAGGCTTGATAAAATGGAAAAGACCCTAAAAAGGATGGAAAATATCCTAAAAGGGCAAAATGAGCATAGCCTAGGTCTAGGAGCACAAAGGTCATCTAATGGCCATAGGGGTTTGGGATACAAACCAAAGGCTAAGAAGGATGTAATCTCTTACCATAGGGTTCCATATAGTTATGGAACTAACCCTAGGTCTAGTGGTCAAGCCAAAAATACAAGGGAAGTTATCCCTAAAAGTATTTTTGCAACAAATGTGACTAAGACTTCTAAGAAGTCTAAGAAAGTCATAAAGAAGGTTACAAGCGAAGCAATCCCTAGAGTTGACCTAGAAAAAGTGACCAAGACTTCTAAGAAGCCAAACAAGGTCACTAGAAAGGTATCTAGGGAAGTTATCCCTAGTGAATACCTAGAGCATCCAAGGAGCACCAATAGGTTTTGGGTTCCTAGGAGCATTTTCTCTATCCCATAGATGGGTTAGAGAGTGTCAACTCTGAGAAGAAGGGTAGTTAACCCAACTTTGAAGAAATTGACACTCAAGGAGCATTTTCAAGGTTTTTGTTAACCTTTGAAAATGAAATGGATTTATTGTTACTCTTGGAAAGAGTAAAATGTGCTATAAAGGAAGAAATTTGAGATGACTTTAAATGGCACAAGAAATCAAGTGTTAAGAAATACCAAATTGGGACTTTGGTATTGTCTTAGGAATTTAAGGCAAATCTAAGCCTTAATTTAAAGTGATTACTCTTATGGGAAAATGAAATATGTCAACATTTGAGGAATGTTTTAAATTTTTAATTGGCATAATTAATTCAAGAGATTAAAGAAATGTCAAGTTGGGTTTTGGCATTTTCTTAAGGAATTTGGGCAATCTAGGGTTTATGCTTTAGGATTAGCTAAGGGTTAAGGATACTTAGATAGATAATCTAGATATATTTTAATTATGCTAAATCTTGCCATGTTTGGTTGCCCATTATATGTCATGACATCATGTTTCATTTGTGCATTCATGACTTATTATGAAAAAAAAAATTATTCAAAAATACCATGTCATGACATACATACATCATGTAGTTATAGGAAATTTTCTTCTGAAAATTATTTCTTTTTGATGTATGCCATAACATTATCATGCATTATGCTATTTCCTTAAAATTAAGGATAAATGGCAGTTATCATCAAGTGGTATACCAAATGACATCCTAGGTGGATGGTCAATATCCACAAGATGCCTAGATAGATATGCATGATCCCTAGAATAGGGCAAAACCAAAATCTCACATCTCACAAAGACCTATAAGATGACTTGTATGTGTTTTAGTGCACATTAGATACAAGTGAGATGTTAGGATGATGAACAAAACTCAATATATTGATTTGGTGCATTCTTTTGAGTTTTAAGTTCATCAAAACACATAGTTATGTGTTTTCCCATCATTGGGAAAGCTAATGTACAAGTCATGTGCATTAAGCCCAAGGAACATGGTGGGATATTGGTTTTGAAAATATTTTTAAAAAGGCTTTTGGAAAACCTTGGTGAAGGCTATCTTTTGATAGTAATCATCATTGAATAGTTAGACACAAACTTGAAGAAAACACTAAAGTTTTTGCAAGTTTTCAAGTTTGTGTCAATCTTTAAAAATATGAAGTATTTTCTTAGAAAACTATTTTTCCATGATAAATACCCTAAATAATGTCTACACAAATTTTTACGATTTTTGGAATGTTGTAGAATTTTCTAGGGGTTTCTGAAATTGGCTGAAATAGAATTTCAATATCAGGAACCTCAATCGATCGGTGGATCGATTGGGTGCCTCAATCGATCACCGATCGATTGAGAAGGCATTCTCGCGAAGAAGCTCATGGATCGATCATCCGATCGATCCAAGAAGACTGAATCGATCGGTGGATCGATTCGGTGATTCAATCGATTGGAACCCAACTCCAATCGATTGAAGATGCCGATTTTGGTGGGAAAGCTTATTTTCAGCATTTTGAACCTACTTTAGTCTAGGTAACCATTCCTAACCCCTCAAAATACATTTGTATACATAAAAAGGGTGTTTTCGTGTGGAAAACAAGGATGGATTGGTTAAGAAAGGCTAAGTTGAAGTTTAGAGTGAGGTTTGTTTCAAATTTTGAATATTTGAACCTCAAAGCTTCTAAATTTGGGTTTCCTAAAGGATTAGGGATTCCAAGTCATTGTTGGTGCAATGACAGAAGTTACCACCATGTCTTTAGGGGGAGGGACTCTTTAAAGGCATGAAAATTATTTTTCATGAACCTTGGAAGGTGGTTAACCTTCCGTTAAGTGGATAATGCTCAAGGATGGGTATTTGCCTACATTGAGGAAGAATGTAGGGTTAAGGATAAATGAAGAGTATGGGACCTTCATTTGGGTCATTAGACCATGTTAATGCTCCAGAGCGAGCATTATTTGAAAATGAAGGGAATGGGTCCTTCATTATCGTGTTGGTCACAACGAGTGAAGTTGTGAACAACGATGAGCAACTCTTCAGGGGGAGAGTTTTTCAACAATGGGGCATTTGTTGAAGTGTGCCCAAAATTGAGGCACGGGTTAATGTGTGCTCAAAGATGGGTTGATGTGTGCCAATAGGGGGAGAATGTGTGGTTTAAGTTAGGCCTTCATTACCTATGGGGGAGGTCATAGGGAGAGAATGAAGGGAACCAACATTCATACTTTGGCATGAATGGAGTTAAGGCTATGAGATTAGCTTAACTCAGAATGGTCCAAACTTAAAGGTATTGTCAAACATCAAAAAGGGGGAGATTGTTGGTGCAATATCCCTTAGGTCAAGGTTGACTGGTTTGACCAAGCTTGAGTGTTGGTCATAGTTTCGATGTTTGACAATACATGTAGACACATGGACAATGCAGGTGTAGTTGTTCATATAGGGAGATTCTGATCAGGGACTGATCAGTGTGAATGAAAAAGAGTCAAGTAGGTATACTTGACTGGAAGGAAACCCTGGTGAGTGAAGCCAGGTGAAAGTCCTAGTGAGTGAAGCTAGGCAGATGGAAATCCTGGTGAGTGAAGCCAGGTGAAAGTCCTGGTGAGTGAAGCCAGGTGAAAGTCCTAGTGAGTGAAGCTAGGCAGATGGAAATCCTGGTGAGTGAAGCCAGGTGAAAGTCCTAGTGAGACAGATGGAAATCCTGGTGAGTGAAGCCAGGTGAAAGTCCTAGTGAGTGAAGCTAGGCAGATTGAAAACCCTAGTGAGTGAAGCTAGGTGAAAGTCCAAGTAGGTCAAGAGAGTGACCGGATACTTGGCATGAAAGAAAAGTCCAAGTGGGTCAAAGGGATTGACCGGACACTTGGTGAGGGAGTCCTAGCAGGTCAAGGGAGTGACTAGATGCTAGGCATGACGAACCAACAGGTTAAGGTTGACCGGATGTTGGTTTGGGAGGTTCAGGACTTGGTTTTGGGCAAAAACCAAGTGCTGGATCGATCAGTGGATCGATCCAGACCTTTCCCAGCGAACAGAAAGCCTCTGGATCGATCAGTGGATCGATCCAGAGGTCTCAATCGATCAGTGGATCGATTGGGATGCTACTGCTTCACGCGATAAGCGCTGGATCGATCCGTGGATCGATCCAGGCGTTATTCCAGAGCACAAAGGCACTCTGGATCGATCCGTGGATCGATCCAAAGCCTCCCCGATCGATTGGGAATAATCGAATCGATTGAGATCCGACCGTTGCGTCGTATTTGAGTCGCAGGCGAGCGTTGTCTTCGGCTTCTCTTCACAGATTCATTTCAGATCTTCACCAGCTCCTCCACAGCTCTTCTCAAGCTCGAGATTGCCAGTTCTTGAAGGTTCTTGGAGGTTCTTCCAAGTCAAGAGGCGGATCAAAGCAAGGAGAAGAAACTAGGGTTAGGGTTTGTGCACTCATTGTAAGCTTGTATTTCTTTACTACCCTTTCTTCTTCTTGTATTGAGTCTTGTAGGGCTTCTCCACCCTTGGTAGTTACCATAAAGGAGAGTTTCATTAGTGGAGGGTGCGTGCGTTGTGTGAATCCTTGGATTAGTCACCTCCCTTGGAGGTGGATACCAAGTAAAATCCAAGTGTTAGCGTGTTTATATTTGTTTCTGTATTTTCCGCTGCACATCTTCGAAGAAACAAGCAACGCCGAACACCGGGCACGCGACGAGCTATTCACCCCCCCCCCCCCCCTAGCTACTTTTGGTCCTAACAACATCCTCTTTATAGGGGTTGACCCTATTGCTTGGTGACCAAGCATGTAGGGGCCGACCAAGATTAATTCAAATAGGAGGGGTGTTTTGAATTTTTTAAAATCTTCTCTTTGTAGAAAACTATAAGTTTTAAAAGAGAGTTTTAATTTTTAAAAAACTTTCCTTATTTGAATTTAGCCACATGTTTTAATAGAGAGTTTTAAAAGTTTTAAAACTTTCCTTTTTTTAACCATCCTCATGGTTTAAGAAAAAAAGGAAGATAAGTTTTAAAATTAAAATTTTCTATCATCATGTTAAAAAAGGAAATTTTGTAAGAGAAGTTTTAAATTTTAAAACATGGTTTTAATTTTTAGAACTTTTCTTTTTTTAACTCCTACTTTAGGAAAGAGAGCTTGTAAAATTTTATAAGAGTTTTTCTTATAAAATTTTATAAAAATATATTTCCTTTTTCCCCTTGATGAGGTGGCCGGCCACCTTGCTTGGTGCCCAAGCAAGTGGCCGGCCATATTAAATTAATTAAAATCATCACAAAATTAAAATTGGTGATTGATTCAATCAAGAGGAAAGAAAAGGAAAAAGAAAAACTCTTGGATGATTTTATTTTTTGTAAAAAGTTTTTCCTTATTTGCCTTGGGCAAGTAATATAAAAGAAGGGGTGAGGGGCTTCATGAGATACAACTCTTATTCTTTGACTTGGAGACTCTCTTGGTGGTCGGCCCCTCTCTCCCTCTCTTCTCCCTTTGCTCTCTTTTCTATTGTGGAGGTGTGGCCGAATATTACAAGGAGGAGAAGCTCTTTTAGGTGATGTTCATCTTGGAGGATCGTCGCCCACACGACGTCTAAGGAGAGGCGAGGAATACGATAGAAGATCTCGAGGTCATTAGCTTACAAAGAGAAGGTATAACTAGTAGTTTTCTTCCGCATCATACTAGTTATTTTCTTTGTAAGAATTCTAAATACAAGAGACAATTAGATCTAGTTTTTCAAATTTATTTTTCGAGTTTGTGTTTTCTTCTTTTTCGAATTTGTGATTCGATTGTTCTTTTTGGTTAACCTAGAGTTATTTAAGGAAATAAATATTAGCTTTCCTTAAAAGGCTTTGCCTAAGCGGTGATGGTTGCTCCCATATCCAAGAAGGTCATGTGCCTCGCCATGCAGTCCTGGAAGCCAATTTTGGAAATTAATATTTAATGGAATTAATAACATAGGTGGATTTGAATCAATAGTGTTAAGTTCCGCTTGCGATTCAAATCTAAACCATTAAGAACAGATAAGTTAAATTTGGAATCAATGATGTTAAGTTTCGTCTGCGATTCCTAATTTAACTTCTAAAGAACACAATAGGTTATTTAAGGAAAGGTTTGACACTTGTACAAAAATTTTTGTATAGTGGAACCGATACATTTTCCTAGGACTAACCAACAGCTGTAAGAGGCTTCTCCGCCTGAAAGAGATACTAGTGTGGTTCATTCCTTGGATTAACAACCTCCCCGATTATAACCAAGTAAAAATTTTTGTGTCTCTACCTTTTTAGTTCTTTCTTTAATTAATGCAAGTGTTCTTTTGAAAGTCCGAGAAGGGTAGTTTTGTTTTTTATTTGTGCAGGCTATTCAACCCCCCTTCTAGCAGGCCAACGCGTTCCAATAAGTGATATCAGAGTCAGGACGCTTCAGGAGGACTAATCGTTGATTGAAGCACCGAACAAATGGTCGGACCAAGCATATACCCACTGAAGTTCGAGGGGGAGTTCGGCAGCTGGAAAAAGCGAATGTAGGTATTTTCTAAATTGACTTTGATTTCAACTGTCAGATCCAACGTCAGCTGGGTACTTGATGAGGGGAGAGGTAGCAACCTTGAAGAGAACAAACATTGCTCAGCAACGGACTCTCGAGGAGACCCGGCGAGAGGTTGACCGCCTCCGAGATGAAAAGATCAAACTTGAATCTTTCCTACAAACGTCCAAGGTGAAACTTCAAGAAGCTTAGTCTGATCTCTCGGGAGCCTTGGCCGCCCTGGAAACTTATTAGGCAAGGGAAGCTGAGCGGCTGAGAGCACACTGAGAAGAATACTTGCGCTCTCCAGAATTCGGCACACAAGTGGGGGATCACTTCACTACATCCGTGACTTATGGGGCAGTAGGAGCGCTTACGCAACTTCATGAGGGAGGGTACCTATCCTCTATTCCTCCAAAGGATTTTCTAGATCACCGGCGCATCCTTAGAGAGATGCTCGATGATATGTTTGATGCCTTTAAATGAATTTTTGTGAGAATTGTATGACTACTTTAGTGTGTTATGATATTTGAATGTTATACCTTTTACTTGGTCATGACACAAGGGATCCTGAGCTGTTAAATCTCAGAACTGGGATGCGCATCTATACAGTCTGACATGGCTTTCCATGCCCGACCTGTCACATTTTCTTCTTACCCTTATGCTTTACAAAGTCTATCCTAGACCCGATAAGGTTGAAGATGGTTAGCGCTCCATGGGCGACTCAGTGGTCTACCCTGAGCATCTTGCAAATAATAGGCACCCGAGGTCAACTTTTTGACCACTTTGTATGGGTCATCCCACTGAGGTGACAACTTAGTCACCTCTCCTACGGGCTTCGTCCGCTTCCAAACTAGATCCCCTTCTCTAAAGAATCGGGGCACCACCCTTCTATCATAGTTTTGACGCGTCCTTTGTCAATACGCAACTAATCGAATAGCCACCCGTTCGCGAACTTCACTAATGAAATCCCGCTCCGCTAACCGTCGCTCAGTATTTCCCTGGTCATATAGCATTCTTCTGACCGAGGGCACCCTTACCTCGATAGGCACCACCGCCTCATTGTCGTACACCAGATGGAATAGGGTGAGGCCTGTGCTCTCTCGGGGAGTCATTCGATATGCCCAAAGGATACTGGGCAGCTCTTTCACCCAATCACCCCCAACATGTTCCAACTCGACCTTCAATCCTCTGACAATTTCTCTATTGGTGACCTCGGTCTAGCCATTGCTTTGAGGATAAGCTACAGACGTGAAAACTTGAGTTATGCCGAACTCCTGACACCAGGCTTGGATTTTGCACCCTTGAAATTGTCTTCTGTTGTCGGAAACTAACTTATGAGGAATCCAAAATCGGCAAAGGATGTTCTTCTATAGGAATTGGATAACTGCTTCCTCAGTGATCCTGGTCAGGGCTTCTGTCTCCACCCATTTGGAGAAATAATCTACTACCACAAGTATGTTGGGACTTTAAGCCGCAAAAACCATTTTTTTGCGTTGCGGAAACCTCGAAGTCTTACCATAGATCCGTGAGAAGATATATAAAAATAAATCATGTACAAGTTTCTAACCTAGATCTACCTTAGATCTACATGAACAAGAAGCGTTACCCTTGTTGCGAAGCCCTTCGCTTATCGCGCTCGTCCAAAAGGTTGCCGGATCTTGAGAGTGTCAAGCGTACACTCCTCTATACGTATCCACATGGACAAGAGAATGGAGAAAACACCTTAGAGTGTGCTAGCACCCCAAGGAGTCACGGCAATGGAGGAAGAGAGGGAGAGCAATAAAGAAGAGAGGAGGAAGAAGAAGCCTTGATTGCCTTGAATCAATGTGTGGCCGACCACATTATTACATGGAGTGTTTTATACCTCCATGTAATACCAAGAGTCATGACTCTTGGTCTTCCTCATGAGGTGGCACACAATGAGATGACTCTTGATGATGTGGAACACCATCATTGGTCGGCCCATGCCAAGTCACAAATGATGTGGCATTTGGTCAAGTCAAACTTGACCCTTCATCTTCCCTCTCAAGTCAAGTCAAACTTGACTCATTTATCTCCCATGGTTAATCAAATCTAACCATTGATTCAAGTCAATTTGATTTAATGAATCTCTATTCATTTAATTAAATTGATTCAATGTGTCATAATCTAAATTAGACTCATTGGACACATGAATCAAATTGAGTCCAACTCAATTAGTCTAATTTGGATTACTTTTAATCCAATTTGGTTCATCACATGAACCTAATCCTCTTGGTTCATCATATGAACCTATTCTCCATCTAATTACCTTTTGTGTGTGACCCTATAGGTTCTTGTAATGTTGGCAATGCTCCTAAACTCATTTAGAAACATAAGTAATGAACGGTATCTAGCAACAAATCATTACTGCTACTCGGAAAGCCTAGAGGTTCCACTGTACAAAAATTTTGTACAAAGGTCTGAACCTTTTCCTAGCTACCATGTGTTCTTTTAAATTAAATTTTGGATCGCCTGCGGGAATTAACACGTTTGATCCAAAACTTAATCTATTTGTTCTTTTAGGTTTTGACTTGGGTCTCCTGCGGAACTTAACACGTTCGACCCAAATCACCTTAAGTTATTAATTCTATTAAATATTATTTTCTATAATTGGTTCCCAGTACTGACGTGGCGAGGCACATGGCCTTCTTGGATATGGGAGCGACCACCACCGACTAGACAAAACCTTTTATGGAAAGCTAATATTTAATTTCCTAAAATAACTTTAGGTTAACCGAAAAGAACAATCAAATCACAAGGAAAAATAAAATAAAAGAACACAACATCGAAAAACATATTCGAAACACTAAAATCATATGCCTCTTGTATTTGGTATTATTTCCAAAAATAACTAGTATGATGCGGAAAGGAAAAATACTAGTTATACCTTTTAGAAAGACCTCTTGATCTTCTACCGTATTCCTCTTCTAACCTCGGACGTTGTGTGGGCAACGATCTTCCGAGATGAGAACCACCTTTCCACCTTCCTTCTTTCTTCTAGATTTCGGCCACAATAAACTCCTCCAAGAATGAAGAATTTCGGCCACCACCAATGCTCCAAGGGATGCTAGAGACGAGGCTTGCTTTCTCTCCTTCTTCTCCTTCCTTGATCCGGCCACAAACAAAAGCTCCACCAAGAGATGAGTTTCGGCCAACAAGAGGAGAGGAGAGAAATAGGGTCGACCACCTAAACCAAAGAGGAGAGGAAAGAAAAAGAATAGAAGTCCATCTCATGAAGGCTCCTCTACCTCCTCTTTTATAATCCTTGGTTTTGGCAAATAAGGAAACTTTAATAAAAATTTCCTTAATTCCTTTGCCATGAAAAAGAAAATTTAATTAATTAAAATCAAATTCCTCTTCTTAATCAACATGGCCGGCCACACAACAAACCTCCAATCAAATGAATATTTAATTCAATCAAGAATTAAAACCTTCCTAATTTGTTTCCGGAAATTTATAAAAATTTCTCCAATAATTTAATCCCTTCATGATTGGTTTATAAAAAGGAAATTTAATAAATTAAAATCTTTCTTTTAAACATGTGGATAAAAAGAAAATTATCTCTAAAAATTAAAATCTCTTTTAATCTACAAATAAGGAAAGATATCAAATCTTTTCTTAATCTTTTGTAGAAACTAATAAAAGAGAATTATTAATTTTTTTAAACTTTCTTTTAAATCATGAACATGGTTAAAAAGGAAAGTTTTTACCAAAATTAAAATCAACCTTTTAATCTACAAATAAGGAAAGAGATTTAGCTCTTCTCTTAATCTTTTGTAGAATCTTATAAAAGGAAAGATTTAAAATTTTAAACTCTCTTTTAAAACATGTTATCCACATAAGAAAAATTTTAAAAAATAAAAATCCTTTTTATTTTAATTTGGGTCGGCCACACCAAACTTGAACCCAAGCTAGGGTCGGCCACCTTGAAGCACCCATGAACCAAACTTTGGCCGGCCCTAGCTTGGTCTCCAAGCTAGCTTGGCCGGCCCCTTATGGGATGGGTAAGAAGGTGGGTATAGGTGAGTATAGTACTCTATAATTAAGAGGCTATGATAGGGACCGAGAGGAGGAATTGGTTTTGGTCTCCCAATAAAATTAAGCATCCCGTGTTCGCCCCGAACACACAACTTAATTTTATCAATAATAATTCATTCCACTAAAGAACTATTATTGAACTACCGCACCAATCCCAAATTACATTTTGGGCTCCTTCTTATTATGAGTGTGTTAGTCTCCCTGTGTTTAAGATAACAAATGTCCACTAATTTAGTAAGTTACTGACAACTCACTTAATTAATATCTAGCTCCAAGAGTAGTACCACTCAACTTCATCGTCATGTCGGACTAAGTCCACCTGCAGGGTTTAACATGACAATCCTTATGAGCTCCTCTTGGGGACATTCTCAACCTAGATTACTAGGACACAGTTTCCTTCTATAATCAACAACACACACTATAAGTGATATCATTTCTCAACTTATCGGGCTTATTGATTCATCGAACTAAATCTCACCCATTGATAAATTAAAGAAATAAATATTAAATATATGTGCTTGTTATTATATTAGGATTAAGAGCACATACTTCCATAATAACTGAGGTCTTTGTTCCTTTATAAAGTCAGTATAAAAGAAACGACCTCTAATGGTCCTAGTCAATACACTCTTAGTGTACTAGTGTAATTATATAGTTAAGATAAACTAACACCTAATTACACTACGACCTTCCAATGGTTTGTTCCTTTCCATCATGGTCGTGAGCTACTGTTTATAATTTATAAGGTACTGATAACATGATCCTCTGTGTGTGACACCACACACCATATTATCTACAATATAAATTAATTGAACAACTACATTTATCATAAATGTAGTCATTTGACCAATGTGATTCTTATTTCTAGATAAATGTTTATACCAAAAGCTAGGCTTTTAGTATACATCCTAACAATTACTACCCAAGTTACAAGAATGTTGAGATCCAACATCACTGATCCTGTCCGAATCGCTGAATCAGCGGACGCTGGGCACGTGGTGCTCTCCTTGTCGCTGACGTAGATCTTCGACCGGTCGGACGGCGCTCCGGCGAACCTGCAAAGAAGTCGGGCCGGGAAGGGGATCCCAGCGACGACCCCGATTATCAGAGAATGCATACCTCCGGTGAAGGCTGAGACCCTTTATATAGGGCTGGGAAGGGGCTCACGCACACATATCGAGGCGAATACGTGTCCTTAGCCCATACTTCAATATGGGCTTGTCAGAAAAGCTTACCTGACCCCTTACTGCTACAGTCTGAGCATGTCTTTGATGGGACAGCGGACCCCTGTCATAAGATCCTGCGTATGGCCTGCTCCTCGAACATACCCACTGTCAGAGGATGTTTCCTTGTCCTTTTGTCTCTTCTGTTCCCGCGCCGAGCGGCCATCCGCTCGGCAGACATAGGTCCGACCGGGCGTAGGTATCGGTCCGACCGGGTGCTCGGCTGAGAGTGTTCCACAGCAACGATGCTTTATGCTTGACCGAGCGGGCTATCCGCTCGGCCAGGTGACCCTTTTCACTATGAGCGTCGGAAACCCACCCATGATCGGGTTGTCTTCTGTCCGGCCCGGGAAGCTCCTGGCCGAATGTCAGTTCGGCGCAGCATCGTCCCGACACGCTTCCGTTCGGCCCGACACGCTTCCGTTCTGCCCGGCATCCTTCCGTTCGGCCCGGCACGCTTCCGTTCTGCCCGGTATCCTTCCGTTCGGCCCGGCATCCTTCCGTTCGGCCCGGCCTCCTCCGTTCGGCATGAACTTGGGGTTGACCTCCACGTGTCTCTGACCCTCCGCCCATGAGGGTCCCCCGTCCTTACCACCGGATCACATGCCTCCCCTTCAAGTCTAGTCGAAGGAGGCGCATAGTCCGACTGACTGGACGCCCGTAGTGCCGAGCGGCGCATCCAAGAAACCATCCTCCGCTTCTCCGCGTTAATCGCCTCTCATCCCACCTCTCTTGCGTTTTGCAAGGGATTTCTCACGAAGTATTTTGTATAGCTAGTCCGCTCAGCTGAATATATCTCGTTTCGTAAATGGGATTTTCGTCAGATGTTTACGGGGTACTCTTGGTAACCCGCCCGCTTACACACTTGGTCCGCCGGACTCGCTTAGTTGAATGCATGCATGGCTTTAACTGGAATTACCGCTAAATAGCATTACTTTCGGCCGGAGGGTTTATAGTCGCCGGTCCGACTCTCGATATTTAACGTCGGAGCTCGACGGTCTTCCGGCCGGAGGGTTTATAGTCGCCGGCGCGACTCTCGATTTTTAACGTCGGAGCTCGACGGTCTTCCGGCCGGAGGTTTTATAGTCGCCGGCGTGACTCGATTTTTAACGTCGAAGCTCGACGGTCTTTCGCTCGGAGGGTTTATAGTCGCCGGCTTGACTCTCGATTTTTAACGTCGGAGCTCGACGGTCTTCCGCTCGGATGGTTTATAGTCGCCGGCTCGACTCTCGATTTTTAATGTCGGAGCTCGACGGTCTTCCGCTCGGATGGTTTATAGTCGCCGGCTCGACTCTCGATTTTTAACGTCGAAGCTCGATGACCTTCCGCTCAGAGGGTTTATAGACGCCGGCTCGTCTCTCGATTTTTAACGTCGGAGCTCGACGGTCTTCCGCTCGAAGGGTTTATAGACGCCAGCTTGTCTCTCGATTTTTAACGTCGGAGCTCGACGGTCTTCCGCTCGGAGGGTTTATAGATGTCGGCTCGTCTCTCGATTTCTAACGTCGGAGCTCGACGGTCTTCCGCTACGAGGGTTTATAGACGCCGGCTCGTCTCTCAAATTTTAACGTCGGAGCTCGACGGTCTTCCGCTCGGAGGGTTTATAGACGCCGGCTCGTCTCTCGATTTTTAACGTCGGAGCTTGACGGTCTTCCGCTTGGAGGGTTTATAGACGCCGGTTCGTCTCTCAATTTTTAACGTCGGAGCTCGACGGCCTTCCGCTCGGAGGGTTTATAGACGCCGACTCGTCTCTCAATTTTTAACGTCAGAGCTCGACGGTCTTCTGCTCGGAGGGTTTATAGGCGGCTCGTCTCTCGATTTTTAACGTCGGGCTCGATGGTCTTCCGCTCGGAGGGTTTATAGGCACCGGCTCATCTCCATTTTAATGTCGGAGCTCGGCGGTCTTCGCTCGGAGGGTTTATAGACCGGCTCGTCTCTCGAATTTTAACGTCGGAGCTCGGCGGTCTTCCTTCGGAGGGTTTATAGGCGCCGACTCGTCTCTCGATTTTAACGTCGGAGCTCGACGATCTTCCGCTCGGAGGATTTATAGGCGCAGCTCGTCTCTCGATTTTTAATGTCGGAGCTCAGCGGTCTTCCGCTCGGAGGGTTTATAGGCGGCTCGTCTCTCGATTTTAACGTCGGAGCTCGGCGGTCTTCTACTCGGAGGGTTTATAGACGCGGCTCGTCTCTCGATTTTTAACGTCGGAGCTCGACGGTCTTCTGCTCGAAGGGTTTATAGACACCGGCTCGTCTCTCGATTTTTAACGTCGGAGCTCGACGGTCTTCCGCTCGGAGGGTTTATAGACGCCGATTCGTCTCTCGATTTTTATCGTCGAAGCTCGACGGTCTTCCGCTCGGAGGTTTTATAGACGCTGGTTCGTCTCTCGATTTTTAACGTCGGAGCTCGACGGTCTTCCACTCGGAGGGTTTATAGACGCCGGCTCGTCTCTCGATTTTTAACGTCGGAGCTCGACGGTCTTCCGCTCGGATGATTTATAGACGCCGGTTCGTCTCTCGATTTTTAACGTCGGAGCTCGACGGCCTTCAAGGCTAATTTCAACACGGTCCGAGCGGCACGTGGTCTTCGTGTAGTCGACCGTTCGGCCAATAATTCCAAAATGCGTTTTATCACTTTGCCCCCTGCATTAAAAGGACACAGGCGACCAAGACATACATAAAATGAATTACATCGGCGCACCTTTTACCCATCTCGGTACGGCTAGAGGTGGTTCGCTCGGCCATCCTCTTTCCCCTTGAATGCCGATCGGATCGTTATCTCGGCCCCTTGGTGAGATGTTCTCTGGTCGAAACTCGGCTTCCGCTCGGCCTCCTGACTCTGACGTCGCTTGTTGCTCCATCCGCTCGGCTTGCGCCTTCTGTTTCTGTTGCTCCACAAGCTTAACCGCTCTTGCCTCGATCAGAGTGTCGAGCTCCTCCGTGGAGTGCATCACTGTATGCGGTCGTCCAGCTTCGTACATTGCTTCCGCTCGGATGCAGGTGCGTTCCCACAAATGGCGCCAAATTGATCTTGTCCGAATCTCTAAATCAACGGACGTTGGCCACATGGTGCTCTCCTTGTCGCTGACGTAGATCTTCGGCCAGTCGGACGGCGCTCCGACGAACCTGCAAAGAAGTCGGGCCGGGAAGGGGTTCCCGGCGATGACCCTCCGACGCTCAAGTCAGGCAAGTGGACGACAAAGAAGTGGCTCCGATTATCAGAGAATGCATACCTCCGGTGAAGGCTGAGACCCTTTATATAGGGCTGGGAAGGGGCTCACGCACACATATCGAGGCGAATACGTGTCCTTAGCCCATACATCAATATGGGCTTGTCAGAAAAGTTTACCTGACCCCTTACTGCTACAGTCCGAGCACGTCTTTGATGGGACAACGGACCCCTGTCATAAGATCCTGCGTATGGCCTGCTCCTCGAACATACCCGCTGTCAGAGGATGTTTCCTTGTCCTTTTGTCTCTTCTGTTCCCACGCCGAGCGACCATCCGCTCGGCAGACATAGGTCCGACCAGGCGTAGGTATCGGTCCGACCGGGTGCTCGGCTGAGAGTGTTCCATAGCAACGATGCTTTATGCTTCAGCTGAGCGGGTTATCCGCTCGGCCAGGTGACCCTTTTCACTATGAGCGTCGGAAACCCGCCCATGATCGGGTTGTCTTCTGTCTGGCCTGGGAAGCTCCTGGCCGAATGTCAGTTCGGCGCAGCATGCTTCCGTTCGGCGCGGCATGCTTCCGTTCGGCCCGGCACGCTTCTGTTTTGCCCGGCATCCTTCCGTTCGGCCCGGCATCCTTCCGTTCGGCCCGACCTCTTCCGTTCGGCGCGAACTTGGGGTTAACCTCCACGTGTCTCTGACCCTCCGCCCATGAGGGTCCCCCGCCCTTACCACCGGATCAATCACCTTGTGACTACTAATTGTGACTCTCACAATATGTGACAATGTCTTTCTATCCTTGACATCTAGATTGATCAAATGAGGCATAGACTGTGTCATCCTCTAATCAATCTATATCTTGAACTCCAAGTAGACTCAATCTATATCTTGAACTCCAAGTAGACTCAATCTAAACAAATGAGCTCAATATCTCATATTGACTCATTTGGGCATGGTCATGCACTTAGTGGTCTCACTCTATCAAGAATGATGATGTCACTCCCATCATATAGGAGGGATAGATCACATCTACATCACTCACATCCCTCCTCATAATTTGTTACACACCCAGTAATCACCTTTATAGTCCACCCAGTTACGGGTGGCGTTTGACGAAGCCAAAGTATGCAACTCCTTATGTAGGGAACCATGGTGACTTCAGGTCCAAGGACTCATAGTCATACTAATAGTCACATGAGAAAGTATATGACACTCAAATAACGATCCATGATACTTTCTCATGGCAGGTCATTCAGTATACATTCTCCAATGCGTACCTATGTGTTAACTTGATATATCTATATCCATGACTTGTGAGATCAAGTCATCGAGTTGACCTACATGTTAGTCTCATCGCATTAACATTGTCCATCAATATTAATACTTGACTAGGAATGATTAAGAGTAGTGTTCTCTATATCATCTCACTATCGATTCAACCAATCGATTGATATATGATCCGGTGGTAAGGAAGGGGGACCCTCATGGGCGGAGGGTCAGAGACACGTGGAGGTCAACCCCAAGTTCGCGCCGATCAGAAGGATGCCGAGCCGAACGGAAGGATGCCGGGCAGAACGGAAGCGTGCGGGGCCTAACGGAAGCAAGCCGCGCCGAACGGAAGAATGCTGCGCCGAACTAACATTCGGCCAGGAGCTTCCCGGGCCGGACAGAAGACAACCCGATCATGGGTGGGTTTCCGACGCTCATAGTGAAAAGGGTCACCTGGCCGAGCGGATAGCCCGCTCGGTCGAAGCATAAAGCATCGTTGCTGTGGAACACTCTCAGCCGAGCACCCGGTCGGACCGATACCTACGCCCGGTCGGACCTATGTCTGCCGAGCGGATGGCCGCTCGGCGCGGGAACAGAAGAGACAAAAGGACAAGGAAACATCCTCTGACAGCGGGTATGTTCGAGGAGCAGGCCATACGCAGGATCTTATGACAGGGGTCCGCTGTCCCATCAAAGACGTGCTCGGACTGTAGCAGTAAGGGGTCAGGTAAACTTTTCTGACAAGCCCATATTGATGTATGGGCTAAGGACACGTATTCGCCTCGATATGTGTGCGTGAGCCCCTTCCCAGCCCTATATAAAGGGTCTCAGCCTTCACCTGAGGTATGCATTCTCTGATAATCGGAGCCACTTCTTTGTCGTCCACTTGCCTGACTTGAGCGTCGGAGGGTCGTCGCCGGGAACCCCTTCCCGGCCCGACTTCTTTGCAGGTTCGCCGGAGCGCCGTCCGACTGGCCGAAGATCTACGTCAGCGACAAGGAGAGCACCACGTGGCCAACGTCCGTTGATTCAGAGATTCGGACAGGATCAATTTGGCGCCGTCTGTGGGAACGCACCTGCATCCGAGTGGAAGCAATGGACGAAGCTGGACGACCGCATATGGTGATGCTCTCCACGGAGGAGCTCGACGCTCTGATCGAGGCAAGCGGATGGAGCAACAAGCGACGTCAGAGTCAGGAGGCCGAGTGGAAGCCGAGTTTCGACCGGAGAATATCTCACCAAGGGGCCGAGATAACGATCCGATCGGTATTCAAGGGGAAAGAGGATGGCCGAGCGAACCACCTCCAGCCGTACCGAGTTGGGTGAAATGTGCGCTGATGTAATTCATTTTATGTATGTCTTGGTCGTCTGTGTCCTTTTAATGCAGGAGGCAAAGTGATAAAACGCATTTTGGAATTATTGGCCGAACTGCCGACTACACGAAGACCACGTGCCGCTCGGACCGTGTTGAAATTAGCCTTGAAGGCCGTCGAGCTCCGACGTTAAAAATCGAGAGACGAGCTGACGTCTATAAATCATCCGAGCGAAAGACCGTCGAGCTCCGACGTTAAAAATCGAGAGAAGAGCCGGCATCTATAAACCCTCCGAGCGGAAGACCGTCGAGTTTCGACGTTAAAAATCAAGAGACGAACCGGCGACTATAAACCCTCCGAGCGGAAGACCGTCGAGCTCCGACGTTAAGAGTCGAGCCGATGTCTATAAAACCTCCGGCGGAAGACCGTCGAGCTCCGACCATAAACATCGAGACGAACGGCGTCTATAAACCCTCCGGCGGAAGACCATCGAGCTCCGGCGTTAAAAATCGGGCAGGCGTCTATAAACCCTCCGGAAGACCGTCGAGCTCAGGAAATAGAGACGAGCAGGCGTCTATAAACCCTCCGGTGGAAGACCGTCGAGCTCCGGCGTTATAAATCGAGAGGCGAACCGACGTCTATAAACCCTCCGGCGGAAGACCGTCGAGCTCCGACATTAAAAATCGAGAGACAAGCGTCTATAAACCCTCCGGAAGACCGCCGAGCTCCGGCGTTAAAAATTGAGAGAGCGAGCGTCTATAAACCCTCCGAGAGGAAGACCGTCGAGCTCCGACGTTAAAAATAGAGACGAGCCGTCTATAAACCCTCCGGCGGAAGACCGTCGAGCTCCGACGTAAAAATCGAGAGACGAGCCGGCGTCTATAAACCCTCAGGTGGAAGACCGTCGAGCTCCGGCGTTAAAAATCGAGGGACGTATAAACCCCCTTGACGGAAGACCGTCGAGCTCCGGCGTTAAAATTCGAGGCAGGCGTCTATACCCTCCGAGGCCGTCGAGCCGACGTTAAAATCGAGGCAGGCGTCTATAAACCCTCGGCGGAAGACCGTCGAGCTCGGACGTTAAAATCGAGCGGCGTCTATAAACCCTCCGGCGGAGAAGGGAGACGAGCCGGCGTTATCGAGCCGGCGACTATAATCCATCCGAGCGGAAGACCGTCGAGCTCCGACGTTAAAAATCGAGAGTCGAGTCGGCGACTATAAACCCTCCAAGCGGAAGACCGTCGAGCTCCGACGTTAAAAATCGAGTCGCGCCGGCAACTATAAACCCTTCGGCTGGAAGACCGTCGAGCTTCGACGTTAAAAATCGAGAGTCGCGCCCGCAACTATAAACCCTCCGGCCTGAAGACCGTTGAGCTCCGACGTTAAATATCGAGAGTCGGACCGGCGACTATAAACCCTCCGGCCGGAAGTAATGCTGTTTAGCGGTAATTCCAGTTAAAGCCATGCATGTATTCAACTAAGCGAGTCCGGCGGACCAAGTGTGTAAGCGGGCGGGTTACCAAGAGTACCCCGTAAACATCTGACGAAAATCCCATTTACGAAACGAGATATATTCAGCCGAGCGGACTAGCTATACAAAATACTTCGTGAGAAATCCCTTGCAAAAAGCAAGAGAGGTGGGATGAGAGGCGATTAACGAGGAGAAGCGGAGGATGGTTTCTTGGATGCGCCGCTCGGCACTACGGTCGTCCAGTCAGTCGGACTATGCGCCTCCTTCGACTAGACTTGAAGGGGAGGCATGTGATCCGGTGGTAAGGATGGGGGACCCTCATGGGCGGAGGGTCAGAGACACGTGGAGGTCAACCCCAAGTTCGCGCCGAACGGAGGAGGCCGGGCCGAACGGAAGGATGCCGGGCCGAACGGAAGGATGCCGGGCAGAACGGAAGCGTGCCGGGCCGAACGGAAGGATGTCGGGCAGAACGGAAGTGTGTCGGGCCGAACGGAAGCGTGTCGGGCCGATGTTGCGCCGAACTGACATTCGGCCAGGAGCTTCCCGGGCCGGACAGAAGACAACCCGATCATGGGCGGGTTTCCGACGCTCATAATGAAAAGGGTCACCTGGCCGAGCGGATAGCCCGCTCGGTCGAAGCATAAAGCATCGTTGCTGTGGAACACTCTAAGCCGAGCACCCGGTCGGACCGATACCTACGCCCGGTCGGACCTATGTCTGCTGAGCGGATGGCCGCTCGGCGCGGGAACAGAAGAGACAAAAGGACAAGGAAACATCCTCTGACAGCGGGTATGTTCGAGGAGCAGGCCATACGCAGGATCTTATGACAGGGGTCCGCTGTCCCATCAAAGACATGCTCAGACTGTAGCAGTAAGGGGTCAGGTAAGCTTTTCTGACAAGCCCATATTGAAGTATGGGCTAAGGACACGTATTCGCCTCGATATGTGTGCGTGAGCCCCTTCCCAACCCTATATAAAGGGTCTCAGCCTTCACCGGAGGTATGCATTCTTTGATAATCGAAGCCACTTCTTTGTCGTCCACTTGCCTGACTTGAGCGTCGGAGGGTCGTCCCCGGGAACCCCTTCCCGGCCCGACTTCTTTGCAGGTTCGCCGGAGCGCCGTCCGAATGGCCGAAGATCTACGTCAGCGAAAAGGAGAGCACCACGTGGCCAACGTCCGTTGATTCAGAGATTCGGACAGGATCAATTTGGCGCCGTCTGTGGGAACGCACCTGCATCCGAGCGGAAGCAATGGACGAAGCTGGACGACCGCATATGGTGATGCTCTCCACGGAGGAGCTCGACGCTCTGATCGATGCAAGAGCGGTTAAGCTTGTGGAGCAACAGAAACAGAAGGCACAACCCGAGCGGATGGAGCAACAAGGGACGTCATAGTCAGGAGGCCGAGCGGAAGCCGAGTTTCGACCGGAGAACATCTCACCAAGGGGCCGAGATAACGATCCGATCGGTATTCAAGGGGAAAGAGGATGACCGAGCAAACCACCTCCAGCCGTACCGAGTTGGGTGAAAGGTGCGCCGATGTAATTCATTTTATGTATGTCTTGGTCGTCTGTGTCCTTTTAATGCAGGAGGCAAAGTGATAAAACGCATTTTGGAATTATTGGCCGAACTGCCGACTACACGAAGACCACGTGCCGCTCGGACCGTGTTGAAATTAGCCTTGAAGGCCGTCGAGCTCCGACGTTAAAAATCGAGAGACGAGCCGACGTCTATAAATCATCCGAGCGAAAGACCGTCGAGCTCCGACGTTAAAAATCGAGAGAAGAGCCGGCGTCTATAAACCCTCCGAGCGGAAGACCGTCGAGTTTCGACGTTAAAAATCAAGAGACGAACCGACGACTATAAACCCTCCGAGCGGAAGACCGTCGAGCTCCGACGTTAAAAATCGAGAGACGAACCGGCGTCTATAAAACCTCCGAGCGGAAGACCGTCGAGCTCCGACCATAAACATCGAGAGACGAACCGGCGTCTATAAACCCTCCGAGCGGAAGACCATCGAGCTCCGACGTTAAAAATCGAGAGACGGGCCGGCGTCTATAAACCCTCCGAGCAGAAGACCGTCGAGCTCCGACGTTAAAAATCGAGAGACAAGCCGGCGTCTATAAACCCTCCGAGTGGAAGACCATCGAGCTCCGACGTTATAAATCGAGAGACGAACCGACGTCTATAAACCCTCCGAGCGGAAGACCGTCGAGCTCCGACATTAAAAATCGAGAGACGAGCCGGCGTCTATAAACCCTCCGGCCAGACGAAGGCAGTTAAAATTGAGAGACGGGCAGGCGTCTATAAACCCTCCGAGAGGAAGACCGTCGAGCTCGTTAAAAATCGAGAGACGAGGCGTCTATAAACCCTCCGGCGGAAGACCGTCGAGCTCAGGCGTTAAAATCGAGAGGCGAGCCGCGCCTATAAACCCTCGAGTGGAAGACCGTCGAGCTCCGACGTTAAAATCGAGAGACGCGTCTATAAACCCCCTTGACGGAAGACCGTCGAGCTCCGGCGTTAAAATTCGAGACGAGGCGTCTATAAACCCTCCGAGCCAAGACCGTCGAGCTTGCGTTAAAATCGAGGCGAGGCGGTATAAACCCTCCGAGCGGAAGACCGTCGAGCTCCGACGTTAAAAATCGATAGACGAGCCGGCGTCTATAAACCCTCCGAGCGGAAGGCCGTCGAGCTCCGACGTTAAAAATCGAGAGTCGAGCCGGCGACTATAATCCATCCGAGCGGAAGACCGTCGAGCTTCGACGTTAAAAATCGAGAGTCGAGCCGGCGACTATAAACCATCCAAGCGGAAGACCGTCGAGCTCCGACGTTAAAAATCGAGAGTCGAGTCGGCGACTATAAACCCTCCAAGCGGAAGACCGTCGAGCTCCGACGTTAAAAATCGAGTCTTCCAGAATAAAAATCGAGCCCTCCGACGCTCAAGTCAAGTACTTTTTCCCCAGAAGAATATTGTACGAAGGAAGAAGAAAAGTAGACAAGTGTGTGAGTGAGTGTACCTTCGCAAGGGAGAGGACACCCCTTTTTTATATGATAGCGTGTACCTTCTGGAGACTGGCCCCTGTCAGAGGATGTCGAGTGTCAGAACTTGTCGAGTGGTGGAGGGCATGTGGTCTTCTCCTGTAGACTAGAGGAAGGTTCTACTTACAGATGATCCCAACTGCTGGAATATTCCCTGACATATAGCAGATATTCTCTGACAGGTGGTTACGATTCTCTGACCTGTTGTCGCGTAGCGCCTTCTATCCTGCCTAGGTGTGATTGAAACAACCCTGGTCGGTCTGTTGAGTGCTGATAAACAGACTGGTCAGACGGAGGGGCGTGATCAAAGTCCCCTTCTGCCGGCCTTTATGATTCTAACCCCACCGAGGATGATAAGTTTGCTTACATAGGCTAGCTTGACAACCCATGATCGGTAAAGCCAGGCCGGGTTTGTTCCTGACCTCACCTCCTGTCGCAGACCTGGTTTCCCGACCGGTAGACCCCGCTCTGCTTTATACACCGGATGGGCCCGGGTGGTCCCCCTCCGGATATTGACTGTCACATCCCGTTGATTTCTGACTATCACATCCCCTTGACTTCTGACTGCCACATCCCCTTAATTTCTGACTGTCACGTCCCCTTGACTAGCCCCTACCATTATGCACCGTATCAGTAGTTATTGGACTCTGTGGTTGTTTTGATGTGATCAACTAAGTTAGGTTGGATCCTATTTTATTTTAATCCCTGTGTCTATTTTATTTTATTTATTTATTTGATTTTAATTTAACAAATAAATTAAACTAATTAAATTAAATTTCATTATTATAATCAATAGATTGATATATGAACTCAACTTAACTAATAAATCATTCTAATTTCATCAATCAAATATTAATAAAAAGTTTGATTAAATTGGTAATATATGAAATTAAATGATTTTATATGAATTTAATTTGTTCAATTTTAATGATATATTTTTTATTTATTTAAAAAAGTTTGATTTATTTTATTCTGTATGTACCGGTTGCTCACCCATTAAAATTTCATATCTTAAAACATTTTTGAATAATTTTGATCAGTCAAAATAGCAATACAATTATAATAAGTTTAAGAACGAATATTAAGGAGTATTATAAGTGAGATTTTTTTTTATTATATGAATAATTAGGATTTTTTTTATTTTGTACAATTAAAATAAAATTATTTTCTCAATATTTCAATAATGATAAATAAGATTTTGAAAGATATTTTGAAAAAAAAAAAAAAAGTGAAGGGAACCGAATGCTGATTTATCACGTCAATCCTTCCCACGTGACATCCATTAGATTCACGATGATCTCAGCCGTTACTAACTCATCCACGCTCACCCGTTTATTTCTCCAGTGGCCGGCCGCTGCCCTTCGATTTGCTTAGGGTTTCCTTTCTCCGTCGTCGTCTCTTCGATTCCCTCTCGATCTTCGCCGGATCTTCGCCGGATCTTTGCTGGTTGCTTCTCAACACCATTCTCTCCCTTATTTTTGGATCGGATCTTGCTGATTTGGCTTTTTTTTGGCAGATGGTGAAGCTCCAAAAACCGAAGAAGAAGAAGCAGGGAACCGCATCCCTGACCCCGTCAAAGAAGATCAAGAAGAAGGAGAAGAAGAACGAGGATCAGAAGCCGAAGGCGAAGGAGAATAATCGCCCAGCATCCTCGCCGCCGGATGCGGCAGGGACTTCCGTTGCCAACACAAGCAGGGCGGCGGGCAATGGGAAGAACAAAGAACCCTCCGCCGCGACGCCGGCCGAGAAGAGCTCGGGATTTATCTTTATGTGCAGCGGGAAGACGAAGCCCGAGTGCTTCAGATTCCAGGTATTTGGACTTCCCGCTGGAAAGAAGGAGGCTGTCGAGAAGATCAAGCCAGGCACCAAACTGTTCCTCTATGATTTCCAACTGAAGCTTCTGTATGGGGTTTATAAAGCTTCCTGCCAGGGCGGAATGAACCTGTCTCCCGAAGCTTTCAGAGGAGCCTTCCCAGCACAGGTAACTAAAGTCGTGTAATTCTTAGGTGCATTACTTCTTGATTATTATTATTTTTCGCAGCACTGTTTATTTGCTAAATGCATGCTTATTGATACACAACACCGATTAGCAGAATATTGATGACAGTGAACTTGCTTATCAGATAATGAAGATGAATATCATTCGTGCTGCACTATTTTTGTCCATTAAAATTTTATGGTTAGTATAAGATGAGACCTGCAAGTATGATAGAATCAATGGAAATCATAGATTCATCCATTAAAATAAGTAGATAGCAATGTTAGGATATAGAAATAGCACAATGGCATGTGCCTGTTGCTCAAATTCCTTTTATAAATGTTTTTTTTTTTGCTAGAGGTTGGCAGGATATCTGTTTTTTTTCCCTCAGCATGTTGGTGATTAAAAAAAGAAACAACAATACCTTAGGTTTGCATAATTTTTAGCAGTAGAGTTTATTTAAGATTAATAATACATTTGATTTTGGTCTTCATTGTCTGATGGAGTTGGAAGCTACAGTTAGAAGCAATTAACAAGATTTTAAGCATATGCATGCCTTGTAATGTTGAACCATTGCATAATTCATATGCAGTCTGCAAACATATGTTGGTTTACTTAAAATGATAGTATTAGTTATGTCGACAGTAATGCAAATGTGTCAAACAGAAAACATGAGTTTGCCTCTACTATATAGTCATCCACTTATTTAATCTAAGCAACAATTTACTGAGAACTTACTTATCTCACTTAGAATTATTCTCACTTAATCGTTCTAACCAATTCATAAAAATATATTATATATGAATCCAAGCAAAGCAATTGTTACAATCATAATATAAAAGTCACATGTTGACCTAAGCAAGATTAATATAATGATTGGGATTATAATAAGTTTAAGGTGGCTTTAGTTTATATGATCCTTTTGTAGTCTTAAGCAAATCTCATGCATCGTCATTGCACAAGGTCTTGTGGGCAGATAAAAAGGCTTAAGTGAATGCTTTATAAAACTATTTTAGTTAATCTACTATTTCAGGAGTGTCTTGGTTTATAATTTTTGTAGGTTTAGCTAACAACATAATTGCGGACTAGAGAGGTCTTTATGTGAGGGACTCTCTGGAGTTTATCGGTTTAGTGGCAGTGTTTGTACCATGCCTATTTACAGAATCTTAACTAATATAGCAATTTGATTGGTATTTCTGATTCCTTTCGCACCTCTTCCATTTATTTGTTAGTTTTTCATTAGGTGATATAAGTGCCTTGATTTTACCCCATCTCTTATTTACCTCTTTCTCTTCTCTCTTGAGCTGTTGATTTGTACCCAATTCCTCTGTAAGTAGCCACACTAGTTTCACTCAGAGAGCATCATGTTCACGAATACCAAACGTCACAACCCCTTCAAAAAGTCCTAACAATATTTGATAAACAAGCTTTATCAACTATGGTGTTGACCTAGCTATCTTGTTTATCACTCGGTTGATTTCAATTTCAAAAGATAAGTTTGTCGCTGTCTATCTTGAGCTATCTCCTTTTATTGCTTCAGGCAGATGACAGAAGCTGCAAAAAACTAATAAATTTCTTCTCTATCATCTTCTCTTATACTTTTTGAGTAATTTGAAATTTTACTATTCTCTTCCCATTCTTAATTCACTGTCAGAGTAGGCACTCAAAAAATCTTATTCTCTCTCTTTTTTCTATGTAGCCCTTCTTAATTTGTCACTTAATCTTTACAAACTTCAGTATCGTATTGTATGCAGCTAAGGAAGAAAGACAATATCAACTCTTTTGAAAATTGGAAGCTCTTGTTAAGATCATCAAGTTCAATCAAATATGTTGCAACATATAGGTTTCTCAGTCATTGCATCAATTTTGTATCATTGCCATTCTCGTTGAGATTTTTTTGTATGACATTACGATTTTGTATTGTGGGAACTTGTTTTGTGTAAGTTGGACATCGGCTAATAGTTACACTCTATCTTATGGGGGAGTGTTAGAGTTGATAGCTTTATCAATGTAGGTTTAGTTCTCTATCAGTGTTCTACAAAAAAGTAGTCCAACGGGTTGCATTTACCAATATCATAATGTTTGCTATAGACATGATTAAAATAATAGTACATGATTAAATGGAAATAATTTTTATATTTTTATATACAAATAGTTTTGAAACTATTGATTTTCTATGTTAAAAGAAAATTAATTATTCCAAAATGAGTTTTCAATTATGAATATTCAAGACTTGGATGTAAAGTTATTTTTTTCAAAATTTGTTTCATGGGGAAATATTTTCCTATCAATGTATAAATACATGAATTATACTAAGCCTTTTTTTCCAATGTCGAACTCATGCAATAATGAAGTTTTAGGGAAAAGAGAGATGAATGGGCTGAAATCTTACGGAGCTGTGAGTATACGAATGTGACAGAGTGGTGGGGGGATCTTGAATGCTTTAATATCTATAAAAGGTAGAAAAAAGGTCAATTGCATTTTTATCTGTCAGTTGGGTAAATCTTCAAAGATTTGTTCCTCGATGCACTACCCAATATTAAACATAGCCAACAAAACCCACTTCAAAATGAGTGATCCACGTATTGGGCCACCTATTTTTCCTTATATGACCCAATGGTACTTCTAAGAGTTAGCAGTTATCTCTGGAATTTTTTGATATAACCACTGCAGTAGTTGATGTGTTAATACATGCTGACATCTCAATTTCAGTCTTGCTATAATTGCCTTTCTTGGCTCAATTTTATGAGGCATTCTAGTTCTTATTATGTTTGAAAGTTATCAATTGATATTATAGTTTGTTACTACACGTTTGTTTACTTTGTTTGTGTTTCTTTGTTAAGGTAGACTATGAAGCTTTAAAGCATCCACACTAGCTTCCTTATCCAAAATGCATAATTTAGGATAAAAAAAATTACTTTACGCAATTTGAATATCCATTTTTCACTACACCATATGTCAACTTCCTTATTTTCTCTCTCTCCTCTGTAATGTTTAGGGAATGTAATCCATTCTCTAAATTTAGAGAAATACTATTCATAAATGCAAAATTTAGGGAATGAATAAGGTAGCTGATGCAAAAATATTTTAGCTACCCTATCCAAAATTTAGGGTAAAATCTTTGGATAGGGTAACTGATGTGGATGCTCTTAGTTTTCATGCTTGCAATTTCTAGAAGATGGCCATGGAAAATCTTGAAATCACTAACGTTAAGCTTTCTGTGAACAATCAAATTTTATTGTTATATAATCTTTTCTTTATCATGATATTGCCAACTTAATGACCTCTCGCGGAACTTTTAGTTGATGCATCACCATCCATCTAATGAGCACATATCTATTGCGTCATAATTTCTTTGACATAGGTGAAGTTCAAGGTTTATAGGGACTGCATACCACTTACTGAGACTACATTTAAACCAGCTATTATAGAAAATTATGACAAGGGCAAATTTACTCCCGAGCTTAATTCAAAACAGGTACTTGGAGTTCTTAGCTTCGTTTCAGTCATATTACCAAGATTGCTTTTTTTAATTTAAATTTATCATCTTCATATCATGCCAATCAAAATGTAGGTTCATAAATTGCTAGCGTTGTTTAATCCTGCAAATGAGGCATCACAGCCGGTCCCTCTCCAGAATGTGTCATCATCCACCAAACATGGGGGTGGGCATATCATGTCAACCAAATATAACAAAGATCGTCTGCATCAATCTCATTTGCCCCTTGAGGATCAACATAGGTTGGGCCATGTGCCCCAAATTGCACCTATCACACATCTGCCGCTTGAAAATACCCATAGGTTGGGTCAGCTACCGCTTGTCACACCTCATTTGTCGTTTGAGGATTCACATAGGTCCGGTCATTTGACACATGGGCCACCTCATTTGCCCATAGAGGATCCTTTAAGGTTGGGTCATTTGACACATGGCTCACCTCATTTACCTGCGGAGGATCCATTAAGGTTGGGCCATCTTCCACATGTAACACCGGTGGAGTTGAGATATATTCGCCAAGCTCGTGCAAGTGATTCCTATGCTTATTCTGTAGAAGATCCCTCTCTAATACCTCCAGCCACTCAACATCCAGTTGAAGCTACACGAGCATACTATGTTGAAAATCCTAGTCGGGGTGAACGGTATGTAATTTTCATTATTTCTTT
This sequence comes from Zingiber officinale, assembly GCF_018446385.1. NCBI lineage: Eukaryota > Viridiplantae > Streptophyta > Magnoliopsida > Zingiberales > Zingiberaceae > Zingiber > Zingiber officinale. The sequence goes on from NC_055989.1 coordinate 152,132,152, forward strand.
CTGCTTCTTTAGGTCCACCGCAATTCATTATGTCTATATGTGTATTGCTGGTGTGTTTGATTTGCAGACTAGCTATTTTGCTTATGAAATCTTATGGATTGGCTATTTTTATGATTGAGTACAAATTGAATATGGACTCTCTCTCTCTCTATTTGTTTTTCCTTTTACCATTCCTAAGGATACATATTGGTAGAATATTTTATTTTCCTATGAATACATACTTCGAACTAACTGGAGCTAGGTGATTAAGCAGGTCTAATGAACCAAGTAGGACTAGATGGGTGTTTGAGTGAGTTGGATTGGTCAACAGTCTGAATGGATGAGTAATGAGTTGGATGAGTCGAATGAGACTGCACATGCCAAGTGAGTTGGTAAACTAAGTGAATCGAACAAACTAACTGGATTACATGGAATGGATGGATCAAGCAAGCTTGGTCAAGTGAATTAGGCAAGACGACTGAGTCATGTGGGCCATGCAAGCTAGGGCTGGGCAAAAAATTGACACCTAATTTGGGTTCTTATGGAGTTTTTTGAGTTTTGATATAAACTCAGAAAGATCAACTTAATCTAGTTTTAATTATTAGTAGTAGGTAGGATTGAAGGGGCGTCAAGTGGGTTTGACAGATTAGGCATTTAGATATGCTGGACAAGTCAGGTAGAACAATAGATTGAATGGGACATGTGGATCAACATAACTGAGCCAGTTAGGTGGATTGGGCATGTTGAGCATGTGTGGAGGATCGAGTGGGCCTGAGTGCTGTAAATGAACCGAAGGTTCTTAAACAAGCTTGTTGTTTGGCTTAGTAAGAACTTGTTTATGTTTGTTCAATGCACACAAGATCAATTGAATAAATAAACTTGACAACTCATTAAATTAAACAAACAAGCTTGAACACGTGTTCAACTCATTAATGATAACTACGTTCGTGAATAATATTTTTAAACCATGTTCATTAATAAAACTCTTATCAATATGTTAAATAAACAAAGAAACTTTCAAAATGAACAAACAAGTTTGTATTATCAAGCTTATCTATTATTTGCAAAATTAACCAAACATGTGACTGGGAAGAAACCATCTATTCTATTATATTTTATGAACTGAATTAATAACTTGTATACTTATTTTCCATTCTTGCTCTTTCATTTCCTAGGAATAATTGTTCAATTCTTTGTCAATTATTCCATGAACCTTACTTGTTCTATCTGCTTTTGATGCAACACCAACATATAACTTTCACATAGCATTGACATCGAAATTGGTACCCATGAGGATAATTTTTTATAAAACTGAAAAATCAAATTGTACAAAGGATCCCAGCCTCTTTTGTTAACAAAATAAAACCAATCCTCCTAAGACAAAGGTTAACTTATTGTAACAAATATGTTTAACTTTTAAAAACTTAAATAACCTTTTAACAGTTTAACAAACCTATGAAATTTTAAAATAAAAATTTGTTAAAATAAACCCTAAGACTAAGCCCTAAATTTTAAACCACATCTTTTTCCCAAAAGGAGGATTCAATTTCATGTGAGTTACTAGTCTCTTTCTTTGCTTATCATTTCCAAGTATAAAGAATAATTGCCATCACCAACTTTGTTACACCATTTATTTGTTATCTTTGCTTGGTCAACCCTTCTAATTAAGTGAGGAACTAGTGTATTTTCTTTTCATTTTGATCATTTGCCCTTTCTGATAAGGAAACAGTGCAATCGGTCATAAATACTTTCTGTGGCCTTTCTATAAAAGAAATCAACAGTAGGATTGGAGACTTCTGAAAATCTGTGTAGCTAATTCCAAAATTGAACTGTTTAAATAAGTGAACAAGTTAAATAAACAGATAAAGATTTTGAATGTAATTTAAGGGTGTCTATAATTTGGTTTAATAAAAAAAACACAAATTGAACCATATTTAAAATTTTGATTTGGTTGACTTTTTTTATTAATTCAGTTTCGTTTCATTTGATTTGATGTATTGATTATATAATATGCTTAGGTTTTTATTTCATTTTTTTTTAAAATTAGTTTGAACTCAAAAACTACTATATAATTTATAAAATTTTCATATTTCTATTCATGAAAAATTAATATATAGCATTTTTAAAAATTCTAACTTGAAAGTAGGTTACATATTTTATTCCTTTAATTTCTTCATTACCATATGTGATGAATAGCTTCAATTACATATCAATTATTCTTCATTACCAATATTGGATGTGTCTAATACTAATATGGATAAAGCTACATGAATTTTATAGCCTTAACGTTATATAATATTTTTCAAATAGTATGCTGATTCAGTTTAAACTTAACTAGACCCAAGTGCTTGCAACCTTATTTGGTTCGAAACAAAGAATGATTATCCTTATTTGGTGCGATTTCAATTTGAACCCAATGAACACTAATAAATTTACATATCCTATAATTTAAAAATTGAAATGCGTAAATAAGTGGACAAGTTAGATAAACGGGATCAGAATCAATGTTTCTCTGAATATGACTAAATAAGAAGGCTCATAATCATAAATTGTTTTTTATTTGCTGAATCACTTGATACAAATACTAAATGAATTTTCATGTGAACGTACATTTGACCGTTGTTCTCTAATAGGCCTACCTACATATTTGTTTTAACATCATCGTCGTGCTTATTGTTCTCTAATAGGCCTATCTACATATATGTTTAAACACCATCGTCGTGCTTATCGACATGAAATCGCCTATTGCTATCCTACAATGGTAACCTTATAAAATCTTTCTAGTAAAAATTAAATGCTATTGGATTTTATTGAACTGGACAATTAAAGTAGGAATTTACATGTGAAGGTTATATTTTGATATACTTGATTATAATTGACAATATTTTGGCTTTGGTAATAATATCAAATTAAAACCATCCCAGTTACATCATTTTTTGTTTATTGTATTGAATGTTCATTAATTGCTCAACATCATCGATTTCGTACTACAAGCAGAATAATGCATGCCTATTTGTCTGACCCTGAAATTGCCTTGATTAAGATTGTGTATTTTGTTGTTTGGTACTTGGAAGCAAGAATACACTATAGTTTGTTTTAGCACTAGATTGCTTTGATGCTTAATGATTCTAGTAGTTTTTCATATCACACAATTTACTATAGTGAAATACTCATTCTGGTATCTGAGTTGTGTTATCTTCGAGTCCAATGACATTGTTCTAAGTATCTTTACTTGCCCACTGCTGAGTTGCTATTTGTACTGAAACTTGGCTAACATTTTTCGATGACAGTCTTGCTTACAGGTTAGTTCCTGAGAGAATTCCGGCGGATCCACTCCTGCCAAGGGACTACCATGCTGCATCCGCTAGAGATGGTGCAGCCATTTCTAGTTCTGATCTGAGGATCTATGAACGAGCTGTAAGCCACCGAGTGGCAGGATATGAAGATCCAAATGCACCAAGCAGGGCTACTACTGCGCCTGTTTCTTCACGCTATTCATTTGCTGGGGCAACTACAGTGCATCGCTTGTAGTCGGTAGTCGTCTCGCGGTGTACTTTTTATGTGCTTGTTGTAATAGCGATGGCGCAAAGAACGTCATTTTGAATTTCTGCAATGTAGAGACCATGGCGTTTTAAACACTGCATTTGGTTGGAAGTCGATTAGGTCTGATGCTTTAACAGCTACTATCTCTTACCATCGCACTCTTATTTGTTCTCAGTTTGCTATTGACACTTAATCTAATACCCTTTTCTGCTTGTTAATTTTATAAATAGGATTTGAATGAAATATCTTTACGAGAGATTGAAAAGTTTTGTGTTGTTCTGTCTGGTATATGTTAACATGATTATATCAGTAATGTGTGGATGCGTTGATAAGCATGGACACCCTTTTAAAGGAATGACAGAGAAAAAAAAGCTGGGTAAAAATCTCTTTTTTTTTTTTTTTATTGAAATCGTGAAAATGATACTTCTCTTTTATTTATTATTAAAAGAGTATTCCATTTTGTTATTTTATATATATATATATTTTTTTGTGAAATGATGTCGCGGTAATTATGAGTTGTTACACAAGTACAGCCATTTAATTCAGTAGTTGATTATAGTAGTTACATTTTATAATAGTTATGATTTCATAATACTTTAATTTAGAATTTGGATCAATATGTCATATTTAGCAGTTATAGTATATAATTGTTACTTAATTTGGATCAATATGTTTTAACAGTTATAGTATATAATGGTTACAATATAGACATTTCATTTTTAGTCAATATTTTTATTATAGTTCGGTTGACCGTCTAGGTTAAACCTTTTGCCAATATAAATTTTAAATACCTACAAATTATAACGGGTTAAACCTTTTGCCAAATATAAATTATAACTACCTACAAATTATAACGGCTTATTAACACATTCAATATTATATTATAAAAGTTATAGTGCTACAGATGGCATAACTATACAATTGTAAACGTAATAAATTCGTACAGTTAAAATATACAGTATGACTTAATAATGTTAGTTATAATTACGTAACCGTTATGATCTGACCATATACATTAAGGGTAATAATTTTGATACGAAAATATGATCTGAATTGAATAAGAAAATAATCAAGTTAGGATTAGGTTTTATTAGGTTCAGTATTCAGGTCAACCTGATTGACACGATTAATAAATGGATTAAGTTCGAATCAATCTGAATGATTTGATTACAAACCGTGAACCCATTTATAAATATTTTCATGCCAGGTTCGGGTCTGATTCTAGTTAAATTTGGGTTAAAATAAACATATTTTAATAAAATTGGTCTTTTTATGTCGGGTTCGAGTTGAGTTCGGATTAAAATGAACATTTTTAATAAATGAGTCATTTCAGGTCAAGTCGGGTTCGGGTTGGATTCAGGTTGTGAGTCATTTTAAGTCAAGTTCGGGTCAAGGACAGATAAACATGTCGGGTTTGGGTTGAACAATTTGACCTAAAATATTAATCAGGTTGGATTCGAGTTTTGATGTTCCAACTCGTCAATCCGCCAACCCGAACCTGCCAACCCGAACCCGACCCAAATTGCCACCTTATATATAAAAGGTATGTATTGAAGTTTCTCTGCTCGCAATGTTATTCGTATTAAGATGTGGGACTAAAGAGAACTCTAGATTTTTAATTGATTAATGAGAAAAATTCTCAATAATACCGGATTCTCAAACTCTAGATTATTGATTGATACATTTACGAAAATTACTAATAAAACTTAGAATTATTTTCGATGTGAATAATAAAAAGGATATTAACGTACTTTTATTTTTGGGTTCACTAAAATTAGTTAGTTAATAAAGGGGGGATTCTTAATAAAATAACTAGTGTGATTGTGCACACGCGTTGCGTGTGTAATATAATAATATATAAATTATTTGGGTCTTTGAAAATCTGAATTGTTTGGATTTTCTAGTATCACCCTTATAAACCAAGAATTAATTATTTGGGTAAGATTCGTCAGACCCACGCTAGAGAATCCGAGCAACGAGCTTCCCTATGTAAAAAATTATTTTAATTTAATATTATACTTGTCTTAGTAAAAAAAACTAAAAAATATATATTTTTTAACATCGTCGGCCTAAAATATTTATAGAAGTTTCTTTGATCATAGTGTTGTCAATTTTAAGATATGAGACTAAAGAGAACTATATTTTTTTATATAAAACAACCAGAGAAAATTAATGATAAGAAAAATTTATAATAATATGCTGTAGTTGAGTCTCGAACTCTAGATCACTGATTTAAGATTTATAAATCAAAAGTTATTTGTATGATTCGAATGCACGTCATCTCATCATAGGTCTCATCTTATCTCTCTCTTTCCTCTTCATGTTCTTATATTAACAGCTTCAACACGAACCTCTTCCTACTTTACCATATCTCTTCTTGCATTTATGCGACATTGTAATAGAGTAAGTAGAGAGCTTGGGGTTTATCATAACGCATTAAAGAGTGCTACTTCGAAGGATTACTGCTTTGAAGAAAATTGGCATAGAAGGACAAATTTTAAGCAAAACTACATTTGATAGAAGAAGAGCGATACGATTCCATTATGTACATATAGTATTTGTTACAATTGATCTGTAATATCAAGAAAGACAAGGATATTATTCATTAATAAAAAGGAAGGTTTGACATTATATCTACCTTCACCTCACTCAATCGTTCCTATTAATTACAATTTTGTTGATATCCAAAAAATCTAGGTCGATCAGTGAGTTTCGATCAAAATTCATTGATAAACCTAGAGAGACCAGATTGCACCTAAATCAATTCCTATGATTTTGTAATGCATCAAGGACTCCAACAGTGCCGTCTATTGTTAATTTACATCTCTCCGGAGCTGATCTAATCTTACAATAAATTTCAGCCAGAACGTGGGCCTGATATGGAAAAATATCAGGCCCACCGGTGGGCCTGATGTGAGATAATATTAGGCCCAAGCTGGGCCTGATATGAAAAAATATCAGTCTTACGTTGGGCCTGATATGGGATCATATCATGCCAAACGGTGGGCTAGATAATAGAAAATATCAAGCTCTTTTTAATCCTGATGTGTGAATTATATAGTTGAATTATTTCCTAAATAATAAATAAGGTTGTAAATTGAGTTTCAACTCTACGTTACAACCTAAAAAATAGGGTTTTGTTGTGCTTTAAATTAAACTCGAAAGTGTGTGTTGTTCATTGAATTCCAACAACTGTATTATTCTATGCCAAATTGCACAACACAAGAACTTCATTGACAGTGGTTAGAACCTAGGTTTGACACCATATATACCTTCTCCTCACTCAACCCTTCCCAGTGATTGATATTTTGGTGAGGTCTGACTAACCTAGGTCCATCAGTGGGTTTAGGTCAAAATCCACTTATGGACTAAGAGAGGTCAAATTGCACCCAAATCAATTCATGTGACTTTCTAATGCATCAAGAACTCCAACGATACTGTCTATTATTGATTTACATCTCTCCGGAGCCAATCTAATCTTACGATAAATTTCAGCAAGAACGTGGGCTTGATATGGGAAAATATTAGGCCCATCGGTGGGCTTGATGTGAGATAATATCAGGCCCACCGGTGGGCTTGATGTGAGATAATATCAGGCCCAAGATGGACATGATATGGAAAAATATCGAGTCCAACAGTGGGCCTGATATGAGAAAATATCATGCCCTTTTTAATCCTGATGTGAGAATTGTATAGTTGAATTATTTTCTAAATAACAAATAGGGTTGTAAATTGAGTTTCAACTATAAGTTACTATTAGGAATCGTGCGATCGGTAAGCAGGGGGTGAATTACCCTGAAAAAGAAAATCAACATTTCTCGATCTTATAGCTTGATTAAAATAGATACTTGTATAAAAAAATATAATGCATAAATTAAAAGAGGCTATCGATTTTACTTGATTACAACCGAAAAGGTTGTTAATCTAAGACGTTGAAAGCACTAAACAAATTCTCTTTTCGTCGTAAGCGGAGAAGCCTCTTACAAGCGTTGGAAGCACACAATAAGAGTAGTAGAACAATAAAGAAGTTTGTGTACAAGTGATGATGTAAACTACTGAGACCAGGGTTCTATTTATAGCTTGCTGGTCGAATATATCTGTTTGCTGATGTGGCAGCTCCGGGCGCCTAGAACAGGTCCGGGTGTCTAGGCTTAGATAAAGTTGTATTCACGTCGCAACGGTTCACAATGACTCGACGAAGATAGAATTTTCTGGTCTGAGCACCTGGATCGTGTTGATCCGGCCTCAACTAGGGCACATAGAGGAGGTGCCCTGGGCTGCCCCGAGGGTTCGGGCGTAGCTTAGGGCTCCTGGACCAGGTCCGGGTGCTCGAACCGTCCGGTTCTCCCTGTTCTGGCTCCGATTGCTTGAGTGATTTCTTCATCCAGAATAGGGCTCACCCAAATCCATTTTCCGGTCTTCTCCTCGAATAAGTTTCCGCTCCGACTTCTCATCCCTAAGAAACATCGCACGATTCCTTCTCGTCCGCCAGCGTACTCTTTCATAGCGCCTCGTCCCTCGGACGCACCGAGCTCGTTGACTTTCTCCCGCGTCATCCTTTTTGCTAGCTGCGTCTATCACTCGACTTCCTGTGCTCCTAAGTTTTAGCACACTTGGACACAAAACATCAAACAAACACATGACCTAGCTTAACTCAGTTGACCACATCAAAACAATCTCAGGGTACTAACAATCTCTCCCTTTTTGATGTGCATCAACCCGAGTTTAAGTTAGGGGAAAAACATAGAATAAAATAATAGTTAAAACTGGAATTTTGAAAATTACAAAATTACAAGTATAATCTTTCCCTTAGACTTAAGCTCTTATCTCTCATTCTTCCCTTTGAATACAGTAAAAATAAAATCGATTTTTTTTTACAAAATAATTTTAAAGAAAGTCTGAATTTTTCAAGATGATAGTTTCAAATTTAATGTTAAAAATAATTTAACATTTGGAAAAAATTTCTTAGAGTGGAATAGAAGTATTTTAAATAAAAAAAATTTCACGAAAAATTTCTACGTTTTGGCATAGATAAATTAATTTGAGTAAAGCTATAGTGTTTGCAAGTTAATCTTTAAACTTAAATTTTTATACAAATAAAATTTCAAAAATATTTCTGAGTATTGAGAACAGAATGCACAACAAGTTAAAAAAAATAAATTTGTCAAAAATAAATTTTCAAGATTTTTTAACTTTAGGGTTTTTAGTAATTAATCTATCAAAAATTCACTGTTTAACAAAAATTAAAAAAATATATTTTCAATTAGAGTTTCATGGGATCTATCACTATAAAAATTTGGATAAGGATTTCGATAAAGGGATTGTAAAAAAATATTTAAAATAGACATGATTCTTTTCGAAAATAAATATTAAAATAATTTTATTAATCTAAAACTCATGTTGATTTTTCTCGTTATTCAAAATATATTGCTATTTCTATTAAAAATTAGGTTGGTCAAAATACATATTTGAAAGATTTTAAAATTTAAATTATAACTTTTTAATAAAAAATTCTAAAAAATATTTAATCAAAGAAAAATTATAAAAAAAATAATACCAAGAGATTTTTCATTCTAGCAATAGAAAATAAAATTTCAGCAATAAATATTAACAGTAAACATACAAATTTAAATTTACAAATAAAATTAATATTCCTAAACATAAAACATACATAATTATTTATTTATTTTAAGAAAGATTTTGGGACCCAATTTTTTTTTTTTTTGCCTATAGGGTTAATAAGAAATTTGTTTGATACATATTTTTATAATATTTTTCTAATTTGACCATATTTAAGATAAAGTTTCTTGATTTTTCAATTTTATCCTTCAATTTTTCATTTTTTCCTTTTAATTTATCATACATTTCTAAAGGACATGTTTTAGGATCGAAAAGAATTTAGATATCTTCACAATGACATGATATTGTCCACTTTGGGCCTAAGCGCTCATGGTTTTGCTCTTAGGCTCTACCCAAAAGGTTTAATGCTCTTGATCCGAACATAGGAGCCCCCATTTTCTTTGTTCGAGATCAATATTATACCCACATAGCTCAATCAGACCATAACTCTTGTGCACAGTCGACGGTTAAACCTTCTGACAGTCCGGGCTCTGATACCAATTGTAGGATCGTAAGGAATTTAGATATTTCCACAATGATATGATATTGTCCAATTTGGGCCTAGCCTTCATGGTTTTGCTCTTGCGCTCTACCCAAAAGGTCTTATGCCAATGGAAATATCTTTTCTCTTATAAACCCATGATCTTTCCTATGTGTTTTCAATGTGGAACTATGTTTGTAACCTTGCAACCCCAACACATGTATTTGCTATGATTATTTTTAATTCAAAAACTTTCTTTTTTAAATTATTATTTTTCAATTTTAGCTTACATAATGATCTAGTCATTGATTTAATACCTGAATATAATTGGTCAGGGATAATAAACATACCACACTTACCAAATCTACTCTGAAGCTTGTTTCTTCACCCTCACTGTAGCTTTCTTCTGAGGAGCCTCCCCCTTTATCTATGCTCTCCTCCTGGTGACTTGCCATCAGTGCAAGTCTAGCGTACTCTTCCAATTCAGATTCTGATGACGACTTGTCCTAAGTCGCCTTCAGGGTTTTGTGCTTTGTTGTTGTACTTGGTCCTTTCTTGTTGTCCTTCTTCTTCAGCTTTGGGCACTCCTCCTTAATGTGTCCCTCTTCATTATAGTTATAGCATCTTATCTTTTTTGCTCTTCTCTTCCTTGCCCGCACTTGATTAAACTTATTAGTTCTAAAAAATTTCTTGAATTTCCTGACCATATAAGTTGTTTCATCATCGTCCAAGGAAGTGTCTATTGGTTGGTCCTAGAAAGATCGTATCGGTTCCCCTATACAAAAATTTTGTACAAGTCCTGAACCTATCCTTACAGCCTATTGTGTTCTTTAGAAATTAAATTCGGGATCGCAAACAGAACTTAACATTATTGATTCCAAATTTAACTTATCTGTTCTTAGAGGTTTAGACTTGGATCACAAACGATACTTAACATTATAGATCCAATTCCACCTATGTTACAAATTCAATTAAATATTAATTTCAAAAATCGGCTCCCAGGTTAAATATGGCGAGACACTTGGCCTTCTTGGGTATGGGAACATCCACCACTGCCTCGACAAAACCTCTTAACAAAATTCAATATTTAATTTTCTTATATAACTCTAGGTTTAACCAAAAAGAACAATCAAATCACAAGATGGAAAAACAAAGAAACACAAACTCGAAACAAATCCGAATATCTAGAATCTCTAGCCTCTTGTGTTTGATATTTCAAATCTATACAAAGAAAACTAGCATGATGCGGAATATAATTACTAGTTATACCTTTCTTTGTAAGCAACAACCTCTTGGTCATCTATCGTATTCCTCTTCTTATCTCGGACGTCGTGTGGGCGACGATCTACCGAGATGAGAACCACCCAAGCCCTTCTTATTCCTTCTTCTAAGTTTCGGCCAAGCAAATTTCTCCAAGAGATAGCAAGTCTCGGCCACCACCACCAAGCTCTAAGGGATGCTAGAAACAAAGCCTCCTTTTCCTCCTTCTTCTCCTAACAAGATCCGGTCACCTTCCAAGCTCCAAGAGATGATGAGGTTCGGCCAAGGAGAAGAAAGAAAAAGGAAAAGGGAGAATAAGAGGGTCGTTCACACCAAGGAAGAGAGGAGAGGAATAGAAGAGAGTTCTCTTTGTGAAGGCACCCTCTCCCTCTCTTTTATAATCCTTGGTCTTGGCAAATAAGGAAAGTTTTAATAAAAACTTCCTTATTTCTTTGCCATGAAAAGGAAAATTTAATTGATAAAAAATAATTTCCTTTTCTTTTATTAAAGTGGTCGGCCACCTCTAATTCTCCAAGCAAGGAAAGTTTTAATCACAAGAATTAAAACTTCCTAATTTGTTTCGGAAATTTTTAAAATAAAAATTTCTCTATTAATTTTTTCCTTCATGTTTGGTTATAAAAGGAAATTTTATAAATTAAAATTTCTCAATTAAAACATGTGGATGATTTCCAAAAAGGAAAGTTATATTTAAAATTAAAATCTTCCTCTCAATCTACAAATAAGGAAAGATATCAAATCTTTTCTTAATCTTTTGTAGAAACTATAATAGAAAAAAATTAATTTTAAAACTCTCTTTTAAAATCATGAACATGGTTTCATAAAAGGAAAGTTTTATCAAAAATTAAAATCTTCCTTTCAATCTACAAATAAGGAAAGATATCAAATCTTTTCTTAATCTTTTGTAGAAACTATAAAAGAAAAGATTTAATTTTGAAACTCTCTTTTAAAATCATGAGGATGGTTTCATAAAAGGAAAGTTTTATAAAAAATTAAAATCTTTCTTTTAACTACAAATAAGGAAAGATATCAAACATTTCACTTAATCTTTTGTAGAAAGCTATAAAAAAGAAAGATTTAAATTTTAAACTCTCTTTTAAAACCATGGTATCCACATAAGAAAGATTTAAAAAATAAAATCTTTTTTAATTTAATGTGGCCAGCCACACCAAGCTTGGATTCAAGCTAGGGTCGGCCACACAACTTGGCTCATCCTATTTGCTTGGCCGGCCCAAACTTGGGTTTCAAGCTTGCTTGGTAGGCCACCTTAGGATGGGTATAAAGGTGGGCATAATACTTTATAAATAAGAGGCTACGAAGGGACCAAGAGGAGGAATTTGTTTTGGTCTCCCGATGAAATTAAGCTTCTCGTGTTCGTCCTAAACACCCAACTTAATTTCATCAATAATAATTCATTCCACTAAAGAATTATTATTGAACTACCGCACCAACCCCAAATTACATTTTGGGCTTCTTCTTATCATGAGTGTGTTAATCTCCTTGTGTTTAAGATGTCGGATGTCCACTAATTAATTGAGTTATTGACAACTCATTTTAATTAATATCTTAGTCCAAGAGTAGTACCACTCAACCTTATTGTCGTATTAGACTAAGTCCACCTGCAGGGTTTAACATGACAATCCTTATGAGCTCCTCTTGGGGACATTATCAACCTAGATTACTAGGACATAGTTTCCTTCTATACTCAACAACACGCACTCTAAGTAATATCATTTCCCAACTTATCGGTCCTATTGATTTATCGAGCTAAAACTCACCCTTTAATAAGTCAAAGAAATAAATACTAAATATATGTGCTTGTTATTATATTAGGATTAAGAGCACATACTTCCATAATAACTAAGGTCTAGTTCTTTTATTAAGTCAGTATAAAAAGAACTTACCTTAAATGATCTTGCTCAATACACTCAGAGTGTACTAGTGTAATTTATCAGTCAAGATAAACTAATACCTAATTACACTACGACTATTCCAATGGTTTGTTCCTTTCCATCTCAGTCATGAGCTACTGTTTATAATTTATAAGGAATTGATAACATGATCTTCTGTGTGTGACATCACACATCATGTTATCTACAATATAAATTAATCGAACAACTACACTTAACTTATAAATATAGATATTTGACCAATATGATTCTTATTTCTAAGTAAATATTTATAAAAAGCTAGGCTTTTAGTATACATTCCAACGGTGTCAGCATTTGATTCGTCCTTCTTGGCTTTTAAAACAATGTTGTTTGACTTTTCTAATTCTTGAGAATCTACACATCGAGACTCATGAAGTTTAAAAGTTAAAAATAAGTTTTTAAGAGTACTTGCCTCGAGGTCCTTAGAGATGTAGTAAGCATCTACTAAGGCTGACCACTATTGTGTTCTTGAAAAAACGTTAAGTGTGTACCTTAAGGAATCACGATTTGTTACCTTTTCTCTAAGGTTGTTGAACTGGGTGATCAGATATTTGATCCTTGCATGGAATTGGTTTGCCTTCTCTCCCTTGTTCATCTGGAGGTTTGTCAGTTGACTTCCGAGGATGCCCCACTTTGCTAGTTTTGCTTCTAAAGTACCTTTATGAAGCTCCAAGAATTTCTCCCAGAGATCTTTGGCGGAGTCATAGCTTCGGATCTGGTTGACCTCCTGGGGCAGAAGAACACTAAGCAGATGGAACTCTGTTTTTCCATTAGCCACGAAGTCGACCTGCTCCTTCTTCGTCCACGTGTACTCTTCTTTCTTAGCTCCGTGCTGATCCGTGGGTGCTACAAAACCGTATTTTATAATTAGTAATATTTCAAAATCGATCTTGAATAATACCTCCATGGCTTTTTCCACGTCTCAAAATTTTCCTCAAATTTCGGCGGGTAGATGTTGGATCCGGTCATTTCTTTTGCTTCAGATGGCGGTTAGTCCTTCTGAAGCGAGCTTGGCTCTGATACCACTTGTTATGACCCATGTGGCTGGCAAAAGGGGATGAATTGCTCTGAAAAAGGAAATCAACCTTTTTTGATCTTATAGCTTGGTTAAAACAAATACTTGTATAAAAAGAAACTATAATTCATAAATTAAAAGAGGCTATCGATTTTACTTGGATACAACTAAGAAGGTTGTTAATCGAAGACGTTGAAAGCACTAAACGAATTCTCCTTTCATCATAGTCGGAGAAGTCTCTTACAAACATTGTAAGCACACAATAAGAGTAGTAGAACAATAAAGAAGTTTGTGGTTGCTAATGTGGCAGCTCCGGACGCCTGGGCGTGGATAAAGTTGTATCCACGTCGCAAAGGTTCGCAACGACTCGGCGAAGATTGAATTTTCTGGTCTAGGTGCTTGGATCGGGTCCGAGAGCCCAGACCGTGCTGATCTGGTCTCGATCAGGGCGCGTAGAGGAGGCACCCTGGGTTGCCCAAGGGGGTCTGGGCGCTCGGACATTCAACAACTTGTTGACTATTTAGTTTCTCCCTGTTATGGCTCCGATCGCTTGGGTGATTTATGCCATCCAGAATAAGGCTCACCCAAACCTATTTTCCAGACTTCTCCGCGAGCAAGCTTCAGCTCCGACTTCTCATCCCTTGGATATGCCGCACGATTCCTTCTCATCCGCCAGCGTACTCTTCCGCAGTGCCTCGTCCCTTAGACCAACTGAGCTCGTCAACTCTCTCCCGTGCCATCCTTCTCACTAGATTCGTCTTTCGTTTAACTTCCTATGCTCCTAAATTCCTGCACACTTAGACTCAAGACATTAAACAAACACAGGATCTAACTTAACTCGGTTGACCACATCAAAACTACTTTGGGGTACTAACAGTTACGACCTAAAATATAGGATTTATTGTGCTTGTAAATTAAAACTCGAAAGTGTGTGTTGTTCATTGAATTCTAGCAACTGCATTATTCCGTACCAAATGGCACGATACAAGAACTTTATTGACAAAGGTTAGAACCTAGGTTTAACACCATATCTACCTTCTCCTCAGTCAATCCTTCCCAGTGATTGATATTTTGGTAAAATTTGACTACCTTAGTGTTGGAGTGTATACTGAAAGTCTAAGCTTTGTAAACATTCATTATGAATAAAGAATCACATTTGGTCAAATTGTCTACATTTAGTTGTAGTTGTTCAATTAATTTATACTGTAGATAACATAGTATGTGGTGCCACATGCAGAAGATGATGTTATCAGTACCTTATAAATTATAAACAGTAGCTCACGACCAAAATGGAAAGGAACAAAGCATTAGAAGGTCGTAGTGTAATTAGGTATCAGTTTATCTTGATTGTATAATTACACTAGTACACTTAGAGTGTATTGAGTAGGACCATTTGAGGTCGTTTCTTTTATACTGATTTTATAAAGAAACAAAGACCTCGGTTATTATGGAAGTGTGTGCTCTTAATCCTGATATAATAACAAGCACATATATTTGATATTTATTTCTTTAATTTATCAATGGGTGAGATTTAGTTCGATGAATCAATAAGCCCGATAAGTTGGGAAATGGTGTCACTTATAGTGTGTGTTGTTGATTATAGAAGGAAACTGTGTCCTAGAGATACTAGGTTGATAATGTTCTCAAGAGGAGCTCATAAGGATTGTCATGTTAAACCCTGCAGGTGGACTTAGTCCGACATGACGATAAGGTTGAGTGGTACTACTCTTGGACTAAGATATTAATTAAATGAGTTGTCAGTAACTCACTTAATTAGTGGACATTCGATATCTTAAACACAGGGAGACTAACACACTCATAATAAGAAGGAGCCCAAAATGTAATTTGGGATTGGTGCGGTAGTTCAATAATAGTTCTCTAGTGGAATGAATTATTATTGATAAAATTAAGTTGTGTGTTCGGGGCGAGCACGGGATGCTTAATTTTATCGGGAGACCAAAACCAATTCCTCCTCTCGGTCCCTATCGTAGCCTCTTAATTATAGAGTACTATACCCACCTATACCCACCTTCTTACCCATCCTATAGGGGCCGACCAAGCTAGCTTGGAGACCAAGCTAGGGCCGGCCATGGGTATGTTCATGGGTGAATTCATGTGGCCGTCCCTATTAAAATAAAAAGGAATTTTAATTTTAAAATTTTTCTTATGTGGATAATATAATTTAAAAGAGAGTTTAAAAATTTAAATCCTTCCTTTTATAAGATTCTACAAAAGATTAAGAGAAGAGTTAAAATCTCTTTCCTTATTTGTAGATTAAAAGGTTGATTTTAATTTTGGTAAAAACTTTCCTTTTAATTATATTCATGATTTAAAAGAAAGTTTAAAAATTAAAAATTCTTTTCTACAAAAGATTAAGAAAAGATTTAATATCTTTCCTTATTTGTAGATTGAAAGGAGATTTTAATTTTTAGAGATAACTTTCCTTTTTGGAAATTATCCACATGTTTAAAAGAAAGATTTTAATTTATAAAATTTCTTTTTATTAACCAATCATGAAGGGATTAAAATTATTGGAGAAATTTTTATAAATTTCTAGAAACAAATTAGGAAGTTTTAATTTTTGTTTTAATTAAAACTCTCCTTGTTTTGGGGAGAAGAGTGGCCGACCATTATAATTTGAAAAGAGAAAATTATTTTAATTAAATAAATTTTCCTTTTCAATGACAAAAGAATTAAGGAAGTTTTTATTAAATTTTCCTTATTTGCCAAGACCAAGGATTATAAAAGAGGGGGTAGAGGAGGCTTTAAGGCTAACGACTCTATTCTATTTTTCCTCTCTTTTCTCCTTGGGTGTGGCCGGCCCTTTCTTTCCTCTCCTCTCCTTTGTGTGGCTGAAACCTTCTCATGATGGAGATAGCTTTGGTGGCTGGATCTAAGAAGGAGAAGAAGGAGAGAAAAGAAGCCTCTTTTCTAGCATCCCTTGGAGCATGGTGGTGGTGGCCGAACCTCTTCATCCTAGGAGAAGTTTTGATGGCCGAAACTTGTAAGGAAGAAGAAGGTGCTTGGTGGTTCTCATCTCAGAAGATCGTTGCCCACACAACGTCCGAGGTTAGAAGAGGAATACGGTAGAAGATCAAGAGGTCTTTCTAAAAGGTATAACTAGTAATTTTTGTTTCCGCATCATACTAGTTATTTTTGGAAATAATACTAAATACAAGAGGCTTACGATTCTAGAATTTTGAATATATTTTTTGATGTTGTGTTCTTTTGTTTTATTTTTCCTTGTGATTTGATTGTTCTTTTCGGTTAACCTAAAGTTATTTTAGGAAATTAAATATTAGCTTTCTATAAAAGGTTTTGTCTAGTCGGTGGTGGTTGCTCCCATATCCAAGAAGGCCATGTGCCTCGCCACGTCAGTACTGGGAACCAATTATGAAAATTAATATTTAATGGAATTAATAACTTAAGGTGATTTGGGTCGAACGTGTTAAGTTCCGCAGGAGATCCAAGTCTAAACCTAAAAGAACAAATAAATTAAGTTTTGGATCAAACGTGTTAAGTTCCGCAGGCGATCCAAAATTTAATTTAAAAGAACACATGGTAGCTAGGAAAGGGTTCAGATCTTTGTACAAAATTTTTGTACAGTGGAACCTCTAGGTTTTCCGAGTAGCAACCAACACTTAGTTCCATCAGTGGATTTCAGTCAAACCCACTGATGGACCTAGAGAGGTTAGATTGTACCCAAATCAATTTTTGTGGCTTTCTGATGCATCAATGAGTCTAACGGTATCGTTTATTATTGATTTACATCTCTCCGGAGCTGATCTAATCTTACAATAAATTCCAGCCTGAATGTGGGTCTAATATGGAAAAATATCAGGGCCACCGGTGGGCCTGATGTGAGATAATATCAAGCCCAAGCTAGACCTGATATGGGAAAATATACTAATGTCTTTTACGTGTAGGTGGAGTTTTTTAAGGGTATAGATAGCTTATACTTTGATATGTGGCATCAAGGTCTATGACCTATTTTATCAAGAGAGTTTAAAATGATTCAAGTAAATGACCAACACAAACCAAATCGTAAATAATTGTTTACCACCTATAAATATCTTGAATGAAATCGATTCTTACCTACTTAAAAAATTTATCTAGCGGGTTAGATTGTGTCTTTTTTGTAATGCGCTATAAGAGAGTTTGATATTTAAGAGATCAACTGCATTTAAGCAAAAATCAAATTAAATCTCATAGATTTAGAGTTGGACATAAAATTATGAGAGACAAAAACTGGATAGAGCAAGTGTGATTGTTGTCTATATGCATACTTCAATATACATATGTAAAAGAAATTGTGATATGATGTTGTTATGATAAAAAAATTATGATATGATATTGTTATGATAAAAAAAAGTTTTTTGTATCAAAACATGGGCCTGATATGGGTAGCTTGGGCCTGATATTATCTCACATCAGGCCCACCGATGGGCCGAATATTTTTTTATATTAGACTCACGTTCTGGTTGAAATTTATCGTAAGATTATATCGGCTTCAAAGAGATGTAAATCAATAATAGACGGTACCATTGGAGTCCTTGATAGAAAGCCACATGAATTGATTTGGTTGTAATCTGACCTCTCTAAGTCTATCAGTGGATTTTGGTCAAAATCCACTTATGGACTTTGGGTAGTCAGATTTTACCAAAATGTCGATCAATGTGAAGGGTTGAGTGAGCAAAAGCTAGATATGGTGTCAAACCTAGGTTCTAACCACTATTAATGAAGTTCTTATGTCGTGTAATTTTGCATGGAATATTACAGTTGTTGGGATTCAATGAACAACACACACTTTCAAATTTTAATTTAAAAGCACAATAAAACCCTATTTTTTAGGTCACTTAGAGTTGAAACTCAATTTGTATTGTTATTTAGGAAATAATTTAACTATACAATTCTCACACCAGTGGGTGTGATATTTTCTCATATCAGGCCCATGTTCTAACTGAAATTTATCGTAAGATTAGATTGGCTCCAGAGAGATGTAAATCAACAATAGACGATACCGTTGGAGTCCTTGATGCATTAGAAAGTCACATGAATTGATTTGAGTGCAATCTGACCTTTCTAGGTCTATTAGTAGATTTTAACTAAAATCCACTGTTGGAACTAACTAGGCTAGTCAAATTTTACCAAGATATCAATCACTAGGAAGGATTGACTGAGGAGAAGGTAGATATGATGTCAAACCTAGGTTTTAACCTCTGTCAATGAAGTTCTTGTGTCATGCCATTTGGCACGGAATAATACTGTTGCTGGAATTCAATGAACAACACACACTTTCGTTTTAATTTATAAACACAACAAAATCCTATTTTTTTAGGTCATAACTTAGAGTTGAAACACAATTTACAACCTTATTTGTTATTCAGGAAATAATTCAACTATACAATTCTCACATCAATATTAAAAAGGATCTAATATTTTCCCATATCAAGCCCACGTTCTGGCCGAAATTTATCATAAGATTAGAACAGCTCCGAAGAGATGTAAATTAACAATAGATGGCACCGTTGGAGCCCTTGATACATCAGAAAGCCATAGGAATTGATTTGGGTAAAATTTGACCTCTCTAGATCCATCAGTTGATTTTGACCAAAACCTACTAATGGACCTAAGGTAGTCAGATTTCACTAAAACATTGATCACTAGGAAGGTTTGAGTGAGGAGAAGGTATATATGGTGTCAAACCTAGGTTCTAATCTTTATCAATGAAGTTCTTATGTCGTGTCATTTGGCACGGAACAGTGCAATTGCTGGAATTCAATGAACATCACACACTTTCGAGTTTTAATTTACAAGCACAACAAAACCCTATTTTTTAGGTCGTAACTTAGAGTTGAAACTCAATTTACTACCATATTTGTTATTTAGGAAATAATTTAGCTATACAATTCTCACATCAGAATTAAAAAGGGTTTGATAATTTCCCATATTAGGTCACCGTTGGGCCTAATATGATCTCATATCAGGCCTAACTTGGGTCTGATATTTTTCCATATTAGGCCCAACTTAGGCCTAATATTATTTCACATCAGGTCCATTGGTGGGCCTGATATTTTCCCATATTAGGCTCACGTTCTAGTTGAAATTTAGCGTAAAATTAGATCAGCTCTGAAGAGATGTAAATCAACAATAGACGATATCGTTGGAGTTCTTGATGCATCAGAAAGCCATAGGAATTGATTTGGGTGTAATCTGACCTCTCTAGGTCCATTAGTAGATTTTGATCAAAATCCGCTGATGGACCTAAGGTAGTCAGATCTCACCAAAATATCAATCACTGGGAGGGTTAAGCGAGGAGAAGGTAGATATGGTGTCAAACCTAGGTTCTAACTACTGTCAATAAATTTCTTATGTCGTGCCATTTGGCATGGAACAATGCAGTTGCTAGAATTCAATGAACACCACACACTTTCAGGTTTTAATTTACAAGCACAACAAAACCCTATTTTTTAGGTCGTAACTTAGAGTTGAAACTCAATTTACAACCCTATTTGTTATTCAGGAAATAATTCAACTATACAATTCTTACATTAGGATTAAAAAGGGCCTCATATGATCCCATATCAGGCCTAACATGGGCCTAACACGTTCTAGTTAAAACTTATCGTGATTTAGTCATAACTTACAGATGAAACCCAATTTACAAGCATCCACTTTGAAATATTTAGACAATTGTAGCTTTACATTGCCTACCGAACTTTTTTTCATACAATGATAGATGTAATACATACAAAGATGATCCAAGTAACAAATATATACAAAAATGTAGATTTACATTACAACATTGGATGTACTACATACAATACATACAAAAATGATCAAAATAACACCGATTTACAAAATTATAGTTTTGCATTCCCTACCCAATAAGTTTTTTTGCAACACTAGATAATTAATCTAATTTTATACAGAACTTGCACCTCAAGATTGATGATAGTACATCAATTCTAATTTTTTTCATGTCTCTTTGATTGAATTTTATCTCTAAATCATAACAGATATCGAATGTATTGCATCATAAAGAAGGCACAATCAACTTTGTAAATAACATCAGCAATTTAATCTTTTATATTTAATATACAATTGTTATATTCATATTGTTTCTCATTTACTTACTTGGCTTCTTGTTGTGGACATTCCATTGTGAGAGAGACTCATTTGTCCAATAGATGACGATTTTGTAAATATAGATGAATAGCAGCAAGTTGCTCATGAGTATATTATTTTATCTTTGACGCATGTAAGAATGAACAAACAATTTATCAAATGAACATCAACTATAATTTTTAATTTATACTACAATACTAACATATTGGTGCGGGAAGTATCCGACGATCGAACATGAATTTTGATAATGATAAAGGATTCAAAGTTAAGATTATTTGTGATCTAATATGTTGAATGAGCTTGCAGGAAAAGTCCTAAGGTATCTTAGGCAAAAGTCCTAGCTGCGGTTACGCAGACAGGAAAATCCTAGGGGGTGGTAACCCTAGGTCCTAGGGGGTGGTAACCCTAGGCGGAAAACCATGGCGGGTTTAGGTCTTCAGCCAAAAGTCCTAGAGTCGGATACTCTAGGTGAAAATCCCGGTATCGCGGATCGGGTGGAAAGTCTGGGTGGGTCATGGAGCGGATGTCCAACAGAAAGATCTAAAGACTCGGGCGCTGAGCAAAAGCCAGTTGATCTGGAGGATCGAACTGGCAACAGGTATACTCTCCTGAGTGGAGTAGGTGAGGGCGCGTTCCCGGCTAAGGGAACAGTAGGCGTCAGTTCAATTTAGGGTTTCCGGTCGGAAATTTGAAGTCAGAACTGGACAGTTCAGAGACTGTCAAACACTTCTGTTATCATGTTTATTATGTGCTAACTTTGTTTTACAAGATATATTATTGTTTTGTGGACTAACGTAGCTTGCAGGACGAAGAAAGAGCTCAAATCCATGGAGCTTAGAAGCGCCTCGGATGCTTTGGAAGAAGGAGCACGCGAAGTCAAGCTGGAGGCGCCCTCAAGGAGTGTTGAGGCGTCTCAGATGGGCTTGAAGGCGCCCTCCATGGCATTGGAGGCGCCTTCAAGAGGATGAGCGACGACTTCTTCAGCCCTTATTTTCGCTGCAGAATCGGCGGAGTTGAGGGCGCCATCAAGGAGGATGAAGGCGCCCTCAATGGGCTTTATAAGGAGGTCTCGAGCAGCAGGATGATCAATGAAGTTCCAAGCAATCTTTGTTCAGTGCACTGCTAACGAGATGATCCGGCTAAGCTACAACAAGACCCCAACGACCCGAAGATACGAAATTTCAATTCTTTGTTGTCGCTATAGCTTTTTCAATACTGTCATTATAATAATTCTTGTAATATTTGCGCGATTATAGTTGTTGTCCAAAGAAAACGTTCAACGAGTGTGGGCCTTGGAGTAGGAGTCACCCAAGGCTCTGAACCAAATAAATCTTGGTATTTTTCTGTGTTCCTTTATTTATTATTCCGCTGTGTTATCCGATAAGTTTTCTGAATATGAAAAGTGAAAGCCACGAACAATATTCCCCCCCCCCCCCCCTCCCCTCTAGCGTATCTCGATCCAACATAACATACACATGAATATTGGATGCTCACTACTGATTCAAACTCATATTTCAATTTAGAGCTATTTGCAAGAGAATTATAATGATTAAAAGTCATTACTTTGGTGTCCATTGACCACAAGTGAAAGTGTGCACTATCAGTGGACAAAGGTATAAAATTATACCTAACTCCTTCATCTTCAATATATGTCTTTATCACTTGTCGTTGCATGCCAAACTTCATTGCGGAATTTTTTGCCAACTACAAATATGCAAAGGCATATTTATTTAACAAAATAATAAAATATATTATAATATGATATATTATCAAATCATTTAAATTAATATATAGACTTGTTATATAGCCTACCATACGAGGATGCTCCTCTAAACAAAATTTTATAATAGATGTCAATTAACTCTCCTTTTGTAAACACTTCTCCATTCAGACCAAATAAGAAGGAAGCCACAGTTAAACCAAAGGATAGTTCCTCCCAAACAAAATCAATTATACACCTGCAAAGTAAATCAATTACTATAATAAATTAAGGAAGGAACCAGATAATTTTCATAACTTTTTATTGAATTAAGTAGACCATGTATTTCAGAATTCACACTACCATACTTTAGGTTTTCCAATTATTTTACCAAGTAGACCACATCTTTGTCTTATTTTTTCTTCTTCGAAGTCTTAAATTGCTTCTTCACATACTACGACTAGAAACATTAAATACATTTAATTAATAATTTAAATCTAACATCTACAACTAATTAATATGTATATACACACTTACGACAATGACTTATTTTCTCATTTTGTTGAGTTGTGCAATCCTAAGTGCATCCTTTTCCGCCTCTTCTTCGGAATTGCCTTCCAACATTGAGATAATCTTTGTTTTTTCTTCCATATCATCCCCATCAAGTTTTCCTTTCTCCTTGTCCATAACATCTTTAGCTTCACCTTCTTTTACAATTTTTTCAGTCTCTTCTACTGCTATGATGTTCTCGATAGGCTTGTATATTTGTATTTTACTCTGCTTCCTCTTAAGTAAAATTTTTCGCCACAATGGACTATTAATTAGAGTATGCCTATAATCATACCGACTACGGTCACATAATCTCCTACTCCTTGTTCCAAAAGCAACTAGGTCTTGTGGATCGACTACACACTCGCTTGATTGACCTTACATGCATTTATTTTCTATTATTTCGATTAATTCTTTCACCCTTTCATTCATATGCATGTTCTCCAATGTTAGCTCCTTGATTCAGTTTGTTTGAATGATGCATTTATGACATTTCCTATTACCTTACCATTCAGCTTCAGTGTCATCTAATTGTGATATCTCCATTAAACATGAAATATCATCAGCCAAATCAAGGTTCTCAATCAATATTTTTTCAAATTGGGTAGGGATTAATTCAATCATAATATGCACAATTATAAAAATAAATATAATAAACTATATATTTACTTTGAATAGGTGACAGTCTTTAATATTTATCTCTTCAGGTGATATTCGGTCTAACAAGGTCCTCACCTTATTAATATGTGAACGAATATTTCTCCGCTTGTTTATTCGTGCTCCTTCAGTATTGTATGATTTTTAGATTCGAACATGCTCCAAAACCATGGCTGATTCATCATAATAAGTGTTACATAATCATAAATGTACACAAAATATTATCAAATTTAACATAAAAATTATACTCATAGGCAAAAGATCAGCAAATCCCTTTAGGTAAGGGAGTGTGTGTTGGTCTTGGGGTCATATATTTGAGTTAATGAAAATAAATCCCCAATCATAGCTAATTGTGGAGCCATAATTTGATGGATAACTTCAACCCAGTTGAATCTACCAAGATTTTTAAAATCATCTACTATATCTATAACACCTAAAAGAAGTTTATACGTACTAGAAGAAAATAAAACACAAACAAATATATACAAAATGTAGAATTTGTAAAATAATAAAACATCAGTATGTGCTTCAACTCTATTGGAATAAAATTTCATCAACTCCTCAATTCTTGATCTGGTTATGGGTTTGTTATTTGAGAAGTGAGAAAGAAAGAGGCCACCCGACGCTTGATTTGAATTCATAGGAATCGAAACACCTCGGTCTATAATACCAAACAATAAAGATACGTCTCTTCGTGTAAATGTAACAGGTACACCTAAAAATCATAAATTAATAGTTATATTGTATGATATTTTTTTGCATACCAAAATGGAAAAAATAAAATATTAAATTTCTAAAACTATTTGGTGCTTAAGATTAAAAACTGGGAGTTGTACCTGAGAATCTAAAGGTTTAAGATGTCAAATCTCAATTTTGAAATATATTGACCAATATATGATGGATATGTTGGATTTCTTGTATGTCGAAGAATACACAAAAGGGAGACTATTTGATCATTGTTATGTGTCGATCATGTAAAACAACAGATCCATGATATCTTCCTTTGATTGTAAATGGTTGAAAAAAAAATTATTAAAGTGGCCCCATACACTGTTCCAATATAGTTTCTGGCCAAAATCAACTACGACTTATAATTTTTATAAATATAATTTATTAACAGTAAAATTAAAAATGGTGGAATATTTTTCAATTCGAGATGCACATTGTTTTGGAGGGCCTGTTATGATCCCATATCAAGTCTAACAAGGGATTGATATGGTAAAATATCAGGCCCGACGTGGGCCTGATATGATTTGTTGGGCCTAATATTTTACCATATTAAGCCTGACATGATGATCCCATATCCTATGATTTCTGAATATATCCTATGATTTTTGGATATATGCTATGATTTCTGGATATATCTTATGAGTTTATAAGGTGAACAAGTTCATGATACTTACCTTTGCTGTCGCAGCTTCTTGCTTCATTCTAAAAGGAAAGTATTTACGGGAAACAAATCCCTAAACACTTGAACGGAGAGATCTCTGTGTGGATTTCGTCGGAGACCCTTAATGTCCGTAGCCTTAGATGTGTGGATTTCATCGGAAAACCTTGACGTCACCTTAGAGGGATACACTGTGGGATTCCGTCGAAAACCCTAGATGGCGGGACACACAAAGACTAAATTTTGGTGGGGGACGATGCTCATGGATTTCCACGAGGTAAGAAAGAGGGGAATGAGTCTAGCATGCATCTGAACCATTTTATTAATTTTAAATTTAAAACAAAACAAATGTGGCTTGGATGCATTAGAAAATGATGTCTGGAGAGAGGGGATCTAAGAGGTTGGCCGGAGGGGTAGGAAGGGAATAACATTATTTTTTGTGCTCTTTTTAGTAGTTTTGAAACTAGGGTGTTTGTTTTGGTAAATAAATAAATGTGGCTGCTCCTTTTGGTAAAAAGCTGAATTTATGATTTAAGTATTAAGCCCTAGATAGAGTTGGTTAGTACAGAATTGAGTTATTATCACAGGGTAAAAGTTTGAATCTCAATAAAGCCGAGAAAAAAAACATAGCTTCCTAATTACCTCCTTACAGATGGTCGTGGGTAACATATTTCACATTTTGCTACCATGATTGAATTATTAAATTATACTAGCGATCGTGCACACTCGTTGCGTGAGCTAGGCCTATTATACCCGGTAAGATAATATAGGAAGAGATATGAGAGAAGAAGAATTGACCTATAGAAAATAATTTTAATTTTTTAGCATTGCCCTTACTTTTTGTTTAGTGGTGTAAGACTCTGGAGGTACTTACATAAAATTGAGGTGGGGGCAACTGTGCAACTGCCCTACCAAAGTTATACGTAGCTCCACCTCTAATTGCGTGTGTAATATAATAAATGAATACATACGGGTAACGAACTCTCACTTATAAAAAATTAATTTAATATTATATTTGATCTAAAAAAGATAAGAAAAGTATGTTTTCTAATCTCGTCGATCCATGATATTTATAGAAGTTTCTTTGTTCACATTATTGCCAATTCTGAGATGTGGGACTAAGAGAACTCTAGATTACTAATCCATTAATGAAAAAAATTCTCAATAATACATCGCAGCTGAGTCTCGATCTCAAGATTCATGATTGATTAATGAAAAAAATTCTTAATTATTTATCACATCTATATCATGTATTAATTAATGAGAAAAATTATGAATAATATATTACAGTTTTCAACTTTAGATATATTATTGATATGTTTGTAAAAATTATTAATAAATTTTAAAATTATTTTTATATGAAAAGAGATTTCATCAAAATTAGTTCGTAGATAGATTTTCAAGTAAGATATTGCAATAAATATTTGAAATAGGAAAAATGGATAATTTCCTATTTATTTGGCGGTAAATTAGAGAAAAATCCTCAATCACAATGTTAACTTTGCATGTAATTTTCATGTCCAAAAAACTTTGTTTCCACTCCCTACATGCAAAGTATTATTTGTTTCAACTCTCTCATGCAAATATTGATACCTAAATTGCCCCTCAGATTTTTTTAGGTACAAAAATTTCAAAATTGAGTACAAAAAGTTCAAAAATGAGTATAATTCTTCTTAAAGTCAGTATTTATATTAAAAATCGAGTATATTTTATATCAAAATTGTCCCTCTTATTTTTTAGATATAAAAAGTCTAAAAAAAAGTATAATGATCCGGTGATAAGGACAGGGATCCTCGTCAGCGGGGGGTCAACGGCACATGGAGGTCAAATGTCAAGATAGTCAGCCCGGAGACCGGCCGACCGGACGGAGCAGGCCTACCGATAGGGCCCTGCAGGCCAACCGGCTGGGAATTCTCCGAACCGAATGGGAGACAACCTGACTAGGGGTCAGGTTTCCGATGCTCAAGGTACAGAGGTTTCAATGGTCAAGCGGGTGAACCGTTCGGTCGGTGCACAAGGCAACACAGGCAGGAGCAGTCTCGGTTAGGCATATGACCGATGCAAGGGTAATATACTTGCCGAGCGGCCGATCCGCTCGGCCCTGGAACCGACAAGGAGTGCAAGAGGACAAAGGAGACAGAGTTGGCGGCCGAGCCGTACACAGAATCGTACGGTGGAAGCTTCCACCGTCACATTCGGGATATGCTCGGACAATTACGGAATGGCGCCAGAGGTACTTTTCTGACACATGCTTGTTAAGGTATGTTTGGGGAAGTGTGCGTGCGTCGAGAAACGTGCCCGCGCTTCCCCGGGGTCCTATATAAAGACCCCAGACGTCGACGAAGGTATGCGCAACTATTTACTATAGCTACGTTACTCTGCCTCGTTCGTTGCCTGACTTGAGCGTCGGAGGGCCGTCGGAGGGCCGTCGTTGGGAAACCCCTCCCGGCTCGGCTTCTTTGCAGGATCGTCGGAGAGCTACATCGTCAGTCGGAGACAGCGGAACGTGCCACGTCCCCAGCGTCCGTCGACTCAGCGCTCGGACAGGATCATATAATTCATGTTAAATTCAACACTTTACACTATAATCTAGTACTATACTAGGATCGAGTATATTTTCTATCAAAATTAATCCTCATATTTTTTTGTACAAATAGTCTAAAAATGAGTATAATTCCTATTAAATTCAGCACATTAAACTAAAATCAAGTATATTTTGAGGTGAAAAAAGAATCGTACTCAATTTGATAGAAAATATACTAGATTCTAAGTTAATATACTCAATTTAAGAGGATTTATACTGATTTTTAAACTTTTTGTACCTAAAAAAATCATGGGCAATTAGGTAAAGATGTTTGACTGGGGAGTGAAAACAAATATTTTCATGGAGGAAACTACATACAAAGATTTATTTGCCAGGGATTGCATGTAAAATTACCCTTTATTTGGATGACCCCACGTGTGCAACATTTATATGACTATTTTACCCATTCGAACGATGGATATGAGGGTATTAAAGTAATTGTGACTCAATTCTCGCTTGCTGTACTGATTGATCCCTTCGGCCTCCGCCCTAGTTTTGTTTTCGGGTGCCGCCGCTGCTGTTTGTCACGTTCGCGCTTCAGCGGCATCATGGAGAATCCGGTGTCGAAGACCGTCAAGGACGTTTCTCCCCACGAGTTCGTCAAGGCCTATGCGGCGCACCTCAAGAGATCCGGGAAGGTCGGATACATTTTTGTTTCCTTGTCTTAATCTACTGGCAAAGGTCGTGTTTTTGTGTGATTTATCCTTAGTCTCAAGGGTGTAAATATACACTTCCCATAATCTTGATTTTTTTTTCTTGTATAATATTTGATCGTGGTGTGCTTTATCCCTGATTGCTGCTTACTTAACTTGCATATAATTCATTTTCCTTTTTTCTTTTCCTTGCCAAAAGATCTACTTTTTAGTTGATCTGTGTAGGAACTCAATTATTAGCATGTCGTTCCGGAAGTGCCAACTGTTCGGAATGCCATTCCCTAGCTATTTGTTGAATTGCTCCTTTTTGTTTTTCTATTGAGTTTAATGGATTGTAGTGTTTTCTCGGTGGAGATGCCTGGAGATTTTTCTCTATGTTTTCTCATTATAAATAGAAGAAACAGAATTCTTAGGCACGTTGCAGGATTGACAAACAAGAATCCATCATATATTGCTGGTCAGTCAATTGCTAAAACAAAGAGTAATTTAGAATTACATATCTAACTAGTACAATCTGAAGGTAAGTTGGTTGAAGTGAAACTACTAAATTTGACTAACTGTGAACTATGATGGTACAAGTGCAATCGCTTTCACTTTCTGTGTGTATATAGCACCAATTGACAAAATTGAATAACTGCAATCCTCTCTTGAAACTTAGGACAAATTTTTCATTTTTTTTAAGTTAACTGTTGCCCTTAGATTTAGACTATGTATACTAATGGTTCTCTAATGTTGTGTTAACTTGGTGGAATTTAACAGAAGTGAGGTGAAATGTGAGAGATTCTTTCTACTAAAACTCTTTGGCTTGATTTTTGGCTCAATAAGATGGAGAATTTGGAGCAAATTATGCTCCTTTTCTTCTTCTGGAGTGGACTTTGTTTCATTTGTCTTCAGTTTTTTTCTTTATTCTCTTCCTATCCAAATGAAAAATCAAGAAGACAAGAAAATGTGTTTATTCTACTTCTTAGACTAATATGTTGTTTTTGATCTGAGTTTCCACTTTTGATGACTTAAAATCTAATGTTATATTGGTTCTTTACTCTTTGATAGACTTTCTTACTTTTCTACTGATTTTCTTCTTTTTCTACTCTGTTTTTGATAGCTGGAGCTTCCCGAATGGGCAGACATTGTAAAGACTGGAAGGTTCAAAGAACTCGCACCGTATGATCCCGATTGGTTTTATATCAGATCTGGTAAGAAATATCACACCAGACAGAACTACTTCACGCATACTCTTTTCCATCATTGGCTGAATTCATATTCTTATATATATTTAACGTGTCTATTTATCCTTTGTTGCAGCTTCAATGGCGAGGAAGATCTATTTGAGGCAGGGCATTGGAGTAGGCGGCTTTCAGAAAATTTATGGAGGCCGCAAGAGGAACGGAAGTCGCCCTCCCCATTTCTGCAAGAGCAGTGGGGCTGTCGCCCGCAACATTTTGCACCAGTTGCAAACAATGAATATCATCGAGATTGATCCTAAAGGGTAAGCATCTCTTGCCTTTCCATTGCTTTCATCTCATCAAGACTCTTGCGGCTTTCTTTGGCCATTAAGTTCACATTGTTTTAGCCATCTTTTTGATTTCGAACCTGATTTTGCTCGGTTGGAAGTTAGAAGGGGAAGGAGGGAGAGGAAAACAAATGTAATTTGTAAGCCTTTTATCATTTCTCCCCTTCCCCTCCTTACTTTCCATCTGAGTAGATCGTTCAGAGGAGTAAGAAAAGGATCGGGATTTGAATGTCGAATGAGACATGTTTTGGAAGGTTGGCTTTTTGAGTGTATATAAGTTGTGCTCTGAATTTATTAGGTAGCCTAATCAGACGAAGATTGTCTATTTTCAAGGCATTTAGATTTTATATATACTAGTGATCATGTGCACTCCTTACGTGAGGAAGGAGAGATCTAAGGGAAGAAGAATTGAGCTATAGAAAATATTTTTAATTTTTTAGTATTGTTTGTACTTCTATTTTTTTTTAGTGGGGCAAGATTCTAATATTTTTATAATTTTATATACCTCTAGGGGTACTTACAAAAAATTGAGGTGGGGCGACCGCCCCACCCTAGTTGCATGTGTAATATAATACATGGATGAGCGTATTCGTCTTTTTGCCACAATGTGTAATATAATGCATGAACTAATACGAGTAACAAACTCTCTTTCATAAAAAATTAATTTAATTTTATATAAGATATTAATGATAAGAACAAATATTACACTTAATCTTAGCTAAAAAACAATCCATAAATTGGGTAAAAGTGCATCAGACCCATGCAATAGTGTAATGCTAGAGTGACAGTCGAGAATCCCAGCAACAAGCTATTGTAATGGATTATCCCTTATAAAAAATTAATTTAATATCATACTTGATCTTAGCTAAAAAATTGAAAAAAGTATGCTTTTTAACATCGCCAACCCAAAGTATGTATAGAAGCTTCTCTGCTCACAGTGTTGCTAATTTTAAGATGTGGGATTAAAGAGAACTTTAGATTTCTAATTAATTAATGAGAACAATTCTCAATAATATACCACAGCTGAGTCTCGAACTCTTGATCTCTGATTGATTAATGAGAAAAATTCTCAATAATATTCCGCAACTGAGTCTTGAACTTTAGATCACTAATTGATTAATGAGAAAAATTTCTAATAATACATCGCAGTTGAGTCTTGAACTTTAGATCTCTGATTGATTCATGTGTGAAAATTACTAATAAATCTTGAAATTATAAAAAGACATTAATGTAATTTTATTTTGAACTTCATCAAAGTTAGTTAATAAAGGGGTACATTTTTAATAAAATAGTAATATATATATATATCAAAAATACAAAGCTTTGATAACATCTGTGTTGTATCTTATGATATTGATATCTATTCTAAAAGCTTTTTTCTACACTGCAGTGGAAGAAAAATCACTTCCCAAGGGCTTCGTGATCTTGATCAGGTTGCTGGCCGTGTCTAGCTGCTATTTTTCAGTTCCAATTAAGAACGCTATTTTGCTTCAGAATGATGCTCGAGGCTTGTACTCATCTGTAGTCCAGATCCTGATTTTTTTTTTTGCAGTTGTTTTGATCTGTTTCTTTAGTCTGGACGATCTTTCTTCTTGTTATAAATTCATTACTTAAATTTCAGAGATTTTGTTTCAGTCTCCTTGAAATTTAAAGGTTAGTCCTTCAGTATGGATATTTAATTCATTTAATTTTCAAGAGATATTTCAGTATTAAAAAATTATATTAAATAAAGTCTAATTATCCAGTTCATATTGTTGGTGCGAGAATCATCCGATGATCGAAGTTTTGATAATGATAAAGAGTTCAAAGTTAAGGTTATGTGTGATCTAATGGGTTTGAATGAGTTTGCAGGAAAATCTTAAGTGTATTAAGCAAAAGTTCTAGCTGCGATTAGACATGTGTAAAATATTAGGGGAAGGTAATTCTAGGTCTTAGAGGATGGTAATCTTAAGCGAAAAATCTTGACGGATCGAGGGTTTCGGGCAAAAGTCCTAGAGTCGAGGACTTTAAGTGGAAAGTCTTGGTGTCACGAATCAGGTGAAAGATTGGGTGGGTCATGGAGTGGACAGCTAGCGGAAAGTCGTGGAGCCTCGGGCGCTGAGCAAAAATCCAGTTGGTTTGAAGGATCAATTGACAGCAGGTAAACTCTCCTGAGCGGAGTAGGTGAGAACACATTTCTCGGTGAGGGAATAGTAGGCGTCAGTTCGACCTAGGATTTCCGGTCGAAAATTCGAAGTCAGAACCGGACAGTCCGGTGACTGTCAAATTCTTATGTTTAATTTATTTTGTTGTGCTAAACTCTATCTTGCAGGATGTATTTTGTATTTTGGACTAACTCATCTTGCAGGGGTGAAAAACAAGCAAAAGCCTCGGATGAACAGTCTTGAGGCGTCCTCCATGGAGCTTGGAGGCGTCTCAGGTCACTGGTTGAAGACCTCCGTGCAGTAGGGTAGAGGGTGCCCTCATGGAGCTTGAGGGAGCCCTCGACGCTGAGCAGAGGGTGCCCTCATGGAGCTTGAGGGCACCCTGGACGCAAGTGGAGGGCGCCCTCCATGCAGTTGGAGACGCCCTCAGGAGGATAAGTCGTGAAGAAGTCAAGGTTTATCGACGTTGCATTTTTGGCGGGGTTGAGGGCGCCCTCCATGGTGTTGGAGGCGCCCTCCACGGGCTATAAAAGGTAGTCTCGAGCAGCAGCAAGGAATAACAACGAAAACACGATCCATCTTTCGTGCACTGTTCAAAGAAACACCCGATAAAACTGTAGCAAGACACCGACAACATGAAGTCTCGAATTTCCTATTCTTAAAGTTATTGGTATATTTTCTTACTATATTTAATTGTTATACTTTAAAATTGTACTCTTGCAAACCTATAGTGATTGTCTAAAGTAAACGCTCAACGAGCGTGAACTTTAGAGTAGGAATCGTCCCAGACTTCGAATCAAGTAAAAAAATCCTTGGTGTTTGCGTTTGTATTATTTAATTTTTCGCTGTGTTTACTCAAAAATCTTTTAAAATGAAAGTGAAAGTCACGAGCGCTATTCATACTCCTCTAGCGCTTTTGATCCAAAACATATTAGTTTATTTTTATACCAAAAAAAATTAATTATTCAACGGCAATTACTAAAGGCGCATGTTGGTTGTCGAATTGATCAAAACGTGCATATTATGTTGACATTTGTTAAAGGGCACATTTAATTATGCGTTTTTGTCATTCTACTCTTCGGGCACATTTAATTATGCGTTTTTGTCATTCTACTCTTCTGGCTTCAAGCACTTAGCGTTTAGGATGCGTTCTTTTCATTCTACTTTTCCTTCTTTAAGCCCTTGGTGTTTAGGATTTAACTGATTCATTCGATCATTTAACATGTCAAGAAAAATCAAAATAAATAATAAAAGATGTTGGACTCCTTGTAACTTTAGAAAACAATAAAATTTGAAATAGTTTCAATCTGAGATCTCTAGATCGATTAAGAAATTTTAATTGGAACTCACTGACCTAGACATATATAATTTCAAGTTCTATGGATTTTTGAAGTTGTAAAAGGTTGAATAGTGTTCTTCATTATTTATTTTAACTTTTTTAGAAACGTTAAAATGTGATATGGAATAATCGGCAAAAAAAAAACTAACATTGGGCCTTATATGAATCATATTAGGCCCAACGTGAGGTGTTTTGTTAATTTTTTCATATTACATTTTAACACTTTCGCAGAAGCCGAAATAAACAATAGAGGATATTGCTGGACTCCTTGTAATCTCAAAATTTTACATGACTTGAAATTGTTTCAATATGAGGTTTCTAGGTCAATCAGTGAGTTTCGATCAAAATCCATTGATTGACTTAGACATGTTTGATTGGACCAATTTTAGGTTCTATGGATTTATGAAGTTGCAAGGAGTCCAACGATGTCCTCCATTGTTTATTCTGGTTTCTCCGAAGGTATAATAATACGATATGGAAGAATTGACAAAAAAACTCTATGTTATACCTGATATTATTATATATCAAGCTCACGTTGGACCTGATATGATTTTATACCAAGCTCACGTTGGACCTGATATGAATGATCCAGCGTGGTTTTTTTTTTACCAATTCTTCTATATCACATTTTAACACCTCCGAAAAAGATATAATAAATAATGGATGATACCGTTGGACTCCTTGCAATCTCAGAAACTCATAGGACTGCAAATGAGTCTAATCAAACATGTTTAAGTCAATTAGTGAGTTTTGATCAAAATCCACCGATTGACTTAAAGAGCTCATATTACAAAAATTTTAAGTCATGTGAATTTTTAAGATTGTAAAGAATCCAATGATGTCCTCCATTATTTATTTTAATTTCTCTAGAAGTAATAAAATGTGATAGAAAAAATCGATAAAAATCCCAAAGTATATTAGGTCCAACATATACTTAAAATAAAATATACATAAATTATGACACAATAAAAGATACGTCAATAAGGAAAAATTTGTATGCAGTTCCCAATCAGAAATAAAATTTTATATATTATCTCCATTGATAAAAATCTTTATTTTCACTCTCTAGTCAAACATAATTGACACTGATTTACCTAATTACCCTTAATATTTTAGGTATAAAAAGTTTTAAAATGAATATAATTTTTCTTAAATTTAGCATATTAAATTGAGCACGACTCTTTTCCCACCTCAATTATATTGGATAGAAAATATTCTAGATTTTCTTTAAATGATGCTCAATTGGATGACAAATGTATTAGATTTTTTTTAAATGATGCTTAATTTAGGATAAATTATATTAAGTAGGAAAAAAGTCGTGCTCAATTTGATAGAAAATATATTTGATTCTAGTTTAAAGTGTCGAATTTAACAGGAATTATATCCATTTTTAGACTTTTTATATCTAAAAAATATTAGGGATAATTTTGATAGAAAATATACTCGATTCTGGTTTAAAGTATTGAATTTAAGAGGAATTATATTTATTTTTAATTTTTTTGTACTTATAAAATTTGAGGGGCAATTAAAAGTTGTGCTCAATTTGATAGAAAATATATGCGATTCTAATTTAAAGTGCTGAATTTAATCAAAATTATACTCATTTTTAGACTTTTTGTAGCTAAAAAATATAAGTGATAATTTTGATAGAAAATATACTCGATTCTAATTTAAAGTGCTGAATTTAAGAAAAATTATATTCATTTTTAGATTTTTTTCATCTAAAAAAATCTAAGGATTAATTGAGTAATGATATTTACATAAAAAAAGTTGAAATAAATAAAATTTTATACATAGGGAGTGGGAATAAAATTTTTTAGTGTGAGAATTACATATAAAATTTTTTAGTGTAAGAATTTGATATAGAGGATCTCTCTAGACAAATTAAGTGAATTCTCGGTATAATTTCAAAAAATTATATGTAAGACAGTTTGACAACTCTTTCACATAAATGATAATGGAGTTGCTTCGAGTTCTCTTTCAGTATGCACCGTCAAATCATCTCCTCTTGAAAGACCAGTTTACTTTAGTTTAGGTTTGATATGGAATCCTATCAGGTATATTATAAAATTTTTTATCAATTCTTTCATATTACATTTAAATATTTTGAGAATAGTCGAAATAAATAATAGAGGACAATATTTGACACCTTGCCACTTAGAAATATAATCTACAGGATCTGAAATTTTTATAATATGAGATCTCTAATTCAATCAATTGATTTTAACCAAAATGGACTAATTGACCTAGGCATGCCCAATTAGACTCATTTCAAGTTTATGTATTTCTGAGATTGTAAGGAATCTAACGATGTCATTCATTATTAATTTCGTTTTCTCCGGAAGTATTAAAATATGATATGGAAGAATCGACAAAAAATCCACATTGGGCCTAATATAATTCATATCAAGCCAACATAGGCCTGATATATAATTATATCATACCAACGTTGGACCTAATATGAAATCATATTAGGCTCAACATAGGATTTTTTTTTATCGATTCATCCATATCATATTTTTACACCTCTAGAGAAGCCAAAATAAACAATGGAGGGCACCGTTGGACTCCTTGCAACCTCATAAATCCATAAAACCTGAAATTGATCCAATCGGACATGTTTAGGTCAATCAGTAGATTTTGGTCGAAACTAACTGATTGACTTAGAGACCTCGTATTGTAACAATTTCAGGTCCTGTGAATTTATGAGATTATAAGGAGTCGAACAGTACCCTCTATTGTTTATTCCTACTTCTCCAGAGCTGTTAAAATATGGTACTGAAGAATCAATAAAAAAATCCTACGTTGAAATGATTCATATCAGGCCTATATATATCACGCCCACTTGGGCCTGATATGATTCATATCACGCCCAATGTGAGTTTGTTTGCTGATTATTCCATATCACATTTTAACACATTCGAAAAAGTCAAAATAAAAATGGATACTCTTCGACTTCTTGCAACATCAGAAATCCATAGGATATGTATAAGTCAATTAGTAAATTTCGGTCAAAATTTATTAATCGACCTAAAGACCTCGGATTATAACTATTTCAGGTCTTGTGGATTTTTAAGGTTACAAGAAGTCCAACGGTACCCTCTATTATTTATTTTGACTTATCTTAAGGTATTAAAATGTTATCGAATGAATCGACTAAATCTTAAATGCCGAGGGTTTGATATGATTTACATATGAGATTCATGTTATTCATGTGACAAAAAGAGAAAAAAAAAAAAGAGAAGAGAAGAGATAAGAGGAAAGAGAAAATAGTTTGCATTGGTAGAATGGATAGAATGGGAAGATTATATAATTGAATATGTCTTTGATAAATGTCAAAGTACTAATTCAGATAACTATGTGCATCCTTTAGGCTCCATTTGGTAGGAGTGATAGGATTAAAATTATGTTTTTAAAAAGTTATTAATATGTCATTTGATAGGATTGATTAGGGGTAAGATTAAGGGAGTGCTTGGTTGGAAGGAATGGAAGTGAGGAATGAGAATGAGATTGAAAATTAGTGTTTGGTTTGAGATATTGATGATGGATCCCACATATTTAAACCCCCAAATATGGGATTGGGCTATTACCAAATAAAATAAGGGGATGGGAATGGTGGGTCCCACGGATTCAAAACTCTTCATTCCCATTCTTCACTTCAATGAATATCATTCTTATTCCCATTTTCTTTCGCAAACCAAGCACCCTCAAAAATTAATTAGGAGTAGGATTCATAATACCTAAGTATGAGAAGTGATTATTAATACTATTTCTAATCCTAATCAACTCAATCCTAATTCTATCATCCCTATCAATCGTACCCTTAATAAATGGCCTATTATTCAAATGTTATTAAAATATATTAGAATTCTCCCTATTGTGTTTTGCGTTTTATTTGAATTATTTAATGGAAATGGAAAAAATTAATTTAAGAGAATTGTAATGGATTAATATTTTACTTTTTTTTTTTAAAAAAAAAAAGTAAAAATAAATGATGGAAATACGATAATTATATTATCTTATCTTATTTCTTTTTCTTATTATATATTTATGAAAGATCAAAAGATATATTTGAAATTGATAACTGATTTTTAGAATAAATTATAATAATTTTTTACAAAATAAAAGTTTTAATTCAATGTTATGTTTTAAATTGAAAATAGATTTAATCAAATCTTAAAAAATTCGGACTAAATGCAATAAAGACTGATTCTCGACACAAAGGCAAAGAGCATACCTAATTCCCACCACGAAGATGGCCGATAATGCCGCATCCGATGCCGCCGGTGACCGGACGGTGATCTGCATCGGGGACATCCACGGCTACATCTCCAAGCTGCGCGCCGTGTGGTCCAACCTCGAGGCCCTGGTCTCCCCGGACTCCTTCTCCACTTCACTCGTCATCTTCCTCGGCGACTACTGCGACCGCGGCCCCCACACCCGCGAGGTCATCGACTTCCTCCTATCGCTCCCCTCCCGCTACCCCCTTCAGCGCCACGTCTTCCTCTGCGGCAACCACGACTTCGCCTTCGCCGCCTTCGTCGACGCCCTCCCGCCCCCTCCCGATGGCTCCCCCTTTTCCGCCACCTGGGAGGAGTTCGCGCAGAGCGAGGAGCGGGAGCGGTGGTTCAAGGGGGAGGGATACGAGGCGATGCACGTGCAAGGCAGGCGGTGGGGCGGCGACATGGGTGGCCGGTTTAACCCTAAGAAAGGCTTGGCGTTCAAGGGCTCCATCTACGACGCTGGGCCGACCTTTGAATCCTATGGAGTAGCTCACGGATCGGCAGGTTAGTTGCTCAATTTTGGGTTCTGAATTCAAAACTGCAAACTGATATGACAAAATCTGCTCTTTGAATCTACTTTTTTTCTCCATCGTTACATATGATTCTTTCAGTCTCATTTGAACTTGTTTCGCAGACTTGATTAAGGCAGTCCCTGACGCTCACAAAAAGTTCCTTTCAGAATTGGTTTGGGTTCACGAGGAGGTATTATAACTGTGATTCAAGTGAATAATTTGTCACTAGATTTAACTCGTTCTTGTCGGGAATAAAAGGATTAGTTCTGGTCTTCTTCGTTGTTGTTTAGGATGATGTTCCAATGGACAGTCCCGAAGGGAGGATTTCCTGCAAATTGATAGCAGTTCATGCTGGATTACAGAAAACAAAACCTGTGGAGGAGCAGCTAAAACTTTTGAGAGCAAGGGACACAAGGATACCAAAGGTGTTACAACTTAGTGGGAGGCATGATGTGTGGGAAATACCAGAGGTTTGCTAGCTTAAGTTGTTTTATTATTTACTTCCATTCTTGCTTGGTTTGATGAACTAATTTGCCTACATGGGCAATACCTTTGATCTCTCAATCTACCAAAAGAATTGCAAACATGTTTACTACATCAAATTCAGACAGTTCATTCTTCACATTTCAATCAAGTAATTCGTTGTGAGCATAAGAACTAAATAATGCTTGATCTCTATTCGTTTCAAGTTGAGTGAATTTCAACTCCAGAGGACAAAGGTAGAAAAAACTTGAGAGACTAGGAACCTTGCCAATGTGCCTAATACAAATTCCATCCCCAGTCAAGCTGAACAACTAATTGAAAGATCTAAGTATCCTTATGGTAAAGAGTTGATGTCATGACAGGAAACAGTTGAAAAGTCATTCTTGTATTTGATTTTTAGATTGTCATACCACTGAGATATCAGTTGCTAAGGATGCAATGTTTTTTCTGCAATTGGTTGTTAGAAACACCAGCACCACCACCTGAATTACATGATAGCAAGCAACTCATAGAACAAGAAGAAGAGAAGACCACAAAAATAAGAAGAAACTAGATTGAAATTTGAACAAGAGTCACAGGTTTAACATGCTCAAAGGCTTGTTTACATCCATGGTTGTAGGAAGAGGATTCTATTATGTCATCATCATTATCTCACATCAGTTGTGTTCAAATGCGACACAACACCTTTTGAGAGATGGTTTATGACTTTTTTATGAAACATGAAATTTGGAGCATTGTCACATAATAGATGTTCCATCAACCCGTTTGCTCTAAGATAAATATTCACCTTGTGGAAGTACAGGATTGATGCCAAAACACCTACTTGTGTCAACATGAATTCTCCTCAGGTTGGTAGTATTTTTCCCTTGCGCCTCCCAACAGTGGTACACCACTCCCCTAAAGCACACATTATTACAAGTAAAATCTAAGTTTATTTTCTATAGTTCTTATGAAACAAGCTTAAGACTTTGATATGCAAAGTTTGTAATTCCCGTTAATCATCAACTAGTTAGGTCAAACACAACTAGTAATTCCCGATATGAAGCAAGCATACGACTTTAATATTTATGAAGGAGCATTAGTTCAATGGAGATACCACAAATAGCTAGGTCAAACACAACTTTATAATGGTAATCACGATGTAATTCCCAATAATCATCAAAATGGTCCTTAGTCAATAGCGGTTTCATTAACTTTTACTATGAGATACACGTGAATTTAGAATTCCGTGGTTGAGAATCTTTAGATAATTCATTAGCTTTAGAAGCCCTTGCATCTAAATCTTGCATCAAGCTCTATCCAGGTTGATATCTATATCACTAGTTCTTGTTTCCAGCTTTAGTCAATTCTTGTGTCACAGCTTCTGTACTGATAAAATGGTTTTTCAGGAGATATCTGAGAAGTCAATTCTAGTGGTGAGTGGCCATCACGCAAAAATCCACATCGAAGGCACTCGATTCATCGTAGACGAATGTGGAGGGCTGGAGCAGTTTCCTGTGGCTGCTATAATATTCCCTTCAAAGATGATCGTCCGCGACACCGATAACCTTGTCTCCAAAGTGAAGCATACAAGTTTGGGCGAGAGTTCAAATTTCCCTGATATGTAGAACTGTCAAGTTCTATCGAATAACTACAATTTTGATAAGAAAAACTCACATATATGTTTTTGTAATCTCCCTCTTTCAAAATTCTAAACCTTTCAGAATTATTTGTTTGGGGAGCGTGCAGCTCGAGCTGCTATTTGTGAATTAATGGAATAAAAAAGTATGCAGATCAGTTGGAAATTAGCGCCCATGATCCATCTATCACATGCATGCGACAATTTAAAGTACGTTTGCTTCGTCTACGGAGCAGACGATCGATGCCCATGGCTTTTGACACAAAGCAGTCGTCCAAGCACATCTGCGTCGTCGGCGTTGGGGCCTCCGGCCTCGTGTCCGCCCGTGCGGCAGTGGCTCTACCAAGACGCTGGCGCCGCCAAGGCCACAGTCCACAGCAGCGTCTATGCCTCCCTGCGCCTCAATGGGCCCAGAATCTCCATGGACTTCACCGACTTCATGCTCACTCCCGTCGAAGGAAGAGACACCAGGAACTTCCCTGGCCACCGCGAGCTCTTCCACTACATCAAAGACTTGGCCTGGTGTTTGGGGTTAACCGAGCTCATCAGGTTCAACACAGAAGTAGTCCACGTCGGCATGGCTTCAGCAACTGGCAAATGGATTGTGAGATCAAGGGACAGGAGAACTGATGATGGTTAGCTTCCAAAAATCAAGGGTAAAGTATTCACTAAGGTTTTTACGTGATTTCACCTCTCGGTTACCTTCTTTGGTAATTTGCTTCAAGTGGTTCTTCTTGCAAATCTCTATGAATTTTTCTTGTACTTTAGTTATTTACATTGTCATGTTGGCTTTTGATTCCTTGAGTATTTATTATTTGACTATTTTTTTATAAGATATATATTTTTATTATGGATAATGTTAAATGATTAGAATTTGATAAGCCATAATACATGCATATATATATAAATTAAAGACATTTTATTAATATTATATTTATATATTAATTATATGTATGTATATATATGTATTATAATTGAAAAATAAAGATTTTTAACTAGTCAAATTTTGGACGTTTTATTATATCCTCCATAAAATGATAATTTACGAAGAGGAAGAGATTTCGTTATTGTGTGAATTTATCTACAAGGACGAACAGCCTCAAAACCAAAATAAAATATAAATATGATAAATATATATATATATATATATATATATATATATATATATATTAAAGGATCGCACATATGCATTTACAATTAAATTATTAAATTAAAATTTTGAAATAGGAAAAAATGGAATATTCTAATATTCTCCTATTTCTTCGGATGGGTCCCACGTGGGTAATATTTATATGATTATTTTTTTAATCGATACTAATTATTCTGTTTAGGTCTATTAATTTCAAAGGCGGTCTATTCGGTCTTACCTATATTTTTTTTATCGGTAATTAAAATAAATTAGAAAGTATGCATAGTAGCCGCGTCTATAAATTCAATATTTTTCAAAGAACTACATTGCTATAATCTATCATTAATTAATCATCTCATAATAAGGAAATTCTTTTTTATATGCTCTGCAGCAGCCGTACCATTTCTAGGCAACATTTATATGACTATTGATTACGATGGCATTGAATTTAGTTTAGGGATTTTGAAACAAGGGAATGTATTTATTTTTAAATTTTTTATTTGATTGATAGGGATGGAATTATAATTTTATAATAAAATTTAAAAATTTAGGTATGGATGAAATTCATCTCTTAGATTTTGATGAGAATGAGAATGAGAATAAGAATGAGAATGAGAATGAGAATTAAATTTTAGATGAAAATATTCTTAATATATTTATATAATTTTTTTTCTATCACTTTCTCTTTCCTTTAGTTCTCTCTCATCATATTCTCTCTTTCTTCATTCTGTATCATACTTTCTCTCTTCTCAATCTCTCTCATCATATACCTCTCTCCTTATTTTTTATCACATTTTCTCTCTCTTCATTTTTTTTCTTTCATCACACTTTTTTTTCTTCTCATCCTCTCTCATCATTCTTTCTCTCCCATCACATTCTCTTTTATTATTTTTTTCATCATATTTTCTCTTTCATCGTACTTTCTCTTTTCTCAATCTCTCTCATCACATACACTTTCTTCTCATTTCTCTCCCATCACACTTTCTCTCTTATCATATTTTCTTTCTCTTCATCCTCTCTTATCATGTTCTCTCCCATCACAAAAGAGAATGTCCCCTCGGGACGGTGTGATGGTTAAGACATGAGGTGTTGTCACATGAGGTCTTGGGGTCTAAACTCGGCGTGACCGAGCATAACCTCCCCCATGTCTTGGCCATTTGCACTAATAACTAGTAGTCACCCGTAATTTACCTCCTCCGTGTTGGGCTAGGGATGAGTTGGCGGGGGTGCTGGGGGCGAGTGAATCGCCTTTTGCCACATGTTCTCTCCCATCACGTCCTCTCGGGACGGTCTAGGTAAATGCCACTGGGGTTTAAATCTCGGCATAGCCGAGGTAAATGTTTCCCTCATGCGTTAGTCATTATTCAAAAGGTTAGTAGTCATCCATGATTTTACCTCCTCTGTGTTAACCTTAGAACGAGTTAGCGGGGCATCGGAGGGAGGAGCGTAGTGGCCTTTTGTCACCATACTCTCTCCCATCACTCTTTTTTTTATTTTACCTCCTCTTTTTTTAATTTTCTCTCATCATACTTTTCCTCTCTTCATTCTTTCCCATCATATTTTTTTCTCTTTTCATTCTCACATCTTTTTTTTTATTTTCCTTTAGAGATATTCATATTCATGTTCATACTCATTCCTATTCATATTCTACAATACTACGATCATTTCCATTCCCAAAAACAGAACCAAACGCCACCTAAATAACTATTTTGCCCATTATAACTGATTCCTTCGCCCTGGTTTCGTTTTCCGGCGCCGCCGCCTCTCTTTCTCTGTAGCGCTTCCGAAGCAGCGGCGGAAACGACGTCAACGACAGC
This sequence comes from Zingiber officinale, assembly GCF_018446385.1. Lineage (NCBI taxonomy): Eukaryota > Viridiplantae > Streptophyta > Magnoliopsida > Zingiberales > Zingiberaceae > Zingiber > Zingiber officinale. The sequence goes on from NC_055989.1 coordinate 152,175,490, forward strand.
AGCATCTGTAGCATCATGGAGAACCGGTGTGTAAGACCTTCAAGGACGTTTCGCCTCACAAGCTCATCGAGGCCAATGCGGCGCACCTCAAGAGATCTAGCAAGGTCGGATACATCTTTATTTCCTTATCTTAATCTACTCGCAAAGGCCGTGTTCTTGTGTGATTTCCCATAACTTGCGTATAATTCATGTTTTCTATTTTTTCCCCCCTGGTCAATAGATCTGCTTTTTAGTTGATCTGTGTTGGAACTCGATTATTAGCATGTCGTTTCAGAAGTGCCGACTGTTCGCAATGTCATTCCCTAGTTATTCGTTGAATTGTTCCTTTTTTGTTTTTCTATTGAGTTTAATGGATTGTTTGAGATTTTTCTCTATGTTTTCTCTTTATAAATAACAGAAACAGAATTCTCAGGCAAATTGCAGGATTGAATAGCTGCAATCCTATCTTGAATCTGCACTTGGCAAACCGACACAACAAAATCTGCTCATTGAATCTACTTTTTTCCTTCATTGTTACATATAAATCTTCAGTCTGATTTGAACTTGTATCACAGGCTTGGTTTGGATTCACGAGGAGGTATTATAACTGTGATTCAAGTAAACAATTTGTTCCTATATTTAACTTGTTTTTGTCTGGAATAAAAGATTAGTTCTTGTCTTCTTCCTCGTTGCTTAGGATGATGTTCCAATTGACATTCCTGAAGGGAGGATTTCCTGCAAATTGATAGCAGTTCATGCTGCATTACAGAAAACAAAAACCTATGGATGAACTGCAAAAACTTTTGAGAGCAAGGGACACAAGGATACCAAAGGTGGATCAAGTTAGTGTGAGGCATGATGCGTGGGAAATACCAGAGGTTTGCTAGCTTAAGTTGTTTTATTGCTTTTATTCTTGCTTGGTTTGATGAACTAATTTGTTTACATGAGGGAATCCCTTTGATCTCTCAATTAGATATTTCATCTACCAAAAGAATTGCAAACATGTTTACGATAGCAAATTCATACTGTTCATTCTTCACATTTCAATCAAGTAATTCGTTGTGAGCATAAGAACTAAATAACGATTAATCTCTATTTGTTTCAAGTGGAGGGAATTTCAACTCCAGCCGGAAGAGGTAGAAAAAACCTGAGAGACTAGGAACCTTGCCATCGTTTCTAATAGAAGTTCCATTCCCCAGTCAAGTTGAACAACTAATTGGAAGATCTAAGTATCCTTATGGCAAAGCGATGATGTCATGAGATGCAACAGTTGAAAAGTCATTCTTGTATTTGATTTTTGTTGAGACTTTTAGAATTGTGATACCACTGAGATATTGGTTGCTAAGGATGCAAATGATGCCAGCCAGGCAATTGCGATTATCTTACGGTTTGACGAGAAGAAGGGTTTGAGGAGAAGGCAAGAAGAGATAATCGCCGCCCTCTAGATTTTTTTGAAAAAAGGAAATTTTATTTAATATTTGAGGATAATTCCTCTCACAGCTAAATACATATTTATATAGACTCTAGACCTTAAGACACAAAGAAAGGATAGAAATTATAACATATATACTCTAATTTCTAACCGGTAAAGAATTGAAAGCAATACTAACAAAAAGGAAAAAGACTCATAATCCTAAAATCTCTAAATGGACTCAAAGTCCAAAAATATAAAAGATAGAAATTACTAAAAATACCTTAAAGACTAAAATACCTAAAGACTATAAAAGAGAATAATTTCCTAAAAATAATAAAAAGAATCCAACTAATTCTTCCGCATCAATCATCCCAGATTGAAAAGAACTCATCTTTGAATTCAGAGTAGTGTTAGGTGGTAGCCCAGGAGGAAGATCTTCTGACACCAAATCGGTAAAACATACTAGCAACTGATGCACTTCTGCTAGTCTTCTTTAACAATTCTATAAAAAAACCACTATGTTTGGATGATGGGGCTTGAAAAGGATCTCAATTGCTCCATATATTTTCCCTAATGAGTATATATATCATATTTTGATTCCTCCTCCTGTGAGTACCTAAAGGTGTGTGTAGGGCGTGGGGCGGTCACACCCCAACGATAAAGTAACCCTCTCTCTGAATAGAACTGCATATAAACCTCTACACTCCTTTGATTTGTAGCATTTTGAAAGCAATTCAATCTGAATGAGACACTGCTGCACAAGTCTTCAAATGACAAGGCACCTTCTAGGAAATTTACTGATACATCCCCAATTCGAAATTGGTTAAAAATGCTCACAAAGCTAGAAGAGATGCGACCATAGTAAAGATAGTTTGACATATCAAAGAGCACGACACTGGTATAATGTCTGGGAGTACCCCATTGAGATTGTTGTGAGAGACGTTGAATGTTGATAGCTTAGAAAGAGGCCTTGCTAAGTCAAACAATCCCTCAAAGAAGTTGTGGCTTATCTTGATGGACTAAAGTCGGGTGAGACCAACGATAGATTCTTGAGTAGTGATAAAGCATGCATCAGTTGCTTCAACCTCATAGTCAAAGTAATCAGATATTAAAGCTCCACAAGAACATAGTTCGTCTTCATTGTAATATGTACCTCGCTAAGATCCATATTCTGTCTAAAAGTATCAACAACGGGCTCAACAAACTCACCACTTTAAAATTTGCATTCTTCATTGTCATCATCCTCTTCTTCCAAGACATCTTCATCAAATTCGTTATCATCCATCTCATGCTTATCATGATCTATGTCTGGATGAGAAGTTTGATGAACTTCACCCTCCTTATTATCGTCATAGACTGGATCATTAGCCGCCTCGGTCTCATCTCCAATTTGAGATCAAGATTCCTCTTCAATTTCTTTTGAGTCAAAATTCCTCCTCTAAATTATCTTTGAATCCGTCTAGATTATCTCGGGCGTTGAAGCTATCATCCTCCATAGAAAACCCAAATCGTCCCTGGAAGAAAGTTTGAGTATATCTAAAGGAAAGAAAGTGACCTTTCATCTTATCCCAATCTCTAATCTTGGCCTAGCCTTGTCGATCTCGTAAGTGTCACAAGTGCTCCCACCATGCCGATGCTAGACCCCTGAGCTTGAAGGCAACCAATTTTACTTTCACCTGATTAGAAACTTCTTCATAATAGAAAATCCTCTCCACTTTGTTTATCCAATCAACAAAGCCTTGTGTTGATAACATACCAAAAAATACTTGTAGATTAATCCTAAAACCCAGGCCTCCATAAGGCACCTTTCTACCACGACATTTCTAGTATGAAGTCTGCTGGTGATAAGGGTTTCAAAGGTAGACTCAGATCTATGGTCTGAGATCTTACGATCTTCAAGATCTTGTGCCGCTAGACACTGGGTTAAATCTATGACTTGTCTTTGTAAATCCTCAATCTCGTTCTAGGTGCTACTACCACGATGCGAGGCTTCCTCAGTCGGAACCTACCTTGCATGACCATGATCACAACTACAACGACTTTCCATTGGATCTAATACTTGATTTCCTCAATCAGAATCTACTAGCTCTGATATCAACTGACGCTGATTGGATAATTATCCTGTGAGTTGACGATAAAATGGAGGTTTGAGGAATATGTAAGAAGAGATAATTATTGTCCTCTAGATTTTTCTGAAAAAAAAAGGAAATTTTATTTAATATTCGAGGATAATTCCTCCAAAAAGCTATATACATGTTTATATACACTCTAAACCTTAAGACACAAAGAAAGTAAAGAAATCCTAACATATAGACCTCAATTCCTAACTTATAAAGCAAGGAACAAAATCTTAACGAAAAGAAAAAAGACTCACAATCCTAAAATCCCTAAAAGTTTTACGTACTAAAATTGAAAAATATAAAAGATAGAAATTATTAAAAATACATTAAAGATAAAAAAAACCTAAAAATTACAAAAAAGAATAATTTCCTAAAAATAATAAAAAGAATCTAACGAATCCTCCTACGTCAACAATATATTTTCTGCATTTGGTTGTTAGAAACACTAGCACCTAAATTACATGATAGCAAGCAACTCATAGAACAAGAAGAGAAGATCACAAAAATAAGAAGAAACTAGATCAAACAAGAGTCACAGGATTAACATGTTCAAAAGCTTGTTTACATCCATAGTTGTTGGAAGATGATTCTATTATATCATCATCATTATCTCACATCCAGGGGCGGATCTATTATACGATCAGCGAATAACTCGAGGTAGCTCAATTTTCTTTTTTTGCTAATGAAACATCGTCAATGAAAATAGAGTGAGGAAGAGAGTAGGAGTATAACAATCTGCAATGTACATACCACACCTTAAAATGAGCACTAAAAGTGTCCTCCAAAAGAGGGCAGTCTTGTTGTTGTCGCTATGCTTCAATTACTACATAGACATGTCCTCCTCTTGCTCCTCCTGTTCGGGATTAGCATGAGAGAAGGAGGACGAAGTAGACTTTTTGTTGCAGAGTAGAAGAGAGTGGTGGTCTAAGTAGGTGGTCCAACCAGATTGGTATGATCCACTGCTTGAGCTTATCACATCTTCCACCACCTCATCGATCATCGAAATATTCAAAGGAATGAAATGTGAAGAAGAAGAAGAAGAAGAAGAAAGAGAATGAGAGCCAAATCCAAGAAAGTAAGGATGGTATTGTTTGAGTGATGGGAAGGGAATTGAAGGCAGAATGGAAGGGCGTCATGCCATAAACAGCGAGGCAAAGTGGACCACGTACACAACATGTAATCATTAAAGTGGTGCCTCTCGATCTAACTTGTAGTCTATATACTTTGTAGCAGAGAGATTAATGAAGATCACTGATTGGGGAAACTATAAAGGGAAGAGAATATATCTTGTTTTTTAAAGTGATTAATACATCATTCTATGCAATTCTAACATAATTTTTTAGATTTTAGTTTAAAAATCTATTATAATTTTTAAAACTTATCGTTTAATAAAACAGATATATTTGGTGCTAAAATATAGTATCAATTAGCTCTATACAGTTGCCATGTAGCCAATCTTGTTCAACACTTTTATCATCTCAACTTATTTCATACTAAAGTTTTTGAATAACAATTATTCATAGATTTGTATGTTGTTCGATCTCTTGGTGCCTTCACTCTAATTTAGAATTTTACTCTATGTTAACTAAAACTTCTAGTTATGTTATTGTCGGTTACCTCTTAAATATTAAACTTCATATACAAATCAAATAACCCATGACAAAGATTCCCTACAGTGTTGAAGGATGCGACTAGACCTGACCCTGAGCCGGTTCGAACCAGACCCAATTCAGACTCGTAACTGGGTCAACGGACTTGTTACCTGAACTCGGCCCCCCAAACCAAAAAATTCTGGATCCATCCCAGCTCACATCAGTTGTGTTCAAATGCTAAACAACACCTTTTGAGAGATGGTTAATCACTTCTTTTATAATCATGAAATTCGGAGCATTGTTACGTAATATATGTTCCTACTTAAGTCAACTTGAACTCTCCTCAGGTTGGTGGTATTTCCCTTGCGCCTCCCAACAGTGGTACGCCACTCCCCTAAAGCCTTTGCATCTAAATCTTGCATCAATCTCTATCCAGGTTGATATCTTTATTCTAGACCATCAAATAAGCACTCTTTGGTACTTACTGCAACGTTTTTAGCCAAGGAAAATACCTTTCCTCCTCACCTTGTGTACTTTTGTGAAAAAATTCTTATTTTAATGTATAATCTATTCCTAAAGATGATATTAAATTGGGTTGAACTAGCAAACCAAATACTAATTAACTAGAATGTATCTTTTCTGGTTTGGGCTGAGCAATGCGTTTTTCATCAAATTTTGGCTAAGCAAATGCCAGTAAATTGACAAAATGACATAGTGTAAGTCACTCAATAAGCAAAATAGAGATGCATTTTATTTCTTGTATCATTATTTCACATATCTACCTTGATGATTATATTCAATCTGTAGCTAATATATACAATATTGGCTTACTTCCTTCTATGATTCCTTCTTAGCTGTTGACTTACTTGTCTTCCATATGCTGCTATATCACTAGTTCTTGTTTCCACTTTTAGTCAATTCTTGTGTCACGACTTCTGTGCTGATAAAATGGTTTTTCAGGGGATATCTGTTAAGTCAATTCTAGTGGTGAGTGACCATCACACAAAAATCCACATCGAAGGCACTCGTTTCGTCGTCGACGAATGTGGAGGGCTGGAGCAGTTTCCTGTGGCTGCTATAATATGGTCCGCGATACTGATAACCTTGTCTCCGAAGCGAAGCATACCTAGCCTCTTAAGAAATATCACAAGTTTGAAAAGTAGAACTGTCAATTCTATCGAACAACTACAATTTTGATAAGGAAAACTCAAATATATTTAAGGGCGTAAATGAATTAAGTTGCTCATGAGCTATTCGAATCTCAATTCGAAAAAAATTCGTTTGAGCTGAGGCATAAACAAATCAAGCTCAAACTTCACAATATTTGACTCGTTAGCTTGTGAACATGTTCGTTAAGTTCATTGATCCTGTCCGAAAACTGAATCAACGGACGCTGGACACGTGGCGCTCTCCGGTTGCCGACGCAGATCTTCGACTGATCGTGTGGAGCTCCGGCGAACCTGCAAAGAAGTCGGGCCGGGAAAGTGTTCCCGGCGACGACCCTCCGACGCTCAAGTCAGAAAATGAACAGTAAGAAAGTGGCTCCAGGGATCCTTGATTGCATACCTCCGGTGAAGTCTAATGGCCTTTATATAGAGCCACGGGAACTTGGTGCACACAAACCGAGGTGTACATGTGTCATATCCCATACCGCAGCATGGGCTTGTCAGAAGAGCATGTCTGACTCCATATCGCTACAGTCTGAGCGTCTCCTTGATGGGACAGCAGAACATTCGATCCCACCATACTGAGTATGGTCTGGTTTTCGAACATGCCTGTTGTCAGTAACAGGGGTTAGTGAGATGACGTTCACACTGTCCTATACTCTTTGACTTCCTCTTCTCGGATCGACCATCAAGTCGCTCGGTCAAAGCATTCGTCTCTGGTCCGGCATAGGTGGTCGTCCGTCCGAGAAGGTTGGGGGTCGTCCGTCCGCTCGGGAAGGTTGAGACCTTGGTCGAGCAGGCAAACGGCTCGGCCTTCAGTCGTGTGTTGTATCGCGGCCGGGCGGATTATCCGCTCGGCCATATGGAAATATGGGCTCCCGGTCAGATGGTTGTCCCTTCGGATAGGGGTCATTGCCTGGTAATCGGCATGTCCCGCCTGCTTTTCGAGTCCATGGGGTTGACCCTCCCTTTGACTGTTGACCTCTACGTGTCGTTGACCTTGCCCTCATGCGGGCCCCCCCGGCCTTATCACCGGATCACTCATGAACCAACTTTTAAATAAAAAATAATAATTTTGATATTAAATTTATAAATTTTATATTCTATTTATGAAACATATAAATAAATATATTAAAATTATTTATTAGAATAAAATTATAAATTTTAATAAGAATATTATAATTTTTTTAAATATATAATTTAGTTTTTAATGAATATTTAAATTTATAATTTATATTTATTAGGTTCTTTTAAGTTCGATAAAAATTTGAATAAGTTCATGAGTCATGAATATATTCGTTAAATAAAGTTCGGCTCAATTATAAACAAATTAAATTCATAAATTCGTCTAAATTCGATTACACCTCAAAATATATGATTTTGTAATCTCCCTCTTTCTGTTTATATATTTAAAAATTCCAAACCTTTCATAATTATTTGTTTGGGGAGCGTGCAGCTCGAGTTGCTATTTGTGAATTAATGGAATAAAAAAGTATGCAGATCAGGTGGAAATCAGCGCCCATGATCCATCCACCACAATACCAAATGCATGCGACAATTTAAACCACGTTTGCTTCGTCACCGGAGCAGACGATAGATGCCCATGGCTTTTGACACAATGCAGTCGTCCAAGCACGTCTGTGTCGTTGGCGCTGGGGCCTCCGGCCTCGTCTCCGCCCGTGAGCTCCTCAGGGAAGGCCACTCCGTCGTCGTGCTGGAGCAGAACCACGACCTCGGCGGCCAGTGGCTCTACCAAGACGTCGGCGCCGCCAAGGCCACAGTCCACAGCAGCGTCTATGCCTCCCTGCGCCTCAATGGGCCCAGAATCTCCATGGACTTCACCGACTTCATGTTCACTCCCGTCGAAGGAAGAGACGCCAGGAACTTCCCCGGCCACCGCGAGCTCTTCCTCTACCTCAAAGACTTCGCCCGGTGTTTCGAGTTAACCGAACTCATCAGGTTCAACTCAGAAGCAGTCCACGTCGGCACGGCGGCAGCAACTGGCAAATGGATTGTGAGATCAAGGGACAGGAGAACTGATGACGGTGAGTTAGTGGAAGAGATCTTTGATGCGGTTGTCGTCGCCACTGGCCATTTCTCCCTGCCTAAGCTCCCAAAAATCAAGGGTAAAGCATTCGGTAAGATTTTTACATCATTTCGCCACTCTGTTACCTTCTCTTCTTCTGTGCTCCTCAGGAATGGAGGAGTGGAAGAGGAAGCAGCTTCACTGCCATGTCTACAGAATCCCAGATCCCTTCCAAGACGAGGTGGTTCTTTGATCTTTTTCAAAGAAATACTTAAAACTGCAGAGGATTAACTCATTTCTCCTCTGTAATTGAATTCCTTACTTGTCTGTGAATATTTGCAGGTGGTAGTGGTCGTTGGTGGTTCAATCAGTGGACCAGAGATTGCTCTGGAGCTTGTTCATGTAGCCAAAGAAGTCCATATAAGTACTAAACATGACGAAATCCCTGAGAAATTAGTGAAGCCTGTTTCCAAGTATGCACATCTGCACTGGCACCAAGAGGTAATTGTTGAAGTTCTGTTGATATTATTGTCTTCGATCGATATCATGAAGACAATGATAATTAGTAAGGATAACCCTATTTCCTGATATTATTTGGTCTGATCGATACTAAGATATCAGACCAAATTGAGTAAGGATAATCTTCAACAAGTAATGGTATGAATCATATAAGTTGTGGCCCCAGGCCAATGACGTAATGATTATGCCCTCCAATGAATAACCATGCATGGATCTAAGGTTCGGGTTTCAGCTGCGTCGCACTATAAGGGGTTTTTTCTTCAGTGAGAAGCGACCTACGAACGCTGACTGTCTGGGTGAGCTTTTATAAGTACTTCCCGATTTATCTTGGTAGCCGAAGGAAAATTTCTTTGGGGTCGGGTCGGTTACCCTAGGATTAGTTGGTTCGGAAAAATGGATATATGATGCCAACTAAAAAAAAAAATCATATCTGCTGTGATTTTGTTTCAGATTTTTGAATGACTGCACTACATATGTTGCAGATCGAGTTGCTTTGTGAAGACGGAACTGTTGTGTTTGCTGATGGTTCAAGTGTAGTTGCCGATAGTATTCTCTACTGTACTGGGTAAATTAAGATCAACACTTGGTGCGAAATTCGATCGGAATTGTCGCGTAACTTCTCTTTTGATTGTAGGTATTCATATTCATTCCCTTTCCTGGACACTGAAGGAATCATCCCTGTGAATGAGAACAGAATTGGACCTTTGTATGAACAAACATTTCCTCCCTCTCTCGCTCCATCCCTTTCTTTCGTTGGGATTCCAAACAAGGTGACATGTTTGCTCCAAAGTTAATCCATGAAAAGGTCATTTTGTATTTTGAAGTTGATTGAAGTTGACGTTCTTTGATACTGCATCTATGCTATTTACAGATGTTATGTTAACTAATCAATGATGCAGTTTGCATTGTTTCGATTTCTTGAGTCACAAGCGAGATGGATAGCTCAGGTGCTCTCTGGGAAGAGGAAGCTGCCGTCCGCAGACGAGATGATGAAGGCAATTGAAGAAATTCAACACCTTCAAGAGATCGAGGAAGCAAAAGATATCATACAAGTAGCTGCTGAAACATTGGAGGTAATGCCTTTCATATAAATTTCAAACTAAAAGCCATACAGAGATCAAAAGTTGCAAGAACTAGCAAAACAAAAGCTTTGAAAAAGGAAATTTGCAAATGATAAGTAATAGCTTGAATTATGGTAATGTTATTCAATCACTATACAATTTCTCTTGATTTGTTTTCTTTTCTTGTGATAGTATTACGATAGGTACGGAGATCTATGTGATTTTCCACACTTGGAAGATTGGAGAAAAGAGATCATACTGAATAACTTCGAAAATTGTATAAACAATATTGAAACATTCAGGGATGAATAGCAAGGATGATAATTTGCTTCTAGTGGTTCTTCTTGCAAAATTGAAAACCCAATCAGCCATCTCTATGAATTTTTCTTCTACTTTTGTTATTTACATTGTCATTGATTGTTCAATAAAGTGAGAATAAAACAATAGAATGATGCCTTTTGATTTCTTAAGCTTTTATTATTAGGCTATTTTTTTTATTATATCCTCTATAAAAAGATAATTTTATATAAAACAAATCAATAACAACATTTTCTTATATTTTGTATCCTATAAAAAGATAATTTTAGCCCCTCGACAATCGAGGCATGATGGGGATGGTAAAGCAGTAGAGCTCATTCCCATGGAGCGAGAATTTGAATCTCACATTGGAGCTTTTGAACGCCTACGGAGTTTGAATCATGGTGATGCTAGGTCTTTTTCGTGATTTACTTGCACTTCTCATATTTATTTGATGGGTAATTTATGGAGTAGGATTGTTCATCTTCAAAATTAGTCAGGTCACAAAAGTCGATACTTGGATTATCAATATATAGTTATGTTACTCTACTCCTCCATCAATTCATGGGCATTTATTGTTATATATATATATTTTTTAAATTCTCACTTTTTTGTCATGAAAATTAAAAATTAGATTTGGGTAAAATCTCATCTTTAAAATCTAAATCCTAAACCCTATTTTTTTTAAAAAAAATGTTAAGTTAATTTGTCATATCAGCAAATGCCGATGGATTGCCATGCCTCGTGTGCGCACCGTGTGCACGACTGTGGGTGGCAGGTGCAAATGGATTGTGAGATCAAGGGAGAGGAGAACTGATGATGGTGAGTTCGTGGAAGAGATCTTTGAAGCGGTTGTCGTCGCCACCGGCAATTTCTCCCTGCCCAGGATTCCAAAAATCAGGGGTAAAGTATTCACTAAGCTTTTTTTACTTGATTTTGCGGCTGTCTTAGCTTCTGTTCTGTGCTCCTCAGGAATGGAGTGGAAGAGGAAGCAGTTTCACAGCCATGTCTACAAAGTGCCACATCCATTCCAAAATGAGGTTGTTCTTTGATCTATTGCAGCCATTTCAAAGAATAATCTCCTTAATTTCTTTGAAAATGAATACATTACTTGTAAATTTTTGCAGGAGGTGGTGGTCGTTGGTGGTGCAATCAGTGGACCAGAGATTGCTCAGGTGCTTCTTCATGTAGCCAAAGAAGTCCATAAAAGTACTAAACACGTGGGTAACATTTTTATGATTATTTATCATTGATTAATGGATCGTTGGAGATTTTTCTCTCTGTTTTCTCTTTATAAATAGCAGAAACAGAATTCTTAGGCAAATTGCAGGATTGAATAACTGCAACCCTATCTTGAATCTGCACTTGGCAAACTGACATAACAAAATTTGCTCATTGAAAACAAAACCTGTGGAGGAACAAAAGGATTAGTTCTGATCTTCTTCCTTGTAGCCTAGGATGATGTTCCAATCGACAGTCCCGAACCGAGGATTTCATGCAAATTGATAGCAGTTCATGCTGAATTACAGAAAACAAAACCCGTGGAGGAACCGCAAAAACTTTTAAGAGCAAGGGGCACAAGGATATCAAAGGTGGATCAAGATAGTGGGAGGCATGATGTGTGGGGAATACCAGAGGTTTGCTAGCTTAAGTTGTTTTATTACTTTTATTCTTGCTTGGATTGATGAACTAATTTGTCTACATATGGGAATAGCTTTGAATTAGATATTTGATCTACCAAAAGTGTTGCAAACATGTTTTTGACACAATTCATTCTACCTTTTTCACCCTGAGAAAAAGGTAGGAAAAAAATTGAGAGACTAGGAACCTAAGGCAATGTGCCTAATACAAAGTTCCATTCTCCAATCAACTTTAGGTAAGTTTTCTACTGATTCCCATGGTAAATCACAAAAGCACTCCAACAAGTCATCGACAGTGTCTTCCCGCGGTGTTCAATGTCCCTATAAGACTATTCAATACGGAATCAATACTTCGCTTATGAAGACAAACTCATGGGCTTTTTCCACCAATGGGTACTTCAATTCACGGCCGTTCAATCTAAAATTTTCTATTTAATTCAGCAGCAGCTCATGTCCCAGCAGACAATCAAACCATGACAGTTCCTTTAGTTTTGCTACATTTTAACTGCTGCGCCATGCCCGTTGGGGCAACTTTATTCATGCTTGGGTCACAGTTTTAGTACCGATAAAAGGATTTTCTAGGACTTATCTGAGAAGCCAATTTGAGTGAGGAGTGGCCATCACTCCAAAAAAAATAATCCACATCAAAGGCACTTGATTCATTATCCACGAATGTGACTTCTATAATATTACCTTTGAAGAAGACGATCATCCGTGATATTGAGAACTTTGTCCCTAAAGTGAAGTATGCTTAGAGCATCCACATCAGATTCTATATCCAAAATTTAAAATTTAGGACAGAATAACTATTTTATTAAATTTAAATATCCAATTTTCATGACATAATATATCAACTTTCTTATAATTTATTATTTTTTTTATTTTTTTTCTATCCTCTATATTTTTTTATTATTATCTATGAAATGACAAATGTAGAAGTGGAAAATAATATTTTAATATTTAAAAAATATATTTCATTCTTTAAATGTAAAGAAGTACTCTTTATAAAATCTAAATTTAGTAAATATGTAGAATAGTGGCTGTAAAGATTTTTTTTATCTAAAATGTAAAATTTAAAATAAAATCTTTATTTAGTAAATCTGGATGCTCTTAGAATATTCACAACGAGAGCTCCTTTGAACTCGATTTATTAACGTTGGGAGTAACTCCCTAAATGCTCCCCATTTGAGGAGCTGTTCAATTATATCATCTTTGAGTCAACTTTATTGAGTACCTTACGATCATGATAAAAAATAGTTTATTAATTACAATACAAATTTTAGGAATGATTTGTAAGAATTCATGATATTGTACTCATTCTTTTTAAATATTATAAAATTTCAATTATATTTTATAAATATATATAAATCTAAATAAATAATATAATAAATGTGCCATCTATTAAAATATAAATAATAAACAAAGAGTGAGATCGTAAAAAAAATTATTGGGAGGTTTTTTTTATAATGAAAAAATGAGTTTTGTTACGACATTAACACATATGTACGTAGAACTGCCAATTCAATCGAATAACTATAGTTTTGATAAGGAAAATTCAAATGTACGGTTTTATAATTTTGTTTTTTTTCCTCTGTATATTTAAAATTAATTAATTTATGTTTAAATAGGAGTTTTAGTGCCATGATAAAATTCTTACAATTTTTTTTTTTTTTTTTTTTTTTTATGATTAAGACATTTGGATTTTCAGTCTAATTAATTTTGAAGATGGATGACTCGACTTCACCGATAAGCACAGATGGAGCCTTAAAGGATACTCCAACGTCAAATTTTGCACCGGTCTAATAAGAGCACGGATCCTTTGATCCGTAAATTATGGACCAGAGATGGTTCATTTTTTTACACCCTTGATTTAGATGGACCCCATTTATTTAAAGGTGGGGTTCATCTAAATTAAGGGTCCTCATGTAATGGATCATCTCTTAGTCCGTAATTTACAGATTAGAGGATCTCTACTGATCTAATACTATAGCACTGTGAAGTAGTGCAAGGGAAAAGCATCACATCCACAATTCACGTTCGATCGATTTCTATTCTTTTAAGCCTTTGCGACGATGCAGATAAAAAAGTGGAAGGCTTGGGAATCGGCGACTAGAACAGCTGAATTCACAATTCACAATTCATTCATGGCGTGAATGATTAAGTTTGTCTTAAAGTTAAGCAGATTGTCAATGTACCCTTTTCCACATCAGCAAATCTGATCGAATCAGCAAGGGATACATCGTTCGGCCACTGGCACTTGACTTCTGGAGCAACTTGCCGTTTCTCACTTGGATTGTCAGATTCGAGTCCATTCCATTCTACTGAATGTCACTCTCTAACTTGTCGCTTTTTAAAAGGACGAACTTACGCTGCCGTCGGTGCGGATGCCAACGTGAAATTTGAATGCTGAATGATTCGTCCTTGTCTTATTACCATCGCTCTGTTGGTGCAATCGAAAAGTACGTACCATGATAAACGTTTTAGAATTGCTTCTTGCCACGTGTTAATCAGTGGAACAGAAAATGGATGTAACACATGAAAATCAGTGTACACGTAACACGGTCCGTCCACCATGCGACGAATTAAAGCATGTTTGCTTCATCACCAGAGTCCGGTCGTCCCGTTAAATCTGGACTAAAAAAAAATAGAGAGAAGAAACAGTGTACTTTTTGATGGTTCGTGTGGTCGAGCAGAAGAAATAATGATTTCGTAATCATGTGAAAATTCATAAGTAGATTTCAAGCTTTTAATGTCGTCCTTGTCAAATTTGGATTTGATAGAAATGTACCAGAGTCTAAGAATGAAGACAGGGGATTGTAAAGAGTTTGTCATCGAAAAACAAATATTGAAGAAGTGCAACGAAAAGATCCGATTGAAAGGAGGAGGAAGCTTACTGGAAGATCGCGGGAGAAATTGAAGGAACGAAACATCACCGAAGAACTCGAAGACGAAGGTGCGCGAAGTAAGGAAGAAGGCGACGCATGCGAGGTTTATAAACCTCGCGATCGATCGACCTGCGACGTTCTATCCAGCTTGTGAAAACCTAGGAGAAGATCCCGCCATTGAATTCGAAAAGTCGCTTGTCACGTCGTCAGCGGATATCTGCCTGTCACGTCAAACGTGCGAAGGCATAAAGAGGGACACGTGGCGCTAAGCCACCGGACGACATAAATGAGGCTTAATTAAAAAGCATGGACGCGTGCTCGACCATAATGATCAGGAATTTACACAGTCTCCGAGAAATCTAGATGACATCATGGCATAAGATTTTTCCCCAAGTGTTGCCACACATTACTTGAGCGACAGGGATAAGCGAGCATCACCGCCAAACGGTGGAAACACAGTCGCTTCAAAGGAATTAGGCCGAGTGACATTTGTATACCCGGTCAGGCCATGCGAGGCCGAACGGCTAAAGCGTGGAAGTCATCGAAGATTACTGGTCCAGTCAGTCGGACTTGCAGCCTTCTTCAACTGGACTCACTACTAGAAATAAGATCTATAAAGACACACATAAATGTCCTTAGACCATCTCCAATCCTACTATTGCAACTCCAGCTCACCCATATCATATCACAAAAAAAAAAATTCTTTAGAATATTCTATTATTCTTATTAATTTTTTATATGATAATTATTTTATTTAAAATTAATACTCCTTAATATTTGATATTTTAAATTTTTTAAAATTCAGTATCCTCTATATATATATATATTTTAAAAATATTATAAAATCACACACAATTAGGATAAAATATTTTATTATTTTTTATTTAAAACAAACAAGGATACTTAATTGAAAATACAATATTACTTTAACTTTCAGAATTACTATATTATTCCCACAAACTTAGTTATTCATGTTTTTAAGTTTGTATTAGTAATATTTTAATTTAATGTCATTACTATTTTTATTTTGTATGTCAATGTAATGGGTAATGTATTTTACATTTATGCATATCAATAATTTTAATATTTTATTGTATTATGTTTATGAAATTAGTGATCATTAATAAATGTAATTATAATTAAAATATATTAAATAAAATTAAAATAATAATTATAATAAATTAAATATTTACAAATATACATAATAAAATTTAAATATGCTATTAAATACACTTAATTTAAATTTATAATAAATAATAATTACATTTAATTATACTATAAATAAAGATAAAGAAAATAATAATTATTAATTAATTACATTTGATTTTATAATAATATAATAAAATTGGCGTTGCACTATTCACATCACTATATTTGAGGTGAGATTTGGTGTATGGGTTGGAGCAATTTGGTATTAAATTTACACCAAATTTGATGTTTTGGTGATGGGTTGGAGATGCCCTTATAGTATACTTTTAGTGACACCATGGTGACATCACCGAAAAATATATTGAAATGCGATGTTAGCATAGACCCTTTAATATTCCTGACATTTGTATAATGTTATTATAAAATATCTATGCTAACTACAAAAGTGTCTGAAATGCAGAAATATACTGACTATCGAAAATATCACGAAAAGTATACTACATAGACATTTATGTATGCCTTATTATCATCTTAATAAGGACAAATATAAATGTCACCAAATTAATTTATATTGACAATTATAAATATTTTAAAATTTTTATATAAGGACTGCCACACTTCGGGGGAGTCCCTACTAGAAGAAATTTCGACAGCATCTCCTCTGTACCAGTGACAATCTGAAACTTTAGTACAAGCCCTCAGGGCCATACAAACTTCGGCCAACACGATCGGAACAATAACAATAAAAGATAAGTGTTCCACGCAGTTTATATATTCAACCTCCAGCTGACACAACCACGTAGTTTATATTAAATAAAAACCTACTCTACTACAACGACGAAAAAAACACATAACACAACAGCGACGGTAAGAGCGGGTTAGGGAGGAAAAAGAGTGAGGAGTAGCTGTTGGTGCAACCTTAGGTTAAGGTTGACCTGGTTGACCCGACTCGAGTTGACGTGACTCGAGTTGTATTTTGATGTTTGACTTGGGAAGATTGTCGGTGCAACCTTAGGTCAAGGTTGACCTAGTTGTGTTGCATGTTGATGTTTGACACTCGTGAGAGAGTTCTATTCTTGATGTGGGACAAGAATAGATGTTTGGGAGATTATTGGTGCAACCGTAGGTCAAGGTTGACCTGGTTGACCTGATTCGGGAAAAGTCCAAGTATGGAGACTTGGCACGGAAAAGTCCAAGCAGGGAGCTTGGCACTGGAAAAGTCCAAGTATGGGGACTTGGCACGGAAAAGTCCAAGCAGGGAGCTTGGCACGCGAAAAGTCCAAGTATGGAGACTTGGCACGGGGAAAGTCCAAACAGGGAGTTTGGCACGGGGAAAAGTCCTGGTGAGTGAAGCCAGGCAGTCGGGAAATCCTGGTGAGTGAATCCAGGTGAAAATCCTAGTGAGTGAAGCTAGGTGAAGGTGAAAGTCCTGGTGAGTGAAGCCATGCATCCTGGGGAGTGAAGCCAGGTGAAAATCCTAGTGAGTGAAGCTAGGTGAATGGGAAGTCCTAACTGGGATGTTAGGCAGTGTGGAAAATCCTGGTGAGTGAAGCCAGGTGAAAATCCTAGTGAGTGAAGCTAGGTGAATGAGAAAGTCCTAACTGGGATGTTAGGCAGTGTGGAAAGTCCTGGTGAGTGAAGCCAGGCAGTGTGGAGAGTCCTGGTGAGTGAAGCCAGGCAGTGGGAAAGTCCTAACTGGGATGTTAGGCAATGTGGAAATCCTGGTGAGTGAAGCCAGGTGAAAGTCCTGGTGAGTGAAGCCAGGCAAGGGAAAATCCAGATGGATCAGGGATGATCGGACTTCTGGTGTTGGAAAGTCCAAGTAGGTCAAAGGGATTGACCGGACACTTGGCGGGGAATTCTAGCAGGTCAAGGGAGTGACCAGATGTTAGGGATGAAGTACCAATAGGTCAAGGTTGACCGGATATTGGTTTGGAAGTCTTGGGACTTGGTTTGGGCCAAACCCAAGCTCTGGATCGGTCACCAGACCGATCCAGTGATACTTGTTTGCTCTGATCGGTCTGGTGACCGATCAGATACCGAACAGAAGCTCTCTGTTCGGTGACCGATCAGCAAGCGAACAGAGGCAAAGAAAGGCAGGCTGATCGGTCCACGGACCGATCAGGCCATGTCCTGATCGGTCGGACTGTGGACCGATCCAGCTGTGGCCTGATCGGTCCACAGACCGATCAGAACCCGCACAGAAGGTGGGCAGCTTTCTGTGAAGAAAGCTGATCGGTCTGGGGACCGATCAGAATAGGTCCTGATCGGTCCCCTGACCGATCCAGGCACTAGCCGTTGCGTCGCAACGGCTAGATTTCTTCTGTGTTTTCTTCGCTTTCTTCGCAGGTTATAAAAGGAGGGCTACGGCTGCGAGCCAAACGGTTTTTTCTGCTCTTCTTCTGCTGAATCTTTTCTGCTTCCTGCTGAGCTTTGGTTGAGCTCTCATTGTGCTGAGTTCTGTTGAACTCGTCGAAGCTCTGCGTGAGTTTCCTGCTGGTGTTCTAGCTGCTGGATCCGAGAAGCTGCTGCTTCATCAAGGTTCCAGTCGACAACAAGAGGCAAGCAAGTGTATTACAATTTCTATTGTTCTTGTTTGTTTTCTCCATTGTTGTACTCCTTTGTTTGCTGTTGCAAAAGAGTGTGGCGAGGTTTCTCCACCCATAAGGAGTTTATATTAGCCGGTTCTCCGGGGACTCATCCACCGACGGATTGACCGGACTCGTCCACCTTACGGACACGCCGAGGAGTAGGAGCCCTAATCTCCGAACCTCGTTACATCCATCGAGTTTGAGGTTTGATTTCTTTCTTTGTCGCTTCTATTGTTTTATTTCCGCTGCGCTAACTCGACATTGTAGAAAGAATCGAACGAATTGGGGTCAGCTATTCACACCCCCCTCTCTAGCCGTACGAAAGATCCTAACAAGTGGTATCAGAGCGAGGACGCTCTTCGTCGGATCAACACCCGTGGGAGCAAAGCTAGAGATGGATCAATTCGGAGAAGACATCACCATTCCACCCTTCTACAACGACAACTTCACATATTGGAAGGTAAGGATGATGTATTTTCTTAGGACTAATATATGGAATTGGTTTTGTGTACAAGAAGGGTTTACTCCTCCAATGGATAAAGAAGGAGAGCCTCTAGAGAAGAACAAGTGGACAAAGGAACAAGTCCATCAATCAACGATCAACAATGAGGTAACTAAAACAATTGAATTTTCATTACCTACTAATATTTTGCGTAAGATAGGTGAATACAACAATGCCAAGGAGTTGTGGGATAACTTGGCCAAGTACCATGAGGAGAGTTCCACTTCAAGCCATGAAGAGGAGCCTAGTGAGCCAAGTAGCTCACATCATGGAGGGAGCGAATTGGGAGTTGAGGGCTACTCAACATCCAAGGAAGAAGAGGAGGAGAGTTCCTCTTGCTCAAGTTCGGAGCAAGAAGAAGAAGTTTCCACCTCCGGAAGGGTTGAAGAAGAAAGCTCATCTCCATCCACAACCCTAGGTAACTCAAACACTGTGATTTCAAGCAAATTACACATAATGTGTTTTGAGTGTAGGAAACATGGACATTACAAGAGTAAGTGTCCAAAGAGGGTAAGAAAGACTCCACCTGCGCCAAAGGTCAAGGAAGCCGGAGTCCCGAAACGCAAGGGCAAGGAGCACATCGTGTGCTTCCAATGCAAGCAAAGGGGACACTATAGGAGCCATTGTCCGAGGGGGAGGCAACCTCACAAGGGCAAGAGACCGGGCACATCGATAGGGGGAGCTAAGGCAAACCCTAAGGTAACCTCTAAGGTTCATTTTTGCAACTCTAATAAAATGCATGCTAGGAATTTTATTGCACTTGTCGATAATAACAAGCATGATAACCTTAGGAATCAATACATGTGCTTAGGTGCAAAACATGTGAGCCTAGATAAGGATAACACTAGGAAAGCCAACCCTAGGATTAACTCATCTAAGGTTAAGGAGAACCTAGGTAGAAATCCCAAATCATCTAGACATATGCCTAGAAATACCTCAAGGAATAATGATAAATTAAAGATTGAGGTATTAGAGAAGGAGAATCAAGTCTTGAAGTCAAGACTTGATACTTTGGAAAAGACTCTTGAGAACATGGAGAAGTCATCTCTAGGGTTTAAGAGTCAAAACCCAAGTCCAAGGACAAGAAAGGTTTGAGTCACAAACCTAAGTCCCAAATGGTCAAGCCCACTTACCACAATGTTCCATTTGATTATGGAACAAAACCTAGGGCTAGGAAGACCATTACCAAGGTCACAAGGGGAGTCACCCCTATAGTTGACCTTGATGAGACCCAAATGACCAAGGCTTTAAAGCCTAAGAGGGTCATTAGGAGGGTTGCTAGGGAAGTTATCCCTAGTGAATATTTAGTGAACCCAATGAGCTCAAATAGGTATTGGGTTCCTAGGAGCATCTTCTCTACCCCATAAATGGGTTAGAGAGTGTCAACTCCAATAAGAAGGGTAGTTAACCCAACTTTGAGGAAATTGACACTCAAGGAGCATTTTCAAGGTTTTGAGAACTTTTGAAAATGAAATGGAATTATCATTTACTCCTTTGAAGAGCTAAATGTGCCTAATGGTGGAAATATCATTTTTAATCTTAAGTGGCACAATTTGAGGAAAACCTAGAGAAATACCATAATTGGGATTTTGGTTTTCTCTTAGGGATATATGGGCAATCTAGGGTTAGATTTTAAGTTAGCTAAGGCTAAGGATACTTAGATAGAGATTTAGGTATTTTATTTGTGCTAACTTGCCATGATTGGTTGCCATATGCCATGTCATGACATCATATTTAAGTTATGATCACTTGAAATGTCATGATAATGCTTAGGTTATTATATGTCATGCTTTATTTAAGTTTTCAAGCTTTATGCCATGACATCATGACATTGGCACATGTTTTTACTTATGATATCATTTATGCCATGTCATCATCTCTTGCATTAATAATCAATTGAATTGGTTTAAGGATGAAAAACACATTTTGATATTGAGATCAAAGTGTAGTTTAGAAAATGCATGAGAACTTAGCCTAAGTTGACCTTAACCCATATCTCACATCAAATTGACTTGAATGTGGTTTGATACACCTTAGATGTGTGTGAGATATTAGGATCATGAGTTAGGATCAAGGTGCATAGTTTTTGTACCTAGATGAGCCTAATTCAAGAAAAGAGGGATCAGAGGGAAAGCTTGTGTACAAGTCATGTACATTTAGCCCTAAGATTATGGTCCTAAATTCAAATGGTTTTAAAAGCATTTTAAAATTGATTTGGAAAACCTTGATGAAGCTTTCCTAGTGATAGCATTCATCATTGAACATTGTGATACAAAGTTGACTTAACTTTGAACTATTTCAAAGTGGTTGAACTTTGTATCAAGATTTGAAAATGGAAACTATTTTCATAGAAAATTATTTTTCCATGATAGTGTATGATATGAGGAATGTATCCTCAAAATTTCATAATTTTTCGAATTTTCTGGAATTTATTAGGGGTTTCTGAATTTCGGAGAGGAAAATCGAAAACCATCAGGGTGGTGGATCGGTCATGGACCGATCCAGAGGGCTGGATCGGTCACTGGACCGATCCAGAGGTGGATCGGTCCGGTGACCGATCCGAGGTCTCGATAAGCGTGCAATGTGCTGAAATTCATTGCATGTCCGGAATTTCGAAAGTTGGTTTTAGATTTCTAAAGGTTTGAAACTCTCAAGACATTGTTGGTGCAATGGTCAAGGGGAGTTGGCCTTTAGGGAGTTTTAACTATTAGTCAAGGGAGTTGACTTTTAGGTGGAGTTTTACTCCTTGAGGATTAGTGATATGGGATTATCACTAAGTGGATTGTTGAGCTTAGTATCAAGGGAAAATAAGAGTTTCAATGAAAGGTATGGGACTTTCATTAGGAAGAAACTCTTGACCTTGATACCCTCCTTATTCTTTTGTGTGTCAAAAGGGAGAGTGTTCATTGGAGAATTATTGGAGAACCCAAGTTAGGTTATCGGT
Source organism: Zingiber officinale (assembly GCF_018446385.1). NCBI lineage: Eukaryota > Viridiplantae > Streptophyta > Magnoliopsida > Zingiberales > Zingiberaceae > Zingiber > Zingiber officinale. Next base: position 152,197,375 of record NC_055989.1, read on the forward strand.
TTAACCTAAGCTAGGGAAGATTGTCAAGGAAGAACTTGGAAAACATTGGAATACTTTTTGATGTGTGTCAAAAAGGGGGAGAATTATTAGAGAACCCAAGTTAGGTTATCAGGTTAACCTAAGGGGAGAATGTCTAGAGAATGTTCAAGGAAAGAACATTGGACATTGGAAGATGGTTGGAAAACCTAAGTTAGGTTATCGGGTTAACCTAACTTGATTATGGTTTTGTCAAACATCAAAAAGGGGGAGATTGTTGGTGCAACCTTAGGTCAAGGTTGACCTGGTTGACCCGACTCGAGTTGACGTGACTCGAGTTGTATTTTGATGTTTGACTTGGGAAGATTGTCGGTGCAACCTTAGGTCAAGGTTGACCTAGTTGTGTTGCATGTTGATGTTTGACACTCGTGAGAGAGTTCTATTCTTGATGTGGGACAAGAATAGATGTTTGGGAGATTATTGGTGCAACCGTAGGTCAAGGTTGACATGGTTGACCTGATTCGGGAAAAGTCCAAGTATGGAGACTTGGCACGGAAAAGTCCAAGCAGGGAGCTTGGCACTGGAAAAGTCCAAGTATGGGGACTTGGCACGGAAAAGTCCAAGCAGGGAGCTTGGCACGCGAAAAGTCCAAGTATGGAGACTTGGCACGGGGAAAGTCCAAACAGGGAGTTTGGCACGGGGAAAAGTCCTGGTGAGTGAAGCCAGGCAGTCGGGAAATCCTGGTGAGTGAATCCAGGTGAAAATCCTAGTGAGTGAAGCTAGGTGAAGGTGAAAGTCCTGGTGAGTGAAGCCAGGCATTCGGGAAAATCCTGGTGAGTGAAGCCAGGTGAAAATCCTAGTGAGTGAAGCTAGGTGAATGGGAAGTCCTAACTGGGATGTTAGGCAGTGTGGAAAGTCCTGGTGAGTGAAGCCAGGCAGTGTGGAAAGTCCTGGTGAGTGAAGCCAGGTGAATGGGAAAGTCCTAACTGGGATGTTAGGCAGTGTGGAAAGTCCTGGTGAGTGAAGCCAGGTGAAAGTCCTAACGGGATGTTAGGCAATGTGAAATCCTGGTGAGTGAAGCGGTGAAAGTCCCGTGAGTGAAGCCAAGGGAAAATCCAGATGGATCGGGGATGATCGGACTTGGTGTTGGAAAGTCCAAGTAGGTCAAAGGATTGACCGGACACTTGCGTGGAGTTCTAGCAGTCAAGGGAGTGACCGATGTTAGGGATGAAGTACCAATAGGTCAAGGTTGACCGGATATTGGTTTGAAGTCTTGGGACTTGGTTTGGGCCAAACCCAAGCTCCGGATCGGTCACCAAACCGATCCGGATAACTTTGCTCGATCGGTCCGGTGACCGATCGATATCTGTTTTCTTGGCATCGATCGGCCCGTGACCGATCGCCAACGAGGCAAAGAGAGGCGGTGATCGGTCCACGCATCGATCAGTTATGTCTGATCGGTCGGGGACCGATCGAGACGATGTCGCTGAGGTTGGGATCGGTCGTGGACCGATCCAGGTCGATCGGTCCACGCACCGATCGTAACCCGCAAGGTGGGCGCTGAAGAAAGTCGATCGGTCCGGGACCGATCGAATAGGTCCCGATCGGTCCCCGACCGATCCAGTACTAGCCGCTAGCCGCAACGCCAGATTTCTTCGTGTTTTCTTCGCTTTCTTCGCAGGTTATAAAAGGAGGGCTACGGCTGCGAGCCAAACGTTTTTGTTCTGCTCTTCTTCTGCTGAATCTTTTCTGCTTCCTGCTGAGCTTTGGTTGAGCTCTCATTGTGCTGAGTTCTGTTGAACTCGTCGAAGCTCTGCGTGAGTTTCCTGCTGGTGTTCTAGCTGCTGGATCCGAGAAGCTGCTGCTTCATCAAGGTTCCAGTCGACAACAAGAGGCAAGCAAGTGTATTACAATTTCTATTGTTCTTGTTTGTTTTCTCCATTGTTGTACTCCTTTGTTTGCTGTTGCAAAAGAGTGTGGCGAGGTTTCTCCACCCATAAGGAGTTTATATTAGCCGGTTCTCCGGGGACTCATCCACCGACGGATTGACCGGACTCGTCCACCTTACGGACACGCCGAGGAGTAGGAGCCCTAATCTCCGAACCTCGTTACATCCATCGAGTTTGAGGTTTGATTTCTTTCTTTGTCGCTTCTATTGTTTTATTTCCGCTGCGCTAACTCGACATTGTAGAAAGAATCGAACGAATTGGGGTCGGCTATTCACACCCCCCTCTCTAGCCGTACGAAAGATCCTAACAGTAGCGACAGAGATGATGAGCGTGGGTGAGAGGAGTTGCAATGGCAAGAGCAATTAGGGAGGAGAAAGAATTGGTGCTCTTGAGGAGGAACAACGGCGACAACGAGAATTAGGGATTGCACAAGGGAAAGAATCAGAGCTCTTGAGGAGGAACAGTGCTCGGGCAAAAATAACGACGGTTGCAGAAAAAAAAACACGAACTTGTATAACTATATAGGTTATATAATGACATTATTAAAATTTGTCATCATAAATAGTCTAAAATGATAATTTAATATTCAAAGTAACCTCTTTTGTTATATGTCATTAAAAATGAGTTATAATGACATTTAAAATTAAATGTCATAAAGAAAGTGTAATAATAGAGGAGAGGCTTGTGATGCGGCGACGGAGGGAAGCATATATGACACGAGGTCAACGGTCAGGGTGGAGGTCAAGTTCAAAAGACGATCAATGCCTGGATGTCAAAGGACCGAACGAAGGATAATTGCAATGACCGGTCGAGCGGCTAGGCCCCGACCGGCAGGAGATAGGTCCGAGCTGACCCCAACTCAGGCTCAAGATGATACGCAAGATAACCGATGCTCAACGTTCGATACGGAATGGAAGGACGTCGTATGAGACCTGGCTAGGGGCACAGTGAAGTCCCGGCCGAACGACTTCCCCGCTCGACCAAACAACGAGACCTAACCAAAGGTGTAACAGAGTCCTGGCCAAGCAACTTTCCCACTCGACCAAGTAACAAGACCTGATCATAAACAGAGCGGAGTCCAGGCCAAACGACTACTCTGCTTGATGAAGTAATAAAATCATTATAATATCTCTTGATATCTTTTTGAAAAATAATATCATTGATATAGATCGATAAACGGATAGTATATCGTTCGGCCACTGGCACTTGACTTCTGGAGCAACTTGCCGTTTCTCACTTGGATTGTCAGATTTGAGTCCATTCCATTCTACTGAATGTCACTCTCTAACTTGTCGCTTTTAAGAAGGACGAACTTACGCTGCTGTCAGTGCGGATGCCAACGTGAAATTTGAAAGCTGAATGATTCGTCCTTGTCTTATTACCATCGCTCTGTTGGTGCAATGGAAAAGTACATGATAAACGTTTTAGAAATGCTTGTTGCCACGTGTTAATTAGTAGAACAGAAGATGGATGTATATGGTAAAAGATGTTAATTCGTCACTACGGCGGTAAACGAGTCCAGCCGAGCTGAACTTTAGGATGTTCAAATTTATTTAATAAGATAATCAAATCGAGCTGAGCTTAAAATGAATCAAGCTTTTGAAATAAGTGTTCAAACTTGACTTGGTTTATTTTTTATGAGCTTGAGTTTATTTGAAGCTTGGTTTGAGCTTGGTTCGTTTAGATGTTATCAAACTCTCAATTCAAGTTTGGCTTGAGCTTGGTTCGAGCTTGGTTTGAGCTTGGTTTGTTTAAATGTTACAAGATCTCAATTCAAGTTTGTTTAAAATTTTTAATTGTTTGATTGACTATTAATATTGATAATTTAAATTTATTTATTTTATTTTATTTTATTGTTTATTTAGCATATTGGAAAGAGTTTTATTAATAAATATGGTTCGTAAACATTATTCACGAATGTTCTTCACGAACATTGTTCATGAACGTTGTTCACGAACGTTAACAAGCTGAACATATATGTGTTCAACCTTATTTGTTAGCTTAACGAGCTGTTTAAACTTGTTTGTTTAATTAATTTTATGTATATTGAACGAACATAAATAAGCTCTTACCAAGCCGAACATCAAACTTTTCACGAACGCTTGATTCATTTACCGCTCTATTCGTCACAGGCTTAAAACATAAATAAATTATGAAAGATTATTAATTTTTAGAATAATGATTAACATTATGTTAATATGTTAAGAGACATTTAACTCGAAACACATGAAAATCAATGTACACGTAACACGATCCGTCCACCATGTTAATTTGCTTCGTCACCAGAGAGGACAATCAATGTCCATGGCGGTTGACGCAAACACAATGCAGTCGTACAAGCACGTCTGCGTCGTCGGCGCTGGCGCCTCCGGTCTCGTCTCCGCCCGTGAGCTCCTCAAGGAAGGCCACTCAGTTGTCGTGCTGGAGCAGAACCACGACCTCGGCGGCCAGTGGCTCTACCAAGACGCCGACGCCACTGCCACAGTGCACAGCAGCATCTACGCCTCCTTGCGCCTCAACGGGCCCAGAGCCTCCGTGGAGTTCAGCGACTTCATGTTCACTCCCGTCGAAGGAAGAGACACGAGGAACTTCCCGGGACACCACGAGCTCTTCCTCTACCTCAAAGACTTCGCCACGTGTTTCGGGTTAACCGAGCTCATCAGGTTCAACACGGAAGTAGTCCACGTCAGCATGGAGACACCACTTCACAAATGGATTGTGAGATCAAGGGACAGGAGAACTGAAGATGGTGAGTTGGTGGAAGAGATCTTTGATGCGGTTGTCGTCGCCACCGGCCATTACTCCCTGCCCAGGCTTCCAAAAATCAGGGGTAAAGTATGATCACTAAGCTCTTTACGTGATTTGGCCACTCTGTTACGGTGTTACCTTCTCTTCTTCTGTGCTCCTCAGGAATGGAGGAGTGGAAGAGGAAGCAGCTTCACTGCCATTTCTACAGAATCCCGGATCCATTCCAAGATGAGGTTGCTCTTTGATCTATTGCAGATAAATAGTTAATACAGCAGAGGATTAAGAATCATCTTCTTTCTTTAACTCATTTCTCCTCTGAAATTGAATTTTTACAGGTTGTGGTGGTCGTTGGTGGCTCAGTCAGTGGACCAGAGATTGCTCTGGAGCTTGTTCATGTAGCCAAAGAAGTCCATATAAGTACTAAACACTCCGAAATCCCTCATAAATTAGTGAAGCCTGTGGCCAAGTATGCACATCTGCTCTGGCACCAACAGGTAATTCAGGAGATATTGTTGTCTTCGATCGATATCATTAAGACACTGATAATTAGTAAAAGATTAATTATCAGACCAAATTGAGTGAGGATAATCTGTTACCTTTAACAGCAATGGTATGAATCATATATATGAGCTGTGATTTTTGAATGACTGCACTACGTACATATGTTGTAGATTGAGCTGCTTTGTGAAGACGGAACTGTTGTATTTGCTGATGGTTCAAGTGTAGTTGCTGATACTATTCTCTACTGTACTGGGTAATTAAGATCAACACTTTGATTCAGAATTCGATAGGAATTGTTGCATGACTTCTCTTTTGATTGTAGGTATGCGTATTCATTCCCATTCCTGGACACCAAAGGAATCATCCATGTGGATGATAAAATAATTGGACCTTTGTATGAACACACATTTCCTCCATCTCTCGCTCCATCCCTTTCTTTCGTTGGGATTCCATACAAGGTGACAGGTCAATCCGTCAAAATGTCATTTTGTTCGAAGTTGATTGAAGTTGATGTTCTTTGATTATCTGTGCCATGTACAGTTGTTAATTATATTAGCTAATCAATGCTGCAGTTTGTCATCTTTCGATTTTTGGAGTCACAAGCGAGATGGATAGCTCAGGTGCTCTCTGGGAAGAGGAAGCTGCCGTCGGTAGACGAGATGATGAAGGCAATTGAAGAAGTCCAGCACCTTCAAGAGCTCCAGGATCCAAAAAATATCATACAAGTAGCTGCTGAAATATTGGAGGTAATGGCTTCCCTATAGTACTTTCAAACAACTCATAGGTGAGACTGAAAACCAGGCAGGGACCAAAAAAGTTGCAAAAACTAGCAAAAGAAGAGTTTTGACACAGGAAATTTGCAAAATGATAAGCAATATCTTGAATTTTGGTAATGTTCTTGTGTTCTTCAAACACTAACCAATTTTCTTGATTTTGCTTTCTTTTCTTTTGATAGTATTACGATAGGTATGGAGATCAATGTGATTTTCCACACTTGGAAGATTGGAGAAAAGAGATCCTCCTGCATCACTTGGAAAATGGCATAAATAACATTGAAACATTCAGGGATGAATAGCAAGGATGATGATACCCAAATTTATATATTATTGTACTCTCATACTTGCGTTTGAATTCTCTCCTATGCTTAAATTCTTATTCATAACATATTTTACAAGCATGGGTTTATCTCGAGTTTTTTGTTCGTAATTTATTCCACATTTATGACCTTATATCTAAAATGTGACTTTAGTATTGTAGAGAATTGAAGATGAGCCATGGGACTAGGACTTAAATCGAACCAATTAAATCCAAGGCTAGAGTTAAGAAGAGGTCCGTGAAGGAAAATTGTTTTCCTAACCGTATGAATTCTAGAACACAAGAACTTGAATATAAGAAAAACAACCCATACCTAGTAACATCGAAATCTATAGATGAAAGGTAAATACAGAAAGTAAAGCGAAGAACTTAAATGCAGTGGAATTGTCATCGTCTCTGTAAGCGTCGCCCACTAAATGCAAATCCCACGGAGAAGAAGAAAATGGAGTAAGTCTTTCATAGGAGTTAGGGTGACGACGTCTTATTCTCCTCGCTAAAGAATAGTGAGGGAATATGTCAGAATGCCAAATCCTATGAGGACCACGCCCTATATATAGTGGATCCGAATCCGTTGTCAATCCATCAATAATAACAATGTCGGTTAACAGATTCTATACTTGTAAATCCCACATCCAATAATTCTAATTCACAATAACTATTAATTAGATCACTTAGTAGGTTTGATTGTTAATGATATAAATTTTACGTGGGGAACATTCTTGTGGGCCAAGGCATCCTCTGATAAGGCGTTGGCGTCGTTTCGACCGATCTAGGTAATGGTTCGGTTGGGGGATTGATTCTCGATCAATTCATTTGAACGTCTCACTTCAGATCTTAGCTCAATATTTCTATAGACGATACTAATTTAATTTTACTTGAGAACGCTGACAAACGAACCACCGGTGAGTTTCTCGTTTTTCTTGATTCCATTGGGATGCGACCTTAAATAAGTCCTTCTCGTTCTACACGCAACGAAGAATTAAAGCACGTCTGCTTCGTCATCGGAGCCGACGATCGATGCCCATGGCTTTTGACTCATTGCAGTCGTCTAAGCACGTCTGCGTCGTCGGCGCAGGGCCCACCGGCCTCGTCTCCGCCCGTGAGCTTCTCAGGGAAGGCCACTCCGTCGTCGTGCTGGAGCAGAACCACGACCTCGGCGGCCAGTGGCTCTACCAAGACGTCGGCGCTGCCGCCGCCACAGTCCACAGCAGCGTCTACGCTTCCTTGCGCGTCAACGCGCCGAGAGCCTCCATGGAGTTCACCGACTTCATGTTCTCTCCCGTCGAAGGAAGAGACACCAGGAACTTCCCCGGCCACCGCGAGTTCTTCCTCTACCTCAAAGACTTCGCCCGGTGTTTCGGGCTAACCGAGTTCATCAGGTTCAACACGGAAGTAGTCCACGTCAGCATGGCGACACCAATTCACAAATGGATTGTGAGATCAAGGGAGAGGAGAACTGACGATGGTGAGTTGGTGGAAGAGATCTTTGATGCGGTTGTCGTCGCCACTGGCCATTACTCCCTGCCCAGGCTTCCAAAAATCAAGGGTATATTATTCATTAAGCTCTTTACGTGATTTCGCCACTCTGTTGTTACCTTCTCTTCTTCTGTGCTCCTCAGGAATGGAGGGGTGGAAGAGGAAGCAGCTTCACAGCCATGTCTACAGAATCCCAGATCCATTCCAAGATGAGGTGGTTCTTTGGTCTATTGCAGAGAAATAGTTAAAACAGCATAGGATTAGGAATAATCTCCTTTCTTTAACTCATATATATCTCTCCTCTGACCCCACGGATGGTAAATAGTGGTATACTTGTTCCCACGGCATAGCACAACTGAAGGCGCATGGTTTCGTGGCTGAAAAGTTCAGAGTTCGATCCTCGGGGTGTCATTATCTCGGGTTAACGCCCCGGCTATGCGCTTTCAACTGTGTACCTGCATTTACCTCTCTTCATAACCGTGGGACCAGCTCTAGGGGGACCGTTGATGTGATGATTCCACATTTTTGGTAAATAGTGGTATACTTGTCATATGAGATTGTGGGGTGGAATCGTAGGATTTTCGGGGCATAAATCCTCGATCCGCAACTTACTCCACTACTACTTGCTTGATTGCTGTGATTTACCTAGCTCCCTTGTGATGACCTGAGGTCGGATGCGACGGGAGCGCTGAGGATGAACAATTTCATCTTTTACCACATATATATCTCTTCTCTGAAATTGAATTCATAGTTACTGTTTTGCGAATTTTTGCAGGTGGTGGTGGTAGTTGGTGGCTCAATCAGTGGATCGGAGATTGCTCTGGAGATTCTTCATGTAGCCAAAGAAGTTCATTTAAGTACCAAAAACGTTGAAATCCCTGAGAAGTTAGTGAAGCCTGTGTCCAAGTATGCACATATGCACCGGCACCAAGAGGTAATTGTAGATGTTCCGAATAAAATTTTGTTATCAATTTCAATTGATAACGTTAACGCACGAAGATAATGATTGATGTGTTAGGCAGTTGGCCTCCACTCAAATACGAGACCAAATCTGGTCAAGCCCAGCTCAAGTGCGACCTAACCTCCGACAGGCCCAAATTTGGTCAACTTAAGCCCAACCCAAGTATGACTTAACCAGTGGAAGTCTGACTCCTGGATGCTCAGTGGACTCCTTGATTCAGATTGCTACAGGAAATTGATTGCTAAATCTAGCTCAGATCATGAGATTCTTTTATAAATTTTTTATACCATCAAATGAACCTGTTGTTCGGTTGATTAATCCTTGAAGATATTTGAATTGACATCCAGATTAATGATTTGTCTAGATGATATCTTCCACGAAATTTACTTGATCGATCGACTGATCCTCTTGGTTAATCGATTGGACATTAGAATCTCCTTTACTATTCAATCTAATCTGATCTGATCGATGTTTACCATATGTATTTGGTCGACTAAACATCTGATTAGTCGATTGAATTTTGGAGTTTTTTTTTGTTAACTGATTCGATCATATCCAATCTCTAATTACCAAATATATTCGGTTTACTGATCCTCATGATCAGTCGACTAAACCTTTATTTTTTTTTTGTTGGATTCGAATATGTTTTGTTCTTCTCTTCTTGGATCGGTCGATTGAATCATTATATTCGGTCAACTAAACCCTTTGGTGAACCAACCACTTTGTTTTATGCAAACAGAGTTAGCACAATAATAACAATAATAATCTCGTAAAATAGATTTAGAAACAAATAAATATGTATGCATTAATCTAACAATTAAAATTATCTGATTTCTATTTAGAAATCTCCATTGATTTCTGTAGTTAGATCAATGCATAAGGTTATCTTAATTGAAACATGTCTTTACTGTCTTTCGGAATGAAAGGCCTCTATAGCAGTTGTTTTACTTATCTGTTGAACATCTGATCTAACTAATCTATTTGGATTTTTTTTTTCTTTTGCTTAGTGTCTAATTGACTCGCCAAGAATTTTCTTGCTTGATGTCCAGTCAAGTTGACCCATCAAGTGTTCTGTTAGATCAATTTATTTGGTCTTTTGCCAAGTGTCTGATCTTTTGATTCATTAAGATTCTCTTGTCTAATGTCTAGTCCATCTGACCATTAGATCTCTCCGATACCTAATATCTAATGTTCTTGACTTATTACGACTTTCTATACTAAGTGACTTGCACACTTAATTCATATATTAAACACATATTGTCTAATTTTAAAGTCTTTTATCATACATAAAAAAAAGTTCAATTATCGGTGCTGCTCGACCAACATCGACTTTCCAACATCCGACTTCCCGGCATCCGACTTGCTGGTGATCGAGTTGTTAAACACCCATTGGACTAGAAAATTACTGTTGACATCATAACAAAAGTCAACAGTCAAAGAGTTGACCTATCCCTCGTTCTCGATCGGACTGAACATCCGCCTTGGCCTCCCTTCTAAACCTCTTTTGATTGTTCTTAGAGGCTGCTCGGGGTTCATCCACCTAAGCTTGCACGGAATCACATCTACAGAAGCCTGCCGGATTACAATCCAGCAGGTCAAAAGTAATTGACGTTGGGTAATTCTCTGATTCATCCTGTCTCTTAATCTCGGACCAGATCAATGACAATTAGTACAAAATAAAGGATACAAAGATAATATTATTTTCAGTGAAATCAGAAAGAAATCAAAACAAATTGAGTAAGAGGTTAAGGATAATCTATTTTTCCTCTGACAGTAATGGTATAAATCATATCAGCTATGGTTTTGTTTCAGATTTGTGAATGACTGCACTGCATATGTTGCAGATTGAGTTGCTTTGTGAAGATGGAACTGTTCTATTTGCTGATGGTTCAAGTGTAGTTGCCGATGCTATTCTCTACTGTACTGGGTAACTAAGATCAACACTTGATTTTGAATTCCATAGGAATTGTTGCCTAACTTCTCTTTTGATTGTAGGTATTCATATTCATTCCCATTCCTGGACATCAAAGGATTCATCAATGTGGATGAGAACAAAATTGGGCCTTTGTATGAACACACATTTCCTCCCTCCCTTGCGCCGTCCCTTTCGTTCGTTGGGATTCCAAACAAGGTGACATTTTTGCTCCAAAGTTAATCAGTCAAAAGATCATTTTGTGTTAGAAGTTGATGGTCTTTGACACTGTATCTGTGCCATTTTACAGATGTTATATTAACTAATTAATGCTGCAGTTTACCATCTATCGGTTTTTTGAGTCACAAGCGAAATGGATAGCTCAGGTGCTCTCTGGGAAGAGGAAGCTGCTATCGGCAGAGGAGATGATGAAGGCAATCGAAGAAGTCGAGCGCCATCAAGAGCTTGAGGAACCAAAAAATTTCATACAAGTAGTTGCTGAAATATTGGAGGTAATGCCTTCCTTATAAATTTCAAACAACTCGTAGGCGGTGAACCTAAAATTCAGATAGAGATCTATTAAGCAAAGAGGGATGCAACATCTCTCAGTCCCATTGTCTGACCTAAGACATTTGATCTTTCTATTAGTCTGATTCTCCACTCTAATTTTTCATAGTTTAAACTTTATAAAAGTTTTCGACTTGTGACACATAAAGTATACCCAAATCTTTCACGAGCAATCATCAGTAAAACTCATAAAAGACAAATGTCCTCAACGTGATGTTATACTGGTTGGCCCCTAAAGATCCATATGTATGTAATCTAAAATCCCCTCCATCTTGTTTGTTGTCGTCTTGAATTGCACTTTACTTTATTTCCCAAGAAAATAGAATTTGCAGAATTCAAGCTTGTACGTCTTGACACCCTTCAATAAATCTCTCTAATAAAGTTCTAGCATCCCATGTTCACCCATATGCCCTAGCTGTATATGCCAAAAGGCAGTACTGTCTGATTTAGACTCCACCGAGGTACTCCACCTATAATTATAGTCCTTATCAACTTATAGATGTTCCCTGCTAACTTTAATTCTTTTATTACCGTCAGAACTCCCTTGTTGACTTTTATCACCTCGCTTACTGATTTATAACTACAACCAAGACCATCTAGTGTGCCTAGCGAGATCAAATTCTTCCTTAGGTCTGGTATATATCTAACATCACAGAGGGTTCTGATCACACCATCATACATCTTGATTTTGATGTTCCCGATATCGATAATTTTGCATGGTGTATTGTTTCCCATCAACACTGAACCAAAATTCGCTGCCCTATAAGTGTCAAACCAATCCTTGTTTGGAGTTATGTGATATAAACATGCATAGTCTAAAATCCATGCATCCGTCAACTGCTCCGAACTCGACATAACTGATAGCATATCTCCATCACTGCTCTCTGAATTTTCCCTTTCAACTATATTTGCAGACTTTGCAGAACTACTTTTGTTCTCTGCAACATGTTTCTTTATCTCTGGACAATCTATCTTGATATAACCTTTGCCTTCACATTTGTAGCACATGATAACCTTCTTCCTTCTCGACTTAGAACGAGCGTTGTTGTTATTACCTAATCCATGTTGAGAGTTGCTCATATCATACTTTTGGTTGCTATTTACCACAAGTCCTTTTCCTTGAGAAACTTCATTGCTTGTTTTCATGGGGTGGCCAAGCGCATATCAGGGGTGACCGGATGCTCGCGGGGAGCCCCGAAACAAGTCAAGAGTGACCGGATGTAGATACTTACGAGGAGGCCCGGAGCAGGTTAAACTAACCGGATGCTCGCAGGGAGATCCGGAATAGGTCAAGAGTGACGGGATGCTCGCGGGGAGGCCCAAACCATAAGAGTAATGATGGTCCTTCGTTTGAGGGGAGAATTATTTGAATTCAATCAAAGTCTAAAATTAGAAAGATTTGAGAATAATCATGAGTTTAAAAGGATGTATAATATTTCTATTGACATAAGACATTTTGGGTAGAGTTTAAGAGTAAAGTCATAAGAGTCTAGGTTCAAAGTGAACAGTATCATACTATTATGGAAATATATAAATATCCTTTGATCACAAGAAAATCAAAAGTTACTAGAACTAGCAAAAGAGAAGTTCTGAAAAAGGAAATTTGCAAACGATATGCATTGGTTTGATCATTGGTCATTCTTCTTGTCGTGTGTTCTTTAATCACTATACAATTTTCATGATTTTTTTTGTCTTTTCTTGTGACAGTATTACGATAGGTATGGAGATCATTGTGATTTTCCCTACATAGAAGATTGGAGAAAAGAGATCATACTCAAGTGTTTGGAAAATTGTTTAAACAATATTGAAACATTCAGGGATTTATAGCAAGGATGGCTTTGCTCAAAGTCATTGTGATCTTCAGTTACTGAATAAAGAACGAAGGGAGACGGAGGGTTTTCACAGAGTCGTTATTGGGGACAATATCAGACTAAGCTTGTTGGCTTTTCTCAAACTGCAATTACTGAATAAAGAACGAATCAATCTCCATAAAGATCCAATGAATGTATACAACAATCACAAGAACAAATCAATCGATCTCCATAAAAGATCGAATGAATGTATGGAACAATCACAGAGTATTGTGCATCGACCGGTTTGCTCTAGGATAAAAATTCAGATTGTGGAAGTATGGGATTTAGAAACATCAAATCGGTCAGCACAATATCATTTGCCAAAACACCTACTTGTGTCAACATGTAGAGAAACCATCAACCTTTTGGAAGATTTTTCCTCAGGTCGGTAGTATTGCACTTGCGCCTCCCAACAGCAGTATGCCACCCCCTAAATCCCACATAATTACAAGTACAATCGAAGTTTGTTTTCATATGGTTCTTACGAAACAAGTTTCAGAATTTCAATGTGAAGTTTTCAATATTTGTGAAGGAAAATTATAATGATTGAATTGTCTTGCGTAAACTTCGATGCAGGGATATCACAAATAACCAATCACTATCTAATTCCTGATATCATCAAAATGCTCGATTAGCAGTTTCGTTAAGTTTTACTATGAGATACACGTGAATTTATATTAGGATTTCTTGGTTGAGAATCTTGAGATAGTTCATTAGCTTTAGAAGCTTTGCATCTAGATCTTGCATCAAGCTCTATCCAGCTTGATATCTGTATTCTAATCCATCAAGTAAGCGCTCCTTGACACTTACTGCAACCTTTTTTCTTCTAATTTTGGCTAATCCAATGCCAATAAATTGATAAAATGATATAGTGTAAGTAATTCAATAATGAAAACAGAGACGCATTTTACTTCTTGTATCATAATTTCACAAATCTATCTTGATGATCCAATCTGTAACTAATTAAAGAAATTAGAGTGTTCTCCTAACAGTATGAATTCTAAGAACCGACAAGAACTCGACATAAGAAATACAAACAGTCAGCATAGATCTAGTTCTTCGAATCATGACATAGCAAAATAAAGCATAAACAAATACAACAAGAAACATGATTGAAGAGTCATCTTTGTCTTTAGCGTCGTCTAGAAATAATCTATGAGGAAGAAGAAGAAGAGGAAGCAAAACGAAGAGATCTTCCAAGAAACTTAAGGTATGACGGTACTGAAAAACATTAGGTTAATGGGAAGCCAAAAACTCTATTAAGATAATCCTTAAACTCTCGGGGACCTCCCTTATATAGGCAATGAATGTGTTATCAACCATAGATGATAAAGGATTAGGATAAAGAGTTTACACATTCAACCCACATTTGATAATTTGAAACCCAATAAATTTAAGTTAGATCACTTTAATGGATTCGGTTTATACGTATATGCACGACTTATAATTAAGTTTGCCAATTAAAAATAATAACCCACAACTAATACATGTGGCAAAAGGTGATTTGTTCACCCAGCGCCCCCGTCAACTTGTCCCAAGGTCAATACGGAGGAGGTAAATCATGGGTAACTATTAGTCATTAGTGCAAGTGGCCAAAGCATGGGGACATGCTTGGACGCACCGAGTTTTGACCTCCAAGACTTCAAATGACAACACCTCATATCTCAACCACCGCATCATGCCGAAGAGATACCAACAACTAATACATGCAACGTTGGCTTGCCTCATTATAAGGAGCCATTGTGATCTATTTTTATTGTTGTGAACTTTGATCGATCATTGTTGATTTACTAAACCTTTTAGAATGATTTATTTAAGTGGCGAGCACAGCGAGCTGCTATTTTCCATTTAATGGAATAAAAAAGTTTGTATAGCAGGTGGAAGTCACACTCATTTGACAAATTAAAGCACGTCAATCTGGTTCATCATCGGAGCAGACGATCCACTACAAGAAAAAAGTCTAACAACATCAATTTTTCACCGTTGTCGTAGTCCTTTTAGAACTGTTGTTAAAGGTCATGTTATTAAAGGGAGTACTCAATGACAACAGTTTAAAACTGTTGTCTTTGAAGACGAAGACAACAGTTTTACAACGGCAAAAAATCGTTGTCTTTTTTTAGATAAAATAATAATAATAATATAAAATTTTCTAGTATTATAAATCATTTAAAATATAAAATTTGAAAATACAATTTAATATATAATTTTCCAACATTCAAAAATAATATTTACAACATTCTGAAGAAATTTTATAAGCAACTAACATAATGACAAGTACCGACACTAATAAAACAAAGGTAGACCAATACAACAACATAAGATTTTCTATTTAGATGTCGATGAAGAGGCGGCACTGTAGCTCCCATTACTCCTTAACCTGTTAAAGTCTCCATTTTTTCAGCTTTCAGACATTCTTCCCAGTACCATTGAGGACTCCTGCTCAAATAAATATATATATTACAAATTAGAAACCATAATTGTATACCTAATAGATTGATATAAAGTCCTTCTGGTGTAACTTCTTAAGCTTTTGTAAATTTATTTCAACCCCTCTTTGGCTTCAACACATGACATGAAAAGTGTAAAATCATGAATAAGATTCTAAATTTAATAACTATAAACATCAATAAAGGGCTACTAGTTTAGAAAATCTATAACTTATCATAGCTTGCTAGTCGCTCTGTGCCGATTCTTGCCAACTCTAATACTAATATGCCTGGAAAAACAGTCAAAGGACTACATAACATTATGATTAAAATACTCTAATATAAAGAGTACGAGAGAACATAACTATATATGTATTATTGGGGAAATGAAATAAAAAAAAAGAGAAACCTTCTCATGAATAGATAAACTAGTATGACCATGGCTCCATCTTGTATTGTGTACATTATCAACCCGAACATCAAAACCACTATCTGCAAGGATGAAATCTAGTGACTACTTAAATGAATTCATGAACTATCTGTCTCCACCCTACTCACATGAGAAGACAAAAGAACAATAATATGAAAACAACATGAACAAATGTTCAAATTTGGGAGACATCCACATCAAAAGGATTTAAGTTAATACCTGAAAAGACCATGTTGGCGGAAAACTGGAGGGCCATGTCTTTCTCCCAAAGTATTTTTCCTATGATGAACATGTTGAATGGACAAAAGATAACCATATTTAGTCTCAACTTGCAATTTTCACTAGTCCATCAGCAGTTGGAGTTGTGTTTCGGGAAACCAAAGAAAAGCTTTCTTGTATGCTAAACCATCAAGCTAGATAGTATCATCAAAAGAATCACTTAATTTTGTGCTAACTAATCATATTCATATAAGTATAATGGAAAAACTAATAACATAGCAAGGTTAAATAATGTAAGGTAACAAGCGGATTAAGTTGCAATGATAAACAACAAATTGTCATTATTTTCATATATTACTTTATTGAAGCGGTTATTTCTTAATTGGATGCTGCATATTTTAATCTTGTTAGATGTGTTTCATGCATTATTTCTAACACATGCATAGTGCCAAGACCAATGGTCATAGCTAAAGAGTTTCCCATAAATTATATGCCTATGTAATCATAAAAAATTAGAGCACATTATCATTGTTGCTAAAAAAAATAGAGAAAAGCAATAATTTTCTCACACCAGAAAATGGAGGAAGTTTGCTAAAGGTTAAAACTAGTGCCAATGACAAAATAATAGAACAAAGCGACTTAAAAGTGCAAGTACATAGAATAGAAGCAGCATTCACTAGTTACTACAATAACAATAAAACAAGCAAAATAGAGAAAAATCCAAACATTTGTAACTTCTGCTCTGCTCTGTTCTTTGATATGTCTTTTGGATGTTAAAAGTTAATTGTGTTATACAAGTTCTTGATCATTAAACTCAATCTACTGCTTACCATCCACATTGATCGAACAAGGTAATAAAGCAGAGCTATTGCGAAGAATATGGAAGCTCTTGATGAGAACAGAGCAGATGTATTTGCAAAGGCGGAGGACGATGTAGGTGGCAATGCCACCGATGATGTCGTACGTAATTGAGTAGGTGAGGGGCATCAAAATGATGGTGATGAAGGCAGAGATGGCTTCCCTCATGTTCTCCCATTCCACCTCCACTACCATCTTCATCATCAACACGCCCCCAACACCAACGACAACCCCATCGTCCAAGCCAGAATTGATGCCAGAAGTGGCATCAAGAAGAACAATAGCACGAAGTTTCCCGCCATCGTCAGGGCCATCATCCCTGTCCTTCCCCCTTCCTTTATCCTCGTCGATGAGTGATTTCAGTGTTCCCAACTGGAGCCTGCAACAAACTATGACGGAAGGGCCCATGCTGGATCGGAGGGTCATGTTGGTCCCCGTGGGTGTTTTGACGTGATCAACCAAGTTGGTTAGGTCCTGCTTTGTGTTTGATCCTTGTGTCTGAGTGTGCAGGAGCTTAGGAGCGCAGGAAGTCGAGCGGAAGACGCAGCTAGCGAGAAGGACGGCACGGGAAGGGAGTCGACGGGCTCGGTGCGTCCGAAGGACGAGAGAGCTGCGGAAGAGTACTCCGGTGGACGAGAAGAACGTGTGCAGCGTTCGAGGGATGAGAAGTCTGACGGAAGCCTGCTTGAGGAGAAGGCCGGAAATTGGGTTCGGGTGAGCCCTATTTCGGTTGGCCGGAATCACCCAAAAGAACGAGAATTCGGAAGACGAAGCAAAAAAGCAATCAAGCTGGAAAAGCTGCCAGCCAGCTTGGAGGCGCCTCCATCAGGCTTGGAGGCGCCTCCAGCTTGAGGGCGCCTTCAACCCCTGTTGAAGGCGTCTCGGATCCGGCAGAAATGAACGTTGAGCTCTTCGGATAAAGTTTTATTCCCTCTCTCGTTGAAGGCACCTTGGACCTTGTTGGAGGCGCCTTGGACCCTCGGGATAGACTTTCCAGGAGCTATATAAAGGCCCCTGGAGCTAGGAAAGAAACAACAACTCAAGCAATCAATTCTGTAGTCTTTCTTAGCAACTAGTGAGCATTTTAAGTGTGTAAAAGGCTTCTCCGCCTTCAGCAAAGGAGATCTTCTACTGCGCTTTTCTTACTGTCGTGAATTAACAACCCTCTTGGTTTTAACTAGGTTAAATTTTTGTCTCCTTTTATTTCTGCTCTTAATTTTATTATAGTTGCTTTACTTTTGAGTTGAAAGATCTGAGGAGGGTATCATCTTAATTTTTCAGAAGCAATTCACCCCCCTCTTGCCGGCCTCTGCTGCACCTACAATTGGTATCAGAGCCAGACCGCCTCAGAAGGACTAACCGCCGACTAAAGCACAAACGATCAAGACGATGGCCGGAGTGAATATTCATCCCCCGAAATTCGACGGAGACTTCGCGACATGGAAACGCCGGATAGAGGTATTCTTTAAAACTGACTTCGATATTTTACTAACTATGAAATATGATTTTGAAGTTCCGAAAGACAAAGAAGAGCATCAGTGGAGCAAGAAGGAGCAGACCGAGTTTGTTGCCAATGGAAAGGTAGAATTCCACCTGCTGAGCGTGCTGCCACCACAAGAGGTAAGTAGAGTCGGAAGCTACTCATCCGCGAAAGACCTCTGGGAAAAATTCCTGGAGCTTCACGAAGGTACCTCGGAAGCTAAGCTAGCGAGGCGCGACATCCTCCGGACCCAGTTAACGAACCTCCGGATGAACCAAGGCGAGAAGGTAGCACAACTCCAAGCGAGGATTAAAGAATTGATCACACAATTAAGCAACCTTGGAGAAGAAGTAACGAACCGAGACTCGATTCGATACGCGCTTAACGCCTTCCCGAGAACTCAAGAATGGGCGTCCTTAATAGATGTGTGCTACATCTCTAAGAACTTCGAGGTAAGTACTCTAGAAAAATTATTTTCAACTTTTGAACTTCACGAATCTCGAATTGCAGATCCCATTGGAGTAGAAAAGACAAATCAGAACATTGCTTTGAAGGCAAGAGCAAACGGTTCTGACTCCGAAGCCTCGATCGACGAAAACGAGGCTGCATTAATGGTAAGACAATTGAATAAGTTTTTTAAATCTAACAAATTTAGATCGCAGAAGCATGAGCGAAAAAGGAGAACGATTCGTTGCTACAACTGCAACGAAGAAGGGCACATCAAGGATGATTGCCCGAAATTAAAGAGCAAGCAGAAAGAAAAGGTCAAGTACAAGAAGCCAGAATCCTCCAAGCACAAGAACCTGAAGGCCACTTGGTCAGATTCGTCGTCTTCCGAATCAGACATCGAAGTCTTCTCGGGGTTAGCGCTAATGGCTAACCATCAAATAGAAGAAGAGTCAAACTCAGAGATGAGCATAGATGAAGGGGGAGGAACATCTTCAGTAGAGAGCGACGATGAAGGGGGAGCGTCACCGAGTCAGGTAAGTCAGGTACGCAATCTAACCTCGACTCAGTCTTTTCGCTTTATTAAGTCTCTTTCTAAAGACTTATTCAAATTAGAAAAAGAAAATGCTGAATTAAAATTGAACCTAGCAAAAGTATGCCCGTTAGAAATGTATGATCATCTAAAATCAGAAAATGATAAATTAAAATTAGAAATTGAAAAATTGAAATATGATGCATGTTTAAAAACAAATAAATTTCCAAACTCAAAATTAAAAATTAATGGAAAATTGAATTGGTACATTAGAAACTATCAGGGTCAACTTAAAAGAGTGCCCAAGAACTATGTACCCCCTAAATTTTTGAATAACCCTGTAGGAAGGAACCTCTATTGGGTTCTGAAATCTGTGCTAAATTAATTTATTTAATTAACAGCTTACAGTAAGAAAATTAAACTTTGAATTTCTTTATGGAAGCTTTGTCTAAGGAAGTAGTTGTTGCTCCAATAACCAAGAAGGCCTAATGCCTTGCGACGACCTAGAAGCCGAAATATCAAAATAAAAATGTTTAATTAACTTTCTGATAAAAGCATTAAAATTAGAATTAAATAATGTTTTGAAAAGTTTTTAAACATTTCCTTAGAAATTCATTTTTATGTCTCTTAAAAGCTTCACTTAGAATTTTTTTTATTCTAAAATCAATTTTTTTACTTAGAAATTATTTTTAAAAAAAAGCAAAAAAAAAAAAAAACAAATCATTTTAGTTAGAATTCTTTTGTCACTTAGAAATTGTACTTAGGATTTTTTTTTAAACTTCCAAAAATTTCATTTTACTTAGAAATCTTTTTGAAATTTCTATTTTTGAAAATTCTACAAATTCAGCTTACTTAGACATTTTTTCATCTTAAATTAGAAATTTTTCTAACTTAAAAATTTATGCTAAAATTTTTATGTTACCCCATTTTTGCTGTGATCAAAGGGGGAGAGAAAAGTACAAGCTTAGAGAAGTACATATTTAGGGGGAGAGATTTTTTTTTTTAATTAAAAATATTTTTGGTTAACTCTTAATTTAGTAGTTGTAATTTTATTTATTGCAAACTGATGTTTAATATGTTAGTTTAGTAATTTTCTTTTAAAATTACTTTTCTGTCCATTTTTACCCTAACTTGAACTTGGGTTGATGCACATCAAAAAGGGAGAGATTGTTGGTCCCCGTGGGTGTTTTGATGTGATTAACTAAGTTGGTTAGGTCCTGCTTTGTGTTTGATCCCTGTGTCTGAGTGTACAGGAGCTTAGGAGCGCAGGAAGTCGAGCGGAAGTCGCAGCTAGCGAGAAGGACGACACGGGAAGGGAGCCGACAGACTCGGTGCGTCCGAAGGACGAGAGAGCCGTGAAAGAGTACTCCGGTGGACGAGAAGAACGTGCGCGACGTTCGAGGGACGAGAAGCCGGACGGAAGCCTGCTCGAGGAGAAGGCCGGAAATTGGGTTCGGGTGAGCCCTATTTCGGTTGGCCGGAATCACCCAAAAGAACGAGACTTCGGAAGACGAAGCAAAGAAGCAACCAAGCTGGAAAAGCTGCCAGCCAGCTTGGAGCCGCCTCCAGCTTGAGGGCGCCTTCAACCCCTGTTGAAGGCGCCTCAGACCCGGCAGAAATGAACGTTGAGCTGTTCGGATAAAGTTTTATCCCCTCTCTCGTTGGAGGCGCCTTGGACCCTCGGGATAGACTTTCCAGGAGACATATAAAACCCCTGGAGCTATATAAAGACCCCTGGAGCTAGGAAAGAAACAACAACTCAAGCAATCAATTCTGTAGTCTTTCTTAGCAACTAGTGAGCGTTTTAAGTGTGTGAAAGGCTTCTCCGCCTTCAGCAAAGGAGATCTTCTACTGCACTTTTCTTACTGCCCTGGATTAACAACCCTCTTGGTTATAACCAGGTTAAATTTTTTTCTCCTTTTATTTCTGCTCTTAATTTTATTATAGTTGCTTTACTTTTGAGTTGAAAGATCCGAGAAGGGTATCACCTTAATTTTTCAGAAGCAATTCACCCCCCTCTTGCCGGCCTCCACTGCACCTACAGGTCACCGTGGCCAGGATACGCTTCTCTTCCTTCCCCTATGGCTACTCCAGGTTGAGCAGCGAACGACCGTTGCAAGAAGCCCACCTCGCGAGCAGCCCACCTCATGAGTGTTCTAGGCTCCCATGAAGACGAAGGCAGTGAATATTTTGGCGATGAAGAGAGGAAGAGGGAAAGAGGAATCGTTTGGCGATGGAGATGAAGGTGCTCGGTAAAATTTGGGCTTGAACGGGTTTTAGGTCTAAGGAATAAAACTTAAGAAAAACAAATATAGGAAAAGAAATAAAATAAGTATAAAAATCTTTCATAGACAAAAACCAAAACCAATGTCGTAAGTCATAGTGTATGATTTAAAAATTCATAAATTTTTAATAATATTGAATTTATTAAGTAAAATAAATTAAATTTATTAAGTTTAAGTTTGCATGTTGTTAAAAGAATATGTATGCGAGAAAATAATAATAATTTTTTCAAGATAACGTCATTAACTTAGATCTCAAAATATATCTATAGACAACAGTTTAATAAAACTATTGTTATTATTATGTAAGTAACGCTAATAGACTACGGTTGACTAAAGCCGTTGTCGTAGGCCTAAAAAAATAAGCTCATAGACCACAGTTTTAAAAAAGTGTTGTCTTTAACATACATAAGACAACGGTTATTTAAAAACCGTTGTCATTTTAAAAAAAACTGCCAACAACAATGGTTTTCTATAAAACTATTGTTAAATGGAAAATGATAATAATTTTTTGAAAAATCGTTGTCTATTGAGTGTTGTTGAATCCCAAATTTCTTGTAGTGATCTATCGATGCCCATGGCTTTTGACTCATTGGAGACGTTGAAGCACGTCTACGTGCAGATTGTGCTCGCAGACAGTTAATTGGTTCAATGTAAATTTAGATTATAGTTTTGTACACTCCTACGTATTCACTGTTGGATTAATTTTGATATGATTAATCAAATTAAATTAAATTATGTATATTTGATGTATTAAGTCTGAGTGTTCAGAGACTTAGATACATAAGAAGTCGAGCAGAAGACATAATGAATGAGAAGGATAATACAGAAAAAGCTAGGAGTCGATGGGTTCGTTGCATCCAAGGGACGAGAAGCTGCGGAAGAGTATACCGTGGAGCTAAAAGGGCGCGCGCGGTGCATCCGAGAGACGAGGAGCCGGGAGAAAGCCTACTCGAGGAGAAGGTCAGAGTTGAATTCTGGTGAACTCAACTCCGGACAACTGGAGCATCACCCAAGTGAGCGGAGTCCAAAAATGGTCAACTCGGAAGTTGACTTTAAGACCCGAGGCACTTTAGTTGATTGGAGGCTCCTCGGCTGCACAATAGATAAGTTGCCGTAAATGGGGCTTGAGGCGCCTCTAATGGACTGGAGGCGCCTCAGATAAATAATAGTCGAGGCACCTATATATGATCGGAGGCGCCTCTAATGCCGCAGAACTATTAAGGAGCCATTGCGATGTAGATGAGATTCTATCTCATTGGAGGCGTCTTGGATGTCATTGGAGGCACCTCCAATGCCACGTTAACAATGGTCATTTTTGTCCAGAGGGCTATAAATAACACCCTATAACTAGGATTTCAATAACACATCTTGTACTCATTTATGTACTTCATTTTTGAGTTTCTAACTACTGTAAGATGCTTTTCCGTCTCTGACATTATTGAAGAAGTAGTTCGTTGTACTTCTACTTGTCTTGAATTAATAATCACTTAGGTTGTAACCAAATAACCCTCTGTCTCTAACTTAATGCTTTTATTATTGATTTTTAATTAATTAAGTGTGTCATTCCTAAATAAATAGTTAGATAAGTCAAATTTCAAATTAAAGGCTATTCGCCCCTCTAGTTGGTCCACCTGTTCCAAAAAGTGGTATCAGAGGTCAATCGCTTTAGAAGAAATAACCATCAACTGAAGCAACAAGAAGATGGTCGGATTAATCATTCATTTACTAAAGTTAGAGGGGGGAGTTCGCTCTGTAGAACTATAGTATGTTGGTATTTTTCAAAATAGATTTTGATATATTGCTAACAATTAAATATGGTTTTGAAGTACCTAAGGATGAGAACAAAGAAAAAAAGGAAGAGCATCAATGGAACAAAAAATAGCAAGTTGACTTTGTGGCCAATGACAAAACAGAATTTCATCTGTTGAGTGTACTACCGCTAAAGAAGTCGACCAGATTGGCGCTATGACTCTACCAAAGAACTTTGGGAAAAGTTTCTGGAGCTTCATGAAGGAATATTAGAGGTCAAGCTAGCAAGATGGGACATCCTCTAAAATCAATTAATGAACCTCCAGATAGAAAAGGGAGAGAAGGTGGCTCAACTGCACACAAAGATTAAAGAGCTAATCACTAGACTGACCAACCTCGAAGAAACAGTTTCAAATCGGGATTCTCTCCGATATACAATTAATGTTTTTCCGAGAACCCGAGAGTGAACATCAACAGTAGATGTCTACTACATCTCAAAACACTTAGTCCAACGAGTGCAAATGTGCAGGCTTAAGAAATGAAGAGAAGTCAAAGTGAGAATTTAGCATTAAAAGCTAAGAAGAGCGAACCGGATTCGGAGTCATCCATCGATAAAAATGAAAAAGGATACATGGTAAGAAAGTTTAATAATTTTTTTAAAACTAACAACTTCGATAAGAGACATACAACGAAACTACTTTAGAAGTTGAGAATGGTAAGGGCTGCTATAATTACAATGAAGAAGGATATATTAAGGACAACTACACCAGATTGAAGAATAAAGAAAAAGAAAAGGAGAAAGAGACAAGAAGGTCCTTACTAAAGAACCTACAAGCAACATAGATCGAGTCATCATCTGAGCCCAAGAAAAAACAATATGTTGGACTAGCACTAATGGTCAGTCACCAAGAATCAGATGACGAAGATACCTCAGCGAAGAGCATCAATAAAGGGGGAGCATTTACCTATGAGTCTGACATAATAAGTGAGACGACTCTTATCTTTCGACCAATTATATAATGCAATAAAAATGCTAAGTAGATCTTTATGTAAATTACGAACCAAGTATGTGAATCTAAAACGGATTATCATTGACTTGGAAAATAAAATAGAAAATGCATGCTTAAAGAAAGATTTTGATAAGTTTAAGGTTGAACATGCAAAATTAGCTAAACAAATAGAAGAATTAAAATCATAAAAAGATTTTGCATGTTCAAACTCATATGCCTTAAAAAATAATTTTAGATACTATAAAGGACTTAATTGATATATTAAAAATTATAAGGGCTAAATTATAAAAATATAAAAAATAATATTCCATGAAAATACTTAATAAATCTAGTAGGTAGAAATTTATTTTGGATTCCTAAATATGTTTTGACCTATTAGATTTTTTTAATTGCTAGAAATTTAGTATTTACATGGAAATAAATTTTCACAAACATGCTATCTAATTTTAATTTATTTTAAAAATTTTATATGATAGACAAAAATGTTATCTATTAGTCAAAATATTTTCAAAACTTTTTGATTAATATATAATTTTTTATAAAATTCTTTACTCAAAAACATATTTTTAATATTAATTTTTTTTTAAAATAAAAATTTGAAAAACTCAATTTTTTTTGTCATAACTGTTATATTTTAAATGTTTAGAAAAATTAGTAAGTTATTTTGATATTGAAATATATTTTTAGGCATTTAATTTAAGCAATTTCTATTTCTGTAAAGAAAATTATTATTTCACTCTAAGAAAAATTATTCATATTGTTTATGTTTTACATTCACAAAAAGTTTCGAATTTTTTAAAATTTAAAAAAAAATTTCAATTTTTTTTAAAAACTCCGGTTTTTAAATCATAGGAATTCGTATATTTGAAAAATAATTCTTTGAAAAATATATAAACATGATGGTAAAAGGATAATACGCTCGCCCCTAGCGCTCCCGCCAATCTGTCTCAAGGCTAACACGGAGGATGTAAATCACGGGCAACTACTAGCCTTTGGAAAAAATATATAAACATGTTCACTATAAAAACACCCCCCTAAGAATTTTTTTTTTCATATTTTTTCTATTTTCCTTATTTTATTTACTTTATTTTTGATGTGATCAAAGAGGAAAAATTATGAGGGTTAAATTAAGGGAGAGATTGAATACAACATTTTGTTTAGACTTAATTGCAAAATTTATTGTTTTAAAATTATTTTTGATTTGTTTATTCTAATCTTAACTCAGATTGATGCACATAAAAAATGGAGAGATTGTAAGTATTGGTGCAGGAAGCACCAGACCATCAAACCTGTGTTTTGATAATGTCAAAGGGGTTCAAAGTTAAGTTGACTTATTATCTAACAAGTGTGATTGAGCTTGCAAGAAAATCCTAAGTTATCTTAGGTAACAATCCTAGTGGATTCCAGGCAGGTGGAAAGTCCAAACTGCAGTTAGACAATGAAGTCCTGGTCCGGGAGATTGGACGAAGTCTTGGCGGGTCGAGTACTTTGGGCGAAATCCTAGAGTCAGGGACTCTAGGTGAAAATCCCGGAAGTCGCAGATACCGAGTGGAAGATTGGACGGATCAAGATCAGACGTTTAACATGAAGTTTTGACGTCTCGGACGTTGAGCAAAAGTCTAGTCAGTCTGGAAGACCAATCTGGCAAAAGATAATTTCTCTTGAGAGGAGTAGGTGAGGATGCATTCCTCGTTGAGGGAACAGTAGCCACCCATTCGACCTAGGGTTTTCAGGAAATCTGAAATTCAGAACCGAATATTCTGAAGACTATCAACTACTTTATTATTCATATTTTATTGTGTTAACTTTATTTTGCAGAGTATATTTTGCTTGTGAACTAATATGCCTTGCAGGAAGGGAGATGCACAAGGAAATACTCGGATGAACAGTGTCTGAGGCGCCTCCGGGGTTGTTGGAGGCGCCTCGGGTGCCTTAGCCAAAGCTTCGCACTGGAGGGAGCTGGAGGCGCTTTGGATCAAGGATGGAAGGCACCTTCCAGGAGCTTGAAGGCCCTTCGATCGGATAAGTTTCGCAGATTGTGAAAATTATCGTCTCCGACGTTGCTGGTATAAACTTCACAGCTGGAGGCGCCTTCAAGGAGGTTGAAGGTGCCTTCAATAACTTATAATTTCCCTCTTCGAGTAGTACATCACACACAACATTCTAAGCAACTTCCGTATCTGTGAGCTGCTTCGAAGCCTCTACGACGCCCAAAAGTTCCGACGACGACTCTACTGAAGATTTCATCCTACAAAGTCGTCGATATTCTTTACTTTTCAAATTTCTTGTAATCATTTAAGATTGTACTTGTACTCTTTACGATTGATTAGTGATTGCCCATCGAAAACACTCTCACGTGCGAGCCTTGGAGTAGGAGTCGTCACAGGCTCCAAACCAAGTAAATTTTGGTGTTTGCGATTGTTTGTTATCTCTTTGTTTCCACTGTGTCTATCTCTGATTGCTTTAAAATGAACGTGAAAATCACAAATGCTATTAATCCCCTTCTAGCACGTCTCGATCCAACAGTAAGTACCCCAGGTTAGTTTTAATGTGATTAACCGAGTTAAGTTAGACCCTATGTATTTGATGCTTGTGTCTAACAGTCTGAGTGTGCAAAGACTTAGGAACACAAAAACTCGAGTGGAAGACATAGTGAACGAGAAGGATAGTACAGGAAGAGAGTTGATGGGTTCCGTACATCCAAAGGACCAGGAGTTGCGAAAAAGTATATCGGTGGAGCGAGAAGGATACGCGCGGCGTATTGGACGGATGAGAAGTCGAGAGGAAGCCCGCTCGAGGAGAAGGTTGGAGTTGAGTTCAGGTGAGCTCAATTTTGGACGATTGGAGCATCACTCAAGCGAACGGAGTCCGAAAATGGTTAACTCGGAAGTTGACTTGAAGACTCGAGGCACCTCAGTTGATTAGAGGCGCTTTGAATGCACAACAAATAAGCTGCCGCAAATGGGCTTGAGGCAACTCTGATGGACTCGAGGCACCTCTGATGGACTCGAGGCGCCTCAGATGAATAATAGTCGAGGCACCTTTATATGACCCGAGGTGCCTTTAATGTCGTAGAACCATTGAAGAGCCATTGCAATATGGGTGAGATTCTATCTCATTGGAGGCGCTTGGATGTCATTGAAGGGTGCCTCCAATGTCACGTTAGTAACGGTAACTTTTGGCCAGAGGGTTATAAATAGTACTCTAGAGCTAGGAGTTCAATAACACATATTGTACTTATTTCTGTACTTCATTTTTAAACTTCTAACTACTGTAACGGGTTTCTCCGCCTCTGACATTGTCGAAGAAGGAGTTTGTTATTGTTTCTACTTGCCTTGGATTAGCAATCATAGGTTATAACCAAGTAACCCTCTACCTATTTATGCTTTTATTATTTATTTTTAATTAATTAAGTTTGTCCTTGCTAAGTAAGTAGCAAGAGAAGTCGAATTTCAAATTACAGGCTATTCACCCCTCTAGCCAGTCCATCCGATCCAACACCCACATTTAAGAGAGATCCTTTCCTCTATTAGGACATATAGAGAGCTAGAGGAGGGAGGGGGGTTGAATAGGTTCGATTGCTTATTTGAACTTGATTTGTAGCGAAAAACTTAAAGCAATGTTAACACCTCCATTTTTACTTAGTCTCCACCTCTTTGAGGTGACTAATCCAAGGGTCCAACTCTCACGATCTCATCCACTATGTAATCCCTTCTTCTTGAAAACTTTCCAGAGGCAGAGAAGCCTCATACAAGCTCGAAATGAGAATACAATAAGAATAAGGAAGAAAATACACAATACAATAACAATCTTGCTTGCTTGATCTCTTATTACTCAGAAATGCCTCTTGTTAACTCGAAATGTAGTCGCACTTCACCCCAGAATTCTCATGAATTGGTCCTAAACAACTCTAACTTCAAATCTTCACGAAACCTCTTTTCTAGGGTTACTTCTATGCCTCCTAATTGATTAAGCTTACCCTCTAATCGATTGCGCGTGCCAAGTCAGACGATCATTTAACAACCTGTAGAGCAACTCTTTTTCACCTTCTAATCTATTAGTGAGTCATACTAATCAATTTGATAGCTTCTAATCGATTGTCCCAATCAGTTCAGAAGTTTTTTTGTTCTTGTGAGAATCTTTCAATTGATTCCAGCATCTACTGTGCTCTCGTGAACAACCTTCAATCGATTACCATAATCAATTAGTGACACCTAAATCGATTGCCCCAATTATCCTGTTCTCATGTGAAAACTCCCTTAATCGATTGTCCTAATCGATTAACATAAGGCCTAATGATTGAGCTAAACAATTTCCCAATCCTAAACTCTGATCTCAAGTTTAAGGTTTCTTTGTCTAATCCCAAACTCATCTGTGACTCGTTGGAATTTTACGTTGTCTAGCATTCGGTCACCCTTGACCTGTCAGAGCTTTTTCACTAAGTGTCTGATTAACTTTTGATCTACTTAGACTTTCATCTTGTGCTAACTCCCGTTGGACGTTTGATCACACGTGTCCGGTCAACTTGTGATCCACTTAGACTTTTCCCTTGCCTAGCCTTGCTATGACTTCCATTGTGTAGTTCCCAACTAGGTTTTCACTGTCTAGTTCCATTAGGACTTCCATTACCTAGCTTCACTCACTAGTCTTTATTGCCTAGTCCCTCTAAGACTTTCACTACCTAGTTTCACTCACTAGGTCTTCACTGCCTAGTCCGACTAGAACTTCCACTAACTAGCTTCACTCATTAGGTGGACTTTTACTACCTAGCTTCACTCACTATGTCTTCATTTCCTAGTCCCTCTAGGACTTTTACTACCTAGTCCGACTAGAACTTTCACTAACTAGTTTCACTCATTAGCTCTTTACTGGATAGGATTTCAACTCCCTATCTTCACTCACTAAGGATTTTCTATTGCCTAACTTCCAATTAGGACTTCCTGTTATCTAACCTCTAGTTATGATTTCTTGTTGCCTAACCTCTAGTTAGGACTTCCCAGACAAGTATCTGATACTCCTTTGACCTGCTTAACTTTTCTCTTATATATTATCAAACATCAAAACTCAAACTTGAGCCAACCCATGCTTAGTCAAACTAGTTAATCTTGACCCGAGGATGATTGTACCAACATCCCCTTGTATTTGATTACAACTACCATGCTTGTGATACAATATAAATCAACAAACTTACCTTGAAACTTTCAATATGTGATTAAAGTCTCATTCACAATGGAGCGTCTTTCCTCTTCACCTATTTTTCATTCACTTATATCCAAAAATACTCCACATGAATGAAAATAGAATATGTGATAGTATTTAGTAGTTGAGTCTAGTATAAGACAGGTAGGTTTTATCATTTGAACCTTCCCTTGTGAAGATTTATTTACTTACTAACTGATAGTTTGTGTAAGCATTGACATATCTCATCCAAGATTCTCCGTAATACAACTCAGTTCTCATGAGTGTGTTCGTTCTTGGCCATGAACATGCATGATTCTATAAGAAGTTATAAGAATTATGCTTCTAATTCTTTTTGAATCGATCCCACTTCTTTCTCACATAGGTAATCTCTTAAGAGTATTCCATATTATTCCATTCAATCATTAAAAGTCGTATACTTAACCTCAATCATTTAATTGGGTAGTTCCCCTACTTAGTCGATATAGTTAGATTATCTCTTTGAATCTAATTCTTGGAATCTCTAGTCTGCACAGGTTAGGTTTCCTTTACACCAACATTTTCCATTGGCATCAAGCCAATCCCTCGCGATGAACTTCCAACTAACTCTTGATTTAACCCTTTAGTTAGCGAATCCGCTAAGTTATCCTTTGACTTCACATAGTCGACAGTGATAATTCCTGTTGAGAATAATTATCTAACGGTATTTTTTATGACAACTATATCTAGACTTACCATTATACAAATGATTATATGCTAAATCAATTACTAATTGACTATCACAATATATACAAATTGGTATGTCTTTAACATGTCTTTAGTAGAATTGATTATTTTATCATTACTCCCAATGATAAGTATGTTATGTATATATAGAAATAAGATGACATAATCATTCTTTGTGACTTTCATATAGATACATTTATTATATTTATTGATTTTAAATCCACTTTCCTTCATGACATTATCAAATTTTTTATGCCACTATTTTGTTTCTTATTTAAAGTTGTATAATGACTTCACCAATCTAAAACTTTATTTTTCAGTCGTGACATAGAAAACCCTTCAGGTTGCTCCATATAGATTTTCTCTTCTAAATCTCCATTTAGAGATGCTATCTTTACATCTATATGATGCATTTTTAGATTCTATAGAGCGATAATTGTCAATAACACTTTAACAGAAGTTATTCTCGACATCGGAGAATACATATAAAATTAATCAAAATATTCTCATTGCCAATAATCTTTAATTACCAATTTAGCCTTATACTTATCAATTATATAATCTGATTTAATTTTCTTCTTGAAGATCCACTTGTAACCTAGAGGTTTACTTCCCTAAGGAAGATCCACAAATTTTCAAGTGTGATTTTATAAAATAGAATTTATCTCAGATGCAATGACCTCTTTCCAGTGAAGTCCATCAGAAGAGTTTACTGTTTATGAGTAACTTTGGAGCTCACTTTTCAGTATGAAAGTGATAAAATTTGTTGCATGGGATTTTTCCACCCAAGCTCTTTTCTTCGTCTAAGCTCAACCTCAACCGGTTCATCATTTTCTTCTTCCTCTTGTATTTCAAATGTCTGTTTTAAGGAACTTGCTTCCTCTTGGGTCTATTATGGAGTATATGGAAACGCATACTCGAACAATGAGATATTTTTTGATTCTATTACCGAGTTCTTATATATATTTGATATTTGTGACTCATACATAAAAAATTGAAACGCACTGTGCATGTTCAATAAATATGCAATCAATGATTTTTGGTCTTATGTTAATATATCCTTTTTGAATGTTTATTGTAACGACCCGACCCATTTGGGGGCCCTCGCGTCGTCGACCGTCAACCGTGCCGTTATTCACTAGGACTTTCCACCCCTGGCCAATGGATTTTTGTCTTCCCCGGGATTCGAACTCTAGACCTCCAAGTTAAGTACTAGAGTTTATGAATCCTGGTAGCCAAGTGAGCGTCTAGTACTTAGCTTGGAGGTTTAGGATTCATAAACTCTAGTACTTAGCTTGGAGGTCTAGAGTTCGAATCCTAGGGAAGGCAAAAATCCATTGGCCAGGGGTGAAAAGTCCTAGTGAGTAACGGCACGGTCGACGGTCAACGACGCGAGGGTCGCCAAATGGGCCGCCAAATGGGTCGGGTCGTTACAATAAAAAGGTGTTGTCTCCTATATGTAAATATTTATAGGGCGGTTGTCTTTGATTTCACATCTCATATGAGCTCTTATCTATTTCCTTACAGAATACCTTATTCAAAAGGTAATTAGCTGTTAACACAGTTTCCCCTACATGAACTATAGTAGTCTAGAGCTTAATATAAGAGCATTCATCATCTACTTTAGAGTGAGATTCTTTCGCTCAACAATACCATTTTACCGAGGAGTATAAGGAGTTGTTTCATGTCTGATCCCATGTTTAACATATGATTTAGCAAACGATGATACATATTTACTGTCTCAGATACTTTAAATCATCTTAATCTTTTTATTAATTTGATTTTTAACTTTATTCTTATAGAGAACAAATTTCTATAAGAGCTTCATGAAATTCTTATTCCTACCATGTGTCGGTGTACCTTTTAGGTCACATACTTCAGTGTGAACTAGGTCGAGTGGTTCGTTACTTCTTTCAACATGTTGAAAAGATGACCTTGTCATTTTTGCTTCAATACATATCACACTTATGTTTCAGGTTAAGGTGGAATGTATGTATACTTTGTATATTAATTAATATATGCAACACATCATAGTAACATGTCATAGTTTATCATGTCATAAACACTAAGACTCGAGCATATATATGGAAGAGTTTTCAATTTTATTAATCTTAGGCCTAATAACCATTACATTGAGTTTGAATAGTCCATCAGTTACATATCCCTTTCCTAAAACGCTATATTTTATACAGTACAACTCTGTCTAACTCAAAAATAATGTGGAAGTCATGCTTACTTAATAATGATCTGGACATTAGATTCTTCCGAATCTCTATAACATACATTACATTGTTAAAAGTCAACTCCATGCCCGAGGTCATCTCCAGCACCACCTTGGCCCATGATATCTGAGATTGTTAAGTTCCTCATGAACAACTTTTTTTCATCTTTGATTTCTTCAAAGTTATGGAGCAGTTCCCTGTTGTAGTATATATGTCAGGTGGCATCGATATCGACCCACCATTGCCTCTGGTTTGAACGCACCAGGTTTAGTTCGGAGACCATAGAGCAGAGGTCATTCATTTTTGGTCCCTCATTTGAGTCGATCTCCTGCTTTTTCTTTAACTTTCTACGCTTCAAAGATTTGCGACCGACTTAGTCACAGTTGAAGCACTTCCCAGAGAATTTCTTCTTACTTATGCCTCCTCTAGGTTTCATCTTGGAAACTTTGGGGTTCTTTCGTTTTGAGTTTTGGCCATGCTATACCACATTGAATTTTATAGTAGCCTGAGAGAATAACATTTTCTTTAAACTCTTGTTATCTTCTTCAATGTGAATTCTAACAATGAGTTGTCCATATTTATCTCCTTCCGCTTGTGTTTCAGGTAGTTCTTGAAGTCCTTCTATCCAGAATGCAACTTTTCAATGATAGCAACCATCTGGAAGGTTTCATTCAGAAACTACCTTTCAAGTGAATCTGGTACATGATCACTTGAAGCTTCTGATTTGGCTGATCATCGTCTTCGAGTCAACCATCTTATAGTCCAGGAATCAACTCACGATGAACTTCTTGGCCCCTACATCCTCCATCTTGTATTTATTATCCAAGGACTCTCACAACTCTTTTGTTGTTCTCTTTATGCAATACACAACATATAACGAGTTGACAAGACAATTGAGAATATAGTTTTCTAAGTCCATGCTTCCACTACATTGATGGTTTGGACATCAATATCATCCTTAACATGCTTAGGAGGGTCCTTGGTCAAGAATCGAGCCAAATTGAGTGTGGTCAAGTAGAAAAATATCTTTTGCTATCACCTCTTGAAGTTCAACCCAATGAACTTCTTTGGCTTTTCCCTATGGTTGATTGGAAATGTTCCAATTGAGGTAGAAGAGGTCGTCACGTGTTGAGTCTGTTGCACCTCAACACTCTTCGTGATCATCTCAACAGAAATGAATATGTTTTAAGATCATTGGACACTCTTCGTTGTTAGATATACAAGGAGTGTGGTCTGAATTGAAATTACAAATCAAATCAAACTTATCTGTTGAGTAGCCTAAGCTAATAATTTTAAGTTATCAGCCTTGAAGGTTGGGTCGAGTTTCTAGGTTGTCTGAAATATAGATGCCTCGTTTCATCGAATCTGATTCCTAGCCAAGTCCTAGTGGCAGTCAAGTCCGAGTGTCGAGCGAGTCGGTGGAATGCTTTTAGTGTCGAGTTTTAAAGTCTCTCGAGTAGATGGCGAGTGCAGTCGAGTTGAGATGTAAGAGATGCAGAGTACTCATGAACTAATCCCGAGTCTATGTCACTGCTGAGTCAAGAATGAGATCGTCTGATTGCCTGAATCGAGAAGAAATGCTACCGAGACCTGCATATGTTGCAGTGTTCTTAAAACAAATTCATCCCCCTCTGACAGTACTTCGATATTATAATGAATGTATGTTTCCCAAGATACAACGAGAAGATCACATTGGCAACCAAACACTGGTTGTTTATGGAGAACTAAGTGAGACGGCTATCACTAGAAGACTGTCGATCTAAATCAACAGAAGAAGAAAGACAGGGAGCGAAGGTGAACGATTCTCTTTTTGATCTTACATCATCTTACTCTCAAGGTCATGATCTCCTTTTATAGGAGCTACATGCCTCCACTGCATTGAATGATTGAATAATTACCATTCAATATCTCCAGCTGCTCGGTCATCAATGGTAACCGTTTTAAATCAGTGATTATGGATTCTGTATTAATCATCGATTAATACATCCGTTACATGATTTAAGTAACAAGCAATTCATGTGGCAAAATGTTGGTTATTCCATTTGGATAAATTTTTTCTTAATCAATTCGGTATTCAATGTTGTGCTCGTACATCAGTCAACTTGGTACAGTACAAATCTAGACCCCTCTGCACACCCACTTATGAGAGATTCTCTCTCGATACATTTGTTCACAACTACCATGCTTGTGATATAATATATGATCCTGCCCGATGGTCGAGGTGACGGAAGCTAGGGATGTGGCGCTTCGGTTGATCGTGTGTAGACTCCTCGAGACCCTGCAACCACAGCTACGTCAGTGCCAAGCCAGGGAAGGGGTCCCCGGCAATGACCCTTCGACGTTCAAGTCAGTCACCAACGATGTGTGGAAGCAAAGCAAAGTAGCGAATAGTAGCAGCAACAGTAGATTCTCGCATACATCCGCTGAAGCTTGGACCCTCTTTATATAGGGCTCTTGTAGCGCGCGTGCATGCTTCCCGAGACATGCACACCTCCCGAAGCTTTCCCTGAAAAGATGTATCAGTACAGACGAGCCGAGTATATTTCAGAAGTGACAGTGGAAGCTTCTGCCGTACGATCTTCTGTCTGAACCAGCCGCCGATCATGCCGCCTGTCAGCGGCACATGCTCCCAGAAAGATAATATCCAGTTAGTAGTGTCTTTTACTGAACCGAGCGGGATAGCTGCTCGAGGGATAACCGCTTGGCTTGGATGAGTGTGTTATCTGGCTGAGCGAGAAGGCCGCTTGACCGACTCGTCCGCTGTCTTGAGAAAGCCGCTCGACCGCTCTTCTGTTTCTGCATAGCTCGGTCATAAATCCGCTCTGTTCTCGTAGCTCTATATAAGGCTGAACGGGGAAGTCGCTCGACGTCTCCTTGCAGATGCCTAGCAATCTTTCTGAGCATTGGAAGCTCGGAACCGCGCCGAGCTGTTATGATGTCGGATCGGATCTTCCTTATCCCGATCGGGCAAGCGTGCTACCCGATCGACCGGTGGTATAGGGGACCTTGACTCTGACTTTTGCCATGACACTGACCTCCACCCTGGCAGCGGGATGGAGCCTTCCCCCCTCATCACCGCATCAATATAAACCAACAAACTTACTTTGAAATCACAA
This sequence comes from Zingiber officinale, assembly GCF_018446385.1. NCBI lineage: Eukaryota > Viridiplantae > Streptophyta > Magnoliopsida > Zingiberales > Zingiberaceae > Zingiber > Zingiber officinale. Next base: position 152,233,091 of record NC_055989.1, read on the forward strand.
TGGAGCCTCTTTCATCCATTCACTTATATCCAACGACATTTTTGCTCCAAAGTTATTCCATCAAAAGAGTATTTTGTGTTTGAAGTTGATGCACTAATTCATGCTGCAGTTTGTCATGTTTCGATTCAACACTAATTCATGCTGCAGTTTGTCATGTTTCGATTTTTTGAGTCACAAGCAAGATGGATAGCTCATTTGCTCTCTGGGAAGAAAAAGTTGCCATCGGCAGACGAGATGATAAAGGCTATTGTAGAGGCCGAACAACCTCAAGAGCTTGAGGAACTGAAAAATATCATACAAATAGTTGCTAAAATATTGGAAGTAATGGTTGTTGAAATACATAATGCAGAAACACATGGACATAAGAAAGAACTAGAAAGACAAAGAAAGAAAAGGTAATTATTTCTTTATTATTGATTGATAATTGTCATATAGGCTAATTCACCTATTTATACATATTGTCAATATAATATATAAAAAATATAATGATAAATATGAAAATATATTATTATAAATATGATAATAATAAATATAGAAATAATGAAAAATATAATTTGGATTACAATTCAAACATGATAAATCATCAATAGTTAAAATCAATCTCTGAATCTCCACAATTGCTATCTTTGTCGTCATTAATAGCTTCTTATAAATTTTTGAAACATGATAAGCATTGAGTTTGAATTTTGGTAATGTTCTTCTTGAGTTCTTCAATCACTATACAATTTTCTTGATTTTGTTTTCTTTTTCTTGCGCAAATTGGAAAACCTAATTAGCCATCTCTGATCTCTGTGAATTGTTCATGTACTTTTGTTATTGACATTGTCATTGATCAATAAAGTGATAATAAAATAATAGATAATGACCCCTTTTGATTCCTTGGGTATTTATTATTTGGCTATTGTTATGGGATATTTCCCGATTATATCCTCTGTAAAAAGATAATTTTACTAGAAAGAAAACGTAAAAAAAGTAATTGAACAAAAACGAGTAAACATGGAAATAATAAACTTATTGATTGCATTGGTCTGTCTATAAACAGACAATTTATAGACAAGAAATAGTTAATAGATCTTATTTTAATTATAGCACCCATCACCACCTACCACTACCTGAATTCCATTATAGCTAGCAATTAATAGAACAAGGAGAAGAAAACATCACAAAAATAAGAATAAAAAGCAGATTCCATTACATCATCATCATTATCTAACATTGTCCAACTGCTACATATGACACTTTTAAAAGATAGTTTATGAATGATGAAATTCAAAACATATTTTGCATAAGATAAATTGTAGCATAACATGATTATTTTCATTTTATGTGTTCTTTATAATTCGTTCAAAGATGGAAAATTTTTTTCCTTGACAGCTCTAATATAAAGATTAACTTGCGGAGATATGGGATTCAGAAATATCAAGTCTGTCAATTTTACTTCCTAGTCTTCAATCTTCCTTTGACTGCTATGTTTTTTCAGGAAACATCTGGGAATCCAACGTGGAAATCCCACGCATGCAGCAAATTAAAGGACGTCTGCTCAGGCAAATCAAAGCACGTTTGCTTCGTCATCGGAGCAGACGATCGATCGTAGCGCATGGCTTTTGACTCAGTGCTGTCATCTAAGCACGTCTGCGTCGTCGCCGCATAGCGTAAGTGGCTTTTGACTCAGTGCTGTCATTTGTGTTTTTATGAGTATAAGTGTAGATTTTATATTCTAAATGCATGATAGACGAATTAATTAAATGTAATAAAAATTTATAGCGATCTCTCGCAGATCCGCAATCGGCAATGACGAAGCTCGCTATCGGAAGAGCGATCACATGATCGGAAAGCCCTCCGCAATTCCACAAACCAAATCTCGCCGCTTTGGATGTTCTCCTCTTACTCTCATCGCACGATCGCGATTTCACACACCCTGAGCCTTGGACGGACCCCCTTTATATAGAGAAATACACTAGAGGCATAATGGACTTTTCCATTATGTGTAGTGGGGAACATGGGCCACGTTCCCCACTATCCCCATTTCCAACATCTCCCACTCGTCCAAGGTAAGTCACTAAGACTTTTTCATTCAGGTAAGTCACAAAGACTAGTTCATTCAGGTAAGTCACAAAGACTTAATAAGTCACATAGACTATTAGAGAGTTCGGTCACATAGACCATATGAGAACATCCAATCCATACTTAGAGAAAATGGTTCGTGCGACAGCAAGCACACTGAGCGATAGTTGCTAAGAAGATTGTTACACCTTGACTTAGCCGCTCTTTGAGCAATCAATGCTAATAAAGTTGTTACACTTTACTTAGCTGCTCAAATAAATTAGAGACACACTCTTTATGGCACATAGCCACATTCCTGGTGGCACATAGCCTTTATCCAGGATCCATCCAATCTTCAAATGACACACAGCCATTATCTTGAAGATATCCATGTCTTGCTATTTACCCAGATTAAATAATTTTTATTTACATCGATATGAACATCTCTAATCCCTTATAATGACCATTATGTCATGAGCATGTTCCATATCCAATATTCACATTCATTTCCGTACATAACAGAAATGGGTCGACCAGTGAATAACAACAAAAGATGTAAATATATTTAATCTTCCTTTTTAGCTAGAATCAATTCATTTTAATCAGTCGCTTTCATAGTTATGCTCCATAGACCGAATCATCCATAGCCATAGGATACACGCTAAAGTAGCAGACACTGATTAAAACTTCAAGTAGATAGCTAAATAGTCACTAAGGCAAAAATTGAGATTAACATATAATCTCAAAGGTCTCTCATAGTAGAGAAACAGGGATTCTTTCTCCTACTACCTTTATTGTCGCAATAGCACATGTGGTATGAATCACATGCTACGATGTTATTCTCTTTACTAAAAAAAGTGCATGTTGTCTTCAAATTTAACATCGTACAGATTTTGATCTAGACATACCTAACGTCTAATCTTGAATTCAACATATGAATTCTAATCTGGCTTTCAACAGATTTAGTAAATGGTGGGTTCATTTACTTCGATCATTATTTACACATAAATGATCTCATCTTGACACAATTATCAAGGCGACCTCAACTTATGAATCTGTCTCTAATTTCATAATTTTAGCTACATAAGCTGTTTCATAAGTAACGGTCTTACCCCTATTTGTACTTAACAAACAGAGATGATTGTCCATGTGAGTGGACCAATCTCCACCCGACCATCTTGCCCATTTGGAGATACATATACAACATATCATATCATAAACTATGGCCATATGTCATAACACAAAGTCTGATTGTTATTTCAATATTGTTACATTCTACGAAGTCCCAAAGACTTTACATGTTCTTTAAATGACTCTTTAGTCATTGGCTTAGTAAAAGGATCTGCAAGCATAACACGTGTAGGGACATACTCAAGAATGACTTTTCTTTTAGCCACAATATCCCTTACAAAATTATATTTAATTTCTATATGCTTGCCTTTGCTATGATATTTGGGATCCTTGGAAAAAGCTATTGCAGCTTGACTGTCACAGTACACTGAACTATCCTCAGAATTTTTGGATGCTTGAAACCTTCTCAACCAGATTGCTTCTTGCACATGCCACATATTCAGCTTCCATAGTCGATAAAGTTACACAAGCTTGTTTCTTGTTCCAGGAGATGGCGCCACCATTCAACAAGAATGCATAGCCCGATGTGGATTTTCTATCATCCGGTCTCCAGATCTGAATCTGAATAACCTTTCGGACTCATATCGATCCTTGAAAAGAGACAATAATCGTTGTCGCCTTGATATCTGAATATCCTTTTACGCCTTCCAGTGTCTCGGTCCCGGTTTGATGGAAGCGATCGACTAAGCCCACAACATAGCTGATATCGGGACGTGTACACAACATAGTGTACATCAAACTACCAATAGCACTGGCATATGGTTTTTTATTCATCTCAGCTATTTCCTCTGGAGTTTTAGGACACATACTCTTGCTCAACACAGTACCTTTCACAATAGGTGTATGTTCTATGTTGCAATTAGACATGCTGAAGTGATGTAACATCTTATTTATATAAGACTCTTGTGACAGACCCAAAAGTCTTTTAGGACGATCTCTTATGATCTTCACCCCTAAGATGTATTCAGCTTCTCCCATATCTGTTGTATCAAATTGTGATGACAGCCACTTCTTGACTTCATTCACATATCCTATGTCATTTCCAGCTATCAGCATATCATCAACATATAATGATAAAATGACATACTTTCCTTTTTTCCTGTTTCAGGAAAACACAATGATCCTCATTGATCATTTCAAAACCATAAGATAAAACGACTTCATTAAATCTTATGTTCCATTGTCTTGACACTTGCTTTAGGCCATATATAGACTTTCTAAGTCTACATACTTTTTGCTCTTGGCCTTCAGCAATGAAACCTTCTGGTTGAACCATATAGATTTCTTCGTCAAGATCACCGTTAAGGAAAGCGGTTTTTACATCCATTTGATGTAATTCTAAGTCATAATGTGCCACAAAGGCCAAAATAAATCTTATTGATACAAATTTCACTACGGGAGAAAATGTCTCTTCAAAGTCAATACCCTCTATTTGAGTATATCCTTTTGCAAGTAAACGAGCTTTGTATCTGTTAATCGATCCATCTGCTTTCCTCTTTATTTTGAGAATCCATTTATTCCCAATAGCCCTTCGACCCGGAGGAAGATCGACTAAGTCCCAAACATGATTTTGAATCATGGACTCCATCTCTTCAACCATTGCAGCTTTCCATTTTTCTCTAACTCTACATCCCAATGCTTCCTCAATGGATTGAGGCTCGTCGTCGTCAATTGGAAGTGTAACCAATGCCTGATTCTCAATATCAAACCTCTTCTTAGGTTTGATCTTACGAACACTTCTCCGTAAGTTGGGCTGTTGAGAAGTCAACTCATGACTCGGCATATCACTCCCACTCGGTTGACTAGACTCAGGTATCCCTTTTGACACCTCTCTTATTGATAATATCTCATCCTCCTCAAATAGAGGAACATTTTTATCAACATCACCTCTGATTGGGAACTCTGTTTCGAGAAAAGTCGCATCTCTCGAGTCTATTTCGGAGATGGTTCCATCTAGTTGCTCACCTATGAAAACATAACCTTAGGAGGTCTCATGATATCTTATAAAGATACATTTCTTACCTCTATGCCCTAGTTTTCCATACTTGTGAGAACTATCATGTGTTGGAACCCCAAGGTTATTTTGGTGTGATCAACAAGTTAAGTTAGGTCCTGTGTATTTAACCTTGTGTCTAAGTGTACAGGAGCTTAGGAACACAGGTACTCGAGTGGAAGACGCAGCTAGCGAGAAGGACGGCACGCTGTGCGTCCGAGGGACGAGGCGCTGCGGAAGAGTACACCGGCGGACGAGAAGGAAGCGCGCGGTGGTTCCGAGGGAGAAGCCGAGCGGAAGATTGCTCGGGAGCAAGAGACGCTAGCGAGAAGGTCGGCACCGGACGAAGACTGCGGATGAGTACGCTGGCGGACGAGAAGGAAACACGCGGCAATTCCGAGGGACGAGAAGCCGGAGGGAAGCACGCTCGAAAAGACCGGAAGTTGGGTTCGGGTGAGCCCTTTTCCGGAAGGCAGAGATCACCCAAACGAGCGGATCCGGAGCGGAAGAACCGGACCGAAGCGGGACTGAACCAGAGAAGCGGTCCCGGATGAAAAAGTCAACTGTGTTGACTTTCGGGGTCCGGGGCGCCCGGAACTGACCGGGGCGCCCGGACCCATCCGGGGCGCCCGGAACCCTTCCGGGCGCCCGGAACAGTAATGTTGACCAGATCGAGAATTATCTCGATCTGAACGTTGGGGATAAAATTTATCCCCCCCAGGGCGCCCGGAATCTTTCCAGGCGCCCTGACCAAGGCTATAAATACAGCCTTGGTCCAGAAGCTTTGTGTGCTTCCACTGTTTAGATTAGCTTCTGTCTTTCTGTGCTTACACTGCTGTAAACGAGGCTTCTCCGCCTGAAGGAGCTCTTAGTGCGATCTTCATCCTTGGATTAACAACCTCCCCGGTTGTAACCAAGTCAAATTCGGTGCCTCGTTTTTATGCTTTATTTTCTGTTTAATCTATTTTTTATGTGTTAGTTTAATCGTACGAGAAAGGGTTGTGTTTGATTTTTCAGGGCTATTCAACCCCCCCTTCTAGCCGGCCGCATCGGTCTTACAAGTGGTATCAGAGCCGAGGCGCTTCAGGAGGACTAACCGCCGAACGAAGCAACAAGATGGCCGGATCCAACATCCACGCACCAAAATTCGAAGGGGACTTCGCTAGCTGGAAAAAGCGAATGGAGGTATTTCTTGAAACATATTATGATTTATTACTAACAATGGAATTTGGCTATGAAGCACCAGAGGGCAAAGCAAGAAATCAATGGTCAAAGAAGGAGCAGGCTGACCACGTGGCAAACAAGAAAGCAGAATTTCATCTGCCAAGTGTACTTCCAACACAAGAAGTCAATCGAGTCGGTACCTACAACTCGGCAAAGGAGCTTTGGGATAAATTCCTTGAGTTACACGAAGGAACATCCGAAGCCAAACTTGCAAGACGGGATTTACTTCGTAACCAGCTTACAAACCTCCGATTTGAAGAAGGTGAAACAATTGCACATCTACACTCGAGGATTCAGGAACTCATCACCAGACTTACGAATCTCGGAGAAGAGGTAAGTAACCGAGATTCGCTAAGGTATGCCCTAAATTCCTTTCCTAGAAACTCAAAATGGGCATCACTAGTAGATGCCTTTTACATTTCAAAAGATCTAGAAAAAATTTCATTAGACGAATTCTTTTCAACTTTTGAAGTGCATGAGTCAAGATGTGCAGGTCCGAAGGAGCCCAAGAATAATGTCGCCCTTAAAGCTTCGAGAGACGAACCTGAGTCAGAATCTTCTCTCGACGACGAGGAAATGGTAATGATGGTAAGACGATTTAAAAATATTTGTAAATCTAGGAAATCTAACCATCCGCAGGGAAGAAAGAAAAGAACCATCCGCTGCTACCATTGCGATGAAGAAGGGCACGTCAAGGACAATTAGCCTAAACTAAAGAACAACGGGAAGGACAAGGGTAAGAAGCCTATCCAAAATCGCAAGGCCCTAAAAGCGGCGTGGGACGATACGTCGTCGGAATCGAAGTCAAGGAGTTCTCCGGGCTCGCGTTAATGGCGAGTCATCAAGACGACGACTGCGAATCAAGCTCTTCCGAAATGAGCATCGAAAGCATCAATGAAGGGGGAGCCACGTCCGAAGAGAGCAGCAGTTCAGGGGGAGAAACCGACAACGAGATCGACAAGGTAAGTGAGGTACGATCTCTTCCTCCTAATAAAATGTTTAAATTCATTAAAATTTTAACAAAAGATTGCTGCAAATTAGAAAATGAAAATAAAGATTTAAAAGCAATATTAGCTACATCTTGTCCGTTAGAAATGCTAGATAAATCAAATTTAGAAAATGAAAAATTAAAATTAGAAATTCAAAATTTAATTTTTCAAGTAGAAAATTTGAAAAACTCTGCTTGCTCATCTAAAACCAATTTTAGAAGGTTCAATAATTTGAATTGGTATTATAGATATCACCAGGGACAAATTAAAAATATCTCTAGAAAATATGTCCCTAAAACTTTTTAGTTAATCCAGATGGTTGGAACCTATATTGGGTTCCTAAATCATGCTTAAATTAATTTTAAAAGTAAAATTAGCGCTTTAAGTGAGAAAATTAAATAAAGAATTTCTTTATGAGGCTTTGTCTAAGGAAGTGGTTGTTGCTCCAATAACCAAGAAGGCCTAGTGCCTCGCCACGACCTGGAAGCCAAAATATTGAAATAAATGTTTAATTAACTTACTAATGAAGCATTAATACAAGAATTAATTAGTGCTTGAAAAAGGTTATTCAAAATATTTTATTTCAATTTACCTTTTTATTTTTTTATTTTTATACTTAGAAATATTCTCAAAAATTATTTTTTCCTAAGTTAAGAACTTTTTTTCTTGAAACTAGAAATCTCAGCTTTAATTACTTAGAAAATTTTTCTAAATTTCTTAAAAACTTAGATTTTGTTAGAAATATTTTTTCTAAGTCTTTAACCCTTAGATTATTTTTCTTGGAACCCCATTTTTTTTGTGATCAAAGGGGGAGAAGGGAAAGTATAAGTCTAGGGGGAGGTAGATAGAATTTAATTCTTTTTTCTATCTTTTTGCAATTTAAGTTAATTTACTTAATTCAATTTTATGTCTATTTTAACCCTAGCTTAACTTGGGTTGATCACACCAAAAAGGGAGAGATTGTTGGAACCCCAAGGTTATTTTGGTGTGATCAACAAGTTAAGTTAGGTCCTGTGTATTTAACCTTGTGTCTAAGTGTACAGGAGCTTAGGAACACAGGTACTCGAGTGGAAGACGCAGCTAGCGAGAAGGACGTGTTGGGAGAGATGCCATGGAAGAGTACACCGGCGGACGAGAAGGAAGCGCGGTGGTTCCGAGGGACGATCGGAGCGGAAGATTGCTCGGGAGCAAGAGACGCATAGCGAGAAGGTCGACGACCGAGGGGCTAAGATCGCGGATGAGTCCGTTGGCGGACGAGAAGGAAACACGCAATTCCGAGGGACGAGAAGCCGAGGGAAGCACTCTCAAGAAGACCGGAAGTTGGGTTGGGTGAGCCCTTTTCCGGGCCGAGATCACCCAAACGAGCGGATCCGGAGCGGAAGAACCGGACCAGGCGGGACTACCGGAGAAGCGGTCCGGATGAAAAAGTCAACTGTGTTGACTTTGGGGTAAAAAGAGCCCAATCCAGGCGCCTGAACCCTTCCGGCGCCCGAACAATAATGTTGACCAGATCGAGAATTATCTCGATTCAACGCTGGGGATAAAATTTATCCCTGTGCCGGAACCTTTCAGCGCCCACCAAGGCTATAACATACCTTGGTCCGAAGCTTTCATCAGTTCAGAAATTGTAAACAACACTTGTGTGCTTCCACTGTTTAGATTAGCTTCTGTTTTTCTGTGCTTACACTGCTGTAAACGAGGCTTCTCCGCCTGAAGGAGCTCTTAGTGCGATCTTCATCCTTGGATTAACAACCTCCCCGGTTGTAACCAAGTCAAATTCGGTGCCTCGTTTTTATGCTTTATTTTCTGTTTAATCTATTTTTTATGTGTTAGTTTAATCGTACGAGAAAGGGTTGTGTTTGATTTTTCAGGGCTATTCAACCCCCTCTTCTAGCCGGCCGCATCGGTCTTACATCATGAACATAAGCAGTTGACCCCCAAGGTCTCAGATTACTCAAATCTGGTTTTCTGCCTGTCCAACGTTCATATGGGGTAGATGGAACTGACTTTGAAGGCACTTTGTTAAGTATATAGGCTGCAGTTAATAGTGCATCTCCCCAATAGGAGATTGGCAAATTAGCTTGCGCCATCATAGACCTAACCATTTCAAGAAGAGTCCTATTTCTTCTTTCAGCTACCCCATTTTGCTGTGGAGTTCCAGGGATTGTTAACTGTCTAATAATCCCTCTATCATTACATATTGTCTTGAACATATCAGACAAATACTCCCCTCCACGGTCAGTGCGTAAAGCCTTAACTTTACGTTCTGTTTGATTTTCAACTTCGTTCATATAACGAATGAAGCAATCTAATACTTCAGATTTGTGAGAAATCAAATACACATGACCGAACCTAGAGAAATCATCAATAAATGTAATGAAATAGGAAGCTCCATGTCTAGCCTTCACATTCATTGGACCACAAATGTCCGAATGAATTAACTGCAATGTTGATTCAGATCTAATAGCCTTACCAAATGGTTTCCTAGTTGCTTTTCCAGCAAGACAATGCTCACATATAGACAATTGAATCTTAGCTCGAGTGCCCAATAGACCCTCTCTAGCTAACCGATTCATACGTTCTTGTCCTATGTGTCCTAATATAGCATGCCAAACCTCATCAGTTATATCTGCATCACTAGTTAAAGCAATGTTTGAAAAACAACCATCAATAGCATAATTGACATCTGGTTCTACATCAAGAACCATAAAACCATTTGTTAAAAAACCATATCCGATTGACACTGAGTCAATCTTAAGTTCAACAGACCGACTGTAAAAATTAATACAATACCCTAAATCAAGAAGACACGTAACGGAAACAAGATTCCGTCGAATTTCAGGAGCATACAGGACATCATGTAGAAATAAAACTCTACCACCACGTAGGTTGAGTTTGCAAGTGCCGACTCCTTTGACTTCAACTCTTGCATTATTTCCCACATAGATCCACTTGTTGCCAGCTGGTACCCGACGGTACTCAACAAATGTAACTCGTTCCCGAGCTACATGGTTGGTTGCTCCCGAATCTATAATCCACAAAGGATAAGAATCAGCTAACAACACTGAACTAGCAACAAAATGCTCTTGAAAAGAAGACACACTTGGATTTACCTTTTTCGGCTCATTGCATTCCCGAGCAAAGTGGCCCTTTTTGCCACAATTAAAACAAGTCAACTTGTTTTTAGGTTTCTTTCCAGTCTTCTTAACTATCTTCTTGATTGGGCCTTGTCCCACAACAGCAGCTTCCCTCTTCTTTCCCTTCCCTTTCTTGAACCATTTCTTTTTCTTGGATCCATATGATCCTGCAGAACCTACAGCCACAACTCTCTCCGCCTCTAGTTCTACATGGCGTGAGACGTCAGTGAAAGTCTTGATACTCTCACTGTGAGTTAAGGTCTGCTTCATGGTCTCCCAAGAATCTGGAAGTGAACGTATAACTGCTTGAACCTGTTGTTCATCAGTCAACTCATGACCAGCAGTTTTAAGCTCCCGAATCATGTTCGATATCTCCCTGAGGTGTTGAACCATTGATACATTCGGACGCTTTTTGTAGCTGTCAAACTTGATTGTCAGTTGTCGAAGCTTGCTCAGACTTACTCCACTGTATTTTTCTTTAAGGGCTACCCAGACTGCATGGGCCGTAAGATATGACTCATACTCAAAAGCTAGGTCGTCTACCATTGAACTAATCAATATACCCTTTGCAGTGGAGTCCTTTTTCTTCCATGCCTTATAGGCATCAAGATCTCGTCTGTGTTGTGCAGTGGGACCATCTACAGGTACTTCCATAACCTGATTTACACCCTCTAGAACTTCTTGTTCCTCAAGTACATATTATATCTTGAGGTGCCAGATCTTGTAGTTATCCCCATTAAGTTTTTCACCTTTGTTGAGTTCAGATATTATGTTTTTGGTTGCCATAATCTATCATAAATAAACACATTATTTAGTATTAAGTGTAAATCATATATATGCAATTTATGATTGACTTAATATTACTTTGAATTGGTTTACAAAATCAAGTGACAACTATGTTTTCACTCATCATCTGTATGACCAATCAAATCAATATTAATCAATTCTATTACATACATCCCAACAAATGAACTAATCATTTATCATATCATGAAGTCTTTAATTAAATGAACTAATCATTTAATATATCATGTTTTTTTTTAATTAAATGAACTAATCATTTAATTCATCATGAACTAATCATGCATCATGTCAAGCAAACAGCATAAATAAATGAACATATCATTAATATAAAATTATGCTGTAAATTGTTAACATATAACTAACTGACACGAATGAAATGGACTAACTATTGTTCATACAAAACGACAATAAAAATAACAGAACTCTAATAAACTAGATACGCAACTACCACTCCCACTAGGACAGTCACTAGTGTAGTGGCCAAAATAAACCCTCTCAGCCTGGACTCATTTAGGATAATCACAGGCAGGACAGCTTCAAGGCTCTCTATTGGATCCACAATTGGATCCTCTTCTGGTTCCTCCTCGATCATTTCCGGGTCCTCTTCGAACTCTTCCGGATCCTCTTCAGTCATATGATGAAGTAGCTCCTCACATAATACAGAATATGTGACGCGTCCTTGATGACGCCCCCAAATATAGTCTGCTATCATCCTAGGATTTTCTGGCAATGATTGCTTCAAAGCCCAAATCCTATAACTGTCCAGGACTGGAAACTCTTCTCGCTCAAGTTTCCAAAACAGATCATCAAGCCGTCCAATATGTCCATCGACTCCATAAGTAGAGTTATACTCTATCTCCTGAATCTCCTCCCAAAGCTCATGTTGTCGTAAATCACGTCTAGCCATCTGAAAAATTGAAAATAAATAAGTCAGTACAAAACCGACTAACCAGTACAAAACCGGCTTATTTCAATTTATACAGGTATAGTACCAACATAATAAATCAAGAAAAACAAATCTTCTGGATTTTCAGGAGTTAAGTCGACAATTAGAACTAATCTAATTGGTCAAACCCATCGGATCGGTTGATTAGGGATCCAGATCCTAAGTTTGGTCCATTGTCCTTAATTAGAACTAATCTAATTGGACAGGGATTTTTGTACCTATGTTCTGTTACTTTTCTCTAAGTCCATTTCAACCAATTTCAGACTTATTAATCAAACTCAGGTCCGTTTGATCAAACCAATGTCCATTGGTTTAAGTCCGACCAATTAGAACAAATCTAATTGTTTTGATCAAATATGACCTAATAGAACAAATCTGGTCATTTGATCATATTTGGTCCAAGTTCAATTAATTAACCAAATTGATTTTGGGTTTGGATCAAATTGGTTCGGTTAAACCAACTAATGATTTAAACCTGAACCGGATCTAAGTGGACCAAAATTACTCTAGACCATTTATTATAAATGAGAATTAATTGAAACTAATATTCAATTAATTATTGCATGCACCCAAATTAAACATACTGTTACGGTAGACATCATTAACATGTACAGTACGCATGCAAAAAAAATTTTTTTTTTAAAAAAAACACATTTCTGCATAAAAAAAATCGAAACAAAAAAATTTCGTTTTTTTTTAACTGCATGCGACATTTTCGCTCACGTTTTTTTTTATTTGATTTATTTAAATCAAACTTTTCCTCACGTTACTGTGCTTCGTTATTTCTTCACATCGCCGTTTTCTCCGCCGCATTGCTGCCCACGTTCTCACACTGCACACGCTGTACATGCCACACAACCGCGACGGACACGGTCGCCAGCAGGCCACTGATGCATCGTCGACCGGCAAGAATCCCTTCGACGGCTCTAGTGAAAATCACGAAATCGTCGCGATTTTCAATCCTGGGCAACAGCGCTAATATTGGCAAAAACAACTTGATCACCGAACTGCAACCCAGTCGCAAGTCTCTCTGTGACCTTATTGTCGGCAACCATTGGAGACAAACTCCGTTCCACATCCCTTCTTTCGAGATGGTAATTCTTACCAGCGACCCCGTCGCCGGTGAGCAACGTTGTATGCTACGACACATTAGTCGTGGAAAATAGCGACGACATAGAGAAAAAACATCCGAACGACGATTTCAAAATTCGTCTATAAACATTTTAGAAATTACTACATGCTCTGATACCAATGTAGATTTTATATTCTAAATGCATGATAGACGAATTAATTAAATGCAATAAAAACTAACAGCGATCTCCCGCAGATCCGCAATTGGCAATGACGAAGCTCGCTATCGGAAGAGCGATCACATGATCGGAAAGCCCTCCGCAATTCCACAAACCAAATCTCGCCGCTTTGGATGTTCTCCTCTTACTCTCATCGCACGATCGCGATTTCACACACCCTGAGCCTTGGACGGACCCCCTTTATATAGGGAAATACACTAGGGGCATAATGGACTTTTCCATTATGTGTAGTGGGGAACATGGGCCATGTTCCCCACTATCCCCATTTCCAACAATAAGAGGTTTCTTCGTTTGAAGGATATTGATAGTATGATCATTTTTGTTGGATTAATAATCATCCCGGTTATAACCAAGTCAAATCCGATGCCTCTTCCTTTTCTTGCTTATCTTGTTTAAGTTAATTTTATGCAAGTGTTAGTTTAAGAGTTCGAGAAGGGTTATTTTGTTTTTGATTTTACAGGCTATCCAACCCCCCTTCTATCCGGCTGCAACGGTCCTACAAGTGGTATCAGAGCCGAGACGCTTCAGGAGGACTAACCGCCGAACGAAGCAACAAGATGGCCGGATCTAACATCCACCCGCCAAAATTCAAGGGAGACTTTGCAAGCTGAAAGAAACACATGGAGGTATTTTTCGGTACCGATTTTGATTTATTACTAACAATGGAACTCGGTTTTGAAGTTCCCGAGGGCAAAGCGAAAAATTCATGGATAAAGAAAGAGCAGGCCGAGTACGTGGCAAACAAGAAAGCAGAATTCCATCTGCTAAGCGTACTTCCATCACAAGAAGTCAACCGTGTCGGTACTTACAATTCGGCAAAGGAACTTTGGGAGAAGTTCCTTGAACTACACGAAGGAACATTCGAAGCCAAGCTTGCAAGACGGGACTTAATTCACAACCAGCTCACCAACCTCCGTCTTGAAGAAGGTGAAACAATTACACATCTACACTCAAGGATACAGGAGCTCATCACCGGACTTTCGAATCTCGGAAAAGAGGTAAGTAATCGAGATTCGCTCAGGTACGCTTTAAATTCCTTTTCGAGAAATTCAAAATGGGCATCACTAGTAGATGTCTTTTATATTTCAAAAGACCTAGAAAGAGTTTCTTTAGAAGAATTTTTCTCGACATTTGAAGTGCATGAATCAAGATGTGCAGGTTCGAAGGAGCTCAAGAACAACATTGCCCTCAAAGCATCGAGAGACGTGTAGAAATTCTATTTTAAATGCATGATAGACGAATTAATTAAATGCAGTAAAAACTTACAGCGATCTCCTGCAGATCCGCAATTGACAATGACGAAACTCGCTATCGGAAGAGCGATCACAGGATCGGAAAGCCCTCCGCAATTCCACAAACCAAATCCCGCCGCCTTGGATGTTCTCCTCTTACTCTCGTCGCACACTCGTAATTTCACACACCTGAGCCTTGGACGGACCCCCTTTATATAGGGAAATACACTAGGGGCATAATGGACTTTTCCATTATGAGTAGTGGGGAACATGGCCACATTCCCCACTATCCCCATTTCCAACATCTCTCACTCGTCCAAGGTAAGTCACTAAGACTAGTTCATTCAGGTAAGTCACAAAGACTTAATAAGTCACATAGACTATTAGAGAGTTCGGTCACATAGACCATATGAGAACATCTAATCCATACATAGAGAAAATGGTTCGTGCGACAGCAAACACACTGAGCGATAATTGCTAAGAAGATTGTTACACCTTGACTTAGCCGCTCTTTGAGCAATCAATGCTAATAAAGTTGTTACACTTTACTTAGCTACTCAAATAAATTAGAGACACACTCTTTATGGCACTTAGCCACTTTCCTGGTGGCACATAGCCTTTATCCGGAATCCATCCAATCTTCAAGTGACACACAACCATTATCTTGAAGATATCCATGTCTTGCTATTTACCCAGATTAAATAATTTATTTTTCATTTCATTTACATCGATATGAACATCTCTAATCCCTTATAATGACCATTATGTCAAGAGCATGTTCCATATCCAATATTCACATTCATTTCCGTACATAACAGAAATGGGTCGACCAGTGAATAACAACAAAAGATGTAAATATATTTAATCATCCTTTTTAGCTAGAATCAATTCATTTTAATCAGTCGCTTTCCTAGTTATGCTCCATAGACCGAATCATCCATAGCCATAGGATACACACTAAAATAGCAGACACTGATTAAAACTTCAAGTAAACAGCTAAATAGTCACTAAGGTAAAAATTGAGATTAACATATAATCTCAAAGGTCTCACATGGTAGAGAAACAGGGATTCTTTCTCCTACTACCTTTATTGTCGCAATAGCACATGTGGTATGAATCACATGCTACGATGTTATTCTCTTTACTAAAAAGAGCGCATGTTGTCTTCAAATTTAACATCGTACAGATTTTGATCTAGACATACTTAACGTCTAATCCGGAATTCAACATATGAATTCTAATATGGCCTTCAACAGGTTCAGTAAATGGTGGGTTTATTTACTTAGATCATTATTTACACATAAATGATCTCATCTTGACATAATTATCAAGGCAACCTTAACTTATGAATCTGTCTCTAATTTCATAATTTCAGCTACGTAAGTTGTTTCATAAGTAATAGTCTTACCCCTATTTGTACTTAACAAACAGAGATGATTGTCCATGTGAGTGGACCAATCTCCACCTGCCAACATGCTCACCGAGATCTTATATGAATGTAACAAATACAACATATACACTGAATAAATTATGGCAAATGACACAATCATAACACAAAGTCTGATTGTTATTCCAATATTGTTACATTCTACGAAGTCCCAAAGACTTTACATGTTCTTTAAATGACTCTTTAGTCATTGGCTTAGTAAAAGGATCTGCAAGCATAACACGTATAGGGACATACTCAAGAATGACTTTTCTTTTAGCCACAATATCCCTTACAAAATTATATTTAATTTCTATATGCTTTTCTTTGCTATGATATTTGGGATCCTTGAAAAAAGCTATTGCAGCTTGACTGTCACAGTAGACAGTTACAGGACTCCCACTATCCTCAGCAATTTTCGGATGCTTCAGAAACCTTCTCAACCAGACTGCTTCTTGCACAGCTGCTGAACATGCCACATATTCAGCTTCCATAGTCGACAAAGCTACACAAGATTGTTTCTTGCTGTTCCAGGAGATGGCGCCACCATTCAGCAAGAATGCATAACCTGATGTGGATTTTCTATCTTCCAGGTCTCCAGCCCAATCTGCATCTGAATAACCTTTCAGACTCATTTCTGATCCTTGAAAACAGAGACAATAATCTGTTGTTGCCTTCAGATATCTGAATATCCTTTTTACTGCCTTCCAGTGTCTCGGTCCTGGGTTTAACTGGAAGCGACTGACCAAGCCCATAACATAGCTGATATCGGGACGTGTACACAACATAGTGTACATCAAACTACCAATAGCATTGACATATGATTTTTTATTTATCTCAACTATTTCCTCTGGAGTTTTAGGACACATACTCTTGCTCAACACAGTACCTTTCACAATAGGTGTATGTTCTATGTTGCAATTAGACATGCTAAAATGATGTAACATCTTATTTATATAAGACTCTTGTGACAGACCCAAAAGTCTTTTAGGACGATCTCTTATGATCTTCACCCCTAAGATGTATTCAGCTTCTCCCATATCTGTTGTATCAAATTGTGATGACAGCCACTTCTTGACTTCATTCACATATCCTAT
This sequence comes from Zingiber officinale, assembly GCF_018446385.1. NCBI lineage: Eukaryota > Viridiplantae > Streptophyta > Magnoliopsida > Zingiberales > Zingiberaceae > Zingiber > Zingiber officinale. Next base: position 152,250,423 of record NC_055989.1, read on the forward strand.
GTTATTTCCAGCTATCAACATATCATCAACATATAATGATAAAATGACATACTTTCCTTTTTTCCTTTTCAGGAAAACACAATGATCCTCATTGATCATCTCAAAATCATAAGATAAAACGACTTCGTTAAATCTTATGTTCCATTGTCTTGACGCTTGCTTTAACCCATATATATAGACTTTCTAAGTCTACATACTTTTTGCTCTTGGCCTTCAGCAATGAAACCTTCTGGTTGAACCATATAGATTTCTTCGTCAAGATCACCGTTAAGGAAAGCGGTTTTTACATCCATTTGATGTAATTCTAAGTCATAATGTGCCACAAAGGCCAAAATAACTCTTATTGATACATATTTCACTACGGGAGAAAATGTCTCTTCAAAGTCAATACCTTCCATTTGGGTATATCATTTTGCAACTAAACGAGCTTTGTATCTGTTAATCGATCTATATGCTTTTCTCTTTATTTTGAGAATCCATTTATTCCCAATAGCCCTTCGGCCCGGAGGAAGATCGACTAAGTCCCAAACATGATTTTGAATCATGGACTCCATCTCTTCAACCATTGCAGCTTTCCATTTTTCTCTAACTCTACATCCCAATGCTTCCTCAATGGATTGAGGCTCGTCGTCGTCAATTGGAAGTGTAACCAATGCCTGATTCTCAATATCAAACCTCTTCTTAGGTTTGATCTTACGAACACTTCTCCGTAAGTTGGGCTGTTGAGAAGTCAACTCATGACTCGGCATATCACTCCCACTCGGTTGACTAGACTCAGGTATCCCTTTTGACACCTCTCTTGTTGATAATATCTCATCCTCCACAAATAGAGGAACATTTTTATCAACATCACCTCTGATTGGGAACTCTGTTTCGAGAAAAGTCGCATCTCTCGAGTCTATTTCGGAGATGGTTCCATCTAGTTGCTCACCTATGAAAACATAACCTTTGGAGGTCTCATGATATCTTATAAAGATACATTTCTTACCTCTAGGCCCTAGTTTTCCATACTTGTGAGAACTATCATGAACATAAGCAGCTGACTCCCAAGGTCTCAGATTACTCAAATATGGTTTTCTGCCTGTCCAACGTTCATATGGAGTAGATGGAACTGACTTTGAAGGCACTTTGTTAAGTATATAGGCTGCAGTTAATAATGCATCTCCCCAATAGGAGATTGGCAAATTAGCTTGCGCCATCATAGACTTAACCATTTCAAGAAGAGTCCTATTTCTTCTTTCAGCTACCCCATTTTACTGTGGAGTTCCAAGGATTGTCAGCTGTCTAATAATCCCTCTATCATTATATATTGTCTTGAACATATCAGACAAATACTCCCCACCATGGTCAATGTGTAAAGTCTTAACTTTACGTTCTGTTTGATTCTCAACTTCATTCATATAACGAATGAAGCAATCTAATGCTTCGGATTTGTGAGAAATCAAATACACATGACCGAACCTAGAGAAATCATCAATAAATGTAATAAAATAGGAAGCTCCATGTCTAGCCTTCACATTCATTGGACCACAAATATCCGAATGAATTAACTGCAATGTTGATTCAGATCTAATAGTCTTACCAAATGGTTTCCTAGTTGATTTTCCAGCAAGACAATGCTCACATATAGACAATTGAATCTTAGCTCGAGTGCCCAATAGACCCTCTCTAGCTAACCGATTCATACGTTCTTGTCCTATGTGTCCTAATCTAGCATGCCAAACTTCATCAGTTATATCTGCATCACTAGTTAAAGCAATATTTGAAAAATAACCATCAATGCATAATTGACACCTGGTTCTACATCAAGAACCATAAAACCATTTGTTAAAAAATCATATCCGATTGACACTGAGTCAATCTTAAGTTCAACAGACCGACTGTAAAAATTAATACAATACCCTAAATCAAGAAGATACGTAACGGAAACAAGATTCCGTCGAATTTCAGGAGCATACAGGACATCATGTAGAAATAAAACTCTACCACCACGTAGGTTGAGTTTGCAAGTGCCAACTCCTTTGACTTCAACTCTTGCATTATTTCCCACATAGATCCACTTGTTGCCAGCTGGTACCCGACGGTACTCAACAAATGTAACTCGTTCCCGAGCTACATGGTTGGTTGCTCCCGAATCTATAATCCACAAAGGATAAGAATCAGCTAACAACACTGAACTAGCAACAAAATGCTCTTGAAAAGAAGACACACTTGGATTTACCTTTTTCTGCTCAGTGCACTCCCGAGCAAAGTGGCCCTTTTTGCCACAATTAAAACAAGTCAACTTGTTTTTAGCTTTCTTTTCAGTCTTCTTGACTATCTTCTTGATTGGGCCTTGTCCCACAACAGCAGCTTCCCTCTTCTTTCCCTTCCCTTTCTTGAACCATTTCTTTTTCTTGGATCCATATGATCCAGCAGAACCTACAGCCACAAAAGCTTGTCCAGAAATCCTTGCGGATTCAACTCTCTCCGCCTCTAATTCTACATGGCGTGAGACGTCAGTGAAAGTCTTGATACTCTCACTATGAGTTAAGGTCTGCTTCATGGTCTCCCAAGAATCTGGAAGTGAACGTATAACTGCTTGAACCTGTTGTTCATCAGTCAACTCATGACCAGCAGTTTTAAGCTCCCGAATCATGTTCGATATCTCCCTGAGGTGTTGAACCATTGATACATTCGGACGCTTTTTGTAGCTGTCAAACTTGATTGTCAGCTGTCGAAGCTTGCTCAGACTTACTCCACTGTATTTTTCTTTAAGGGCTACCCAGACTGCATGGGCCGTAAGATATGACTCATACTCAAAAGCTAGGTCGTCTACCATTGAACTAATCAATATACCCTTTGTAGTGGAGTCCTTTTTCTTCCATGCCTTATAGGCATCAAGATCTCGTCTGTGTTGTGCAGTGGGACCATCTACAGGTACTTCCATAACCTGATTTACACCCTCTAGAACTTCTTGTTCCTCAAGTACATATTATATCTTGAGGTGCCAGATCTTGTAGTTATCCCCATTAAGTTTTTCACCTTCATTGAGTTCAGCTATTATATTTTTGGTTGCCATAATCTATCATAAATAAATACATTATTTAGTATTCAGTGTATATCATATGTATGTAATTTATGATTAACTTAATATTACTTTGAGTTGGTTTATAAAATCAAGTGACAACTATGTTTTCACTCATCATCCGTATGACCAATCAAATCAATATTAATCAATTCTATTACATACATCCCAACAAATGAACTAATCATTTATAATATCATGAATTCATTAATTAAATGAACTAATCATTTAATATATCATGTTTTTTTAATTAAATGAACTAATCATTTAATACATCATAAACTAATCATGCATCATGTCAAGCAAACAGCATAAATAAATGAACATACCATTAATATAAAATTATGCTGCAAATTGTTAACATATAACCAACTGACATGAATGAAATAGACTAACTATTGTTCATACAAAACGACAATAAAAATAACAGAACTCTAATAAACTAGATAGGCAACTACCACTCCCACTAGGACAGACACTAGTGCAGTGGCTAATATAATCCCTCTCAGCCTGGACTCATTTGGGGTAATCCCAAGCAAGACAGCTTCAAGGCTCTCTATTGGATCCACAATTGGATCCTCTTCTGGTTCCTCCTCGATCATTTCCGGGTCCTCTTCAAACTCTTCCAGATCCTCTTCAGTCATCTGATGAAGCAACTCCTCACATAGTACAGAATATGTGACGCGTCATTGATGACGCCCCCAAATATAGTCCGCTATCATCCTAGGATTTTCTGGCAATGATTGCAAAGTCCAAATCCTATAACTGTCAAGGACTGGAAACTCTTCTCGCTCAAGTTTCCAAAACAGATCATCAAGTCGTCCAATGTGTCCGTCGACTCCATAAGCAGAATTGTACTCTATCTCCTGAATCTCCTCCCTGAGCTGATTTCGTCGCACTTCGCGACGAGTCAATGTGGTAATCGTCCGTGCCATCTGAAAAATTGAAAATAAATAAGTTAGTACAAAACCGACTAACCAGTACAAAATCGGCTTATTTCAATTTATACAGGCATAGTACCAACATAATAAATCAAGAAAAACAAATCTTCTCGATTTTCAGGAGTTCAAGTCGACAATTAGAACTAATCTAATTGGTCAAACCCATTGGATCGGTTGATTAGGGATCCAGATCCTAAGCTCAGTGCATTGTCCTTAATTAGAACTAATCTAATTGGACAGGGATTTTTGTACCTATGTTCTATTACTTTTTCTCGAAGTCCATTTCTACCAATTTCAGACTTATTGATCAAACTCAGGTCCGTTTGATCAAACCAATGGCCATTGGTTTAAGTCCGACCAATTAGAACAAATCTAATTGTTTTGATCAAATCTGACCCATTAGAACAAATCTGGTCATTTGATCATATTTGGTCCAAGTCCAATTAATTAACCCAAATTAATTTCGGATTTAGATCAAATTGGTTCAATTAAACAAACTAATGATTTAAATCTGAACCAGATCTAAATAGACCAAACTGATTCAACTAAACTAACTAATTGTCTCGGGTCTAATTCTAATTATCTTTCAACTAAGCTGATTTAAAGTTGAACCAGTTCAATTGAATAAAATTCATTGCTTTCAAGTGAATTAAAAATCATTGCATTCAATTTGAACAGTACGAAATTAAATGCATGCATCAAATTTAACTTAATGCTACAGTAGACATGTAGGCATGCATTAGCCTATTTCGACGATGCACACATTTTTTTTATTTTACACAGAAGCTTTAAAAACATGCAGCAACCGTATTTTTTTTATTTGTTTGATTTTTGAAAAAAAAAACATTTCCTCACACGAACGCTTCTTCTGTCGATTTCTCCGCCACTGCCCTCGTCCTCACGCCATGCACCTTGCGCACGCCACACACGCTGCCTTCTCCAATCACGCTGCCCACTCCGCAACTGCGACAAACATAGTTGCCGGCCATGCCAGCCTTCTGCTAGTGGCAGCCGGTCCTTTCCGGTACCATAAATCAGTCATCTTTAGGCCCGACGAGATCGCCGACAGTGGTTCTGTCTGTCCTAGCCACCAACACATAGCCGGCCAGCCAGGACGCCAACCACAGCCACGGACTGCCATCGCCGGCAAATCCAGCGGTCTCGATTTTATAAATTTGGCACAACGTGTATGCTACGACACATTAGTCGTGCAAAACAGCGACGGGAAATGACAAATCGAGAAAACATCCGAACAACGCTTTTATAATTCGTCTCTAAGCATTTAGAAATAACTACGCGCTCTGATACCAATCTAGAAATTCTATTCTAAATGCATGATAGACGAATTAATTAAATGCGGTAAAAACTTACAGCGATCTCCCGCAGATCCACAATTGGCAATGACGAAACTCGCTGTCGGAAGAGCGATCACAGGATCGGAAAGCCCTCCACAATTCCACAAACCAAATCCCGCCGCCTTGGATGTTCTCCTCTTACTCTCGTCGCACACTCGCAATTTCACACACCTGAGCCTTGGACGGACCCCCTTTATATAGGGAAATACACTAGGGGCATAATGGACTTTTTCATTATGAGTAGTGGGGAACATGACCACATTCCCCACTATCCCCATTTCCAACAAGACGAGCCTGAGTCAGAATCTTCTCTTGACGACGAGGAAATGATAATGATGGTAAGACGATTTAAGAAGTTATACAATTCTAGAAAAACTAACCATCCACAGGGTAGAAAGAAAAGAACGATCCGTTGCTACCATTGTGACGAAGAAGGGCACGTCAAGGACAACTGCCCCAAGCTAAAGAACAAGGATAAAGACAAAGGGAAAAAGCCTGTTCAAAAGTGCAAAGCCCTAAAAGCGACGTGGGACGATACATCGTTCGAGTCAGAAGTCGAAGCATTCTCCAGACTCGCACTGATGGCAAGTCATCAAGACGACGATTGCGATTCAAGTTCCTCCGAGATGAGCATCGAAAGCATCGATGAAGGGGGAGCTTCGTCGGAAGAAAGCAGCAACTCAGGGGGAGAAACGGATAATGAGATCGACAAGGTAAGTCAGGTACGATATCTTCCTCCCGATAAAATATTTAAGTTCGTTAAACTTTTAACAAAAGATTGCTGCAAATTATAAAATGAAAATAAAAATTTAAAAGTAATTCTAGCTAAGTCTTGTCCTTTAGAAGAATTAGATAAATTAAAACTAGCAAATGAAAAATTGAAACTTAAAAATGATGATTTGAAAATTCAAGTAGATAACTTGAAAAACTATGCATGTTCATCTAAAACCAATGTTAGAAGATTTAATAATTTAAATTGGTATTATAGATATCACCAGGGACAAATTAGGAATATCTCTAGAAAATATGTCCCTAAGAAATTTTTAATCAACCCTGTAGGCTGGAACCTTTATTGGGTTCCTAAATCTTGCTTAATCTAAATATTAATAAAAGTTAGCGCTTTCAGTAAGAAAATGAAACAATGAATTTCTTTATGAGGCTTTGTCTAAGGAAGTGGTTGTTGCTCCAATAACCAAGAAAGTCTAGTGTCTCGCCACGACCTGGAATCCAAAATATTGAAATAAATGTTTAATTAACTTTCTGTCAAAGCATTAAAATTAGAATTAATTAATGCTTTCAAAGTTTTTCAAACATTTGTTCAAAATTATTTTAGAATTTTTTTTTTGAAAGTTCTCTTTAACACTTAGAAAAATTCTCAGAAGATTTCTTTAGTTAAAGGTTGTAATGAAATTGAAAATTTCTGCTTAAAATTATTAGAAAATAATTATAGATATATAATTTTCCTTAGAAAATTTTACTTAATTTTTTTTCAGAAACTCTTTATGTGAAAATTATTGTAAATTTTCTTAGTCTTTAACCCTTAGATTTTTTTTTTAAACCCCACTTTTTTTTTGATCAAAGGGGGAGAAGGATTAGTATAAGTCTAGGGGGAGGTAGACCAAAAATATTAACTTATTCTATTTTTTCACTTAAATTACAAATTAAATTAATTTACTTAATTTTATTTAATGTTTATTTTAACCCTAGCTTAACTTGGGTTGATCACACCAAAAAGGGGGAGATTGTTGGAACTCCAAGGTTGTTTTGGTGTGATCAACAAGTTAAGTTAGGTCCTGTGTGTTTCTAACCTTGTGTCTAAGTGTGCAGGAGCTTAGGAGCACAGATAGTCGAGCGGAAGAAGCGGCTAGCAAGAAGGACGGTAGTCCGAGGGACGAGGTGCTGCGGAAGAGTACATCGGCGGACGAGAAGGAAGCGTGTAGTGGTTCCGAGGGACGAAAGCCGGAGCAGAAGATTGCTCGGGGAGCAAGAGACGCAGCTAGCGAGAAGGACGACACGCGGTGCGTCCGAGAGACGAAGACTGCGGACGAGTACGCCGGCGGACGAGAAGGGAACACGCGGCGATTCCGAGGGACGAGAAGCCGGAGGGAAGCCCACTCGAGAAGACCGGAAGTTGGGTTCGGGTGAGCCATATTCCGGATGGCAAAGATCACCCAAGCGACGAATCCGGGGCAGAGGATCCGGACGAAAGTCAACCAGAGTTGACTCAGCATCCGGGGCGCCCGGAACTGTCCGGGGCGCCCGGACAAGCCCGGGGCACCCAGAACCCTTCCAGGCGCCCGAAAGTCAGATTTTGACCAGATCGAGCTTTGACTCGATCTGAACGTTGGGGGATAAAATTTATCCCCCCAGGGCGCTCGGAACCCTTCCAAGCACCCCGACCAAGGCTATAAATATAGCCTTGCTTCAGAAGCTTTGAATAAACTCAGAAATTTACATTCCAAACACTTGTGCGCTTCTGTTCTAGTTTAGCTTCTGTCTTTTGTGCTTTTACTGGTGGAAGAGGCTTCTCCGCCTGAAGGAGATTGATAGTGCGATCATCTTTCTTGGATTAACAATCACCCCGGTAGTAACCAAATCAAATCCGGTGCCTCTTCCTTTTCTTGCTTTTTCTTGTTTAAGTTAATTTTATGCAAGTGTTAGTTTAAGAGTTCGAGAAGGGTTGTTTTGTTTTTGATTTTACAGGCTATCCAACCCCCCTTCTAGCCGGCCGCAACGGTCCTACACCTTCTTCGTCCAGTTGCACTCTTCTTTATCTTTTGGCGCTGCATATCCATACTTCATTATTAAAAGTATATCAAATTCAGTTTTGAAAAATACCTCCATTTTTCGCTTCCAAGTAGCGAAGTCTTCGTCGAACTTTGGGGGATGAATGTTCACGCCAGCCATCGTCCTGATCTTTGTGCTTCAGTCGGCGATTAGTCCTCCTGAAGCTGTCATACTCTGATACCACTTGTTGGTTCAGCGGAGGTCGGTAAGAGGAGGATGAATTGCCTGAAAAATAAAAACTATACCCTCCTCGTGCTTTCAACTCAAAAATGCAATAGCAATAACAAAATAACTGAAATAAAGAAACAGAAATAAAACAGAGACTCAGCAATTAACCTGGTAACAACCAAGATGGTTGTTAATCCAGGGCGATGAAAAGTGCACTAGAAAAAGTCTCCTTTACTGAAGGTGGAGAAGCCTTTTATACTCTAACAGCTCAGAACTATTTCTAGGAATGAATACAGAGTTGATTGAACAATTGATACCTAATTTCTAGGTGTAGGGGGTCCTTTTATAGGCCCTGGAAACTCTATCTCGTAGGTCTAAGGCGCCTCCAACAGATGTCCAAGGCGCCTCCAATGAGTTGTTCGAATAGAACTCTATCCGAACCTCAACGGTCATTTTGACCTGGCTCAAGGCGCCTTCGACGAGCAATAAAGGCGCTTTCAATGTTGAAGGTGCCTTCAATGCATGTTTAAGGCACCTTCAAGGTTCCTGTTATAAATACCTTCCTGCTTGCATGGTATAAATAGTTTCCAGCCTCTTTTGACTCCTTTTCTTCTTCGCTTTGACTTCCGAAGCTCCGTTTGTTTGGGTGATTTTGGTCAACTGAAATAAAGCTCATCCGAATCCAATTTCCGGCCTTCTCCTCGAGCAGTCTTCCTCCCCGGCTTAACGTCCCTCGAACGCCGCGTACGTTCTTCTCGCCCACCGGTGTACTCTTCCGCAGCTCTCTCGTCCTTCGGACGCACCGAGCCCGTCGGCTCCCTTCATGTGTCATCCTTCTCGCTAGTTGCGTCTTCCGCTCGACTTCTTGCGCTTCTAAGCTCCTGTACACTCAGACACAGGGATCAAACACAAAGCAGGACCTAACCAACTTGGTTGATCACATCAAAACAACCATGAGTTATAACACGCGACTCGGTCAATATTCTATCTATCTCATTCGACGGTCCATCCGACTCAGATTACGACCAGGATTAGTGATAATAAAATAATAGATAATGATCCCTTTTGATTCCTTAGGTATTTATTATTTGGCTATTGTTATGGGATATTTCCCGATTATATCGTTTGTAAAAAGATAATTTTACTAAAAAGAAAACGTAAAAAAAGTAATTGAACAAAAATGAGTAAACATGGAAATAATAAATTAAACTGATTGATTGCATTGGTCTGTCTATAAACAGACAATTTATAGATATGAAATAGTAAATAGCTCTTACTTTAATTATAGCACCGATCGCCACCGACCACTGCCACTACCTGAATTCCATTATAGCTAGCAATTAATAGAACAAGGAGAAGAAAATATCACAAAAATAAGAATAAACTAGATTAAACAATAGGATTCCATTACATCATCATCATTATCTCACATTGTCCAACTGCTACATATAACACTTTTAAAAGATAGTTTATGAATGATGAAATTCAAAACATATTTTGCATAAGATAAATTGTAGCATAATATGATTATGTTCATTTTATGTGTTCTTTATAATTCATTCTAAGATTAACTTGCGGAGATGTGGGATTCAGAAATATCAAGTCTGTCAGCACATTATCATGCAAAAAAACCTACCTGTGTAATATATTGATGATTTATTTCCTAGTCTTCAATCTTGAGAAATATCAAACATTTAGGATCTTTGTTATCATGATATTCCTTAATGACAAGGGGCTTGTATCCTTTAGGCAGCTTCTCTTCTAATACCCTTATGGAGAAGGGCACTTGCTCTTCCATCTCTACTCGGGGTTCTTCCTTAAGAACGATAGCTTTTCCTTTCTTAGAGTCCCTGGGCGGGGAACTCTCCGCTATAGAAGTTTGCGGTTGTTCTTTCTTCGGATTGTAGCACCCAGGGCCCCACTGATAGAAACCTAGACCGAGCTCCCTGTAGAAGGTAAGAGGAAATTCCTCCGGCTGCTTTCTTTTAGATCCCCGATCAGAAATATTCGTTGGCTCTTTGGAAACTTCGGGCAGTTTGTGTGGTCGGGAAACAGTAGTTTGTCTTGCTGAAGCCGCCCGCTTCTTGGCCTCCTTAAAGAGCTCATATTCTCCTACTATCATAGTGACATTGATTCTGCAGGTCTCTTCCATCTTCACGTTCCAGAACAGGTAAGTGTTTTTCCACAGACGGTGCCAAATTGATCTCATCCGGAATCTGAGTCAGATGAAGGCCGGTTGCGCTGTCACTGGTGTTGACGGAAGGTGACGGAGACCCTCTATGAGTACAATACTTCGAGGGCAGGTTCACACGGGTTACTGACAAGGGGCGGTGACGAGGATGATGAAGCGAGAGTTCCCTGCGCACACTCAGACGAGCACCCTCCACGTTAGGGACCAAGAACCAGGGAAAACGTCCCCAGAGCAGGCCCTCCGATGCTCAAGTCAGGTAGTTTTTGTTGGATCGCGACGATCGGCTAGAAGGGGGTTGAATAGCCCTGAAAAAATAAAAACAACCCTTCTCGAACTCAACAGAACACTTGTATAAATAAATTAACTAAACATAAAGTAAAATAAGAGACAAATGGTTTTTACTTGGTTACAACCGGGGAGGTTATTAATCCAAGGAAAGTGTAGCACTAGAATATCTCCTTCAGGCGGAGAAACTTCTTACAGCAGTGAAAGCGCAAAAAACAGAAGCTAAACTAACAAGGAAGTACACAAGTGTTGGAATACAGAATTCTTGAGTTGATTTGAAGCTTCTAGGCCAAGACTATATTTATAGCCTTGGTCGGGGCACTTGGAAGGGTTTCAGGCGCCTGGGAGGGGATAAACTTTTATCCCCTTCGCAATGGATCGCGTTTGACGTGATCCTGGTCAAAAGTCAATCCCGGGCCCGACCACTAAAGTCAACCAAGTTGACTTTTGGACCAAGCCCTCTGCTCCGGTGCTGCTCGCCTTGGTCTGAGTCTTCCGCTCCGGCTTCGCTCGCTTGGGTGATTTCAGCCAACAGAAATAAGGCTCACCTGAACCCAATTTCGACTTTCTCGAGCAACCTTCCGCTCCGGCTTCTCGTCCCTCAGAAATGACGCGTGTCTCCTTCTCGTCCACCAGCGTACTTTTCTGCAGCGCCTCGTACCTGAGACGCACCGAGCCCGTCGGCTCCCTCCCGTGTCGTCCTTCTCACTAGCTGCGTCTTTTGCTCGACTCCCTGTGCTTCTAATTTCTGCACACTTAGACACAAGGTTAAAACACGACAGAACCAAACTTAACTTGTTGATCACATCAAAACCATCCTGGGGTTCCAACAATCTCTCCCGTTTTGATGTGAGCAACCTAAGTTAAGTTATGGTAAATAGACATAAAAATGAAATAACTAATATTGCAATAAAGTGTAAAAAGATAGAAAAATAAAAAATTTTGGTCTACCTCCCCCAAGACTTATATTTTTCCTTCTTCCCCTTTGATTACATAAAAAATGAGGTTTCAAGAAAAAATCTAAGGGTTAAGACTTAGAAAATTTTGAAAATTATTTCAAAGATTTCACTTAAAAATTTGCAATAATTTTCAACAATGTTTCTAAGTTTCTTAAAAAAATTCTAAGTTAAACAAAATTCTAAATTAGATAATTTGCAAAAGAAGTATTTTTGAAAGAATTTTTCTAACTTAAATATTTGAGAATTGTCTAAGTAAAACTCTAGGTAAGAAAACTTTCTAAGTAAAAAGAAATTTAAGCAACAATTTCTAATTTTCAGAAGAAATTTTAACTTAGGCAAAAATAATTTTTGAGAATTTTTCTAAGTAAAAATTTTACGCAAGAAATTTTTCTAAGTAAAAAAATTTTTTTGAAAGATTTCCAAAAAAAATTTTGAAAAACTTTTTAAGGCATTATTAAATTTCAATCTTAATACTTTATCAGAAAGTTAATTAAACATTTTATTTCAATATTTTGGCTTCCAGGCAGTGGCGAGGTACTAGGCTTTCTTGGTTATTGGAGCAACAACCACTTTCTTAGACAAAGCCTCATAAAGAAATTTAATGTCTAATTTTCTCGCTAAAAGCTCTAAATCTAATTAATAGTCCAAGTTAAACAGGACTTTGGAACCCAATATAGGTTCCAGCCTACTAGATTAACTAAAAATTTCTTAGGGACATTGTCCCTTGTGGTATCTAAAATACCAATTTAGATTATTAAATTTTCTAACATTTGTATTAGATGAACAAACACGATTTTTCAAGTTATTTACTTGTATTTTTAAATTATCATTTTCTAATTTTAATTTGTCTAATTCTTCTAAAGGACAAGATTTAGTTAGTATTACTTTTAAAATTTTAATTTCTTTTTTTAATTTACAACAATCCTTAGTTAACAGTTTAATAAACTTAAATAGTTTATCGGGAGGAAGAGATCATACTTGATTTACCTTGTCGATCTCGTTATCCGTGTCTCCCCCTGAATTGCTGCTATCTTCTGATGTAGCTCCCCCTTCATCGATGCTCTCGATGCTCATTTCGGAAGAGCTTGACTCTCAGTTGTCGTCTTGATGACTTGCCATTAGTGCAAGTTCGGAGAAGGCCTCAACTTCCGATTTGGATGACGTATCATCCCACGTCGCCTTTAAGACCTTGCGTTTTTGGACAGACTTCTTACCTTTGTCCTTATCCTTATTCCTCAGCTTGGGGCAGTTGTTCTTGACGTGCCCTTCTTCATTACAGTGGTAGCAACAGATCGTCCTTTTCTTTCTACCCTACGGATGGTTAGTATTTTTAGATTTACAAAGTTTCTTGAAACGTCTTACCATCATAATCATTTCCTCATCGTCGAGAGAGGACTCTGACTCAGGTTCGTCTCTCGATGCTTTGAAGGCGTCATTGTGCTTGGGCTCCTTCGTACCTGCATATCTTGATTCATGCACTTCAAATGTCGAGAATAATTCTTCTAAAGTAATTTTTTCTAAATCTTTAGAAATATAAAAGGCATCTACTAGTGATACCCATTTCGTATTTCTAGGAAAAGAATTTAGTGCATACCTAAGTGAATCTCGGTTACATACCTTTTCTCCGAAATTCGAAAGTTCGGTGATAAGCTCTTTGACTCTCGAGTGCAGATGCGCAGTTGTTTCGTCTTCTCCAAGTTGCAGGTTGGTGAGCTGGTTGCGAAGTAGATCCCGTCTTGCGAGCTTGGCTTCAGACGTCCCTTCGTGCAGCTCAAGAAACTTCTCCCAAAGTTCCTTTGCGGGGTTGTAGTTGCCGATTCGGTTGACTTCTTGTGGTGGAAGAACGCTCAACAGATGATATTCTGCTTTACCGTTTGCCATGTAGTCGGCCTGCTCCTTTTTTGTCCACTGATATTTCTCTTTACCTTCTGGTGTTGTAAAACCAAATTTCATTATTAACAATAACTCAAAATCCGTTTAAAAAAAAATACCTGCATTCGCTTTTTCCAGGTAGCGATTTCCCCTTTGAACTTCGGTGGGTAGATGCTTGGTCCGACCATAGGTTCGGTGCTTCGTTCGACGGTTAGTTCTCCTGAAGAATCTTTGCTCTAATACCACTTGTTGGATCATGACGGCCGGCTAGAAGGGGGGTTGAATAGCCCTGTAAAAATAAAAACAACCATTCTCGAACTTTCAACAGAACACTTGCATAAATAAATTAACTAAACAAAAAGTAAAATAAGAGGCAAAGGGGTTTTACTTGGTTACAACCGGGGAAGTTGTTAATCCAAGAAAAGTGTAGCACTAGAATATCTCCTTTAGGCGGAAAAGCCTCTTACAACAATGAAAGCGTAAAAAACAAAAGCTAAACTAACAAGGAAGCGCACAAGTGTTGGAATACAGAATTCTTAAGTTGATTTGATGCTTTTGGGCCAAGGCTATATTTATAGCCTTGGTCGGGGCGCTTGGAAGGGATCCAAGCACCTGGGAGGGGATAAACTTTTATCCCCTTCGCAACGGATCACATTTGATGCGATCCTGGTCAAAAGTCAATCCCGGGCCCCGGAATGGTTCCGGGCGCTCAGATAGGTCGGGCGCTTGGACCACTAAAGTTAACCAAGTTGACTTTTGGTCTGGGCCCTCTGCTCCGGTACTGCTTGCCTCGGTCTGGGTCTTCCGCTCCGACTCCGCTCGCTTGGGTGATTTCAGCCAACCGAAATAAGGCTCTCTCGAACCCAATTTCGGCTTTCTCGAGCAACCTTCCGCTCTGGCTTCTCGCCCCTCGGAAATGTCGCGCGTCTCCTTCTCATCCACTCGCGTACTCTTCCGTAGTGCCTCGTACCTGAGACACACCGAGCCTGTCGGCTCCCTCTCATGTCGTCCTTCTCGCTAGTTGCGTCTTTTGCTCGACTCCCTGTGCTCCTAAGCTTCTGCACACTTAGACACAAGGTTAAAACACGATAGGACCTAACTTAACTTGTTGATCACATCAAAACCACCCTGGGGTTCCAACACTTTTTCCCTAGAAAAATAGTAAAACGTAGAAAGTAGAAGACAAATGCGAAAAAGTTAGTGAGTGTGCCTGCGCAAGGGAGAGGATACCCCTTTTTATATGACCATACGTACTTCAGGCTTCTGGCATGTGTTAGGAAATATCGGGTGTCAGACCTTGTCTAGTGATGAGTGACACTTGGCATCCTCTTATAGGTCGGAAGAAGGTTCTGTTATCAGCGAGTCACAAATCGTTAGAATATACCCTGACACACAGCAGATATTCTCTGACAGGTGGTTACGAATCTCTGACTCTGTTGTCATTTTTGTTGATCGGACATGAACAAGAGAACTCCTGACAACCAGCAATTGACGAGCCTGACCTGGATGTATCTGAGTAGTCAGTCGTATCCCGACCAGACGTATCAAGTTCTTATATATAAGTCTGTTGTGAGAAAATCCGGCCGGTAGAGATGGTTCCTTCTCTTCCTTCCCTGTTCCTTATGTTACCAGTCTGACTTCCCAACCTGAACATATCAACCGAGCAACCATTCCGAATTCCCGATCTGGGCCTCTCGACCGAGCAGCCATTTTGAATTCCTAACCTAGGCATCCCGACCGAGCAACCTATCTGAATTCCCGACATGGCCATCCAGACCGAGCAATCTGTCTGAATTCCCGACATGGGCCTCTCGATCGAGTAACCTATCTTAATTCCCGACCTAGGTCTCTCGACCGAGTAACCTATCTAAATTCCCGACCTGTGCCTCCTGATCGAGTGTTAACTGGGTAGCGACTTTTAACAATTACAGCCCCTCTGCGGAGTGATACGCCTCTTCGACTTCTGACTGTCATGTACCCTTGACTTTTGACTGTCACGCCCCCTTAATCATATCCTACCATTATACACCATATCAATATTCATTTTATATGTTCTTTAAAATTCGTTCTAAGATGGAAAATTTTTTCCTTACAGCTCTAAGTTAAAGATTAACTTGCGGGGATATGGGATTCAGAAATATCAACTCTGTTAGCACATTATCCTGCAAAAAAAAACCTACCTGTGTAATATATTAATGATTTACTTCCTAGTCTTCAATCTTCCTTTGGCTGCTATGTTTTTTCAGGAGGTCTATCTGGGAAGCCAATGTCGAAAGCCCACGCATGCATCAAACTAATGCACGTCTGATCAAGCAAATTAAAGCACGATTGCTTCGTCATCGGAGCAGACGATCGATCGATGCACATGGCTTTTGACTCAGTGCTGTCGTCTAAGCACGTCTGCGTCGTCGGTGCTGGGCCCACCGGCCTCGTCTCCGCCCGTGAGCTCCTCAGGGAAGGCCACTCCGTCGTCGTGCTAGAGCAGAACCACGACCTCGGCGGCCAGTGGCTCTACCAAGATGCCGCCTCCGCCACGGCCACAGTCCACAGCAGCGTCTACGCTTCCTTGCGCCTCAACGCCCCCAGAATTTACATGGAGTTCACCGACTTCATGTTCACTCCCGTCGAAGGAAGAGACACCAGGAACTTCCCCGGCCACCGCGAGCTCTTCCTCTACCTCAAAGACTTCGCCCGGTGTTTCGGGTTGAACGAACTCATCAGGTTCAACACAGAAGTAGTCCACGTCGGCACGGCGGCAGCAACTGGCAAATGGATTGTGAGATCAAGGGAGAGGAGAACTGATGACGGTGAGTTCATGGAAGAGATCTTTGATGCGGTTGTCATCGCCACCGGCCATTTCTCCCTACCCAGGCTCCCAAAAATCAAGGGTAAAGCATTCACTAAGCTCTTTACGTGATTTGGCCACTCTGTTACCTTCTCTTCTTCTGTGCTCCTCAGGAATGGAGGAGTGGAAGAGGAAGCAGCTTCACAGCCATGTCTACAGAGTCCCAGAGCCATTCCAAGATGAGGTGGTTCTTTGATCTATTGCAGCCACAAAGAAACAGTTAAAACAACAGAGGATTAAGTACAATCTCCTTTTTTTTGCAGGTGGTGGTGGTCGTTGGTGGTTCACTCAGTGGATCAGAGATTGCTCTGGAGCTTGTTCATGTAGCCAAAGAAGTCCATATAAGTACTAAACACACCGAAATCCCTCATAAATTTGTGAAGCCTGTGGCCAAGTATGCACATCTGCTCTGGCATCAACAGGTAATTGTAGGAGTTCAGGAGATATTGTTGTCTTCCATCGATATCATTAAGACACTGATAATTAGTTAAAGATTATCAGACTAAATTGAGTGAGGATAATCTATTACCTTTAACAGCAATGGTATGGATCATATCAGCTGTGATTTTGTTTCAGATTTTTGAATGACTGCACTACATATGTTGCAGATTGAGTTGCTTTGTGAAGATGGAACTGTTCTATTTGCTGGAGGAAATTCCTGAAATATACCAATTACGTAAAATGTGGAAAACAATGTGTTTATTTTGAAAGTAGTTACCTTGGTGTGTGTTTCGCATTTGCAATATGCGAAATTTAATAGGTTTCATATTCTGCAAATGCGAAACTAATGAAAATCACAGACATGCTACGATATTTGGTATTTATATCGTGGTAATTACAAAATGTCGTAGCAAATATCGATATTTGCTCTGTAGTTACCTGAACACAAGAATGCTACGATATTTGCTCTGTGGCGAGCTTTCCTATTAAAACTAAGAATTTTTTTGCTTCAAAAGCATTGATTTCGCATTCGTTAAATGCGAAAGCAATAGTTTCGCATTTGCTAAATGTGAAAGCAATAGTTTCGCATTTGCTAAATGCGAAACCAATGCTTTAAAAGACCAAAAAATTCTTAGTGTAGATGTTTTCGCATTTGCTGCTTTCTGCTCCAAAACTAAGGATTTCTTTTTTTTTTATTTGCTAAATGCGAAACCAATGTTGTTGCGATAAACAATAAAATTCTTACTGTAAATGCTTTCGCATTTGTTATTTTATGCTCCAAGAACTAAGGATTTTCTCTTTTTTTGTTTGCGAACTGCGAAACCAATGCTTTTGCAACAAACCAACTTGTTCACCCAAATTCTCAGAGAAAAATACGGGCTATAGCGACATCCGACTTATTCACTTATTTAGTTCAACAAGACAAATAAAATCATTGAATTTTTACCGTGTAACTTCGCAACCATTAGTCAACAATGCATAATAAATCGCTTACCTCAGTTGAACAATATAAGAAACAGAAATCAATACTATTATCCAACTGAAACATCTGACAATCAAGTAAAAGTACAAACCAAAAATACTAAAATCATACAAAAAAAAATAACTTTTTTCTTTTTAAATTTTGTATGGAAATAAAGTGGCCATCCAAAGGATTTCACAACATTTTCACATATCTAGGAGCTCATGCTTGAAGATGGATCCATCATCTCATCTGAATTGTTGCTCATGAACTATCGAGCTCCAACTCACTTGGCCCCTTCCAAAGGTGATGTTTTTAGTTGTTTCTATGCAGTTCATAAACTAACATCTAATTTCATATGATCCAGCTTTGGTGATGTAACGAACCCATTCAACTGTGTTATAACCACTTTTCTCTCATACCTGCCTAAACATAAATGCTAATAATTAGAAAAATAAATAATTCGAGTGTTACAAATTATGGGATTGAAATATTTCAAAGATGTACCTTCAGAAAGCGGACCCGCAGACCTGATGCAGTGAACATTGGTACCTAAGAATAAAGCATAAACACACATGAACACATGATATGATACGCATTTATATGAAACAAAAGACAAATGATAGTGTGAGAAGCTGGACAAAATAAATATATAGAGCCTCTCTATAGTCCTGTAGAGACTTCATCCATAGCCATTCATTTTAATGTTGGGAATTTCAACCTTCCATATATAATACCTTGATTTGATGGAATCCTATATTAAAAAGCAGATAGTACATTAAGCAAACAAATTCTATTTGGAGCTGGAATGAATTCTATCTATTTGGAGCAGATAGTACATTAAGCTCCTAGAATTCCTCAGCAACTTTCTTACAGAATCAGAACATTAACCACATAAGAACATTTGCACCTCAACAACTTCCAAGAATTCCTCAGCTTCATCAATATTTGAAACCAAATTTCTTACAGAGTAAAACAATCTGCAACTTGCACATAATATTTACAATCAGTAACTGCACATAATATCTACAATAACTGCACATAATATCTACAATCAGCAACTGCACATAATTCATATTCCATCACACCAAAAAGAAATCCATATCCGGCCATCAAAAAATCCATCAAACACACTACACATGAATTTATCCTTCTAACACATTAATGCAAAATCTGCACAGATAATCCGCTACACTAAGGAATGCTTCATGAAGCCAAAACATGATGCACACAGATTTAATATCCTGAGAAAATCTAAAGTTAGTCTTATACAACTTAAGAGATACACTACTACTAATTGAAACCATCCAACATAAGTTAGTCTTTTCTCATAATACACTATTGTCCAAATAAAATTTACATTTTGCTAAGTAATAATTAGTGCCCCATCCCTAGCCTCCCATGTGTACCGCAACCAATATGTTTTACTGTTCTTTTTTGTTTGCGTAGAGCTATGGGGAGATCACCATGATGTTCAACGGTAATGTCATTTTGCTCATCCAGCTCATTATCATTTACTTGCAATTGACTAGATCCACCATTGTGTGCATTATCATTGGTTATGCCAGAATCAAGTGTTTGATCAAAAAGGTGAATTGGAGTAATAGGCGATGGACAAACTGTGGGGGTCTGGGTTGGTAATGTAGTATCAGAGTGACTACCATGTTCCAAATTACTTGAAGAACCTCCAAGACCAATATTTGAAAAATGAGATTGAGTAGGTTGAGTTCGGCATCTCCTACCACCTTGTCTTCCCCGCTGAATATTTCTTGGTTCTTTATGAATCTGTTGTGTAAGTGAACTTTGGTGATCAACTTGTTCAAGTACATGCGAATGCCTAATATCCAAACGTTGCTGTCCTCTGGCTTGGTGCATGTAGTGGCTAGCTATGTCTCGAATTTGTGCAAAATATCCAGCATGCTTAGCATCACTGATCGCCATCAAGTCTAATGATGTGTAGAACACTCGGCACATGCCATCCATCTAAATATATACATAGATGAATTAGTTAGTATGAACATAATAAATGCAAATTAATAGGTACTACTAAAAATTTCATATTGGAAAAAAAAATACCAAATACTCAGTAGTCTCTCCATCACCCTGAAAGCCATTAGAAGAAAATCGTTGACTCGGATTTGTAATGTATATAACTGTCCGCTGCCAATACCAAGACATATATTCTACAGAGGCATGCATTGGATCATTCACTAACTCGCCATTTTCAACATGGTTAAGTGAATCACGCCAATGATCAATATATTGTTGATGTGTCTCTATCCAATTAGTGTTGGCTCTACCACTGCGTGTCATTTTATGCAATGCAACATGTTTATCTAACAGGCGAGGAATAGGGATCGGTTGATGCATACCAAATTGTCGTAAGACTCTGTTTGGTAAGTGAGCTTCAACAATCTCCCAACATATCAAATAGGTGATAGATCTCCAACATGCTCGACCTCTTGTACAATACGAAGGCAATAATTCAAGAACATGTTCTTCATACGGTAGCCAGATAAACTGAAAAGGATAAGAAACCCATCCAGAAATAGCAAGTTTAAGAATAAACTTAAATTGTTTACACTACCTGATTTAAACAATCTGTAATATAGCAAGTTTAAGAAATAAACTTTGACAAATGTTAATATTAAGAAGTTATTCCTTGGTAATAATATTATCATGTGAGGAATAATATTTTCTTAATATTATTACCAGGAGAGCCAGGTTCTTATGTTAATATTAAAGGAATAGCGTATAATGTGCTGTAAACATAATAACATAATAACCTGGTAATATTATTACCAATTATAGCATATAATATGCTAATAATATTGTTACCTGGTTATAACCAGGTGAGCAGGTGAGCGAGGTTTACAGCATATAAGCTATAACCTGGTAATAGGTCCAATAGCTTATTTCTTTAACCAATAGCTTCTTATCCTGCGTGTCATTTTATGTTTACAGCATATTATCTTCGATTCCTTGTAACTTTCGAATATAGCATATTATCGTTTAAGAATAAAAAACATATAGCATATTATCGTTCATTTATACCTGATTAGGTTGTAGACTGGCGAATGCATCTCGATAGGCAGGCAAAACATGCATCGGAACTCTAGTCACTCCAAACTCCACATTCCACCTTAAATATATATGGATGGAAGATTATTAAACTTAACACTGCATATATAAAAAAAATATAAATAAATAATTTAATCCATTGTATTGAAGTAAACGAACCTCGATCCATAAGGGCGAGTGAAATCGACTTCATCAGTGCGTCGGATGGGTTGAATGGTGGGTAACCGTTCCCAAGCCCACAACTAAAAGAAAATAATATATTTTAAAAGAATTACAATATAATACAAGATATCATTAAGCTATATTCAATTACCTGCAATAATACTAGCGGACCACATATCTCATTCGCCTTTGAATATGACGCTTTGCACAAACGTCTATATAAACAGGCCAAAATAGCACTCCCCCAACTCATAGAAGCACTAACAGACATATCAACCAAATTGATGAGGTGATGCATGTACACAGTACTACCAGATAAATCAGATAACAAATTACCACCCAACAAATACAAAATATAGACTCTCGCCCGTTGAATACATGATTCATCTGATGCATTCTCAGGTAGAGGCTTGCAGATGATATCATACTAACACCTTAGTAGTATTCGATTATTTGATATGGCACCATCCGGAGGAGTAAAACCCATCATAGTCTCACATATATCTATCCACTGCTCTAATGATTTGTTCATATCAGCAGCACACACAGGAGATCCTATAACTTGGAGGCCCCACAAAACCTCAACATCCTGTAGGGTAATTGTCGCCTCACCAATAGGGAAATGAAAAGTATGAGTTTCTGGACGCCATCGCTCCACTAGAGCAGTAATAAGACCATGATCGAGTTGGATATATCCACACCGAATGACACCCTCAAACCCAGCTTCTTGTATGTGATGCATTACACGCTGTGGTATATTATCAACATGTCTCCAAAAACTACTATCACATCTTCTTACTTTAAGTGGGTCATCCTTGATTTTCCCATAAAATAGATCCGAAGATCTATGCTCTTTGTGTAAGAATAGCAAGTCTGGTATCAATGGGCCTGGATTTAAATTATAAACTGGAGGTGATGTCATTTTAAACACCCTGCAAAATTTAAAAATTAATTAAATAGTATTTAATTTATTTACTGCAGCATAAAGAACTGACATTAAACAAACAATATTCGTAACAAAAAAAAAACAAATAAAGACAAAAGTACAAAGTCTTATATCACAGCAACACCAGAAAATAGAGTATAAATAAAGTTGTACAAGGTTTCAAATCCCAAATAACATAAATGTATTTGACTTACTGAGATACAATACAAAATATTAATTCCCATCACATGGTATTCACTTACTGAGATACATTATATTAAAAAAAACATCAACTATCGACTTCATTATCAACCCTGGGGTGTGTATTTTGACAATTTCTCCTGTTGTGGCCAGTTTGGTGGCATCTTCCACATCTACGGGGTTCATCAGGGTGCCTCAGATCCATCTCGTTTTGTATTCGACTTTCACGTCTCCGACCCCGTCCATGATTGATCAATCTTGAGTAATCTGCTTGAATCTCCCAACCTGGATTTGTCCAATAATCCTTATGATGAATAGGATAAAACTTGCCAGAATATTGTGCCATGTAAGTCTTTGTGGTGTGAACTTCATCCACAAGGTCAATAGCATTATCCCCTCTATGTCGGCAAACAGCAATTGCATGTGAACATGGAAATCTATGCATCTGCCACTTTCCACATGTGCAATCTTTTTCATAGTAAAGAACCGTGTGTACATGACCACCTTTACCATTCAATTGTCTTCTTGTACAATCTTGTACACTCCATCTGTATAGTTAAACTCATCAATGTGATGTCCTTGTGCATGTCTTTCAGCCTCCATGAATTTGCTCCAATGATGTGGCAGGAGGGCTGTTTTACAATGATGGGCTACCTGTTTATACCTTTGAAAAAGTTGAACAGTTCTATGAAATGACAGATCAATACATGCCTTAATTGGCAACAATCTAGCCCCTCGCAAAACATTGTTCAAACTCTCAGAAGTGTTTGTTGTAAGACATCCCCATCGATGGTTACCATCGTAAGCAAGACTCCACCGCCTTATGCCAATATCTCTCAAATACTGCCATGCCGTTGGATCAAGTGCCCTAATCTGTCTCCTAAATCTGTTGAATTTCCGTCTTTGAGTAGTACTGCCAATAGCCCAACAATAATGTTTCAAAGTGACATTCTTAAACTTTGTCATGAAATTACTTCGAACATGTCGAAGACAAAATCTATGATATGCAATTGGTTCCTTCCATTCCTCTAAATTTGACATAGCATGAATAATTCCATGGTGTCTATCAGAAATAACACATAATTGTCTATCTTGTGCCACATAATACCTGAATTGTTCAAAAAACCAACACCAACTAGCTATAGTCTCCTCATCTACTATAGCATAAGCAACAGGTAATATGCGATTGTTTGCATCCTTAGAAACAGCTATAAGCATCTTTCCCTTATAAGCCCCTCGTAAATGTGTACCATCAACACTGATAACCGGCCTACACATGTGGAATGCATCAATTGCTGGTCCAAATGCCCAAAATATATATTTGAAGACTTTCACATTTTCAGTGCTACTTGGGTGGTGATGCCGTTAACAATAGTATTGGGATTAGAATGCTCTAAGGTTGCAATATACGAAGGTAGCCCAGCAAAATTACTTTCCCAATTTCCATAAACAATCTCTATGGCTTTTCTCCTCCCATGCCATGCCTTCTTGTATGAAATATCAACATGCAATGATTGTTTAATATCAGCTTGGACATTTTTTACAGGATATCCAGGGTTCACCTCAATTTGATGAATAATGTGAGACGCAATGATAGCTGAAGTTAAATTTCTATTATTATTGCCACTGATGGAGCCAAGACAATTGTGCATATTTACCCATCGAGTGATTTGCCACATCTTATGCGTCTTCTTATGAACTGCACGAATACACCAAAGACACGGTGACCTATAATTCTCAGGCCCAGTGTTAGAATCTATGTCTGACGGCGCCACTTTGCATTTTGCAACCCATGTGTTGATTCTGCTTTCAACTACCTTAAACTCCCGATTTTGACTGATAGACCATAATGTCACGGCTTTCCGCAGTTGAGACTTGCTGTCAAATAGCATTCCTAGCCGAATTTGATTTTTTGATTCACTCCAAATATCAATATGAACTGCATCTTCTCGATCTACATTGTCATCATCATTTTCCTCCCCTATATCATTCATGAAGTGCATCACCCTTTCATTATATGGTGGAATCTCACCACAATTAAGATGAGTATCACAATCACCATCATCAGGAGAGTCATCATCCATAGGAATGCTCAAAATGTCCCCACTATCTTCAGAAGATTGAGAATATTCACTACTTCGTGCCTCATCATCCAACTGCACCTCCGGTGGCAATGGAAAAGGAATCATGGTATCATACATTGGAGATTCTACATGAGGAAGCTCAACAAAATCTTGAGATGGTAACGGAGGACCCATATTGATGTTTTCACCTACAGTCATCTGAATTGTAGGTTTAGATATCAAACTTGGTACATAATTCAGTTCAACAAATCCATTAGAAGATCCAACATGAGACATTGATCCCATAAAGTTATTAAGAAGTGCAAACATGCTCGTGTGTTCGGTTGGCAATAATTCTTCCTGTTGGATCGAACTTTGCGGAATTTCTTCCATCTCAACATAGATGTCAGCCCAAAAATCTGTAACTGTCTGGGCCAAATAGAATAAAATTTGTAATGACTTATCATTTGTAATAAGGGTGGATCTGGATTTCCCATTTTGTTCATAATCCAAGATAATATTCAGCTTAAAATGTTTTCTATCCACACCAACTTGTTGACAAATCTCATCTACCAGCTCGTCGTAACTCAATTTATGTTCAATCACTATGGTAGCGTTAGAGATAGACTGTCCATGCTTAATTGAATCATTCTCATATTCAATCTTAGCTCCCCAAAACAAGCTCACAGGAATTGGACGTTCTAAAACCATACTAATAAGCCAAACAACCCTAATTAAATGGTATATGCAATACATCAGTACATTACCATATGAACTATTTTTAAAAAAAAAGGAAGATTTTTTAGACCATAAAACTCACTGTTGTTAAGTTGAAGAACAGTTCGATGCCGACGAATTCGACGAGAATCGGGTCTTTATATTCACAGTTGGGCCTTGCCTTCTAATACTTCGCAACAAGTTAGACTTGCCTTCTAATCCTTCGCAATGAGGTGCTCCGGCATGGCCTGATCAAACAGCTCCAGGGGCGGGCAGCCACGAGATCGCGAGTAGAAGAAGAAGAAGAATAAGGCGGCGATGATTTAAGGTTTAGGTGTTCGGCGTGGCAAGATCGGACAACTAATGGAGCGGGCGGACACTATGAAAAGAAGAAGGACGAGGAGGAGTCGGCGATTTAGGGTTTAGCGTGGCTTGATGTGGGGTGGACGGGCTGTGAGGAAAAAAAAGAGGAAAGGTGTCGGCAGAAACATTTTAGGGAAAGGCTTACAACTTTCGCATTTAAGAAATGTGAAACAGCGAAAGTGGCAAAATGTTAAATAAAACTTTTTTTTACGGAACGCCTATAGTTTCGCATTCCAAGAATGTGAAACTTTATTAAATTTCGCATTTTACAAATGCGAAAGACATACAAGCGCAGCTTCTCCAAAAAGAAACATACTGTTATCCATATTTAAAAAAAAAGGTATATTTTAAGAATTTTTCCTATTTGCTGATGGTTCAAGTGTAGTTGCTGATACTATTCTCTACTGTACTGGGTAAATTAAGATCAACACTTGGTGTGGAATTTCGATCGGAATTATTGCAGAACTTCTCTTTTGATTGTAGGTATTCATATTCATTCCCATTCCTGGACACCAAAGGAGTCATCCATGTGGATGAGAACAGAATTGGACCTTTGTATGAACACACATTTCCTCCCTCTCTCGCTCCATCCCTTTCTTTCGTTGGGATTCCAAACAAGGTGACGTTTTTGCTCCAAAGTTCATCCATCAAAAGATCATTTTGTGTCTTGAAGTTGATGTTCTTTGATACTGTATCTGTGCCATTTACAGATGTTATATTAACTAATTAATGCTGCAGTTTATCATCTTTCGATTTTTTGAGTCACAAGGGAGATGGATAGCTCAGGTGCTCTCTGGGAAGAGGAAGCTGCCTTCGGCAGATGAGATGATGAAGGCAATCGAAGAAGTCGAACGCCATCAAGAGCTTGAGGAACCAAAAAATTTCATACAAGTAATTGCTGAATTATTGGAGGTAATGGCTTCCTTACAAGTTTCAAACAACTCATAGGTGAAACTAAAAACAAGATAGGGATCAAAAGTTTCAAGAACTAGCAAAAGAAAAGTTTTGAAAAAGGGAAATTTGCAAATGATAAGCATTGAATTTGAATATTGCTAATGTTGTTCTTGTGTTCTCAATCGCTGTACAACTTTCTTGATTTTCTTTTCTTTTCTTGTGATAGTACTATGATAGGTATGGAGATCAATGTGATTTTCCACACTTGGAAGATTGGAGAAAAGAGATCAGTCTGAAGTTCTTCGAAAATAGCATAAACAATATTGAAACATTCAGGGATGAATAGTAATGATGCTAATTCAACAGCGGTATGATCTAAGTTTATTTTCATATGGTTCTTATGAAACAAGTTTCAGAATTTGAATACGAAATTTGTAATATTTATGGAGCATTATAGCGATTGAATTGTCTTGCATAGTTGCATAAGCTCAGTGGAGGGATACCATAAATAGTTAGGTCAAACACTAATCACTATCTAATTCCTGAGAATATCAAGATGCTCAATTAGCAGTTTCATTAAGTTTTACTATGAGATACACGTAAATTTATATTAGAATTTCTTCGTTGAGAATCTTGAGATAGTTCGTTATCTCAACTATTATATTAGAGGTCGAATCTCGGCAAAACTGAGAAAAATATCTTTCTCCGCCAATTCTAATTTCTCAATTTATCTTCTCACAAATAACAGTGGGATTGACCGTGTGAGGTCATTGAGATGGCAAATTCCATCTTTTTTTTATAATAATTTAACAAATCTATCTAGATGATCAAATCTGTAACTAATACATGCAACATTGGCTTGACTTATTAGAAGGGACCATTGTGATCTATTTTTATTGTTGTGAACTCAGACCTTTGTTGATTTACTTAGTCTTCCTTTGATTGCTATGTTTTTTCAGGAGATATCTGGGAAGCCAATCCTAATTGTGAGTGGCCATCGCTACAAAATCCACATCGAAGACACTCGATTCATCGAGTCAAATGTGGCTGCTATAATATTTCCCTTTGAAGAAGATTGTATGTGATACCGATAAGTGAATCGAGTCAAATGTGGCCGCTATAATATTCCGTTTGAAGAATGTATGTGATACCGATAAATGAATGCTAGAATAAATATCTCTCATAATTTATTTTTTCCGGGTCTCTCATGATTTATTATCTTCCAGAGAATATAGGGCCAACTTCAAAGAACTGCTAAGGTGACGATTTCACTTTTTACTCTAATAACCTTGTCTCCAAAGTGAAGCATACCTAGACCTTTTTAGAAGATATCATATTCAAGATTCTCGTGTCCCTGTATCCTCTTGTCGATCAAACGGATTAAATCATATTTCAAAGATGTAGTATATATTATGAAGATGTCATGATCGCTTATTCGATAAAAAAAATATTAGAATACGAAAATTTTGAGACAGAAAATTTGATTTCCTTGTAGAAATATGGACAAATTTGGACTTTAGAGGGAAGTTCACATTCCCTTGATATATAGAGCTGTCCATTCTACGAATAACTTAAATGTATGGTCTTGTAATTTTTCTCTTTTTCTCTATATATCTAAAAATTCTAAACCTTTTAGATAGATCTGCTCGTAGGCTGGGTTTAGACCTGACCTAAGCTCGTAATCGGTTTAACGGGTCAATTACCTATTGATCCGATTTTTGGTTCGGTTGGAGATTCAATGGTCCCATGAATCATGAACACTAAGTTAACACGTGATTCAACTTTTTTTTCTTTACAAATGTATTTTTTTATAAATTAAAAAGAATTATGTTGGTGGAGGACTTGAGCACTGGTCTTCTGAGTCAAATAACTAGACTACAATTAAATTAATATTCATATATATTAGTTAATTATTTAATAATTAACTATAGTTTTTTTTTTTTGGTATACATATAAAAAAAGTAAGAGAGTAAATAATTTTTTTACTGTTGAAATTATTTAATATTTTTTATTAAATAACTATGATTTAATATTTATTATTCTATAAATTTTACAAATAAGGAATTTATTTTATTATTTTCATATTATTTTTATTAACATTACAAAAATAAAAAGATAAAAGAACTATGATTCCCCTCTACTATAAGGGATACATATGTAACTTTAACACGGTAACTTTTTAATAAATTTATAATTTTATTATTTTTTTTAATATAATAATTTTAAATTATAATATGGTAAAAGATGATTTATTTTTCTTCTTATTAATTAGTTGTTAGATGAAATAAATCATGAGATATGAAAGAAGATTTGTTAAACATGTTGAATTTTAATTTAAAAATTTTATGTGATAATATGTCAGACATAAATAGTGGCAGAAATGAATGGAACCGACGGTTCAGAACCTAGCAATAGCATCGGATCTACATTTAGAATGATTTGTTTACGTGGCGGGCGAGCAAACCGTTATTTGTCTATTAATGGAATAAAAAAAAATTATAGAGCAGGTGGAGATCACACGCATGCAGCAAATTAAAGGTTTGCGTCGTCATCGGAGCGGACGATCGATCGATGCCCATGGCTGTTGACTCATTGCAGTCGTCTAAGCAGGTCTGCGTCGTCGGCGCTGGCCCCTCTGGTCTCATCTCTGCCCGTGAGCTCCTCAAGGAAGGCCACTCCGTCGTCGTGCTGGAGCAGAACCACGACCTTGGCGGCCAGTGGCTCTACCAAGATGCCGACGCCACTGCCACAGTCCACAGCAGCGTCTACGCCTCCTTGCGCGTCAACGCGCCCAGAACCTCCATGGAGTTCACCGACTTCATGTTCACTCCCGTCGAAGGAAGAGACGCCAGGAATTTCCCCTGCCACCGTGAGCTCTTCCTCTACCTCAAAGACTTCGCCCGGTGTTTCGGGTTGACCGAACTCATCAGGTTCAACACAGAAGTAGTCCATGTCGGCTTGGCGACACCAACTCACAAATGGATTGTGAGATCAAGGGACAGGAGAACTGATGGTGGTGAGTTCGCGGAAGAGATCTTCGATGCTGTTGTCGTCGCCACTGGCCCTTTCTCCCTGCCCAGGCTTCCAAAAATCAGGGGTAAAGCATGATCACTAAGCTCTTTACGTGATTTCGGCACTCTGTTGTTACCCTCTCTTCTTCTGTGCTCCTCAGGAATGGAGGAGTGGAAGAGGAAGCAGCTTCACTGCCATGTCTACAGAATCCCAGATCCCTTCCAAGATGAGGTGGTTCTTTGATCTTTTTCAAAGAAATAGTTAAAACTGCAGAGGATTGAGAATAACCCCCCTTTTTTTGTAACAAATTTCTTCTCTGAAATTGAATTCATTACTTGTTTGTAAATTTTTGCAGGTGGTGGTGGTCGTTGGTGGTTCAATCAGTGGACCAGAGATTGCTCTGGAGCTTGTTCATGTAGCCAAAGAAGTTCATATAAGTACTAAAAACGTTGAAATCCCTGAGAAACTAGTGAAGCCTGTGGCCAAGCATGCACATCTACACTGGCACCAAGAGGTAATTGTAGGAGTTCGGGAGAAATTGTTGTATTTGATCATTATCATGAAGACAATGATAATTAGTACAACTAAAGAATACAAAGATGAGATCATATTAAGGGAAATCTGACGAAATTGAGTAAGGATAATCTAGTTCCTCCAACAGTAGTGGTATGAAGCATATCAGCTGTGATTTTGTTTCAGATTTTTGAATGACTGTGTTACATATGTTGCAGATTGAGTTGCTTTGTGAAGATGGAACTGTTGTATTTGCTGATGGTTCAAGTGTAGTTGCCGATACTATTCTCTACTGTACTGGGTAATTAAGATCAACACTCGATTCAGAATTTGATAGCAATTGTTGCCTAACTTCTCTTTCGATCGTAGGTATTCATATTCATTTCCATTCCTGGACACCAAAGGAATCATCCATGTGGATGAGAACAGAATTGGACCTTTGTATGAACACACATTTCCTCCCTCTCTCGCTCCATCCCTTTCTTTTGTTGGGATTCCAAACAAGGTGACATTTTTGCTCCAAAGTTAATCCATCAAAAGATCATTTTATGTTTTGAAGTTGATGTTCTTTCATACTGTATCTGTGCCATTTACAGACGCTATATTAACTAATTAATGCTGCAGTTTATCATCTTTCGATTTCTTGAGTCACAAGCGAGATGGATAGCTCAGGTGCTCTCTGGAAAGAGGAAGCTGCCATCGGCAGATGAGCTGATGAAAGCAATCGAAGAAGTCGAACGCCATCAAAAGCTTGAGGAACCAAAAAATTTCATACAACTAGCTGCTGAATTATTGGAGGTAATGGCTTCCTTACCATCAAACAACTCATAGGTGAAACAATAAAACTAGACGGGATCAAAAGTTACAAGAACACCAAAACAAAAGTTTTGAAAAAGGGAAATTGCAAAAGATAAGCATTAGTTTGATTATCGGTAGTGTTCTTCTTGTGTTCTTCAATCATTATATAGTTGATTTTGTTTTCTTTTCTTGTGATAGTATTACGATAGGTACGGAGATCAATGTGATTTTCCACACTTAGAAGATTGGAGAAGAGAGATCATATTGAAGGACTTGGAAAATTGTTTAAACAATATTGAAACATTCAGGGATGAATAGCAAGGATGGTAATTTGTCTCTCTGAATTTTTCTTGTACTTTTGGTATTTAGTTTGTCATTGATCGATGAACTAATTAGAATAAAATATAGATAATGATGTCTTTTGAGTCTTTTTGTATTTATAACCGGTCTATTCTTGATGTGATATTTTTTTGTTATTTTTATTTTTTTACTTGATTATGTATATATATTTATATTTCATCTTTGATTTCTGGTAAAGATGTGTATGTTTCCCATTTAAACATAAACTTCTCCCCTTTTGACATACATAAAAAAGAGCTCCAACAATATCCCAATTATTGGACTCTTTGACGTCTATTGACCATAAACATCATGTATTAATCTCCCATAAGATTACATACATGTTCACTACTCTTTTAGTCATTTTCTAATGTTGAAAAATATTTTCAGATTATATCAGTCGACTGCCATAAGTCCAGTCAACTAGCATCATCAAAACGAGCTCATGAACAACGTTATCAGTCGATTGGTATAAATCTCAGTCGATTGCCCTCGTCAAAATGAGCTCCTACATCAAAAATCAAAAATCCCGCTCGGAATTTTGATGAGATGGTGGAAAAGGCTACCTCCTACATCAAAGTGGAAGAAGCGCAAGCAGCCAGGAGGAAAGCTGAAAGACCACCTCCCTGCGCCAACAAGCAAGAAAGAAGGGTACCTCAACCACCTCCTCAACCTCTGCCGCGCGCCCGGGAAGCCAGACCTGCTTTTCATCCCGGGCCAGAAGTCATACCCGCACCTCGAGTTGCCGCTGTGCATGTTCCCCGACCTGGACCATGGAATAATCGGTATTGTACTTATCATCGGTCTCACACTCATGACACTAACCACTGTTTCCAGTTCGCTCGAGATTCCAAGCGAGCTGCCGAGATGAGTTTACCTCCGCCCGAGCTAGCCCCTCAATTAATCAAGATGATGGAGGAACAAAGGGGCGCGACTAGACAGGCCGGGCAATCTCGTCCTGACCCAGCAGGACCTAGTGCTCATCAACCTAGTCGGGGGAAAGAACCAGAGGGATCGCGTGAAGCAAAGAATAGGGGTAATGCGGCCGTCAGAGAGATTGGCATGATCTCTGGGGGGCCAACTGATGGAGATTTAGGGAGAGCACGCAAATCTCATGTCCGTCGCTTGGAGGTTCATGCCGTTGGATGCAGTCAAGAGCAAGCCGCCGACCCTGTTATTAGCTTCGGGCCAGTAGACTTGGAGGGTCTGGAGTTGCCTCATGATGATGCCCTCATCATCAAAGCCATCATTGCCAACAGCCGAGTGGCTCGGGTTTTCGTTGACACTGAGAGATCGGTTAATATTCTATTCAGAACTGCATTTGAGGAGATGCAAATTGATGCTGCTGAACTCCAACTGGTGGCCACATCTCTATACGAATTTACAGGTAATGAAGTGAAGCCGATGAGTCAGATTAAGCTGGCCATATCTCTGGGCGCCGAGCCTTTGGTGCGCACACGGAGGAGCACTTTCATAGTAGTGGACTCCCCTTCATCTTATAATGTCATTTTAGGAATGCCTGCCCTGCATGAATTTAGGGCTGCTGTTTCAACCTTTCATCAAAAAAATCAAATTCCCCGTGGGCGAGCAGGTCGGGGAAGTTAAAGGGGAATAAAGGGTCTCTCGCCGGTGCTATATTGATATGGTCCGGGTGGAAGCTCGGAAAAATCAAAGGATGCAAGAAGGAGGTGTCCATGCTGTTCAAGAGGGAGCCTCTGCCTATAGCTAAAGAACTCATTCCTTGGGAAGAAGTACAACTACACGCCGAGCGACCTGAAAATCTGAAATGGCTGGCAAGCGACCTTCCCTCTCCCCTCAAAGAAGAGTTAATTCAGTGTCTAATCCGTAACCGAGATATTTTTGCCTGGTCTACTGAGGAGCTGCCCGGGGTCAAGCCGGAAGTGGCTGAACACAAGCTGCATTTATTACCAGATTCCCGACCTGTCAAGCAAAAGAAAAGGAATTTTTCAGCCGACCAGAATAAAATAATAAGAGCCGAGGTGGATCAGCTCAAGAAGGAGGGACATGTTCGGGAGGTGCAGTTCCCATCGTGGCTCTCCAATGTAGTCTTGGTAAAGAAGCCCAACAATAAGTGGAGAGTATGCATAGACTTCCGGGACCTCAATCGAGCTAGCCCCAAGGACTACTATCCTTTGCCCCGGATTGATCAGATGGTAGATTCCACGGCTGGTTGCGAGAGGATATGTATGTTGGACGCCTACCAGGGGTATCATCAGATACCTTTAGCAAGGGAGGATCAAGAAAAGGTTAGCTTTATTACGGCTGACGGTACTTTCTGTTATATTGTCATGCCCTTTGGTCTCAGGAATGCTGGAGTCACATACTAAAGAATGATGGACAAAATCTTCCGAGAACAGATCGGACGCAATGTGGAGGTTTATGTGGATGACATACTTATCAAGTCCCCGCTAGCTGTGAACCTGATCCAAGATATAGAAGAAACATGCAGGACTCTTCGGCAATACGGACTGAAGCTGAACCCCTTGAAGTGCCTGTTTGGAGCTGGGGGGGGGGGGAATGCTTGGGTTATCTGGTGACTGAGCAAGGAATAGAAGCCAATCCAGAAAAAGTTCAGGCATTAAAGGATATGCAACCTCCTCAGAATTTGAAGGAAACGCAGAAGCTGGTCGGTAGAATAATAGTCTTGTCAAGATTCATTTCCCGATCTGCAGACCGAGCTGCTCCTTTTTTCAAAGTGCTAAGAAAGGCCTCCAAATTCCAATGGGATGAAGAATGCACCAGAGCTTTTGAGGAGCTGAAGAAATACTGGGAGGCTTTGCCATCTTTATTTAAGCCAATTATTGGGGAACCCTTATGGGTTTACTTGTCGGTCACCCCCGAGGCTATAGGGGCTGTGCTAGTTAAGGAGCATGACAGTGTACAACGGCCAGTGTATTTTTTCAGTCATCTATTAAAAGGGGCTGAGGCTCGGTACACGGCCCTAGAGAAGTTGGTTTACGGTTTGGTCCTTATGGCTCGGCGATTAAGACCCTATTTCTTATCGCATCCTATCATGGTTTTGACCAATAGCACCATGGGAAGAGCGTTAACCAATGTAGAAGTTCTAGGTTGGCTTATCAAATGGGCAACGTAGTTGGGAGAATATGACATACAGTATCAGCCGCGCACCGCCATTAAGGCACAGGTAGGGGTGAGCAAAAGTTCGGTCAAACCGAATAAACCGACCGAACTGACCGATTTTTTAAATTCGGTTCGGTTATTTCGAAATTTCGATTAATTCGGTTAAAAATTTCAATTTTTTCGATTTTTTCGATTCGGGTTCGGGTTTAGAGTTGCCTATTCGGTTAAACCGAAAAACCCGAATTATTTAATACTTTTAATCCAAACCAGGTTTAAAAGTTAAAACCCGATCACTGATCAGTGGTCACGGACTCACAGGTCACAGGTGAACTTGGATCTGGACCTGGACGGCTGGACCTGGACCTGGACCTGAACAGCTGAACCTAGGGTTTTAAAGTTTTTCAACCTAAATGGCTAAATCCCTAATTTTTCATTCACTCGCCGCCGCCGCCGCTTTGCCCGCTCGCGTCTCCGCGACTCCCCCCTTCCCCACCGCGTCACCCAAAATCCCGAATGCTCGATCCCTTCTAACTCTTGCCAGTGATCACCTGCGACGCTGCAACTCCGCGGACACCGTGCTCAACCCTCTCTCGTCTCTCCTTCCGTCGTGTCTTCGAATCTCTCCGTCGGTCCTCCCGTGGCCGAGCACCTGTGAGGCTGTTGCGAGGCTGCTTCGAGGCTACGACTCAGCATCTCAGTGACCCCGTCTATCATCCCTGTTCAACCCTCCCTCTTCTCGTCACTCTCTCCAGGCAGTCACCACTCGAGTGCTCGTTGCTCCCAAGGGGAGTCTCCTTGTGCTCACGCTGGACCGCCTGCATAAATTAGAGGTATTTGCAGGAAATTTATTAAGGCACAGTTAGTGTGTGTTCTTTTGATTGGATAATTACTAAATTTTAACTAGACATTAGTAATTACTGAGGAACTCAAAAGGCATGTGATGTGATAAAGGAGGTTGGACACTTTAAACAAATTCCATATTTAAAACATGATATGGGCATCACATAAACTTGCTGCTTTAGCATTTGCATTTTCTTTTTTTTTGTCTGTGCAATGCCTCTGAATACAAGGGGATTCCAATGAGAAAGGAAGGCAATAACTTGGGCGAGTTTGATTCTAG
Source organism: Zingiber officinale (assembly GCF_018446385.1). Lineage (NCBI taxonomy): Eukaryota > Viridiplantae > Streptophyta > Magnoliopsida > Zingiberales > Zingiberaceae > Zingiber > Zingiber officinale. The sequence continues at coordinate 152,285,585 of NC_055989.1, forward strand.
TATTTTAGTAGTGTTTCTCACTTCTCTTTTTTGCCGAATAAGTGAAAAATGTACAAATTACTTGTCCGTCAATAACTACTTTCTATTCTGAGTGTTTTTTTTTGTTCTATTTGTCTTGGCTTGCATTCAGAAAAATTTGCAACAATTAGCAATGTTTCTTAAACAAGTAATATTTCTAACAAAAGCAACTTATGGGATCCATCATCCATCAATACTTATCTTTATAGATAATTTGTTATTCTATTTAGCAACTTCATTAGTTAAGGATCATAAGTCTGAATCTGTTTTTTCTTTTTGTAATGTTTGCATTGATCTTGTATTGACATATGAATTTTTATTGAATTCAAGAAGTTAACAGTGTCTAGATATCCTGATAAGTATTATCATGCTTAGTTATTGTTGAGTTTCATATTTGTCTTTTAGTTTTAGTTAATTATATTTTAAACAGTGTTATTACACTTGCAATTTTGAACAGTGTCTGTGATCTGTGAAGACTGTGATCAGTATTTATCTGGTATCAATGCAAGGAGATTTATAAAATATGATGTTAATAATAGTTGTTCAATACAAGAATCTGAAATTGGTCCTTCAGTGGGAACAAAAACTACAGTAGATTATAAAGGAAAGGTAACTAAGAGAAAAGCAATGAAACCAAGAAGTGAAGTATGAGATCATTTTATAAAGTTTACTAATGATGCATCAAATATGAAAGCCAAATGCAAATATTGTGATAAAGAATTTTTTTGTGATCCATATAAAAATGGGACAACAAGCTTGAGATCTCTTATTACCTCATGTAAAAAACACCCTCATGTTATTGAAACAACTCAAGCACAGCTAAGTTTACAACAAAGTTTAAAAGAGGGTGAGGTGTGTTTAACTTCTTGGAAATTTGATCAAGATGCATCTAGACAAGCATTAGCTAGAATGATTATAATGGATAAACTCCCTTTCAAATTTGTAGAAAGAGAAGGATTTAAAACATTTATGGCTGTCCAAAGTTTCGAATTCCTTCAAGATGGACGATTGCACGTGATTGTGTTGAATTATATGTAGTTGAAAGGGAAAAATTGAAAAAATTGTTGCATGATTCAGCACAAAGGGTTTGTTTGACCACTGATACATGGACATCAATTCAGAAAATCAATTATATGTGTCTAACAGCCCATTTCATTGATAAAAATTGGAGTTTACAGAAAAGAATTATCAATTTTTGTCCAATTACAAGTCATAAAGGTGAGGCTATTAGTTTAGCCATTGAAAATTGCTTGAGGGGTTGGGGAATTAACAAAATTTTTACTATTACAGTTGATAATGCAAGTTCAAATGATGTTGCTATCAATAGTTTCAGAAAAAAGATGACTAATTGGGATTCCACTATTTTAAAGCGAGAATATGTTCATATGAGATGCGTAGCTCATATAATTAATTTGATTGTTACTGATGGCTTAAAAGATATAAATCAATCTGTGATGAAGGTCAGGAATGCAATCAAATATGTTAAGCAATCCCCCTCTAGATTAAGCAAGTTCAAAGAATGTGTAGAGATTGAAAAAATTGAAAGCAAAAATTCATTATGTTTAGATGTACCAACCAGATGGAACTCAACTTCCTTGATGTTGAATACAGTTCAAAAATTTGAAAGAGCTTTTGATAGGTTTGATGAACAAGATCCATGTTTCAAATTAGATCTTCAATATACAGAATGACATGTTATTTTGAATGAGAATGAAGAGATGATACTTGAATCAGATGATAAACCTAAAAGAGAATTGAAGACTTTTGATAGGAAACTAACAAGTGCAGATTGGAATAATGTTAGACTTTTTGCATCTCTACTGCAAGTTTTTTATGAACTAACATTAAAAGTTTCAGGATCTTTGTATATCACATCCAATACTTTTGCACACGAGATTAGTTATATCCATACCATCTTGAAGGAGTGGCAACAAAGTGATGATATTGATGTGTATTCAATGGGAATTAGAATGAAAAACAAATTTGACAAGTATTGGGGAGATCCCGAGAAAATGAATAAGTTGCTTTATATTGCGGTGGTGCTTGATCCAAGGCATAAATTAGATTTTGTTGAATTTATGTTGATTGAATTATATGGAGATGAGAAGGGTGCAAAAGTAGGAAAGATAATAAAGGATACTTTGTTTGCTTTGTACAAGAATTATAAGGAAAAAATGGAGCCTCAATGTGGTACTTCAATAGTTTCATCTATTCCAGAATCAGTTGACAATGATAATACTTCAACAAATATGAGTAATTTGAAAAGACAATCAATCATAGCGAAGTATAAAAAACAAAAGGCACAAGTTTTTGGTGATGACAATATGTCAAAATTAGACAAGTATCTTAATGAAATAGTTGAAGAATATTGTGATACTTTTGACATTTTGGGATGGTGGAAGCAAAATTGTCACAGATTTCCTATCCTTTCTCAAATTGCTCGTGATGTATTAGCTATTCCGATATCGACAGTTGCTTCAGAATCCGCTTTCAGTACTAGTGGTCGGGTACTTGATTGTTTTAGGAGTTCATTGACTCCTAAGGTGGTAGAAAGTCTTATTTGTACTCAAGATTGGCTTCGGTTAAGTTTGCAATCACTCAACATTGAAGAAATTTTAGAGGATATGGAAAAACTTGAAAACGGTAAGTTTTTCTCTTTTTTTTTTTTAAAAAAAATATAATTAAATTTTTATTTATAATTATAAACTTTATTTACTTAACTTGCATGTTTTTACCAGATTTCTCAAAGATCATAATGGACTCGTCTTTTTCGACGACACCGGTGATATAATGATCAATGGTATGTTTAAATATTATATTTTATTTAAATTGACCTCAATACTAAGAACATAAAGCTATATGATGATATAAGTGTTGTTGTTTCTAATTTGCTCACTTTCTGTGGTATTATTATTCCTCAATTTTTGTGGTGTTTGCAGCTATATAGAATCACTTGCGGAAAGAAAAAGGTATGTCAAATTTTAAAAAAAAACATAGTCAAATCTCTATCAAAAGCTTTGGTGCTCATTTGTGTCATTCATTGCTAGCAACCTTGCCATCCAAGCTAGCAATCTAGCTCAATAGGACTTGATCAATTAATGTTGACTACCTTATGATAATTTTGACTATGTTTTCTGTCTTGGAACTGGTTACTCTGTTTTAAAAATTCTAGCATCTCAAACTTTTCTAGTGAAATATGAATTCTTTCTATGTTGTTGATTGAACTCGTAAGTTTCTAGTAGGACAAAAGTGGAATCTGTTGACATAATCCATCATGAAGTAGTCCAAAAATTGAGAAATATGAGTTAGTGATCAGAAACTCTACATAACTTGCTTACCTCCAATTTCTTGGATTGGCATCAGTTGCAACATTTAATGACCTTCATTTAAAGTTTGAAAGGCTATCGGTTCTTGAACTTGTGAGGCTTCGTTGGTTACATTTGTTACCATAAGCTTCTCCCCTCATCCATTTCAAACTCTAATTAGGAGTCCTGTGAAATAGTTTCCTTTGTCCATTTACTACTTGGTCTTTCCAAAAATTTACAAATTTTCTTAATAGTAGTTCTGTGAAATAGTTGAATTTATGCAGTTTGATGTGTATAATGCAGGTTTATTTGTAAAGGATTGCTAAGGACACAACTATGTTGGGGTTGACATTGCTATTTTCTGTTTTGATGTTGCTCTCTGCTGTATACGTGAAAGCTGGGCTGCCATTCAAATTATGAATTTTTTATCTTGATGTAACCAAACAATTGTGTGAAGTTTCTTGTATGTCTCAACTCTCAAACAAGTAGACTTTGCTGCTTTTTGTGGTGTTTTCTTATTGACAATTTTCTTTAGAGTTCTCTTTTGTGACAACTCAATTGTGTGATTGAGTGAAATGTATATTTGGTTTCATCTGAATTGGAATGAGGATATGTGTTGGTTTCATTCATATGAGTATGTGACTTGTTTGCTTCACTTTTTATATAATTAATGAGTTGTTCAAATTTTAGAAATGACATGTGAACCTTGCCTTCTTTCTATTTGCTTATCCCAGGTCATGTATGGTTTTTGAATATTGTATTTTATTTAAATCAACTAGCAGTAGTGACTAAAGTTGCTCCCAGTTATAATCTACACCAAACTCTTGAGGCCCAGAAGCCAGAAGTTGTCTTCAGATCATCAGATGAGCGTGACTGCGTGAGAAGCAGAAATGCAGAATGAACTGCAGGGCCTTCTTTGTGTATGCTTGCAGGTTTTAATCCAGAAGTTGGGAGCATATGAGAAAACCGAATGGAACTTTTTCTCAGCAGATGAGCATATGAGAAAGTATGCTTATGCAGTATGCTAACGAGATAATGGAACTTTTTCTCAGCTAGTTGCTGTTGTTGATGCTTGTGCAGTATGTTGTGGAAAATTCGGCTTAATCGGGTAATTCGGTAAAAAACCGAATAAATCGATTTTTTTTTTCGGTTCGGTTTTCTCGGGTTTTAACTTGAAAATCGGTCGATTCGGTCCGTTCAAAAAATTTCGGTTTATTCGGTTTTCGATTTATTCGATTCGGTCGGTTCGGTTTTAACCGAATGCTCAACCCTAGGCACAGGCCTTAGCAGATTTCTTGACAAAAATTCATCAGACCAACTCTGAAGAAACCTGGAAGGTCTACGTAGATGGATCAGCTAATCATCAGGGAAGTGGAGTTGGGGTCTTGGTAATATCTCCCCAAGGAGTTATACTCCAGTTGGCGGTCCGAGTGAATTTCCGAGCCACGAACAATGAAGCAGAGTACGAAGCCTTGTTGGCAGGACTGCAAGCAGGCCGGCATGTTGGGGCCGCCCAGGTAATCATTTATTCAGATTCGCAGCTGGTAACTCAACAAGTGACAGACAACTTTATGATAAATTGTGATAAATTACAAGTATACCGGGAAGTTTATGAGAAGATGAAGGAAGAATTCGTAAGGTCACAGTAACCAAGATACCCAGGTCGGAAAATGAGAGGGCAGATGAACTAGCAAAGATGGTCAGTTCCTTAACTACTTGGGTACGACACAAACTTTTCTGATAGCCCAGATAGATCTGCAAAATAATAGAGAAGCAACTATTGATTGACAGACACCCATGATCAATTATCTCAGACAGGAGACCTTACCGACCGACCTAGAAGAATCACGATTGATAAGGAAGCAGGCCCATGCTTATGTCATGATCGGGGATCAGTTCTACAAGAGGTCCTTCTCCAGACCCTTACTCAAATGCTTAGGTATGGAGGAGGCCGATCAGGCCTTGCGAGAAATACATCTGGGATGTTGTGGCAATCATGTTGATGGTCGGACATTATCTCGCAAGGTTCTCCTAGCCGGATATTTCTGGCCTACTTTACAGAGGGGCGCTCATAAGTTGGTGAATACATGCTTGTCTTGCCAGGACATCAAAATTTAACACATCGTCTTGCGGCTTTGTTAAGAACGTCTATAGTCTCATGTCCTTTCGATCAATGGGGCATGGATATTGTGGGACAATTTCCCATGGAACCAGGTCAAAGACGTTTCTTATTGGTGGCAGTTGACTATTTTTCTAAATGGGTAGAAGTAGAAGCCTTAGCCCGGATCACAGAAGATGCCGTCATTCAATTCCTATGGAGGAACATTCTTTGCAGATTTGGTATTCCTCACAAGCTGGTGTCTGATAATGGAAGACAATTTCAAGGATAAAGAATCCAGGCCTGGTGCAAGGGATTTGGCATAACGCAGGCCTTCACTTCAGTAGCATATCCACGGAGCAATGGTCAGACCGAGGTAGTCAACAGAGAAATAGTACGGGGTCTAAAGGTCAAGCTGGATCATGTCGGGGGAAATTGTGTGGAAGAGCTACCAAGCATTCTGTGGGCCTATCGTACAACACCTCAGGAAAGTACAGGTCTAACACCATTCCACTTGGTTTATGGCAATGAAGCGGTCGTACCTATAGAAATTGGAGTGCCATCGGTCAGGAGAACATTATATGATGAAGAAAACACGGAACAAAGGTTGGCTGAGCTAGATCTTATTAGTGAAACTCAGGACAGAACGACGGCTCGGTTGGAGGCCTATCGACAAAGAATGAGACAAAACTATAATAGAAGAGTGATCCCTCGCTTCTTTGGAGAAGGAGATCTGGTCTGAAAGCAAATCAAGCCAGTGGGGGACGTGACCAAGCTAGCACCCCAGTGGAATGAGCCTTACAAAGTCATTAAAAAGTTAGCGTCCGGAGCTTACTATTTACAAGATGAACGGGGCAAGAAACTAGACCGACCCTGGAGCGCTAATTACCTGCGACCTTATCAAGTCTAAAGAAGCATGCCGAGAAGAGTGCCTAGAAGAATAAGCTGGGCGGGTAGCCGGGCTGTCATTTACCCGACAGACCGGGGTAGCAGACCGGGGAAAAGTAGATCGGAAAGAGTAGAAGAAGATGTGAAAGCAGAAATTGTATGCCCTAATATTTTTTGTGGCAAAACTAAGCAATTTTAGTAAAAGTGAGCCTTAAAACACAAGCAGAAAAGTAGCAAAGTACTTTACAAGAAATTGTCAAGCCATTATATACAAGTAGCCAAGAAAAATCACTTGAAAGGAGTAAAAATTTCATCCGGGATCTTTTTAAGGATCCGGTCATGGTCTAAAAATTCAGGAGGCAGGATTGACTTCAGATAGCCTTGTTCATAAAGTTGACGCAGGGCCCCGCCCGCCCCATAGATAACAGACGTGGAGAAACGTTGTCCAGTTTGTGTACAGAATTCCGAAGAAAGCAAGTACAGAGCACGGTTTTGTTGACAGCGATCGTTATCTCCCTCTTTGTAAATAGCTAGAGCTGTTAATGCCCCTTCTGCAATAACCCGAGCCTGAGACAATTCATTCCGGGCGATGGCTAGTTCTGCTGCTTGGGAGGTCAATTGGGCCTCCTGGGATTTTCAACTTCTTGTCTTGCTCCTGCGCTAGAGTCTCGGCGGCACGCAGCTTTTGAGCCAATTGGTCCATAGCTCGTTGATGCTCTAAAGCTTGTTGATCTATACTCTGCTGGTGCACAACATCGACTCGGCTTTGCTCTGCCTGGAGACCTTTAAGTTCATGGTTGACCTGCGCTAGGGATACTTCCAGACTATTCTTCTTTTGGGTCAGATCTTTTATTTCGGCCCTCAGGGCATGGCTAGCCTGAACAGGGTCATTCAATTGCAGTTCCAGTTCAGCAACCTTGTCCCGTAGCATCTTATTCTGATAATGAATAGTGTGGAAGGAATTGTTCACTGCCATAGACTCTGCACAAGCCTGGGACATACAAGAAATATCTGATAAGAGTGGGAAAGATAACAGTTGGGAAATCTTCAAAGTTTACCTTGATATACAGTTCTGAGAATTTGTCCATCTGGGCCAGGGGAGGCAAGGAGTTCATGTGCTGTATGCTCTCTTCCCATAAAGTGGCCAGACTACCTTTTATCCTGAGGGAGCTGGTGGGAATATCTGCTCGTGACCATAACCTTTCCTCAGAAGGGGTAGTGGTGTAGTAACAGTAATGAGTAACTGAAGGGCGTTTTGAGGGCCCAGCAGTGGAGCCAGAAGGAGCTGAAGGAGGTCCTTGAGGAGGTGCTGATGGTGGGGTAACTGAAGGGCGTTCTGAGGGGCCAGCTTCGCCGCCCTGAGGTTGCTGCGATGTGGAAGGTTGAGCCAACGGAGGCTCGACTTGAGTATCGGACGGAGTAGGGGGATCATTTACCTGGCTTGGGATTGGAGGCAGATTCACAATAGGAGGTGGAGGCGAGGCAGCTGCAACTGGAGGAGGAGGAGGAGAAGGAATAGAGGAAGGGCCTAAGTCGGATGCAGGGTGAGGGGCTCGGCGTCGACGTCTCTGAGCTAGCGACTGGTCATCCGAATTAGAATCATCGGAAGGCGGCCGAGCCCTGCGTCTAGAGGGAGAAGGGGCATCTTAGCTCAGGCGGTCATTTGTGGAGCGGGCTCGGCGAGCTGCTTGAGAAGCTTCTCTTAAAGTAGGGCTTGCGTAGGAAACGTTGTCTGACCTTCTACCACGGCCCAGACCAGGGATATAGGTAGTTGGAGGAGGATTAACCGATTAGAGAGGTGTCGGGGTAATAGGTCGGGCTGCCCGTGGGCAAACAGGGGTGGCCGACCGGGGTGGACGCGCAGTCCGCGGGCGAGTAGGGCGAGCCAAGGGAGCAAGTCGGACACCGGAAGACCCTCGTCGAGCAGGTTGGGGCAGAGGATTGGCAGGGGAAACCCCACTGATCGAAGTCGAAGACGAGTGGGGGAGTGCTCTTCTCTGCAAGATAACTCGGCCATGCCTCATTATTTCCATATCGCTCAGAGGAAGTGGCTAAACCTCCGAAGCGTGGGTTAAGACTTCAGCTGCACAAGATAAAGGGTGAAATTAGTTGCCATAAAGGAAATAAAGTGTTCATGAAGTGATAACAGAACGGAAAGAAAAGCTTACCCAGGGAACGAGGCGTCTTAAGAGTCAGATAACTCAGGCGAAAATAGGACAACAATTCCTCCTCAAATAGTAGACGTGTTAAGTTCAGCTGCCAGCCGGCCAAGCGAGACGAGGCTTCTATGTAAGAAGAGTCAAGATGAAATTCCCCTAGTTCGGGAGATGGAGGAAGTAGCTGTTGCCATCGCAAGGGCCACTCCACCTCGTGAGGAAAGCTGATGAAGAAAAATTTGCTCCTCCAGCTCGGATCGGAAGGTGGTAGGGATGAGAAAAAAGTAGTTCGGAGATGGGGTTGAAAACGGAATGTGCCCTCTTCCTGGCGCTGGAGGGTGAAGAAGCAATGGAATAAGTGAGCGGACCAGGATAGTTCACACACATCACATAGCACTATGATGCCACAGAGGATCCTTATAGAGTTGGGTGTCAGTTGACCCAGGGGAATCCGGAAGTAGCGGCATATGTCGGAAAAGAAAGGGTGGAAAGGAAGATGAAGGCCAGTCACAAATTGCTCTTTAAAGAAGGTGCAATAGCCATCAGGCGGATTGAAGAATTGGTGTATTCCAGTGGGGATAACCGCCTGTACATTGTCCTCAACTCCGTAGGTGTAGCGCAGGTCATCTCGATCCAATTCATCGAAAGTGGATGAACCAGGGTAGTACACCGCCGCCAAAGAAGGAAGAAAAGAGGGGGACGCCATGAGAAAAGAAATGAAAGGGAGGGAAAACAGATCGAGCGCGGAGCAAAGGTTCGGAAAGGATTCTGGACTCCAGTAGAAGGAAGCGGAAGACAGGCCAAACCTAGAGGCGAAGCTTGAGGAGATTATTTATAGCTGCCAGGCAGAGGGGCAATTTCGTCAGACTATCATCCATCAGAGCAAAATAATAAGCAGGAACAAAGAGAACTGACGGATCTTCCTTGAAAATAACGCCCAGGGGTATGTTTGGAAAAATACAGGCACGAAGTACGAGGAGACGGATCTCGGGAAATGGTGCAGCAGTTGTTTTATAGAAAAAATGCCTTCGCATCCCCGGTCTGGGTTTAACCGGTAACTAATTTCCCGGTCAGAAGTTATCCTGACCTGGAGTAGAGATGGAAGAATAGATTGGAAAATATGACCGAGCCGGAGCTGTCAGTCGAAGAGAGCAAGTTGATCAGGGCAGGATATAAATGCAGATCGGGCAAGTAGTTACGCTAAGTTTAAGTGGTCCACAGAAGGAAAATAGGTCGGAATAAAAAATAGATTCCAGATCTGGAAGTTGATCAGGGCGGGATATAAATGCAGATCGGGTAAGTAGTTAGGCTAAGTTTAAGTGGTCCACATAAGAAAAATAGGTCGGAATAAAAAATAGATTCCAGACCTGGAATTTGATCAGGTCGGGATATAAACGCAAATCGGGCAAGTGGTTACGCTAAGTTTAAGTGGTCCACAGAAGGAAAATAGGTCGGAATAAAAAATAGATTCCAGACCTGGAAGTTGATCAGGGCGGGATATAAACGCAGATCAGGTAAGTAGTTACGCTAAGTTAAGTGGTTCATAGAAGGAAAATAGGTTGGAATAAAAGGGAGATTCCAGACCTGGATCAAAGAGGACCAGATAGAAAGCCGAAGCACATGTTCGCACGGTCGTGGGTTATATCGATCAAAAGATATACAACGTAATTGATAAGAAGGTTAACCTAACATACTATTAGAGAAAATTAAGGAGCAAGGGTCATGCCATGTCACAGGAGGGACAAATAGTGCAAAGAAAAGGCAAATCCATGATTACACAGTAAATAGTTCAAGTTAAAGTTTAACAGTTACATGTGTACATTAGAAATCCAGCATCAAGAGCCACATCCTGGATCATTGTTAGTGGGAGGCTCAGGGGGGCAAGACGTAGAATCAGCTGAAGGCTCGGGAAGGAGGAATAAGTCGTCATCATCCTTGAAAGTGGGAAGCGACCCGTCTGGAATCTCTCTCATCAAGCGATCGGTATCTAAGAAGTCCACTGAGGGGGCAGCGCGAAGTAGATTCTGCTCAAACATTTGTCGAGCCCCTCTACCCGCACCACAATAGAGCATGAGATTCATTAAACCCCCTATCTTCCTCAAGAAGAACGGGGAGGAGACGTATGCTCGCCTGTACGCTCGTAGACGACCCACTTCTCCCGCCTGGTACTCAGTCAGCTCAGCCTGGACCTTCTCCGTATCAGCTCGGGCCTTTTCCGCATCAGCTCGAGCCAAAGTCAAATTTTGCTGACCCTGAGAAACATTTTCTTGAGCTTTCAGAAGGTCAGCCTGCATTGATTTAATGGTCTCTTGGCTGGCCTCCCACTGGCTGAGAAGGTACTTCTCCCGGTCTGAACTAGAGGCCAGTTGACCCTGGACATCAGTTAAAGTCTTTTGAAGGGCCTCCCTGGTTTCCTGCAGACTGGCCAACCGGGCGTCCTTTTCATCCATCTCCGCCACCAGAGCGCAACGCCTCTCCACTTCAGAAGCTAATTTGGACTCGTTTGTCTGCAGAGCTTGCTTCCAAAGTCTTTATCTTGTCAAAGGCTGCATGAGAAATGTTGCGGGCAGACTCTGCAGACTCCCCAATCAATCGAAGATAATGTGCTAGATCTCCAGGAGTTGGGTTGAGGGGATCGCGGGGAGTTAGTGGCAGCTCTAACTCCTCAAGATGAGCCTTTAATACTTCATTCTCCCTCTGTAAGCGGGAGACGTACTGAATGACACTTAGGTTGGCGGAGCAGGCCTGCATTAGATATAAGAAGAAAAATTATAAAAGATTTCAGCAGAGGAGCATAGAGATAAGAAGACTTACAGAAACCATCTAGCAGGCTGCTTGATCTAGCCCCATCATCGGGGGATTCTTCCAAAATTTTCTATTGCCTGAGCGCCAGGACGTCGCTAAATCGCCTTCTAATTCAATCAGGGCCGCAGGGGGAGGAGCCCCTCCAGCAGTTTCTTCAACGACGTCTGGCCCTGTGGAGGAAGGCAGGCGCCAAGAGTCAGTAAACGAATACTTCTTACGAATTTTCCTTCGAGACCTAGAAGTAGAGGCGGGTGCAGCTAACAGAAGGGAGGCAGACTGAGTTGCGGAACTCCCGGGCTGGTCCGTTAGAGGAAGGGGTAGCTGCCCGGGAGAGGAGACTTGAGTGGGTAAAGAGGCCTGATCGGAAGTTATAGCCAAACCGGGGGTCGGGGAAGATAGCTGGGGCGACATAACGGGAGCCTCTGGCACCAAAGCAATCTCCCGGTCGGGAGTGACAGCCCTGGCTTCCGGAGAATGGGGAGGAGCAATGGAGCGACGACAAGAAGGAGGCGGGGGTCTTCTTCTACGAGGGTCGGGTCCTCTATAGGAGCCACATTCAGAGGAGGAGCCGAGGAAGTTCCTGTTGGATCGGCTCCAGGGGAACAGGCTGTGCCAGGGGGACAGGCTGTGAAGCAGAAGGAGCAGACCGGGAGGCAGAAGCGCCAGACTGGGAAGAAGCTGTCAAACCCTTAGTGAGCTCCACACTTAAAGCTCTCAAATAGGAGACAGATTGGCGTTTTACGTCTGAGGAGTACGCTCGGAGCATGGCAGCCTCTGCAATAAGAAAGAAACATACCTCAGTTAGCGAAGAGTAGCAGAGAGGAAAACGGGGCCTTACCAAATGGAGCCCCTATGTCCGCCTGATCGGGGCTGAGCCCGAATAAATACAGAAAGCCTTCCAACAGTAAGATAGACAAGCTAACGCTCACGCCTTGGAGTTTTTCAGAAGCAGCATTATAGGAAGGTTGGTGTTGATGAACAGGGAGGTTGGAAGGGACGTCAGAGCACCACTGGTCCGCTCGACCAAGGGGTCAAGTGATCTGATAAAAAAGAAACGAGATTTCCACCCCTTATTGGAAAAAGGCATGTCAGAAAAAAATTTATAACCCGGCCCCGCCTGTACCATAAACACTCCCGGTTCAGAGCGTTTAAAAGAGTAGAAATGGTGAAATAGTTGAACTGTCAGTGGAACTTGATACACACGACACAAAATGACAGTGTCGCAAACCGCTCTAAAGAAATTGGGAGCAAATTGAGATATGCAGATGCCAAAATATTTGCTCAGGGCAGAAATAAAGGGATGGATAGGAAACCGAAAGCCGCCTAAAATCTAGTCTCTAAAAACGGTCATGAAGCCTTCCCGAGGGTTTGCAGGGTGTTCCTGGGGTGTTGGAACTCTAAGTTCATACGCATCGCTCAGTCGTAGGTCAGACCGAATCATAGAGAGGTCATGATCATCTATATCATAAATGAAGCGCGAATACCAAAGGGTGGCCTTACCATCAACCATTATCAGGGTGAGGGAGGTTGGAGAAGAGATCAGTCGAGAAGAAGAAGAGCACCGGGCAAGAAGAGTCTAGAAGGGGAAGGGCCGAGAAGCTGGAGACGACGGAGCAACAGGAAGACGAAGGCAGTCAAAACACTTACGGTAACGACGGCGGACTGCCTTTAGGGCTTATAAAGAGGGCCTTCCTAGGGAATATCGAAAAGATGAGGTGAGTATATTTTTGGGTAAAGCGCCCAAAGCCGTCCGATCACAGAATGACGCTCTTATTGGAAGTCGTGTATAAAAAGGAGTGAGGTCGGCGGCGTCATACGACGTAAGCAATAAAGGCAGAGGGCCAGGTGTCACTCCCCTACAAAGTGTATTAATGATGGACGTGATAAGGAAATCATGAAAGGCAGCGGGTGTACGGAAACGTTTACCACGCGATCTTCTCGGGAAGCGGCGAAGAAAATTGGCGGGCAGTAAATTCAAATGTTGTAAGGCCACAAGACATCCTTTTCCCCAGGGCTGAGTAAGATTTTAATATTTTTATCTTTACAATACAGCTCATACTGTACATCTCTTGGCAACATATGAGGTCAAAGTGCTCCCTTCAAGCAATTCCTGGTCGGGAGATCACCCCCAGGTCGACAACATCAATTCCTGGTCGGGAGATCACCCCCCAGGTCGGCAACATCAATTCCTGATCGGGAGATCACCCTCAGGTCGGCAACATCAATTCCTGGTCGGGAGATCACCCCTAGGTCAGCAACATCAATTCCTGGTCGGGAGATCACCCCTAGGTCGACAACATCAATTCCTGGTTGGGAGATCACCCCCAGGTCGGCAAAATCTATTCCCAGGTCGGCAATATCTATATCTGAACGGGTTTTCATAATAATTCCCGATCGGCTGACCGTCCAGGTCGGGTCCCAGACTCTTGCCCCAGTGCGAGTTATAAGTGAGCAAGGCTCTCACGCCCAACGACCGTCCAGGTTGGGTCCCAGACTCTCGCCCCAGTGCGAGTTATAAGTGAGAATGCTCTCCGCCCAACGACCATCCAGGTCGGGTCCCAGACTCTCGCCCTAGTGCAAGTTATAAGTGAGCATGCTCTCACGCCCAACGACCGTCCAGGTCGGGTCCCAGACTCTCACCCCAGTGCGAGTTATAAGTGAGTATGCTCTCACGCCCAACGACCGTCCAGGTCGGGTCCCAGACTCTCGCCCCAGTGCGAGTTATAAGTGAGCAAGGCTCTCACGCCCAACGACCTTCCAGGTCGGGTCTCAGACTCTCGCCCCAGTGCGAGTTATAAGTGAGCAAGGCTCTCACGCCCAACGACATTCCAGGTCGGCATTCCCAGACTCTCGCCCCAATGCGAGTTATAAGTGAGCAAGGCTCTCACGCCCAACGACCGTCCAGGTCGGGGCCCAGACTCTCGTCCCAATACGAGTTATAAGTGAGTAAGGCTCTCACACCCAACGACCTTCCCGGTTGGCTGCCCCAGACTCTTTCCCCGGTGCGAGTTATAAGTGAGCAAGGCTCTCACGCCCAACGACCTTCCAGGTTGGGTCCTAGACTCTCGCCCCAGTGCGAGTTATAAGTGAGCAAGGCTCTCACGCCCAACGACCTTCCTGGTTGGCTGTCCCAGACTCTCTCCCCAGTGCGAGTTATAAGTGAGCAAGGCTCTCACGCCCAACGACCTTCCAAGTCGGCTGTCCTAGACTCTCGCCCCTGTGCGAGTTATAAGTGAGCAAGGCTCTCACGCCCAACGACCTTCCAGGTCGGCATTCCTAGACTCTCGCCACAGTGCGAGTTATAAGTGAGCAAGACTCTCACGCCCAACGACCTTCCAGGTCGGCTGTCCCAGACTCTCGCCCCAGTGCGAGTTATAAGTGAGCATGCTCTCACGCCTAACGACCTTCGCGGTCGGTGCAAGGATTCTCTTGGTCAATACTTCTTATATCCTCCGACGCAAAATGCAGCAGGCCAAGTTATCATGCCGGACTGATCAATAAGCCATATTTCCAGGGTTCTGGCTAAGCATGAAATTTCGCAGGCACATTCGTGAATCACAGACGCATCTCAAGAGGTAAGCAGGTTGTTTTTATTATTTTTACTATGTTTTGCTAGAAATATTAGAGAAATGCAGGGGTCCAATAAAAACACAATGATACATGAGCAATATAGTGGGGAGCTACAATAAGAGTGGAAGGTAGAAGACAGATTTTGTTTCGTTAAAATCAAAAGTACATTTTTCAGAGGTTTCAGTTGCTGTCAGAAACAGAGGCTAGACCCTGTTCTCCCAAATGAGTTTGTGCTCGAATTAGTTCTTCTCGAACACTTTCAAGAGTGTGTCGTAATTGGCAGATGGTCTCATCCTTTAGACGACTTTCTTCTTTCAGCAAAGCCAGTTCGTCCTCGTGCTTTAGCTTCAAATACATGATATGATGGATTTGACTTTGGAAATTCGCTTGAGCTTTCATCTTGAGGGCTACCTCGGCCCGAGTTCGGTATTTGGCCGCTTGCCAGAGCTCCTCCATTTCCCGACGGAGGGAGGTTTGCAGGTCCCTGCTCAGGGTCATATCACGCAGAGCTTTTTCCTTGAGGGCCAGCTGGTGACGTAGGGAGGATAGCTCAGCGGGTTCCATAGGTTAGAAAAAGATCACAAGGAAACAGAAGAGATGGAGGTACAGATGTTATTTCAAGGAGACATGAACTTTTTATAAGGAAGAGGAAGGTGAAGGGATTTCCTCGAAGCTCGAGGCGACGCTTAGAAAACAGTGTAACATTTATAGGAGGAAAGTGCGCTTGTAAGTTGAAGAGTCAACAGGAGCACCAAAGGGGACTGTTCATCTCCTAGGATGACAGGAAATTCTCTAAAAGTCAGAGGGAAGGCAGGTCGGCAAAGGAGACGAGAACCAGGTTGGTTAACACAAGGATTGGGGTCTAGTCAGTCGGACTAGAGTCTCCTTCGACTAGACTTGTGGGGGAGGCTTGTGATACGGTGCATGTTTGTGGGGTCGGTAGGATGATGTGGTTATGGGTCAAGACCACAAGAGGGTCAGAAGTCAAGCTGACCCGGAGGTCAGGAAGGTCAGAAGTCAAGCCTCCGTGGCCGGTCAAGAGTCAAGCTGACCCGGAGGTCAGGAAGGTCAGAAGTCAAGCCTCCGTGGCCGGTCAAGACCAAAAGTGGGTCAGAAGTCAAGTTGACCTGGAGGTCAGGAAGGTCAGAAGTCAAGCTTACGTGGCCAGAGTCAAAGTCTCAGTTGACAGGGCAGTCAGAGGATAGGATTACAAATCGGACAAGGGCCAGCCTTAATAGCGATTAGGAACTGAGCCCATGGGCCAGTCACAGTTGAAGACTAAGCCTACAGGCCGGGCAAAGGTGAAGAAAGGAGGGTCTGTCATAAAACAGATCCAGCGTGCAGGTCGTGACGTACCAGCCCTGGATGACAGTGGACGGAAGCAAGTCGGGACACAGACCTAGCGTACAGGTCGCAGGTCGGGAAACAGATTAGGCATACAGGTCGGAACGTTCAAGCCATGGATAACATAAAACAGCAGGTCAGGATATAGACCTGGCGTACAGGTCGTAGGTCGGGAAGCAGATCGAGCGTACAGGTCGGGAGAGTGCAAGCCATGGATAGCAGTAAAACAGTAAACAGGTCTGGATACAGATCCAGCGTGCAGGTCGTGACGTACTAGCCCTGGATGACAGTGGACGGAAGCAGGTCGGGACACAGACCTGGCGTACAGGTCGCAGGTCGGGAAACAAGTTGGGCGTACAAGTCGGAACGTTCAAGCCATGGATAACATAAAACAGCAGGTCAGGATATAAACCTGGCGTACAGGTCGCAGGTCGGGAAGCAGATCGAGCGTACAGGTCGGGAGAGTACAAGCCATGGATAGCAGTAAAACAGCAAACAGGTCTGGATACAGACCCAGCGTGCAGGTCGGGAGCGTACAAGCTAAGGATAGTAATGGATACGAGTAGGTCAGGATACAGACCCGGCTTACAGGTCGACAGGTCTGGACACAGACCCAGCGTGCAGGTCGGGAGAGTATAAGCCATGGATAGCAGTAAAACAATAAACGGGTTTGGATACAGATCCAGCGTGCAGGTCGGGAGAGTACAAGTCATGGATAGCAGTAAAACAGTAAACCAGTCTAGATACAGACCCAATGTGCAGGTCGGGAGAGTACAAGCCAAAGATAGCAGTGGATGTGAGTATGTTGGGATACAGACCCAGCTTACAGGTTGGCAGGTCAGGATACAGGCTTAGCGTACAGGTCGGGACACACCAGCCGAGGATAACAAGTATATAGAAGCAGGTCAGGATACAAACTTAGCGTGCGGGTCGGGATACACCAGCCGAGGATAACAAGTATATAGAAGCAGGTCAGGGTACAGACTTCGGAATACTGACTCGTCGTCCAGACGCTATAGGACAAACAAGCCAAGGAATCGTAACCACTTGTCAAAGAATGTCAGAGAATAATCAAGATGTCAGGGAATATGCTAACAGTCGGGGCTCAACACACCTTCGGTTTTGCCGCCAGCCTATTAGGAAGAGTCATGTGTCAATCACCGCCAGACAAAGCCTGACAGCCGAAATTCCCTGACACCTGTCAGATCCAGAAACTTCCGTTGCAGTATAAAAAGGGTTGCCTTGTCCCTTATGCAGGTATGCTCACTCGTCATTTCTCACTAGTCTTTCTTTTTCGTCCTTTCTCTGCGATTTCTGGGGAAAAAGTACCTGACTTGAGCATCGGAGGGCCTGACCCGGGGACTTTTTCCCTGGTTTCTGGTCTCTAATGACTGGTAGACTCGTCTGAGTGTGCGCAGAGCGACAACATCATCATCCTGGTCATCTTTTGCCATCGGCTGCCCGTGCGAACCTTGCCAGAGAGGGGGGGTACCCGGTAGATCCAACGCTTCAACGACTCTCCGTCAACTTTCCGCACAACAAGGCCCGCCTTCATCCGACTCAGCTTCCGGACGGGATCAGTAGCGATGGCCACTCAGAAGAAGTAGGATTGGCTTCCCAGATATCTCCTGAACAAACATAGCAGTCAAAGGAAGACAAGTAAATCAACAAAGGTCTGAGTTCACAACAATAAAAATAGATCACAATGGTCCCTTCTAATAAGCCAAGCCAATGTTGCATGTAGGGCTGAGCATTCGGTCAAAATTGAACCGACTGAACCGAATAAATCGAAAACCGAATAAACCGAAATTTTTTGAACGAACCGAACCGACCGATTTTCAAGTTAAAAACCGAGAAAATCGAACCGAAAAAAATCAGTTTATTCGGTTTTTTACCGAATTACCCGATTAAGCCGAATTTTCCACAACATACTGCACAAGCATCAACAACAGCAACTAGCTGAGAAAAAGTTCCATTGTCTGGTCAGCATACTGCATAAGCATACTTTCTCATATGCTCATCTGCTGAGAAAAAGTTCCATTCGGTTTTCTCATATGCTCCCAACTACTGGATTAAAACTTGCAAGCATCCACAAAGAAGGCCCTGCAGTTCATTCTGCATTTCTGCTTCTCACGCATTCACGCTCATCTGATGATCTGAAGACAACTTCTGGCTTCTGGGCCTCAAGAGTTTGGTGTACATTATAACTGGGAGCAACTTAGTCACTACTGCTAGTTGATTTAAATAAAATACAATATTCAAAAACCATACATGACCTGGGATAAGCAAATAGAAAGAAGGCAAGGTTCACATGTCATTTCTAAAATCTGAACAACTCATTAATTATATAAAAAGTGAAGCAAACAAGTCACATACTCACATGAATGAAACCAACACATATCCTCATTCCAATTCAGATGAAACTAACACATATCCTCATTCCAGTTCAGATGAAACCAAATATACATTTCACTCAATCACACAATTGAGTTGTCACAAAAGAGAACTCTAAAGAAAATTGTCAATAAGAAAACACCACAAAAAGCAGCAAAGTCTACTTGTTTGAGAGTTGAGACATGCAAGAAACTTCACACAATTGTTTGGTTACATCAAGATAAAAAATTCATAATTTGAATGGCAGCCCAGCTTTCACGTATACAGCAGAGAGCAACATCAAAACAGAAAACAGCAACGTCAACCCCAACATAGCTGTGTCCTTAGCAATCCTTTCCAAATAAACCTGCATTATACACATCAAACTGCATAAATTCAACTATTTCACAGAACTACTATTAAGAAAATTTGTAAATTTTTAGAAAGACCAAGTAGTAAATGGACAAAGAAAACTATTTCACATGACTCCTAATTAGAGTTTGAAATGGATGAGGGGAGAAGCTTATGGTAACAAATGTAACCAACGAAGCCTCACAAGTTCAAGAATCGATAGCCTTTCAAACTTTAAATGAAGGCCATTAAATGTTGCAGCTGATGCCAATCCAAGAAATTGGAGGTAAGCAAGTTATGTAGAGTTTCTGATCACTAACTCATATTTCTCAATTTTTGGACTACCATATGGATTATGTCAACAGATTCCACTTTTGTCCTACTAGAAACTTACGAGTTCAATCAACAACATAGAAAGAATTCATATTTCACTAGAAAAGTTTGAGATGCTAGAATTTTTTAAACAGAGTAACCAGTTCCAAGACAGAAAACATAGTCAAAATTACCATAAGGTAGTCAACATTAATTGATCAAGTCCTATTGAGCTAGATTGCTAGCTTGGATGACAAGGTTGCTAGCAATGAACGACACAAATGAGCACCAAAGCTTTTGATAGAGATTTGACTATGTTTTTTTTTTTAAAATTTGACATACCTTTTTCTTTCCGCAAGTGATTCTATATAGTTGCAAACACCACAAAAATTGAGGAATAATAATACCACAGAAAGTGAGCAAATTAGAAACAACAACACTTATATCATCATATAGCTTCATGTTCTTTGTATTGAGGTCAATTTAAATAAAATATAATATTTAAACATACCATTGATCATTATGTCACCGGCGTTGTCGAAGAAGATGAGTCCATTATGATCTTTGAGAAATCTGGTAAAAACATGCAAGTTAAGTAAATAAAGTTTATAATTATAAATAAAAATTTATTTTTTTTTTTAAAAAAAAGAGAAAAACTTACCGTTTTCAAGTTTTTCTATATCCTCTAAAATTTCTTCAATGTTGAGTGATTGCAAACTTAACCGAAGCCAATCTTGAGTACAAATAAGACTTTCTACCACCTTAGGAGTCAATGAACTCCTAAAACAATCAAGTCCCCGACCACTAGTACTGAAAGCGGATTCTGAAGCAATTGTCGATATCGGAATAGCTAATACATCACGAGCAATTTGAGAAAGGATAGGAAATCTGTGACAATTTTGCTTCCACCATCCCAAAATGTCAAAAGTATCACAATATTCTTCAACTATTTCATTAAGATACTTGTCTAATTCTGACATATTGTCATCACCAAAAACTTGTGCCTTTTGTTTTTTATACTTCGCTATGATTGATTGTCTTTTCAAATCACTCATATTTGTTGAAGTATTATCATTGTCAACTGATTCTAGAATAGATGAAACTATTGAAGTACCACATTGAGGCTCCATTTTTTCCTTATAATTCTTGTACAAAGCAAACAAAGTGTCCTTTATTATCTTTCCTACTTTTGCACCATTCTCATCTCCATATAATTCAATCAACATAAATTCTACAAAATCTAATTTATGCCTTGGATCAAGCACCACCGCAATATAAAGCAACTTATTCATTTTCTCGGGATCTCCCCAATACTTGTCAAATTTGTTTTTCATTCTAATTCCTATTGAATACACATCAATATCATCACTTTGTTGCCACTCCTTCAAGATGGTATGGATATAACTAATCTCGTGTGCAAAAGTATTGGATGTGATATACAAAGATCCTGAAACTTTTAATGTTAGTTCATAAAAAACTTGCAGTAGAGATGCAAAAAGTCTAACATTATTCCAATCTGCACTTGTTGGTTTCCCATCAAAAGTCTTCAATTCTCTTTTAGGTTTATCATCTGATTCAAGTATCATCTCTTCATTCTCATTCAAAATAACATGCCATTCTGTATATTGAAGATCTAATTTGAAACATGGATCTTGTTCATCAAACCTATCAAAAGCTCTTTCAAATTTTTGAGCTGTATTCAACATCAAGAAAGTTGAGTTCCATCTGGTTGGTACATCTAAACATAATGAATTTTTGCTTTCAATTTTTTCAATCTCTACACATTCTTTGAACTTGCTTAATCTAGAGGGGGATTGCTTAACATATTTGATTGCATTCCTGACCTTCATCACAGATTGATTTATATCTTTTAAGCCATCAGTAACAATCAAATTGATTATATGAGTTACGCATCTCATATGGACATATTCTCGCTTTAAAATAGTGGAATCCCAATTAGTCATCTTTTTTCTGAAACTATTGATAGCAACATCATTTGAACTTGCATTATCAACTGTAATAGTAAAAATTTTGTTAATTCCCCAACCCCTCAAGCAATTTTCAATGGCTAAACTAATAGCCTCACCTTTATGACTTGTAATTGGACAAAAATTGATAATTCTTTTCTGTAAACTCCAATTTTTATCAATGAAATGGGCTGTTAGACACATATAATTGATTTTCTGAATTGATGTCTATGTATCAGTGGTCAAACAAACCCTTTGTGCTGAATCATGCAACAATTTTTTCAATTTTTCCCTTTCAACTACATATAATTCAACACAATCACGTGCAACCGTCCATCTTGAAGGAATTCGAAACTTTGGACATACCATAGCCATAAATGTTTTAAATCCTTCTCTTTCTACAAATTTGAAAGGGAGTTCATCCATTATGATCATTCTAGCTAATGCTTTTCTAGATGCATCTTGATCAAATTTCCAAGAAGTTAAACACACCTCACCCTCTTTTAAATTTTGTTGTAAACTTAGCTGTGCTTGAGTTGTTTCAATAACATGAGGGTGTTTTTTACATGAGGTAATATGAGATCTCAAGCTTGTTGTCCCATTTCTATATGGATCACAAAAAAATTCTTTATCACAATATTTGCATTTGGCTTTCATATCTGATGCATCATTAGTAAACTTAATAAAATGATCTCATACTTCACTTCTTGGTTTCATTGCTTTTCTCTTAGTTACCTTTCCTTTATATTCTACTATAGTTTTTGTTCCCACTGAAGGACCAATTTCAAATTCTTGTATTGAACAACTATTATTAACATCCATATTTGATAAATCTCCTTGCATTAATACCAGATAAATACTGATCACAGTTTTCACAGATCACAGACACTGTTCAAAATTACAAGTGTAATAACACTGTTTAAAATATAATTAACTAAAACTAAAAGACAAATATGAAACTCAACTATAACTAAGCATGATAATACTTATCAGGATATCTAGACACTGTTAACTACTTGAATTCAATAAAAATTCATATGTCAATACAAGATCAATGCAAACATTACAAAAAGAAAAAATAGATCCAGACTTATGATCCTTAACTAATGAAGTTGCTAAACAGAATAACAAATTATCTATAAAGATAAGTATTGATGGATGATGGATCCCATAGGTTGCTTTTGTTAGAAATATTACTTGTTTAAGAAACATTGCTAATTGTTGCAGAATTTTCTGAATACAAGCCAAGACAAATAGAACAAAAAAAACACTCAGAATGGAAAGTAGTTATTGACGGGCAAGTAATTTGTACATTTTTCACTTATTCGGCAAAAAGAGAAGTGAGAAACACTACTAAAATACTAGAATCAAACTCGCCCAAGTTATTGCCTTCCTTTCTCATTGGAATCCCCTTGTATTCAGAGGCATTGCACAGACAAAAAAAAAAATGCAAATGCTAAAGCAGCAAGTTTATGTGATGCCCCTATCATGTTCTAAATCTGGAATTTGTTTAAGGTGTCCAACCTCCTTTATCACATCACATGCCTTTTGAGTTCCTCAGTAATTACTAATGTCTAGTTAAAATGTAGTAATTATCTGATCAAAAGAACACAAACTAACTGTGACTTAATAAATTTCCTGCAAATACCTCTAATTTATGCAGGCGGTCCAACGTGAGCACAAGGAGACTCCCCTTGGGAGCAATGAGCACTCGAGTGGTGACTGCCTGGAGAGAGTGACGAGAAGAGGGAGGGTTAAACAGGGACGATAGACGGAGTCATGGAGATGCTGAGTCGCAGCCTCGAAGCAGCCTCGCAACAGCCTCGCAGGTGCTCGGCCACGGGAGGACCGACGGAGAGATTCGAAGACACGACGGAAGGAGAGACGAGAGAGGGTTGAGCACTGTGTCCGCGGAGTTGCAGCGTCGCAGGTGATCACCGGCAAGAGTTAGAAGGGATCGAGCATTCGGGATTTTGGGTGACACGGTGGGGAAGGGGGGAGTCAGGGAGACGCGAGCAGGCAAAACGGCGGCGGCGAGTGAATGAAAAATTAGGGATTTAGCCATTTAGGTTGAAAACTTTAAAACCCTAGGTTCAGTTGTTCAGGTCCAGGTCCAACCGTCCAGATCCAGATCCAAGTTCACCTGTGACCTGTGAGTCCGTGACCACTGATCAGTGATCAGGTTTTAACTTTTAAACCTGGTTTGGATTAAAAGTATTAAATAATTCAAGTTTTTCGGTTTAACCGAATAGGCAACTCTAAACCCGAACCCGAACCGAAAAAACTGAAATTTTTAACCGTATTAACCGAAATTTCGAAATAACCGAACCGAATTTAAAAAATCGATCAGTTTATTCGGTTTGATCGAACTTTTGCTCACCCCTACCTGTGCCTTAATGGCGGTGTGCGGCTGATACTGTATGTCATATTCTCCCAACTACGTTGCCCATTTGATAAGCTAACCTGCAACTTTTAAATTGGTTAACGCTCTTCCCATGGTGCTATTGGTCAAAACCATGATAGGATGCGATAAGAAATAGAGTCTTAACCGCCGAGCCATAAGGACCAAACCATAAACCAACTTCTCTAGGGCCGTGTACCGAGCCTCAGCTCCTTTTAATAGATGACTGAAAAAATACATTGGTCGTTGTACACTGTCATGCTCCTTAACTAGCACATCCCCTACAGCCTCGGGGGTGGCCGACAAGTAAACCCATAAGGGTTCCCCAATAACTGGCTTAAATAAAGATGGCAAAGCCTCCAAGTATTTCTTCAGCTCCTCAAAAGCTCTGGTGCATTCTTCATCCCATTGGAATTTGGAGGCCTTCCTTAGCACTTTGAAGAAAGGAGTAGCTCGGTCTGCAGATCGGGAAATGAATCTTGACAAGGCTATTATTCTGCCGACCAGCTTCTGTGTTTCCTTCAAATTCTGAGGAGGTTGCATATCCTTTAATGCCTGAACTTTTTCTGGATTGGCTTCTATTCCTCGCTCAGTCACCAGATAACCCAAGAATTTTCCCCCCTTAGCTCCAAACATGCACTTCAAGGGGTTCAGCTTCAGTCCGTATTGCTGAAGAGTCCTGCATGTTTCTTCTATATCTTGGATCAGGTTTACAGCTAGCGGGGACTTGATAAGTATGTCATCCACATAAACCTCCACATTGCATCCGATCTGTTCCCGGAAGATTTTGTCCATCATTCTTTGGTATGTGACTCCAGCATTCCTGAGACCAAAGGGCATGACAGTATAACAGAAAGTACCGTCAGCCGTAATAAAGCTAACCTTTTCTTGATCCTCCCTTGCTAAAGGTATCTGATGATACCCCTGGTAGGCGTCCAGCATACAGATCCTCTCGCAACCAGCCGTGGAATCTACCATCTGATCAATCCGGGGCAAAGGATAGCAGTCCTTGGGGCTAGCTCGATTGAGGTCCCGGAAGTCTATGCATACTCTCCACTTATTGTTGGGCTTCTTTACCAAGACTACATTGGAGAGCCACGATGGGAACTGCACCTCCTGAACATGTCCCGCCTTCCTGAGCTGATCCACCTTGGCTCTTATTATTTTATTTTGGTCGGCTGAAAAATTCCTTTTCTTTTGGTTGACAGGTCAGGAATCTGGTAATAAATGCAGCTTGCGTTCAGCCACTTCCGGCTTGACCCCGGGCAGCTCCTCAGTAGACCAGGCAAAAACATCCCGGTTATAGATCAGACACTGAATTAACTCTTCTTTGAGGGGAGAGGGAAGGTCGCTTGCCACCCGTTTCAGACTTTCAGGTCGCTCGGCGTGTAGTTGTACTTCTTCCCAAGGAATGAGTTCTTCAGCTATAGGCAGAGGCTCCTCTTAAACAGCATGGACACCTCTGTCTTGCATCCTTTAATTTTTCCGAGCTTCCACCCGGACCATATCAATGTAGCACCGGCGGGAGACCCTTTGTTCCCCTTTAACTTCCCCGACCTGCTCGCCCACGGGGAATTTGATTTTTTGATGGAAGGTCGAAACAACAGCCCTAAATTCATGCAGGGCGGACCTTCCTAAAATGACATTATAAGATGAAGGGGAGTTCACTACTATGAAAGTGCTCCTCCGTGTGCGCACCAAAGGCTCGGCGCCCAGAGATATGGCCAGCTTAATCTAACCCATCGGCTTCACTTCATTACCTGTAAATCCGTATAGAGATGTGGCCACCGGTTGGAGTTTAGCAGCATCAATCTGCATCTTCTCAAATGCAGTTCTGAATAGAATATTAACCGAGCTCCCAGTGTCAACGAAAACCCGAGCCACTCGGATGTTGGCAATGATGGCTTTGATGATGAGGGCATCATCATGAGGCAACTCCAGGCCCTCCAGGTCTGCTGGCCTGAAGCTAATAATAGGGTCGGCAGCTTGCTCTTGACTGCATCCAACGACATGAACCTCCAAGCGACGGACATGAGATTTGCATGCTCTCCCAGAATCTCCATCAGTTGGCCCCCCAGAGATCATGTCAATCTCTCTGATGGCCGCATTACCCCTACTCTCTGCTTCACGCAATCCCTCTGGTTCTTTCCCCCGACCAGGTTGATGAGCACTAGGGCCTACTGGGTCAGGACGAGATTGCTCGGCCTGTCCAGTCGCGCCCCTTTGTTCCTCCATCATCTTGATTAATTGAGGGGCTAGCTCGGCCGGAGGTAAACCCACCTCGGCAGCCCGCTTGGAATCTTGAGCGAACTGGAAACAGTAGTTAGTGTCATGAGTGCGAAACCGATGATAAGTACAATACCGATTATTCCATGGTCCGGGTTGGGGAACATGCACAGCGGCAACTCGGGGTGCGGGTCTGACTTCTGGCTCGGGATGGAAAGCAGGTTTGGATTCCCGGGCGCGCGGCAGAGGTTGAGGAGGTGGTTGAGGTACCCTTCTTTCTTGCTTGTTGGCGGAGGGAGGTGGTCTTTCAGCTTTCCTCCTGGCTGCTTGCGCTTCTTCCACTTTAATGTAGGAGGCAGCCTTTTCCACCATCTCATCAAAATTCCGAGCAGGGTTTTTGATGAGATCTCTGAAGAATTCTCCCTCTCCCAATCCATGAGAGAAGGCGCTCATCAGAATCTCTGAAGTGGCAGTGGGGACATCCTGAGCCACTTGATTAAAGCGGTTAATATAACTTCTTAAGGGCTCAGTCGGCCCTTTCTTCAGAGCGAAGAGACAATGGTCTGTCTTCTTATACTTCTTACTACTAGCAAATCGACGCAGAAAAGCCGTCTTGAAGACCAAAAAATAGGTGAAGGACCCTTGAGGTAGCCCATCAAACCACTTTAAAGCCGAGCCAGCTAAAGTGTTCAAGAAAACTCTATATTTGACAGCATCACTGTATTGGTGTAGCAGGGCTGCATTTTAAAACTTTCTTAAGTGCTCCTCAGGATCTTTGCTCCCGTCATACTCTCCAATCGATGGGGCTGTATAACCCTTGGGCAGTCTTTCACTTAAAATCCTGGCCGAGAAAGGTACTTTCTCATCCGGATCTTCCGGGAATACCTCAGGTACGATAAGGGTTTTCCCCTTCTTCGAGTCTCGTGGTAAGGAACTCTCAACCATGGAGGCTTGAGGCTGCTCCTTCTTGAGGCTTTGACCTTGGGGCTCTGACTGGTAGTACCCCACGGCAGGCTCATGATAAGGAATTTGAGGAAATACCTCTGGCTGCTTTCTTTTGGATCCTCGATCTGAGACAGGGAGGGGCTCCTTGGAAGCTTCAGCAAGAGCTTGTCGTGATCGGGAAACTGTCGCCTCTTAGCCTCCTTGAAGAGCTCGTACTCTCCGGCGGTCATAGTGACATTGATGCGGCCAGACTCCTCCATCGTCACGTTCCAGAATAGGTTGTTGTGTTCCCACAGACGGCGCCAAATTTGATCCCGTCCGGAAGTTGAGTCGGATGAAGGCGGGCCTTGTTGTGCGGAAAGTTGACAGAGAGTCGTTGAAGCGTTGGATCTACCGGGTACCCCCCTCTCTGGCAAGGTTCGCACGGGCGGCCGATGGCAAAAGATGACCTGGACGATGACGCTGTCGCTCTGCGCACACTCAAACGAGTCCACCAGTCGTTAGAGACCAGAAACCAGGGAAAAAGTTCCCGGGTCAGGCCCTCCGACGCTCAAATCAGGTACTTTTTCCTCAGAAATCGCAGAGAAAGGACGAAAAACAAAGACTAGTGAGAAATGACGAGTGAGCGTACCTGCATAAGGGACAAGACATCCCTTTTTATACTGCAACGAAAGTTTCTGGATCTGACGGGTGTCAGGGAATGTCGGCTGTCAGGCTTTGTCTGGCGGTGATTGACACGTGGATCTTCCTAATAGGCTGGCGGCAAAACTGAAGGTGTGGTTACGATTCCTTGGCAAAACTGAAGGTGTGGTTACGATTCCTTCAAGACGGCTCTTCCTAATATTCCCTGACATCTTGATTATTCTCTGACATTCTCTGACAAGTGGTTACGATTCCTTGGCTTGTTTGTCCTATAGCGTTTGGACAATGAGTCAGTATTCCGAAGTGTATACCCTGACCTGCTTCTATATACTTGTTATCCTCGGCTGGTGTATTCCGACCCGCACGCTAAGTTTGTATCCTGACCTACTTCTATATACTTGTTATCCTCGGCTGGTGTGTCCCGACCTGTACGCTAAGCTTGTATCCTGACCTGCTGACCTGTAAGCCGGGTCTGTATCCCGACCTGCTCATATCCACTGCTATCTTTGGCTTGTACTCTCCCGACCTGCACGTTGGGTCTGTATCCAGACCGGTTTACTGTTTTACTGCTATCCATGACTTGTACTCTCCCGACCTGCACGCTGGATATGTATCCAAACCCGTTTACTGTTTTACTGCTATCCATGGCTTGTACTCTCCCGACCTACACGCTGGGTCTGTGTCTAGACCTGCCGACCTGTAAGCCGGGTCTGTATCCTGACCTACTCGTATCCATTACTATCCTTAGCTTGTACGCTCTCGACCTGCACGCTGGGTCTGTATCCAGAACTGTTTACTGTTTTACTGCTATCCATGGCTTGTACTCTCCCGACCTGTACGCTCGATCTACTTCCCGACCTGCGACCTGTACGCCAGGTTTATATCCTGACCTGCTGTTTTATGTTATCCATGGCTTGAACGTTCTGACCTGTACACCCAATCTGTTTCCCGACTTGCGACCTGTACGCCAGGTCTGTGTCCCGACCTGCTTCCGTCCACTGTCATCCAGGGCTGGTACGTCATGACCTGCACGCTGGATCTATATCCAGACCTGTTTACTATTTTACTGCTATCCATGACTTGTACTCTCCTGACCTGTACGCTCGATCTGCTTCCCGACCTGTGACCTGTACGCCAGGTCTATATCCTGACCTGCTGTTTTATGTTATCCATGGCTTGAACGTTCTGACCTGTACGCCCAATCTGTTTCCCGACCTGCGACCTGTACGCCAGGTCTGTGTCCCGACCTGCTTCTGTCTACTGTCATCCAAGGCTGGTACGTCACGACTTGCACGCTGGGTCTGTTTTATGACAGACCCTCCTTTCTTCACCTTTACCCGGCCTGTAGGCTCAGTCTTCAACTGTGCCTGGCCCATGGGCTCAGTTCCTGATCGCTATCAAGGCTGGCCCTTGTCCAATTTGTAATCCTATCCTTTGACTTCCCTGTCAACTGAGACTTTGACTCTGGCTACGTAAGCTTGACTTCTGACCTTCCTGACCTCCAGGGTTGCCATAATAAAAAAGGGGAGATTGTTGGTGCGGGAAGCATCCGACGATCGAACCTAAGTTTTGATAATGGCAAAGGATTCAAAGTTAAGATGTGTGGTGATCTAACGGTCTGAATGAGATTGCAGGAAAATCCTAAGTGTACTTAGGCAAAAGCCCTAGCTACGGTTAGGCAGGTGAAAACCCTAGGGGGGGTAACCCTAGGTCATAGGGGGTGGTAACTCTATGTGGAAAGTCTTGGTGGGTCGAGTGCTTCAGTCAAAAGTCCTAGGGGGGTAACCCTAGGTGGAAAGTCCCGGTGTCGCGAACCAGGTGAAAGACTAGACCAGCCGGGAAGCGGAAGTCCAGCAGAAAGTCCGAAAGCATCGAGCACCGAGCAAAAGTCCAGTCGATCTGGAGGATCGCACTGGCATCAGGTAAATCTCCTGAGTGGAGTAGGTGAGGACGCGTTCCCCGTAGAGGGAACAGTATGCGTCGGGTCGACCTTAGGTTTCCGGTTGGAAATCCAAAGTCAGACCCAGATAGTCCGGAGACTGTCATTATATTCTGTTATCATATTTACTGTTGTTTTGTGCTAACTTTGTTTTGCAGGGTAAGTGTTTGGGACTAACACTTTTGCAGGACCAAAGGAGCACAAGTTAACCTCGGATGAACAGTGTTCGAGGCGCCTCCATGGGGCTTGGAGGCGCCTCGGGTGCAAGCCAGCACATGTCTGCGCAGAAGACTTGGAGGTGCCTCAGACGTGGCTGGAGGCGCCTTGGACCAGACGTTGGAGGCGCCTTGGAGCAGCCTAGAGGCGCCTCAAGCAGGATAAAGCGCGACTTGTTCTGTACTTATCACCGCGGCAGACTCGGAGCTCATGAACCTTGTGAAGAGACTCTACAAGAAGAAGAAAGGCTTCAACAAGAAGGACCTAAAGAAGGCAGTCCAATCCAAGGAGGCCCAACCAAGTTCTAAGGTAAAATTCGAAGTGATCTGCTACGGGTGCAACCAGAAGGGGCACATCAAGGCCAACTGTCCTAATCAAAAGGATGCGAAGAAGCAAAGAAAGAAGAAGGCCCTAAAGGCGACGTGGGACGAATCCTCAGAAGAAGATACCGACGATGAACTCGATCAGACGAATTTACTCGCACTGATGGCCCGGGACCAGATCGACAAATTCGAGAGCGAGACCGAGTCGGAGGCCGAGTCCGAGCGAAGCCACGAATCCGTATCCGTTTCCGAAGGGCCTAATCCCTCTGTAAGTATCCCTCACCTTAATAATCTAGTTAATTACTTATTGCGAAAATTAGCTAAGTCGAACCTTAGAGTTAAGTCCCTTCTAAAGGAAGTAGAAGTCCTTAAAGAAGCGACTGACTCCAAATCTTTGACTGAACCAGTTCAGACTGAAAACTCAATTCAAGTTCAAAAACTTGAAGAAGAGAACTCCAGTCTGAAAACTCAAGTCAAGGATCTGGAGAAAACACTAGAACAGTTTTCTTTAGGTTCCAAGAATCTTGACCTAATTCTTGGGACACAAAGAGCCGCTTACAATAGAACTGGTCTAGGATTTAAACCAAAAAGAAAATATAAATCCTACTTATCGCTTGTAGAAAGAACAAATAGAAAAACAGTCCAAGCATGGGTCCCCAAGTCCAAATTGATCAATCAAGTTGGACTTGGTCAATATTGGATCCCGAAGGATCAAATACACTACCTCGATAGACCATATCGAGGTTATGATCCAGGGGGAGCAAAAAGAAAAACGATATTAATAAAACGAACTTAAAATTTAAAAATTAAATTAAAAATTCAAAATTAAATTAAAAATTTAAAAATCAAAATTAAATTAAAAATTCGAAATTAAATTAAAATTCAAAATTTAAAATTAAATTAAAATTCAAAATTCAATTTCAGTCAAATAAAAAATTAGAAGGAGGATCCAAAATAGCTGGCACCCCCAACTAAACTACCCGACTAGGTAACCGAACTTAATCTACCCGAAATTGGTAAACAAGAGTAGACTACCCGGCAGGGTAATTAAGGTTAGATAAAATGAGCTAGGTTTAATTTGACCCACGGTACTGGTGAAGTTTTTGGATGATAGTACGTTAGGGAAGCTTGGGCATCGCATGTCTAGGAAGATATGGCTTCGACCTAGTGCATTTGGCTAAGTGGAACTGACCGAAGCTACCCTTAAATGGATCATAACTAGTTAGACCAAGGTTTAGTATTAAGTTCAATGGGTAGGACTATTTGGGAAACCTCGAAGCCATGGTTACTTTAATGAGGTCCGTGTGACTCACCATAGCCCAGAAGTTTATCCAAAGAATGCTTACTTGTTGAACCCAAAACTAAACCTGAATCTAACACAAAGTTAAACAAAACCCTTAAATTGAACCTCAATTCATCTCACAACAATTATAGGAGTACCTGATTGAAAATTTAGATTGGGTGAGATGACTAAGGAATTAAAAAAATTCAAAATTAAATTTGTAACTGTAATTAATTCAAATTCAAAATTAAATTCTTAATTAATATTATTTTTTTCAAATGATATTAATCTCAAATTATTTTAAAAATCTTTAAAAAATCTTAATTTCTAAATTCCTTTAAAAATAGTTTCAAAATATTTCAAAATTATTTTAAAAATCTTTTAAAACTTAATTTCAAAATAATTTTAAAAATCTTTCAAAATCATTTTAAAAATCTTTAAAACTTAATTTAAAATTTATTTTAAAATCTTTTAAAACTTAATTTCAAAATAATTTTAAAAATCTTTCAAAATCATTTAAAAAATCTTTAAAACTTAATTTAAAAATTATTTTAAAATCTTTTAAAACTTAATTTCAAAATTCCTTTAAAAATCTTTTCAAAATATTTCAAAATTATTTAAAAAAAAACTTTAAAACTTAATTTCAAAATTCCTTTAAAAATCGTTTCAAAATTATTTTAAAAATCTTTTAAAACTTAATTTCAAAATAATTTTAAAAAATCTTTCAAAATCATTTTAAAAATCTTTAAAACTTAATTTAAAAATTATTTTAAAATCTTTTAAAACTTAATTTCAAAGTTCCTTTAAAAATCGTTTCAAAATATTTCAAAATTATTTTAAAAATCTTTTAAAACTTAATTTCAAAATAATTTTAAAAAATCTTTCAAAATCATTTTAAAAATATTTAAAACTTAATTTAAAAATTATTTTAAAATCTTTTAAAACTTAATTTCAAAATTCCTTTAAAAATCTTTTCAAAATATTTCAAAATTATTTTAAAAATATTTTAAAATCAATTTCAAAATTACTTTCAAAATTAAATTATTTTTAAATTAACTTAAAATTCTTTTTAAACTTAATTAACTTAAAATTATTTTCAAGATGAATTAACCTAAAGAACTTTTATTCAACTTAGATTGGGTGAGGTGGAAAACTAGGGAGCCTTCTGTAATTGAGCTATCTATCAATCCATTAAAAAGAAACCAATTCAACTATTTTATGTGTAGGAATTGGATCAATGGATGTTGGATAGTGGATGCTCCAGACATATGACTGGAGATAGATTAAAGTTTACTAAACTCAAACTAAAGAACCTAGGATCAGTTGCATTCGGCAACAACGGTAAACTTAAGGTAATCGGAAAAGGTAATATCGAACTTAGTTCCGATTTTATTATTCGAAAAGTTCTACTAATTGAAAATTTCAATTTTTATCTTCTAAGTATAAGTCAATTGTGTGATAGTGGATACTTAGTTACCTTTGACAAATCTAGGTGTGTAGTTAAAAATATTGAAAACCCTGAAATCACTCTTAAGGGGCTTAGAAAAAATAACATCTACACAATTGACCTACCCACATCCTCTACAAAGTGTTTTCTAACACAACAAGAGGTAACTGATCTGTGGCACAGAAGATTGGGCCACACTCACACTAGACTCATTTCAAAAATGAGTCAAAATGGTCTAGTTAGAGGTTTACCCAAACTAAAATTTATTGAAAACTCAATCTGTAATGCTTGTCAACAAGGAAAATAAACCAAGTCAACCCACATGTCAACTAATCTAGATAGAACTAACTTCTTACTTGAGCTCCTACATCTAGACCCATTTGATTCACATGGAGCCAAGTCACTAAGCAAGAACCAGTATTGCTTAGTTATAATTGATGACTATTTTAGGTTCACTTGGGTAAAATTTCTAAACACGAAAGATGAAACCTTTGAAGTATTTAGTAATTTTTGCAATTTAATAGAAAATGAAAAAGATACTAAAATTTAAAGAATAAGAAGTGATCACGGGGGGGGGGGGGATTTGAAAATCATAGGTTTACCCAATTCTGTAGAATCAATGGGTATAAACATGAATATTCTTGCCCTAGGATCCCCCAACAAAACGACCTAGTAGAACGTAAAAACCGAACCCTACAAGAAGCCGCTCTGACTATGTTAAATGAATATAATTTAAATCATCAATTTTGGGCTGAAGCAATAAATACTTGATGTGCGTAGATTATATACTCTTTTATGCATGTTTTTTACGCACATTTACATACTTTGAGCATGCTTGATCTATGCATTTTTATACTTCCAGCTTTCCTTTTAGCATATTTACTCTTTTGGTTCGGAGATCTGCTTTTTGTGCATTTTCTGTACACAGGAGTCGATTTGGTGAAGAATCTACATCTTTGAGCATGCATTGGAGGAAACGAAGGGAGAAAGCACCGGGCCGTGTACCTCACACGGCCCTGCAGTGGTATGGAGCTCGGGCCGTGTGGAGTTTGGCACCAACAGAAGAGGAAGATGACATGGCCGTGTGAACCTCGCACGGCCGTGTCAAGATTTGAAGCCAACCAGAGCAGAAGCCTTACATGGCCGTGTGGATCTACACGGCCGTGTGAGACTTCCAGAGACCAAGCAGGCTGTGGCCGTGTGCACCACACGGCCGTGTAGCATTTCCAGAGAGCAGAGGGGTTCTGGCCGTGTGGAGTCACACGGCCGTGCAGCTTTGGCAGAGAGGGAACTGGACATGGCCGTGTGAATCTCGCACGGCCGTGTCATGGGGCCGTGTGGCGCCCGATTCCCTCCTCTATTTAAACCCTTCTTCATGAATTGAAAGGGGATCTCTCCCCCTTTGGGAGAAAGCAAGATTTGGTGGTTTCCTCCCATTCTTGGGAGGATTTCTGGGCGATTCTAAGGGAGATCTCGACGATTTCGACTCCGGAGCGAGGATTGGATCCGAAGACAAGGCTTCTTCGTAGATAAGTTTTCTCTTTCCCCCTCTTCTTGTTTTCTTGGATTGGGGATTCAAGGAATGCTTGTAATCTCTATTTCTTCGGATTTTCTTCCTCGATTCATGGAGTAGATCTTGTATTCTAGGATTAAGGGAGTATTTGTATGATGGATTGATGTAATCTCTTATGGATTTGTCATTTTCTTGTTTCAATGACATTATCTTGCTTGTATCAATTAGATCTTGAATGATTGATGGTGATTTGCGCTTAATTCTCATTCTTGATTGATTGTTTGGATTTCTTATGGACTTTGTAAAGATAAACTCTCACTCGATCATCCGAGGGATCTACGTGACAGGTGCAAGCCCGTGTAAGGACGTTTGAGAGATAATCTTGAAGAGGAAATAGGGATATTCAAGAGAGTAGGATGGATTTTATGATTAGCTCCTTGTATCTTGATAGATTAATGAGTCGTGGGCTTCTACGTTGATATCCGAGGAAGGCATAGTAATAGGTGCACTTCTGTGTAAGGACAACATAGGTACATGTCTAATTAATCCTATTTAGATACATTTCTCAGTCCTTAGCCGGTTGTCTATTGCAAGAGGGAACCGACAACTTTCTACATGTTTGGCAATTGAGGGATAAGAATTGGTGAACCATTTACATTCAAGAAATCTTACAAAGAAACCGAAACTCCTAGAATCTTCCTTTATCATAACCCAAAACACTAAACTCTTGTTTGTTGATCTTTAATATTAGATTTGTTTACCTTTACTTTGCTTTTGAAACGATTGGATAGTTGTTTAGCTAATTCGCATTGAGACATTTCTAGTGCTTATTCCAGTCCCTGTGGATACGATAATCTTTTATATTACTTGCGACATTTCCGTACACTTGCGGAGAGTAACAATACTGCAAACTATATCCAAAACCGAATTCTAATTAACAAACTTCACAATAAAACCTCTTATGAAATATATTATAATAAAATTCCTAACTTAAACTATCTAAAGGTTTTCGGCTGTAAAGTTCACATTTTAAACACTAAAGATTACTTAGGAAAATTTACACCCAAATCAAACCAAGGAATCTTTTTAGGGTACTCTACAACAAGTAGGGCATATAGAGTCTATAATCAAAATACCCTAAAAGTTGAAGAAACAAGTAATGTAATATTTGATGAAGAAAATAATCTACCAAATATAGATGGAAGTATTGCCATTAATCCAAAAACTGATGAAGATGATGAAATTCATCCCAACGCTAATAAACCAGAGGAACCGATTTCTGACCCAAATATAAGACCAACTAGAGCAAGTACCTCTCACCCACCTGACCAAATTTTGGGTGATCCAAACCTAGGAGTCAGAACCAGATCCTCATATAGGAACCTAAGTCAGATTGCCCTTATTTCAAAGATTGAGCCTAAGACTATAGAAGAGGCTCTACCCGACCCAGACTGGACAATTGCTATGCAGGAAGAGCTAGCACAATTCGAAAGAAACCAAGTCTGGGAACTTGTACCTAAACTCATAGATAAGTCAATAATTGACACCAAATGAGTATTTAGGAATAAATTGGATGATCAGGGTGAAATAGTTAGAAACAAGGCTAGACTAGTAGCCAAAGGTTTTAGTCAGGTTGAAGGTTTAGATTATGACGAAACCTATGCACCAGTAGCTAGACTCGAATCCATTAGGATGCTGCTAGCCTATGCAGCACATAAAGGGTTTAAATTGTACCAAATGGATGTAAAATCCGCATTCCTAAATGGGTTTATTAAAGAAGAGGTCTATGTAAACCAACCCCCAAGATTTGAGGACTTAGACTACCCTAATCATGTATTTAAATTGAAAAAGGCCTTATATGGACTTAAACAAGCTCCTAGAGCATGGTATGAACGGCTATCTAATTACTTAACATCCAAAGACTTTAACCAAGGTCACATAGATCCAACTCTATTTGTAAAAATTATAGAAAGAGACATCTTCATAGCCCAAATCTATGTTGATGATATAATTTTCGGCTCAACTAACTCTAAATTTCTAAAAGAATTCGTTAAATTAATGACAAATGAGTTTGAAAAGAGTATGGTTGGAGAACTAAATTTCTTCTTAGGTTTACAAATTAAACAAACAAAAGACGGAATCTACATTTTCCAAACTAAATATGCTAAAGAACTAATTAAAAAATTTGGCATGGTAAACTCAAAAATCATAAATACCCCAATGGCCACTAACATCAACATTGACTCGGACCCAGAAGGAAAATCAGTAAACCCAAAGTACTATAGAAGTATAATAGGAAGGCTACTCTACCTAACTGCAAGTCGACCAGATATAATATTTGCAGTTGGTATGTGCGCAAGATACCAATCTTGTGCAAAAGAATCACATTTAACATATGTTAAAAGAATACTTAGATATATAAAAGGCACCCTCAATATAGGACTTTGGTACCCTAGAACTAGCACCTTTGACCTGTTTGGCTATTCTGACTCAGACTATGCCGGGTGCAAATTAGACAGAAAAAGTACAAGTGGTAGCTTCCAAATCTTAGGTCAGTGCCTAGTAAGTTGGTCAAGCAGAAAGCAACATTGTGTTGCTCTATCCACCACTGAAGCTGAATACATAGCCCTAGGAGAGTGTGCCTCTCAACTTTTGTGGATGATGCATACCTTAAAAGACTATGAATTAGAATACAAAAATACAAAAATCTTAATTGACAATATAAGCTCAATTAATCTAACTAAAAATCCAATTCACCACTCTAAGACTAAACACATAGAGGGAAAACACCACTTTGTAAGGGATCATGTAGCTAAAGGTGAACTTGCACTCAACTATGTTGAGTCCAAATCAAACCTAGCTGACATTTTCACAAAACCCTTACCTAAACTTGAGTTCAGTGCACTTAGAAGACAAATAGGGATGTGTTGGGTAGAATAGATATTAATTTTCAAAATTCATTGTCTTACTTCAAAACTCATTCTCTTATTTTTTTAAAAAATCTAGGAAAAATAATGATTTCAAAATCCCCTTTTCTTAGAATTTTCAAAAATTGGACTTAGTTTAGGCTTTACCCTAGAAATCATGTTCCCCTAGATTTAAGCCAGAGCATCTCACAAACACCTAGGTATACCTTGCTTGTGTTTGAAAAACATAGAATGTTGTGAGATGCATAGGGTACAGCCTGGACTCAAGAATGCTTATTTCTGTGCATCAATATGAGTCTGGGCGTTAAACACTTTATTAACAGTAATCAAGTCATGTCTTCCAGCCTTAGTCAAATCTAACTGGACTAAATGACTTAACTCGACTAACCAAGTGAAAGCTGTTGCCCTCTAGGCAAACAACAAGTAGCTAAAGGTTAGACAGTTGGTGAAGGAAATATTAAGATTAAGCATGCTTGTACTTTAGGGCTCTGATACCTAATCAAAACAAATTTTGACTCATGCTTGGACTTAAGGACCAACCAATTTGATTAACTAAATCTTTTTAACTTAAGCTCTATTTTCAAAATTCAATATTTGCAAAAGACTAAGCTCATATAGAAACCTTCAAACTTTTTCAAACTTAGCAAACCTTCAAATCTAACTTTTTATAAATTCTTGCTAAGCTATTTTTACTTACCTAAAAGTACTAAAAATCATTGTTTTAAAAAAATTTTTTGCTAAGTAAAAAGAAACTTCAATTCTCTCTAAGATTTTCAGTTAAAAGAATTGTCCATCACAGTCTACTATATATTAGCCTTTTAAACTTAGGTGAAAATTTTTCTAAAGTCAATTTAACTCTTATCCAGTCTTTCAAGTCTAATCTGTTTTTCAATAAGAAAAATTAAAAATTGTTTAAAATTGACTTATTTTTTTTTATAAATGGCAAAGGGGGAGAGTAGGAAATTCAAAAGTAAAAATCTATCTAAATTCAAAAGTAAAAGGAAGCCCTGAATTAAGGGGGAGCTTCACAAAAGTTTAAGTGTTAGCTTAAGTTATGCTGTTATTTGAAATTATAGACTTAAGCTTGCTCACTTAAAATCTTTTAATATACTTATGCATTTGTTTTACTTAACTTTGAATTTGGGTTGCCATAATCAAAAAAGGAGAGATTGTTGGTGCGGGAAGCATCCGACGATCGAACCTAAGTTTTGATAATGGCAAAGGATTCAAAAAAGGTAGATCCGCTACCTTAGCGGCCCCCCTAGTGCCGGCCCCACGGATATGGAGGGAGGTTTATGCAGGTACACAGGCCATAGGCGCATGGCGGGGTAAACCCCAGGTCGTCAGTTCCTGAGAATCGACCCTTGGCAAAGGATTCAAAGTTAAGATGTGTGGTGATCTGACGGTCTGAATGAGATTGTAGGAAAGTCCTAAGTGTACTTAGGCAAAAGTCCTAGCTGCGGTTAGGCAGGTGAAAACCCTAGGGGGTGGTAACTCTAGGTCATAGGGGGTGGTAACCCTATGCGGAAAGTCTTGGTGGGTCGAGTGCTTCAGGAAAAAGTCCTAGGGGGATAACCCTAGGTCGAAAGTCCTGGTGTCGCGAACCAGGTGAAAGACTGGACCAGCCGGGAAGCGGAAGTCCAGCAGAAAGTCCGGAAGCATCGAGCACCGAGCAAAAGTCCAGTCGATCTGGAGGATCGTACTGGCATCAGGTAAATCACCTGAGCGAAGTAGGTGAGGACGCGTTCCCCGTAGAGGGAACAGTAGGCGTCGGGTCGACCTAGGGTTTCCGGTTGGAAATCCGAAGTCAGACCCGGACAGTCCGGAGACTGTCATTATATTTTGTTATCGTATTTACTGTTGTTTTATGCTAACTTTGTTTTGCAGGGTAAGTCTTTGGGACTAACACTTTTGCAGGACCAAGGGAGCACAAGTTAACCTCGGATGAACAGTGTCCGAGGCACCTCCATGGGGCTTGGAGGCGCCTCGGGTGCAAGCCAGCACATGTCTGCGCAGAAGACTTGGAGGCGCCTCAGACGTGGCTGGAGGCTCCTTGGACCAGACGTTGGAGGCGCCTTGAAGCAGCCTGGAGGCGCCTCAAGCAGGATAAAGCGCGACTTGTTCTGCACTTATCACCGCGGCAGACTCGCTGCCTGGAGGCGCCTCGGACAGCCTTGGAGGCGCCTCCAGCACACTATAAAAGGGCACTTCGAACAGCAGCTTAATACATCTGATTCCAAGCAATCCTTCTGATACAAGTTGCCTACGAGACGATTCCGAAGTGCTGTAACTTGACACCGACAACCCGGAGCTCTGCATCTACTATTTCTCTTGTTGTTGGTAAATTTAACAGCTTTTATTGTAATTAGTTTGTAACACATTTCCGAAATATAGTTGTTGCCCACGGAAAGCGATCAAGGATCGCGGGCCTTCGAGTAAGAGTCGATCTAGGCTCCGAACGAAGTAAATTCTCCTGTGTCTCTGTGTTTGTTTCTTTATTCCGCTGCGTGTTTTAACTCCGATAGTTTTACGAATCGAACGAAATAGCCGCGAGCGCTATTCACCCTCCCCCCTCTAGCGCTTCTCGATCCAACAAGCTTGACTTCTGACCCTCTCGTGGTCTTGACTGGTCATGGAGGCTTGACTTCTGACCTTCCTGACCTCTAGGTCAGCTTGACTCTTGACCGGCCACGGAGGCTTGATTTCTGACCTTCCTGACCTCCAGGTCAGCTTGACTTCTGACCCTCTTGTGGTCTTGACCCATAACCACATCATCCTACCGACCCCACAAACATGCACCGTATCAGCTACAAAATCCACATCGAAGACACTCGATTCATCGAGTCAAATGTGGATGCTATAATATTCCCTTTGAAGAAGATTGTATGTGATACCGATAAGGTGACACAGTGCTAGAACAAATGTCTTTCATGATTTATTTTCTTCGGGTCTTTCATGATTTATTTTCTTCCAGAGAGTATAGGGGTAACTTTAAGGAACCGTTGAGATGACGACTTCATTTTTTTTACTTTGATAATCTTGTCTCCAAAATGAAGCATACCTAGGTCTTTTTAGAAAAGATCATATCCTTTCTCTCAAGATTCTCATATCCTCGTATTTTCTCGTTGATCAGACGGATTAAATCATATTTCAAAGATGTAGTGTATATTATGAGGTTGTCATGACTGTCTAATCGATAAAAAAACACGAGAATACGGAAATTTTGGGACAAAAAATCTGATTTCCTCTTAGAAATATGGGCAAGTTTAGACTTTAGAGGTAAGTCCACATTCCCTTATATATATGGCTGTCCATTCTACGAATAACTTAAATGTATGGTCTTGTAATTTTCCTCTTTTTCTGTATATATCTAAAAATTCTAAACCTTTTAGATAGATCTGCTCGTAGGCTGGGTTTAGACCTGACCTAAGCTCGTAATCGGATTAACGGGTCAATTACCTATTGATCCGATTTTTGGTTCGGTTGGAGATTCAATGGTCCAATTAATCATGAACACTAAGTTAACACGTGATTCAACTTTTTTTCTTTACAGATGTATTTTTTTATAAATTAAAAAGAACTATGTTGGTGGAGGACTTGAGGACTGGTCTTCTGAGTGAAATAACATATATATATATATATATATATATATATATATATATATATATATATATATATATATATATATATAAAAAGAGGACTGGCCTTCTGAGTGAAATAACTAGAATATATATATATATATATATATATAGAAATGATATGCTATGGACCATTATTTACAGATTGTTACGGATTTAATGTCATGTCATTCTTTATTAATTTTTTATAAAAAATTTTCTCTTTCTTCTTTATTTTTTTTCTCCTGCTTCGTTTGTTCTCGGCGCATTTCGCCGAGAAGCAACTCACGTCGTGCGCCCGCCACCCGCCCTACCGTTGGCCATCTGCCCACCGCCGGCGGCCTCCGGCCGCCTGGACCGCGATACAGGCGATTCCGACAGTGTTGGACAGGCGACTGGATTCCGGCGCGGTCGCATCCGGATTCCGGCCGTGATCGCGCCGGAATCCGGATGCGCCTTCGTCGGAATCCTGACGCGGGCGCGTCCGGACGCGATTGCGACGGAGGCAGGTGCGGTCGCGATGACGATGGCACCATCGCGGCCGGAATCCGGCGCTATCGCGGCCAAACTCCATCCGATTCCCAGCCGGATTTCAACCGGAATCCGGCAGAAATCCGGCCGCGATCTGGGGCGAGGGTGACCGGTGGGTGGTGCCCGGCCGGCCAGCGGCGAGGAGGCCAGCGAGGCTGGCACATGCACACGACGACGAGAGAGAGGAGAACGAGGAAGGTAAAAAAATAATCAAAAATATATATATATAAAAAAAAAGAGCAAAATCTGTAGGTCGCGGATGAGTCCGCATGCAGAAGTCCACATTTTAACAAAACTATATATATATATATATATATTAGTTAATTATTTAATAACTAACTATAGTTTTTTTTTTGCTATATATAAAAAAAAAGTAAGAGAATAAATATTTTTTTTACAGTTGAAATTATTTAATATTTTTTTATTAATAACTATGATTTAATATTTATTATTCTATAAATTTTACAAATAAGGAATTTATTTTATTATTCCCATATTATATTTGTTAACATTAAAAAAATAAAAAGATAAAAGAACTATGATTCCCCTACATATGTAACTTTAACAACGGTAACTCTTTTAATAAATTTATAAATTTATTTTTTTTAATATAATAATTTTAAATTATAATATGGTAAAATGGTCAAGTGTCTTTGTTAATTCATTTTTAGGTCAATAGAAGTAAATAATAGATAATTATTAATCATTAGTACGTGTCAAGATACGAAAGAAGGCAGACTTAATATGTTAAATTTTAATTTTAAAATTTTATGTGATAATATGTCATATCAAATCATCGTACCGTCCCAATAGGCCAATCGGACATAAATAGTGGCAGAAATGAATGGAACCGACGGTTCAGAACCTAGCAATAGCATCGTATCTACTTTTAGAATGATTTGTTTAAGTGACGGGCGAGCAAACAGTTGTCTATTAATGGAATAAAAAAAAGTTTATAGAGCAAGTGGAGATCACACGCATGCAGCAAATTAAAGGTTTGCTTCGTCATCGGAGCAGACGATCGATCGATGCCCATGGCTGTTGACTCATTGAAGTCGTCTAAGCACGTCTGCGTCGTCGGCGCTGGCCCCTCTGGTCTCATCTCTGCCCGCGAGCTCCTCAAGGAAGGCCACTCCGTCGTCGTGCTGGAGCAGAACCACGACCTTGGCGGCCAGTGGCTCTACCAAGATGCCGACGCCACTGCCACAGTCCACAGCAGCGTCTACGCCTCCTTGCGCATCAACACTCCCAGAACCTCCATGGAGTTCACCGACTTCATGTTCACTCCCGTCGAAGGAAGAGACACCAGGAATTTCCCCGGCCACCGTGAGCTCTTCCTCTACCTCAAAGACTTCGCCCGGTGTTTCGGGTTGACCGAACTCATCAGGTTCAACGCAGAAGTAGTCCATGTCGGCTTGGCGACACCAACTCACAAATGGATTGTGAGATCAAGGGACAGGAGAACTGATGGTGGTGAGTTCGCGGAAGAGATCTTCGATGCTGTTGTCGTCGCCACTGGCCCTTTCTCCCTGCCCAGGCTTCCAAAAATCAGGGGTAAAGCATTCATTAAGCTTTTTACGTGATTTCGCCTCTCTGTTACCTTCTCTTCTTCTGTGCTCCTCAGGAATGGAGGAGTGGAAGAGGAAGCAGCTTCACTGCCATGTCTACAGAATCCCAGATCCCTTCCAAGATGAGGTGGTTCTTTGATCTTTTTCAAAGAAATAGTTAAAACTGCAGAGGATTGAGAATAACCCCCCTTTTTTGTAACAAATTAATTTCTTCTCTGAAATTGAATTCATTACTTGTTTGTAAATTTTTGCAGGTGGTGGTGGTCGTTGGTGGTTCAATCAGTGGACCAGAGATTGCTCTGGAACTTGTTCATGTTGCCAAAGAAGTTCATATAAGTACTAAACACTCCGAAATCCCCGAGAAACTAGTGAAGCCTGTGGCCAAGCATGCACATCTGCACTGGCACCAAGAGGTAATTGGGTAATTGTAGGAGTTCGGGAGAAATTGTTGTCTTTGATCATTATCATGAAGACAATGATAATTAGTACAAATAAAGAATACAAAGATGA
Organism: Zingiber officinale; assembly: GCF_018446385.1. Lineage (NCBI taxonomy): Eukaryota > Viridiplantae > Streptophyta > Magnoliopsida > Zingiberales > Zingiberaceae > Zingiber > Zingiber officinale. The sequence continues at coordinate 152,328,859 of NC_055989.1, forward strand.
GATCATATTAAGGGAAATCTGACCAAATTGAGTAAGGATAATCTAGTTCCTCCAACAGTAATGGTATGAATCATATCAGCTGTGATTTTGTTTCAGATTTTTGAATGACTGTGTTACATATGTTGCAGATAGAGTTGCTTTGTGAAGATGGAACTGTTCTATTTGCTGATGGTTCAAGTGTAGTTGCCGATACTATTCTCTACTGTACTGGGTACTTAAGATCAACACTCGATTCAGAATTTGATAGCAATTGTTGCCTAACTTCTCTTTCGATCGTAGGTATTCATATTCATTTCCATTCCTGGACACCAAAGGAATCATCCATGTGGATGAGAACAGAATTGGACCTTTGTATGAACACACATTTCCTCCCTCTCTCGCTCCATCCCTTTCTTTTGTTGGGATTCCAAACAAGGTGACATTTTTGCTCCAAAGTTAATCCATCAAAAGATCATTTTATGTTTTGAAGTTGATGTTCTTTCCTACTGTATCTGTGCCACTTACAGACGCTATATTAACTAATTAATGCTGCAGTTTATCATCTTTCGATTTCTTGAGTCGCAAGCGAGATGGATAGCTCAGGTGCTCTCTGGAAAGAGGAAGCTTCCATCGGCAGATGAGCTGATGAAAGCAATCGAAGAAGTCGAACGCCATCAAAAGCTCGAGGAACCAAAATATTTCATACAACTAGCTGCTGAATTATTGGAGGTAATGGCTTCCTTACCATCAAACAACTCATAGGTGAAACAATAAAACTAGACGGGATCAAAAGTTACAAGAACACCAAAACAAAAGTTTTGAAAAAGGGAAATTGCAAAAGATAAGCATTAGTTTCATTATCGGTAGTGTTCTTCTTGTGTTCTTCAATCATTATACAGTTGATTTTGTTTTCTTTTCTTGTGATAGTATTACGATAGGTACGGAGATCAATGTGATTTTCCACACTTAGAAGATTGGAGAAGAGAGATCATATTGAAGGACTTGGAAAATTGTTTAAACAATATTGAAACATTCAGGGATGAATAGCAAGGATGGTAATTTGTCTCTCTGAATTTTTGTTGTACTTTTGGTATCTAGTTTGTCATTGATCGATGAACTAAGAATAAAATTTAGATAATGATGCCTTTTGAGTCTTTTTGTATTTATAACTGGGCTATTCTTTATGTGATATTTTTTGTTATTTTTATTTTTTTTACTTGATTATGTATATGTATTTATATTTCATCTTTGATTTCTTGCAAAGGTGGGTATGTTTCCCACTTAAACCTAAACTTCTTCATTTTTGTCATACATCAAAAAGAGCTCCAACAATATCTCAATTATTGGACTCTTTGACGTCTAATGACCATAAATATCATGTATTAATCCTCCATAAGATTACATACATATTCACTGCTCTTTTAGTCATTTTCAAATATTGAAAAATATTTTCAGATTGTATCAGTCGACTGACATCATCAAAACGAGCTTACAGAGACATTCTGTGCTCATGAACAGTGTTACCAGTCGATTGGTATAAATTTCAGTCGACTGCCCTCATCAAAATGAGCTCACAGAGACCTTCTGTACTCAAAAACACTATTACCAGTCGACTGGTAATTGTACCAGTCGACTGGTACACTATTTTAGTAAAAAACAACTTTTTTTATCCAACTTCAGAAATGCACCAAAAATTTCACAGATCTCCAAAAATTTTCAAATTTTAAGGAGGGGTATATTTTACCAATGTTTATTTGAGAAAAATATATACAAAAATATATTTATCACGGATTCCAAGATTAACACAAAATCCAAGACTATCTAAATAGTTCAATTGAACATTGACCTAAAGTTCTAGTTTTGGCTTCCTCTTGATGTATCTGCCTATACTAAACCATAATGCATCTCTTGCATTAGTTTATATGACATCTATACATCAAAAATTAAGTTTCATGCAATATGAACCCAATTCATATTTTCATGCATGAAACTTAACCCAATTGTGCCAACTAACTACTATAGAGATTCAAATCCATCTCTAATCCCTTTGGAACATATTGGTTCACTTGAGATCATTAATCATATGTCCCAAAGACTCTTTGAGCTCCCCCTTGAGCTCTTAATCTTATTCACATCCCTAGGTGACTCATTTACTATAACTAGGCCACTTCGGTGCACCTCGAGTAACACTTGGCCTACAAAACTCACCTTCTTAACCTTAGAAATCTTGTCTTTGGTTAGTTTCTTCTTTTCTTTAATCTTGGACACCTCATCTTTGCCATAATTATATGTCACCCTAATATATTCCTTCTTGTTGGCTTTGGATGACTCTCCTTTATCCTTGGTCACACCTCTCTTACCAATGACATGTGCTACCTTAGCACTTGACCTCCTTTTAGTCTTGGAGGGACCTAATTTGATATTTTTGAGTCTTTGACCACCCAAATACATGTCAAGTCCTTTAGGTCCAATAATGAACCTCTCTAGGACTTTCTCCATTTCCTCAAGCTTTTCCTTCAAGGCTTGATTTTCCAACTCTAGGGTTCTAACCCTAGAGTCAACATGTCCACCTTAGACATCCCTAGACCTACCCACCTTCCTAGGCATATGTCTCCCTTTCTTGGGATTAATGCTTAGATTTTCATCTACTTTCCTTCCCTTTGACAAAGTGGTTTGAGTCTTATTAAGTCTACTTTTACTAGATTTAGCATGAATAGATCTCCTAGGGTTATCTCCTATATTAATCCTATTCCTATCATTATATCTAAATCCATGATTATGCTTGGGTAAATAATAAAAATTATTTCTAGAATGCATAGAAGAATTTAAATTTGAACTTGAATTCAAGTTAGGGTTTACCTCCCTTACCCTTGAAGCTCTCTTCTTCTCCCACTTCATCATGCGCGCCAATTTCATGAGCTCTCCTGCACTTAGTGTGGTAGTGACCATGTTGGAGCAATCTGGGTACTCTAAGTTTTGATGTTTGGGCAAATGTTTAAGTTAGGTTTATTATTGTATTTGATATGCATTGTGAGTGTGCAGGATACAGGTACAACAAGGAAAGCCCAGGTGTGATCTTGGCAAAGGAGGAAAGTCCAAGGATGAGTCTTGGCGGTGTAAGTCCAAGCATGTAGTCTTGGCAACGTAAGTCCAAGTGTGACTTGGCAATCGATTAAGTCCCGGAGGCATGACCTCTTTGTAAATGAAGACCCGACAATAATGACAAAGCCGATGGAAGCTCCAGAAGGCAAGACGTGAAGGATGGGGAGGCATCCGAGGGACGCAAAGCTGATGGAGGAGGCTAGAAGGCTAGGTCTAGGTTGGTCGGGCGAGAATGAGTGTTGAGTGAATGTACTCAGGGTAAAATTCTAGAATTATGGTTCATTGTTGCAGCACTGTAGCGTTACTGTAGCAGTACTATAGCAGTCGACTGAGAGCGAACAGAAGGTTGGTATCGAGCCGTTGGGCTGCAACGGTCGAATTTTCACGAAGGGCAGTCGACTGCATGTTTTGGCAGTCGACTGATAGGCGGGGTTTTTCAACCCGTGGCCTATATAACCAAGCATTGGAAGCTTGGTTAAAGTTAACGAAATAGAGGTGGTTAACCCCTATTAGTAGTCTACCAGTGCCCTAGCTTCTCAAGAGTCCTTGGTGAGAGTTTGTGGCAAGGTTTCTCCACCCACAAGGAGCTACACAAGTTAGCCGGAGGTTTTCCGGGGAGTCATCCACCGACGGATCGGGATCAGAAGTTTCAAGAACTAGCAAAAGAAAAGTTTTGAAAAAGGAAATTTGCAAATGATAAGCATTGAATTTGAATATTGCTAATGTTGTTCTTGTGTTCTCAATCGCTGTACAACTTTCTTGATTTTCTTTTCTTTTCTTGTGATAGTACTATGATAGGTATGGAGACCAATGTGATTTTCACACTTGGAAGATTGGAGAAAAGAGATCAGTCTGAAGTTCTTCGAAAATAGCATAAACAATATTGAAACATTCAGGGATGAATAATAAGGATGCTAATTCAACAGCGGTATGATCTAAGTTTATTTTCATATGGTTCTTATGAAACAAGTTTCAGAATTTGAATGCGAAATTTGTAATGTTTATGGAGCATTATAGCTGATCCTGTCCGAGTGCTGAGTCAACGGTTGCTGGGGACGTGGTGCTCTCGTTGACTCCGCGCAACCCTATGAGTAATGTAGACCTCCGGCAAGAACCTGCAAGCACAAAACCGAGCCGGGAAGGGGTTCCCGGCGACGACCCTCCGACGCTCAAGTCTGCCTCCGACAACAAGAAATCGAAGTAGAATGACGAGAACTGTAGCTACAGTGATGAATCGCGCATACCTCTGTTGGAGTCTGAAGGCCCTTATATAGGGTTTCTCAAGGGCGCGTGCATGCTCCCCGAGACGTGCACGACCCTCAAAGCATACCTGGAATGGGCATGCCAGAAAAGCGTGTCTGTCCCCATACCTCAACAGCACGAGCATATCTCTGAAATGACAGCGGAAGCTTCCGCCATACGATTCTCTGCTGCTAACCGTGCCCCCTGCAGACGACACTGGTCCCTAGGAAGATATCGATACTTGCTCCCTTTGTCCTTTACCGGACCGGGCGGACGAGCCGTTCGACCAAACACCCTCCTCGGGCTGAGCGGAGGTCATCTTATTGTTGGAACCCCAAGGTATTTTGATGTGATCAAACAAGCTAAGTTAGGTCCTGTGTTTGTTTAACCCTTGTGTCTAAGTGTGCAGGAGCTTAGGAACACAGGAAGTCGAGCGGAAGACGCGGCTAGCGAGAAGGACGGCACGGGAGAGAGCCGACGGGCTCGGTGCGTCCGAGGGACGAGGTGTCCGCGGAAGAGTACACCGGTGGACGAGAAGAACGTGAGCGGCGTTAGAGGGACGACAAACCGGGAACGAAGGCTGCTCGAGGAGAAGGCTGGAACATGGGTTCGGGTGAGCCCTATTCCGGAAGGCCGAGATCACCCAAGCTAACGGAGCCGGAGCGAACAGACCCGGACCGAAACGAGCTAAACCGGAGCAGTGGAACCGGACCACAAAAAGTCAACAAAGTTGACTTAAGAGGTCTGGGCGCCCGGAATCATTCCGGGCGCTATTGAGGGTCCGGGCGCCCGGAACCCCTCCGGACGCCCAGAGCTGGATTTTGACCAGGATCGCGTCAAACGCGATCTGATCGTTGGGGAAAGAATTTTATCCCCTCCAGGGCGCCCGGAACTCCTTCCAAGCGCCCAGACCAGTACTATAAATATAGTACTGGTCTGCACATTAAGAACTCACTTGTAATCAATTCTTTATGTGCTTTCAGTTGTGTTCTTTTCATTTGTGCTGTCAACGTTGTAAAGAGGCTTCTCCGCCCAGAGGAGATCATAGTGCGCTTACTTTCCTTGGATTAGCAATCCTCTGATTGCAAACCAAGTAAATCTCTGGTGTATGATTTCTTTACTTAGTCTCTACTTTTTATTACAAGTGTTTATGATATAGTTGAAATCCGAGAAAGGTTCGAGTTTTATTTTGTAGGGCAATTCACCCCTCCCCTCTTGCCGGCCTCCAAAGGGACCAACAAGTGGTATCAGAGCAAGGCGCGCTTCAGGAGGACTAACCGTCGATCGAAGCAACAAGATGGTCGGACCAAGCATCGTCCCACCAAAATTCGAGGGGAACTTCGCAGACTGGAAACGTCGTATGGAGTGTTAGGACCAAAAGTAGCTAGAGGGGGGGGTGAATAGCTCGTCGCGTTCGCTCGGTGCGCTTCGTTGCTGGGCGTTGCTTGTTTCTTCTTGGATGTGCAGCGGAAAATACAGAAACAAACACAAGCACGCTAACACTAGGATTTTACTTGGTATCCACCTCACAAGAGGTGACTAATCCAAGGATCCACACCAACGCACACACCCTCCACTATGAATAACACTTCTTTATGGTAACTACCAAAGGCGGAGAAGCCCTACAACACTCTCAATACAAGAAGAAGAAAGGGAAATACAAGTTAAGCAAAAGCTTACAAGATGTGCAGTAAAAACCCTAACCCTAACTTCTTCCTCTTGCAATAGATCCGCCTCTTGACTTGGAAAGCCTCCAAGAACCTTCAAGAACTGGCGATCACGTGCTTGTAGAGAGCTGTGGAGGAGCAGGAATGAATCGAGAAGAGCTCGTGAAGAGATGCCGAAGACCACGCTCGCTGCGGCTTTAAACCCGACGCGACGGTCGGATCCCGATCGATGGTTGATCGATCGAGAGCTGCGATCGATCCACGGATCGATCCAGCGCCTATGCTCATAAGCGCTGGATCGATCCACGGATCGATCCGGCGCTTATCGCGCGAAGCAGCATCGTCCGATCGATCCGATCGGTAGGGACCTGAATCGATCCACGGATCGATCCGTGGATCGATCAGTTGGAAGAATCGGATCGATCCACCGATCGATCCACGACTGATCGATCCACGGATCGATCCGACTTGATTTTGCCCAAACCAAGTCCCAATCCTCCCTAACCAACATCCGGTCAACCTTGACCTGTTGGTACATCATGCCTCGCATCTGGTCACTCCCTTGACCTGCTAGGACTCCCCACCAAGTGTCCGGTCAATCCCTTTGACCCACTTGGACTTTTACTCGTCGTGCCAAGTATCCGGTCACTCCATTGACCTATTTGGACTTCCACCAGATGTCTGGTCAACCTTGACCCATCTGGACTTCCTTCCTTGCCAAGTATCCAGTCAATCCTTTGACCTACTTGGACTTCCCAACACCAGATGTCCGATCATCCTTGATCCATCTGGATTTCCTTCCTTGCCAAGTATCCAGTCAATCCTTTGACCTACTTGGACTTCCCAACACCAGATGTCCGATCATCCTTGATCCATCTGGATTTCCTTCCTTGCCTGGCTTCACTCACCAGGACTTTCACCTAGCTTCACTCACTAGGGTTTTCCATCTGCCTAGCTTCACTCACTAGGACTTTCACCTGGCTTCACTCACCAGGACTTTCACCTAGCTTCACTCACTAGGATTTCCTTCTGCCTAGCTTCACTCACTAGGACTTTCCAGTCAAGTATCCGGTCAACCTTGACCTACTTGACTCTTCTTCGATCAATATCTTATTGTCAAACATCTAAACCCAAACCAAGACTCAGCTTGGTTAACCAGGTCAACCTTGACAGGGATTTTGCACCAACAATCTCCCCCTTTTTGATGTTTGACAATACCACAATAACACTTACAATCCCACATGTAAGTTAGGCTAATCCTATAGCCTCCTTCTTCATGCCACTAGGTAATGAACACATAAGTTAAGCTTTTCATTCTCCCCCTAAGAGGGCAAACTCCCTCTAGGTAATGAAAACCTAACTTACTTCCTTTCATTCTCCCCCTATTGGCACACATCAACCCCTACTAATAAAACACATCAACCCGTCTTTGGACACACATCAACCTATGCTCCAATTTTGGGCACACTTCAACAACTTCATCTGTTGAAAACTCTCCCCCTGAAGAGTTGCTCATCGTGATCACAACTTCACTCATTGTGATCAACACAATAATGAAGGTCTCATACCCTTCATTTATCCTTAACTTCTTCCTCAATATAGACAAATACCCAACCTTGAGCATTTTCTAACATCTTGAGTTCCCACTTGAAATAATGAGGATATCCACTCCCCATTTCAAGTTCAACTGCTCATCCATGAGCATTCTCTTAACAGAAGGTTAACCACCTTCCAAGGTTTATGAAAAATAATTTTCATGTCTTTAAAGAGTCCCTCCCCCTAAAGACATGGTGGTAACTTCTGTCATTGCACCAACAATGACTTAGAATCCCTAAACCTTTAGGAAACCCAGATTTAGAAGTTTTGAGGTTCAAATGTTCAAAATTTGAAACAAACCTCAACCTAAACTTCAATAAAGTCTTCACTTAACCATTCCATCCTTGTTTTCAACACGAAAACACCCTTTTTATGTATACAAATGTATTTTAAGGGTTTGGAATGGTTACCTAGACTAAAATAGGTTCAAAGTGCTGAAATCAGGCTTTCCCAGCCAAAATCAGCAACTTGGATCGATTGGAGTTGGGTTCCAATCGATTGAACCTTTCTGAATCGATCCACTGATCGATTCAGAATACTGAATCGATCGGTTGATCAATCCAGCGATCCATGGATCGATTACTACACGAATCGATCCATGGATCGATTCGAGCACTCAATCGATCCATGGATCGATCGAGCTCGATAGTTGCTGAAATTCCATTTCACTTCAGAAACCCTAGAAAATTCTACAAAATCCAAAAATTATGAAATTTCGTGTAGACATTGTTTAGGGCATATATTATCAAGGAAAAATAGTTTTCTATGAAAATACATCATCTTTTCAAAGATTGACACAAACTTGAAAACTTGCAAAAACTTTAGTGTTTTCTTTAAGTTTGTGTCTAACTATTCAATGGTGATTACTATCAAAAGATAGCCTTCACCAAGGTTTTCCAAAATCATTTTGAAAACTTTTTCAAACCAATATCCCACCATATTCCTTGGGCTTAATGCACATGACTTGTACATTAGCTTTCCCAATGATGGGAAAACACATATCTATGTGTTTTGATGAAACTAAAACTCAAAAGAATGCACTAAATCAGCATCTTGAGTTTTGTTCATCATCCTAACATCTCACTTGTATCTAATGTGCACTAAAACACATACAAGTCATCTTATAGGTCTTTGTGAGATGTAGATTTTGGTTTTGCTCTAATCTAGGGATCATGCATATCTATCTAGGCATTTTGGAGATATTAGGCACCCACCTAGGATGTCACTTGTTAATAAGTGTTGTTAAATGCCTTTTGTCCTTAATTACAAGGAATTAAACTTTATGCATGATAATGTTATGACATTCATCAAAAAGAAATAATTTTCAAAAGAAAATATCCTATAACTACATGATGTATGAATGTCATGACATGGTATTTTTGGATTTTTCATAATAAAACATGAACGCAAAAATAGACATGATGTCATGACATATGATGGGCAAACAATCATGGCAAGATTTAGCATAAATAAAATATACCTAGATTAACTATCTAAGTATCCTTAAAACCTTAGCTAAACTTACAACTTAAACCTAGATTGCCCTAAAGTGCTTCAAGAAAATGTCAAAGCCTAAATTGGCATTTCTAATTCCCTTGATTAATTTATGCCAGTCGAAATTAAGCATATCCTCAAATGTTGGCATATTTCATTTTTCCACAAGAGTAGCACTTCAAGATTAAGGCCCGGATTGCCTTAAATTTCCTAAGAACATACCAAAATCCCAACTTGGTAGCTCTTATGAGTTTCCCAATATGTGCCTTTTAAGATTAAAATCAAATTTTCACCACTAGACACATTTTACTCTTTCAAGGAGTAAATAATAGTCCCATTTCATTTTCAAAGGTTAACAAAAACCTTGAAAATGCTCCTTGAGTGTCAATTTCCTCAAAGTTGGGTTAACTACCCTTCTAATCGGAGTTGACACTCTCTAACCCATTTATGGGGTAGAGAAAATGCTCCTAGGAACCCAACACCTATTGGTGCTCCTTGGGTGCTCTAGGTACTCACTAGGGATAACTTCCCTAGATACCTTCCTAGTGACCTTGTTGGGCTTCTTAGAAGCCTTGGTCACATTTTCTAGGTCAACCCTAGGGATAGCCTCCCTTGTGACCTTGTTAGTGACTTTCTTAGACTTCTTAGAAGTCTTAGTCACTTTGGTTGCAAAAATACTCTTAGGGATGACTTCCCTAGTATTTTTGACTTGCCCACTAGACCTAGGGTTTGTTCCATAACTATATGGAACCCTATGATAACTAAGCACATCCTTCTTAGCCTTTGGTTTGTATCCCAAACCTCTATGGCTATTGGATGGCTTTGATTTTCCTAACCCTAAGTTATGCTCATTTTGCCTTAATAGGATATTTTCCATCCTTTTTAGGGTCTTTTCCATTTTATCAAGTCTTGACCTCAAGACTTGATTTTCTATCATTAAATCCTTAGATTTTGGGTTTTCATTAAGTCCATGAGCATTTTGGTTTCTAGGCTTGTATCTAAAATCCTTAGAATTATTGCCTAGATTTTTACCTACATTTCTAACCCTAAGAGTGGTAGTTTTAGCATGAAGAGCTACATGTTTTTCCTTAATTCTATCATGCTTCCTATGTTCATGGTAAATAGCATTGAAATGATATAAATTTGACCTAGCATGTTTTTTACCATAATGTAAAGGAGTAGGCTCAATAAAAGATACCTTCTTCTTTACCTTGGAGGCTCCCCCTTGACTGGTACCTCCTTGAGCCTTGACCATCTTCTTCCCCTTGGGACATTGACTACGGTAATGTCCCTTTTGTTGGCACAAAAAACACACAATGTGCTCCTTGCTCTTCTTTGTTCCGGGGATGGTCTCCTTGGGCTTCACCTTGCCCTTTTGTGCCACTTGGCCCTTCTTCTTGGCCAATTTAGGACACTTACTCTTGTAGTGCCCACTTTCCCTACACTCAAAACATATTATATGATTTTTATTATTAATTGAAATATTTATACCTTTGCTTGTAGGGGTGGCACTTGTTTTGGATGTAGAAGCTTCTCCATTTGATTTTTCTTGACTTGTGGAGGTAGAAGCTTCTTCCTCCTCTTCTTCTCTTGACCCGGATGTAGAAGCTTCTCCTTCTTCTTGATCCGGTGTCACCAAGGATTGCTCCCCCTCAATCCTAGAGGTGGAGGCTTCATCATCTTGAATATGAAACAAGGAGTATGCTCCCTCCTTGTTCCCTTCGTTGCATTCCCTTGAGGATGAAGCTTCTTGGATTTCCTCTTCTTCGGAGGTTGAGCATCTCTCAACCTCGGAGTCCTCCTCTTGGTCTTGCTCCAAAGAGTCACCCTCTTTAGATACTTCTTGATTCGATGCAGGAGAGGATCTCTTCATGAAGCTTGGCCAATTTGCTCCATAAATCCTTTGCATCTTCAAATTCTCCAATTTTGCAAAGGATGGTGCTTGGCAATAGATTGACCAAAAGCTTGGTCACTTTGTTATTGGCCTCGCACCTTTGGACTAGCTCCGGGCTCCATTTGCTTTTCTTTAGAACTTTGCCCTTGGAATTTGTTGGAGCTTCGAAGCCTTCCGTAAGAGCAAACCATTGCTCTATCTCCATCATAAGAAAGTTTTCGATTCTTGATTTCCAAGAATCGAAGCTCGTGGAGGTGTATGGTGGAGCCACCCTCGTGTCAAATCCAAGTCCATCTTGGAATTGCATCTTGAAGTTGAGCTTGTGAATTCTTTGACTTTGATGAATTTGCTTCAACTTCTTCACCCTCTAGCTTTTCTTGTTACGCTTGACCCTTCCGGCGATGATTCCGGTGAAGAGCGGTCTCGCTCTGATACCACTTGTTAGGACCAAAAGTAGCTAGAGGGGGGGTGAATAGCTCGTCGCGTTCGCTCGGTGCGCTTCGTTGCTGGGCGTTGCTTGTTTCTTCTTGGATGTGCAGCGGAAAATACAGAAACAAACACAAGCACGCTAACACTAGGATTTTACTTGGTATCCACCTCACAAGAGGTGACTAATCCAAGGATCCACACCAACGCACACACCCTCCACTATGAATAACACTCCTTTATGGTAACTACCAAAGGCGGAGAAGCCCTACAACACTCTCAATACAAGAAGAAGAAAGGGAAATACAAGTTAAGCAAAAGCTTACAAGATGTGCAGTAAAAACCCTAACCCTAACTTCTTCCTCTTGCAATAGATCCGCCTCTTGACTTGGAAAGCCTCCAAGAACCTTCAAGAACTGGCGATCACGTGCTTGTAGAGAGGCGTGGAGGAGCTGGAATGAATCGAGAAGAGCTCGTGAAGAGATGCCGAAGACCACGCTGCTGCTGGCTTTAAACCCGGCGCGGTCGGATCCGTCGATTCGAATGTTACGATCGATCGGGAGGCTGGATCGATCCACGGATCGATCCGAGCGCCTGTGTGCTCATAAGCGCTGGATCGATCCACGGATCGATCCGGTGAGTCCCGCGGACGATCGTCCGATCGATCGGTGATCGATCGGGACCTGAATCGATCACGGATCGATCCGAGCTTCTGACCGGCGGGAAGAATCGGATCGATCCACGATCGATCCAGCGCTGAATCGACGGATCGATCCAGCGCAGATTTTGCCCAAAACCAAGTCCCAATCCTCCCTAACCAACATCCGGTCAACCTTGACTGTTGGTACATCATGCCTCGCATCGGTCACCCTTGACTGCTAGGACTCCCCACCAAGTGTCCGGTCAATCCTGACCCACTTGGACTTTTACTCGTTGCCAAGTATCCGGTCACTCCATTGACCTATTTGGACTTCCACGGATGTTCGGTCAACCTTGACCCATCCGGACTTCCTTCCTTGCCAAGTATCCGGTCAATCCTTTGACCTACTTGGACTTCCCAACACCGGATGTCCGATCATCCTCGATCCATCTGGATTTCCTTCCTTGCCAAGTATCCAGTCAATCCTTTGACCTACTTGGACTTCCCAACACCAGATGTCCGATCATCCTTGATCCATCTGGATTTCCTTCCTTGCCTGGCTTCACTCACCAGGACTTTCACCTAGCTTCACTCACTAGGGTTTTCCATCTGCCTAGCTTCACTCACTAGGACTTTCACCTGGCTTCACTCACCAGGACTTTCACCTAGCTTCACTCACTAGGATTTCCTTCTGCCTAGCTTCACTCACTAGGACTTTCCAGTCAAGTATCCGGTCAACCTTGACCTACTTGACTCTTCTTCGATCAATATCTTATTGTCAAACATCTAAACCCAAACCAAGACTCAGCTTGGTTAACCAGGTCAACCTTGACCTGAGGGATTTTGCACCAACATGGAGGTATTCCTAAAAACAGATTTTGAAATTCGGTTTATTATGAAATATGGTTTTTTAGCTCCAATAGATAAAGATGGAAAAGAAAAAGAAGAGAGCGATTGGACAAAGAAGGAGCAGAATGAGTCGGTAGCAAACAGCCGTGCGGAACATCACCTGCTGAGCGTGTTACCGCCTCAAGAGGTCAACCGCATCGGAAACTATTTATCTGCTAAAGAACTTTGGGAGAAGTTCTTGGAACTCCACGAAGGCACGTCCGAAGCAAAGCTCGCTAGAAGGGACATCAACAAACTGATGAATATCCGTCTGGAGAAAGGTGAGAAAGTAGCCAGTCTACATGCAAAGGTAAAAGAACTAGTTACTGGTCTCGAAAATCTTGGTGAAACGTTAACAAACCGAGACACTATACGCTACGCGCTCAACGCGTTTCCAAGAACTCCGGAGTGGACATCAATCGTCGATGCTTACTACATCTCAAAAGACCTGGAGGTAAGTACTTTAGAAGAGTTGTTTTCTACCCTTGAATTACACGAAACTAGATATGCAGAGATATCAAAGGACACAACCCAGACTATGGCACTGAACGCAACCAACAAGGATGAACCCGAGTCAGACTCCGAAGACGATCAAGAAGCGTACATGGTAAGAAACTTTAAAAAGTTTTTTAGATCTAATAAATTTAAAAGAGATAAGAATCAAAAAGGTAGAAGAAAGGTACGGTGCTACCAATGTCAGAAGGAGGGACACCTAAGAGAAGACTGCCCAGAACTCAAGAAGGTCAAAATGAAGACACCCAAGAAACACAACCTAAAAGCAACTTGGGATGACACTTCTTCATCTGAATCAGAAGCTCAAGAATATGCGGGGATTGCACTGATGACAAACCACGAAGGACAAAGTACATCAGAACCCAGCATCGATGAAGGGGGAACGATCTCAGATGGAAGTAGCGAAACAGGGGGAGATTCAGGCTTCAAGTCTGATATGGTAAGTGATGTATGCCTCTTACCCCCTGATGAACTTTACTTTGGTATCAAAGCTATGACTAAATCCATGTATAAATTAGAAAATAAAAATGTCAAATTAGAAAATGAAATTTTAGAAACAAAGAGAATTTTGGCAAAATCATGTCTTATAGAGGATTTTGAAAAATTGAAAATTGAAAATGAAAAACTAAAAGAAGAAATAGAAAGATTGAAAAAATCTAATTGTTCAAATATTTCTACTTTTAGAAATTATAAATGTTTAAATTGGTATTATAGATTTCATCAAAGTCAAATTAGAAATATATCAAAAATCTATATACCTAGGAAATACTTGGTCAATCCTGTAGGTAGGAACCTCTATTGGGTTCCAAAAACCTATTTAATTTAAAATTAAAATTAGACTTAGCATTTTCAGCAAGGAAATTAAACAACTAATTTCTTTATGAGGCTTTGTCTAAGGAAGTGGTTGTTGCTCCAATAACCAAGAAGGCCTAGTGCCTCGCCACGACCTGGAAGCCAAGTATCGAAATGAAAAGTTTAATTGATTAACTGAAAAAGTATTAATTTAAATTACTTAATGCTTTAAAAGAGTTATTCAATTTGTGTTAGAAAATATTTAACAATTTTTTTTTAACTTATCTTAGAAATTTTTATGAAAATTGACTTTGATTTTTTATAAAAGTAAACTTAGAGTTTTTTTTTATAATATTGCCTTATCTTTTTTTTAAAAAAAAAAAATTGACTTAGAATTGTTTCTTATGAATATTCACTTAGAATTTTTTTTGGAATGTTAAAATAAGTTTCAAACTTAAAATTTTATTAACAATTATGACTGTTTTTTTCTGAAAAATATTTTACTTAAATTTTTTCTCGAAAGAAAAATTCTGAAAAGTGTCTTTAAACTGACTTAGATTTTTTTTACACTCAAAGTTTTTTTTGAATTTACCTTAGACTTGTTTATAACCCCAATTTTTGTGTGATCAAAGGGGGAGAAGTATGTTAAGTCTAGGGGGAGGTAATATAATTTTTCAATTGAAAAATATTTGGACTTATTTGAAATAAATTATTTTTATTGCATATGGTTACCCTAACTTAACTTGGGTTGCTCACATCAAAAAGGGGGAGATTGTTGGAACCCAAAGGTATTTTGATGTGACCAAATAAGCTAAGTTAGGTCCTGCGTTTGTTTAACCCTTGAGTCTAAGTGTGCAGGAGCTTAGGAACACAGGAAGTCGAGCGGAAGACGCGGCTAGCGAGAAGGACGGCACGGGAGAGAGCCGACGGGCTCGGTGCGTCCGAGGGACGAGGTGTCCGCGGAAGAGTACACCGGTGGACGAGAAGAACGTTGGCGTTCGAGGACAAGAAGCCGGAAGGAAGGCTGCTCGAGGAGAAGGCGGAACATGGGTTGGGTGAGCCCTATTCCGAAGGCGAGATCACCCAAGCTAGCAGGGCTGGCGACCGAAACGAGCTAAACCGGAGCGGTGGAACCGGACCACAAAAGTCAAAAGTTGACTTAAGAGGTCAGGCGCAGAATCATTCCGCACCACAGGCGCTATTGAGGTCGGGCGGAACCCTCCGGCGCCGGGTGGATTTTGACAGGATCGCGTCAAGCGTGATCGATCGTTGGGATAAATTTTAGTTGATCCTTAAGTACTTCACTTTGCACTATAAATATAGTACTGGTCTGCACATTAAGAACTCACTTGTAATCAATTCTTTCTGTGCTTTCAGTTGTGTTCTTTTCATTTGTACTGTCAACGTTGTAAAGAGGCTTCTCCGCCCAGAGGAGATCATAGTGCGCTTACTTTCCTTGGATTAGCAATCCTCTGATTGCAAACCAAGTAAATCTCTGGTGTATGATTTCTTTACTTAGTCTCTACTTTTTATTACAAGTGTTTATGATATAGTTGAAATCCGAGAAAGGTTCGAGTTTTATTTTGTAGGGCAATTCACTCCTCCCCTCTTGCCGGCCTCCAAAGGGACCAACACTTAGCTGGGTTGAGCTCAGCCTATCGGACGAAGCCTATCAGGCGAGTGCGCTTTGACTACCGAGCCGATGTTTCGTTTACCGTCGGCCGAGCGGCATGCCCGCTCGTCCGTTATCCTCTCCCGTCTTGCTTTAAGAGCGTCGGAAGCTCAGCGTCGAGCCGAGCTGTCGAGAAGCCGGGTCGGCTCTCGTCCAGCGGATCGAGGGGTAATTTGCTGGCCAGGCGCCTGTAGGGCGTTGACCACCTTGACCTCTTGCTGGATGGGCCCCCTTCCCTTACCACCGGATCACACATGTCTTCCCTTCAAATCTAGTCGAAGGAGGCTGAAAGTCCGACTGACTTGACCAATAGTCTGGTGGGAGGTTGGCCGGTTGGCTAATGGGCGAGCCAAAATCCCATTCGGTTAATGCCGAACGGGCTCCTCTCCCCCTAACGGACCCTTCTCCCCCGGTCGGCGCTTCGTGCCTTTGTACTCAGATCATTTTGGATACTCTTCCTCACCGTTGTCGAGCGGGCCGATCGGCTACTGCTGACGTCATCCGAATCTCCTTGTGATACGTGCAGATCGCTTCCATTAAGGCTGAGCACGCGCCCATTAAATGTTGACCCGTGGGGGGATGCCATGTGTCGTTGGCGCAGTCGCCGCACGTCCGAGGTGATAGATGCTGATGTGACGTTTGGCGGTTTGAATTCAACGACAAGATATGCACTTTGATCCCTGTGCCATAGATCGGACGGCTCAGCTCGGCCGTGCCCATCTTTATAAAGCTTTGACGTCGCCGCTTCCTCGGCGCTCTGTTTCCGCTCCTCCCTCGTTTGCTCCGGCGACTTCGCTTGCCTCCAGTGCTCCGACGACTTCGTTTGCCTCCAGTGCTCCGGCGCCTCTTAGCTTTCTTCTCCGGCACTTCATTTTCCGATAAGCTCTAACTTGCGCTTCTTTTCCTTTGGCTGTCATCGCCCTTCGATATTCCGTCAATTCTGTTTATCGAACTCGTTGTCGATCCTGCCTTATCCTTCCGTCGACTTCTTTAGCCAATCCCTCCGCCTGTGTTTTCTGGCTATGGCTAGCTCCTCTTAGCCAGTCGACTCGGCCCCTGGTCCCTGGTATACCACCATGGCGACCAGGTTTGATGCCGATGACGCGGCACATCTTATAAACGCCTTCAACCTCCCGTCCGACCACGAGCTTGTCCTGGCTGAACCGTTCGATCGACCACACAACTCGCCGACCTGCACTGTTTGTTTCTTTCGAGACCAGTTCGTGGCCGGTTTCCGATTCCCTATCCATCCCTTCATAACCGAAGTCTGTAATTTTTTCCGCATCCCGCTCGCCCAACGCCTAATTCTTTCCGCTTGCTATGCGGCGTGGTGGTGTTGTTCAGAGTGCACAACATCCCACTGACCCCTCAAGTCTTCCACTACTTTTACTATCCCAAACTATCCAAGTTGGGCACATATCTCTTCCAATCCCGGATCGGCTTAGTGTTTTTTGATAGGATGCCCTCCTCCAACAAGCACTGGAAGGAGTACTTCTTCTACATCAGATTACCCGAGCGGCCTTTCTTCCGCACTCGATGGCAAACCGCTCTGCCACCTCCGTCTAAACTGAAGAGGTACCCAGCCAGATTACCTCCATGCCACTAACATGTTAGCCGATCTGAAGTTTGATATCTACAAATTACTTCCAGAGGGGGTAATGTACATCTTCGGGTTGAGTCTGAGCCGATTGAAGCTCCCGAGTAGCTTAGGTAAAAAATATCTTGAGCCTTCCTCCCTTGAGTCTAACTGATTCTGTCTTTCCTTTGCAGCTGACATTATGATGCGAGCCCGAGCAGTCGGTATAATGAAGGCCAAGCAGGTCGAAATTGATGCAGCTGCAGCCAAGGAGATGGACCGGCTTGGCTTGACCCCGGTCGGCTTGCAAGAGGTCACGGCTGGGGAAATTGCCACTGTGGGCGAGGGGACCGCCGCACAGACGCCAAGCGTGAGCGGGACTACTGACCCAGGGGTGGCCCAAGAGGTGCCCCCCGTCATTTGAGCTGAGGGATCAGGGTCCTCGGGTGACGATGTGTCGCTCACCCACAATAGACGCCGAGCCGAGGTGTCCTCCCGGTCCGCCACGTCGATCGTGCAAACTTCCGCGGGAGGAATCCTCCGATCGGACCCCCTCATTGGCCGAGCTGCAGGAGCCACTTTACGTGCAGCCACTTTACCTCCCTTCCTCCGGCTGGGAGGAGGATAACTCGCTCGGTCATTTATCCTGTTCGCACTACCCAGTCCTCCAGCCTGTCCGCCTCTGCCCAATCAACGCCGAGTGGGAGACGATTCGTCACCGCCACCCTTCGTCTGCCAACCGAAGACCTTCGCATGCCAGGCGACCAAGCCGAACCTCCCCAACATCAGGTCTACATCCGGGGTCGGCTCGACCGTGTATGGGAAGAGGCGAGGACGCGAGCGGCTCTGCAGTCCCCGGGCGCGCTGGCAGACAGTCATTTGGAGATGTCCACGGGGGTTAGTTCTCTTAGCTATCATTTTGTGAATTGTCTCCGATCGACACTAATGTTTGTTTGCAGTACTGGGTGGAGAGCATCGCCATGTGCCAGCGGTTGGCGCAAGTGGAGGACGAGCTGAAGGAGCTCAAACTCTCCAGGGAGGCTTCTTCTTCTCAGGGACCATCGGTTGGTCGTCTGAAGGCTGATTTGGAGAGGTCTCAATGACTCCTGTCTGAGGAGCAGCAGAAATCAGCCGAGCAAGCCAGCAGACTGGGTCAAATAGAGGCACAGCTGAAGACCTATGATAGGAAGTTGGAGCTGGCCTCCACGAGGAAGCAGCGGGTCATCGCCAACCTGGAAGAAAAGAACAAGCAAGCTAGGCAACTGGCCAAGAAGCTGAAGGAGACGGAGGACTCCATGGTCGCCGAGCGGGAGAGCCGCTCGACCAAAGAGACTGAACTACAGGGCCATGTGAAGCGCCTTGAAGATGAGCTGATGGCGTCGCATGCTGCTTTGAAGATGAGCTGATGGCGTCGCATGCTGCTTTGAAGATGAGCTGATGGCGTCGCGTGTGCCTTGAAGATGAGCTGATGGCCTCGCGTGCTGCTTTGAAGACCTATCAGGAAGCTGAGCCGACCCGCTTCGCCGCCATGAAGCATCAATACCCTCGCTCAAAGCCCTTTCTGGAGAAGGCAATAGGCCGTATTGTTCGTGTTGGTGAGGTTAGTATTAATGGTCTAACCCAGATTTTGATGAATGAGAAAATAGGTTAAGTTAGTCTTGCTGTTGATCTAACACTCTGACCGAGTATGCAGGAGAAGTCCAGACAGGTCGACGGGCTGACCGGATGTCTGGCACGAAGCCCAGCTAGGTCAACGGGTCGATCGGATAGCTGGCACGAAGTCCAAACGGGTCGACGGACTGACCGAACGTTTGGCACAAAGTCTAACTAGGTCGACGGGCTGACCGGATAGCTGGCACGAAGTCTAGACGGGTCGAAGGGCTGACCGGACGTTTGGTAGATAAGTGGAGGTAAGTCACTAGAGGGGAGTGATTGTGAGGACGCGTTCCCAGGAAGGAAACTAAGGCGCCGATCCGACTTAGAACCATTTCAGAACTCTAAGTCGAGATCTTGACTAGATTTCGGTCTCGGAAAGACAGAATCTAAGTCATACTCTTTCTATCTTGAATTATGAACTGTGCTAATAATCTGTTTTACAGGAGATATGAGTGCCTCGGAGTAACGTCTTTCTTGTAGGAAGGAATCTGCTGGAAAACAGGATCCAGGTGCCCGGGAGGTGTTCGGGCGCCCGTGAGGTACCCGAGCGCCCGGAGGCGAAATTTTATCCCCAACGTCGCTGTGCCACGTGGAGTTTGCTGGTTGGCTCGGCTACGTCATGGTTGAGGCGCCCTGAAGGTTCCAGGCGCCCCGAACCTCCTATATAAGGAGGGTCAAGGCTGAAGCTCCAAAAAAATAACTCAGAATCTACTCTATTGTGCTCTTGCGACGCTGCAAAAAGTTCTCCGACAAGTGCCAGTTTGTTTTTAATTTTTATTCTATTGTCGGTTCTTTCCCTCCTAATTAATTCTGTACTTAGTCTTGTAATAATCTTTCGAATTAATTAGTGATTGTCCAACGAAAGCACCCTTATGTGCGGGCCTTGGAGTAAGAGTCGATAAAGACTTTGAACCAAGTAAATAGACTTTGTTAGCCGTGCTCTCTCTTTTTGTTTTCCGCTGCGTACTCGTACTTGAAATTTTTTTCGATATTCACCCCCCTCCTCTATCGACTCTTCACGATCCAACAGTCCATTGATTCGAGTTGGCCATTACTGCCACTCTTGCCCAACTGCAGGCGAACGGCCACCTCCCTGAAGGTTTTTCCGACCGGGATGTTAATCGAGTCCAGCTCCTGGAGGGTATCCCTATTGAGGCGTTTGAATATATCGAGTGAGCGAGCGGTTTATAGAGTTTTTTATTGAGTCTTAGTGTAATCCTGCCGCTCGGCAGCGCCTATTAATGAAATCATTTTGCGTCCTCCTTTATGTGCAGCTTGCTTTACCAAGAATTCGGATGCGTAGTTCCGTTCGGCTGCAGAACCCATGCCCTCATTGAAGTATTCGCCTAGGATCATACCTCCGGGGTTTAGAGTAGCCGCTCAACTTCTCTTAGCATATGCGTTGGATTATTTTCCAAGGCCGGGCTTTAATGTCGCCGCTCGACGGTCTTCAAGGCGGAGTATTTATGGTCGCCGCTCTGGGTTTAATGTTGCCACTCGACGGTCTTCAGGCCGGGTATTTATAGCCGCCGGTTCGGCTCTGGCATTTAACGTCGCCGCTCGACGATCTTCAGGCGGGGTATTTATGGTCGCCACTCCGACCCTGGCGTTTAACATCGTCGCTCGACGGTGTTCAGGTGGGGTATTTATGGTCGCCGCTCTAACCCTGGGGTTTAACGTCGCCGCTCGACGGTTTTCAGGCCGGGTATTTATAGCCGTCGGTTCGGCTCTGGCGTTTAACGTCGCCGCTCGACGGTCTTCAGGCGGGGTATTTATGGTCGCCGCTCCGACCCTAGCGTTTTACGTCGCTGCTCGACGGTCTTCAGGTGGGGTATTTATGGTCACCGCTCCGACCCTGGCATTTAACGTCGCCGCTCGACGGTCTTCAGGTCGGGTATTTATGGTCGCCGCTCCGACCCTAGCGTTTAACGCCTCCGCTCGACGATCTTCAGGCCGGGTATTTATAGCTGTCGGTTCGGCTCTGGCGTTTAACGTCACCGCTCGACGATCTTCAGGCCGGGTATTTATAGCCGTCGGTTCGGCTCTGACGTTTAACATCGCCGCTCGACGATATTTAGGCGGGGTATTTATGATCGCCGCTCCGACCCTGGCATTTAACGTCGCCGCTCGACGGTCTTCAGGCAGGGTATTTATGGTCGCCGCTTCGACCCTGACGTTTAACGTCGCCGCTCGACGGTCTTCAGGGCAGGTATTTATCGTCGCCGGTTCGGCTCTGGCATTTAACGTCGCCGCTTGACGGTCTTCAGGCCGGGTATTTATAGCCGCCGGTTCGGCTCTGGCATTTAACGTCGCCACTCGACGGTCTTCAGGCCGGGTATTTATAGCCGCCGGTTCAGCTCTGGCGTTTAACGTCGCCGCTCGACGATCTTATGAGTTGCCCAGCCGTTCAACAATGATCTTGCAATCCTTTGTATTTCGATTTTAACCCTGCAGTCAAAAGGTGTAGGGCAAAGAATAGATACACGACACTAAATACATCAGCACACCTTTCACCAAGCTCGGTACGGCTGGAGATGGTTCGCAATCCATGGTCGCTCCAGTTGCCGCCCGTCTTCATCTTCGAAATAGTAAGCTCCCTAGCGGAGCTTCTCCACGATCTTGAACGGTCCAATCCACGGAGCTTCTAGCTTGCCAACGTCACCGACCGGTTTCACATTTCTCCATACTAGGTCGTCGACCTGAAAGGATCGAGGGATTACCCGCCAGTTGTAGCTTTGCCTCATTCTTTGCCGATAGGCCGTCAGCCGAGCGGTCGCCTTGACGCGCGTCTCATCCACCAAGTTAAGCTCCAGTTGTCTCTGCTCGTCGTTGTGGGCGTCGTACTGCTGCACTCGGTCGAAATCTATTTCGACTTCGACGAGAACGACTGCCTCACCCCCGTATACCAAGTGGAAAGGCGTGACACCCATCCCTGTTGGTGCAATATTCCCTAGGTCAAGGTTGACTGAGCGTGAATTGGTTCAAGCTCGAGTCTTGATGTTTGGTTTCGATGTTTGACAATACATGGAGACAAGACATGGAGATTGCAGGTGTAATTGTTCATGTGGAAGATTGTGAATGAGAGTCAAGTAGGTCAAGGTTGACCGGATACGTGACTGGAAAGTCCTGGTGAGTGAAGCTAGGCAGAAGGAAAGTCCTAGTGAGTGAAGCCAGGCAGTTGAGAAGTCCTAATGAGTGAAGGTAGGCAGAAGGAAAGTCCTGGTGAGTGAAGCCAAGCAGTTGAGAAGTCCTAGTGAGTGAAGGTAGGCAGAAGGAAAGTCCTGGTGAGTGAAGCCAGGCAGTTGAGAAGTCCTAGTAAGTGAAGCTAGGCAGAAGGAAAATCCTGGTGAGTGAAGCCAGGTGAAAGTCCTAGTGAGTGAAGCTAGGCAGGAGGGAAATCCTGGTGAGTGAAGCCAAGTGAAAGTCCTAGTGAGTGAAGCTAGGCAGGAGGAAAGTCCTGGTGAGTGAAGTCAGGCAGATGAGAAGTCCTAGTGAGTGAAGCTAGGCAGAAGGGAAGTCCTGGTGAGTGAAGCCAGCCAGATGAGAAGTCCTAGTGAGTGAAGCTAGGCAGAAGGGAAGTCCTGGTGAGTGAAGCCAGCCAGATGAGAAGTCCTAGTGAGTGAAGCTAGACAGAAGGGAAGTCCTGGTGAGTGAAGCCAGACACGAGAAAATCCAGATGGGTTAAGGTTGACCAGACATCTGGTGAAAGTCCAAGTAGGTCAAAGGAATTGACCGGATACTTGGCACGAGAAGAGAAAGTCCAGGTGGGTCAAAGGGACTGACCGGACACTTGGTGAGGGAGTCTTAGCAGATCAAGGGTGACCGAATGCTAGGCATGATGGACCAACAAGTCATGGATGACCGAATGTTGGTCTAGGGGGCATTGGACTTGATTTTGGGAGAAATCATGAGCTGGATCGATCAGCCGATCGATTGGCTCATGCCCAATCGATCAGCTGATCGATTGGGCGAGTCTTTGCAACAAGCCCCCACCTAATCGATCAGTGGATCGATTGGGAGAATCGCGCGATCACACAGAACAGCTCTGGATCGATCGGCCGATCGATCTAGAGCCTCAAATCGATTGGGAGGTTCTGTTTTCGCACGATAAGGGCTGGATCGATCAGTCGATCGATCCAGGCAATTCCCAAGAGCACAGAGGCACTCTGAATCGATCGGTCGATCGATCCAAAGCCTCCTCGATCAATTGGGAGCAATCCAATCGATTGGGATTCGACCGTTGGCGCAGGATATAGTTGTTGGCGTGTGTTCGTCTTCAGAAGGGCTCACGATTTTCATCTTAGATCTTCACAGCGTTTCCACAGCTTCTCCACAGAGTTCTCACCACCAGTTCTTGAATTTCTTGGAGGTTTTTCCAAGTCAAGAGGTGTATCTACAGCAAGAAGAAGAAAGCTAGGGTTAGGGTTTTCTTGTGCAAACTTGTAAGCTTTTGCTTATATTTTGTTTCTTTTCCCTTTCTTCTTGTAGTGTGAATTTGTAGGGCTTCTCCGCCTTCGGTAGTTACCGTAAAGGAGTGTTTTATTAGTGGAGGGTGTGTGAGTGTGTGGATCCTTGGACTAGTCACCTCTTCTTGAGGTGGATACCAAGTAAATCTACGAGTTAGCGTTGTGTGGTTGTTTCTTTGTATTTTTTGCTACATTTCATCACAAAAAACAAGCAACGATGAGCACAAGATCGCGCTGAGCTATTCACCCTCCCTCTAGCTACATTTTCGGTCCCAACAAGTGGTATCAGAACCAGGTTGCTCTTCACCGGAGTCATCGCCGGAAGGGGCAACAAGCTAGAGGGTGAAGAAGTTGGAGCAATTTTACAAGTCAAAGACTTCATCAAAAGGCTCAACTTCGACAATGGAATTTCGAGATGGACTTGGATTCGACACGAGGGTGTCTCCACCATTCACAATGATGAGCCTCGATCTTTGGAGATCAAGGATCGAAAATTTCTTTATGGTGGAGATAGAGCAATGATTTGCTCTAATGAAAGGTTTCGAAGCTCCAACAAACTCCAAGGGCAAGCTTCTCAAGAAAAGCAAATGGAGTCAAGAGCAAATTCAAAGGAGCGAGGCAAATGATAAAGTGACCAAGTTATTGGTCAATTTATTGCCAAGCAATATTTTGGCTCAAGTTGGAGAATTCAAGGACACCAAGGAGCTTTGGAGTAAATTGGCCAAGATACATGAGATCCCTTCCACTGTACCAATACAAGAAAAATCTAAAGAGGGTGACTCATTGGAGCAAGACCAAGAGGAGGAGAATTCCGAAGTTGAGAGATGCTCATCTTCCGAAGAAGAAGTCCAAGAAGCTTCATCTTCAAAGGAGTGCAATGAAAAGGGCAAGGAGAGGGCGTACTCCTTGTTCCATATACAAGATGAAGATGAAGAAGCCTCCACCTCTAGGATTGAGGGTGAGTGTAGATCATTGACACCGGAGCAAGAAGAAGCCTTCACATCCGGGTCAAGAGAAGAAGAGGATGAAGAAGCCTCCACCTCCACAAGTCAAGCTAGATCAAATGAAGGATCAAGTGTCATCCCTACACATGGAGGTAAAAATATTTCAATTAAAGATAAAAATCACATTATATATTTTGAGTGTAGGGAACATGGGCACTACAAGAGCAAGTGCCCTAAATTGGCTAAGAAGAAGAGTTAAGTGGCACTAAAGGGCAAGGAGAAGCCCAAAGAGACCGCTCCCGGAACAAAGAAGAGCAAGGAGCACATTATGTGCTTCTCTTGCAATCAAAAGGGACACTATCGGATTCAATGTCCCAAGGGGAAGAAAGCGGTCAAGCCTAAGGGAGGAAGCATGAGTAAAGGGGGAGCCTCCAAGGTAAAACGAAAGGTATCATTTATTGAGCCTACCTCTTTAAATAATGGTAAAAAGCATGCTAATTCAAATTTTTATCATTTTAATGCTATTTACCATAAAACTAGGGAGCATGAAAGCGTCAAAGAAAAACATATGGCTCTCCATGCTAAGACTACCACACCTAAGGTTAAGAAGATAGGTAAAAGGTTAGGCAATAACACTAAGGACTATAGTTATAAGCCTAGAAATAAAAATGCTCAAGGATTTAAAGAAAATTCAAAATCTAGGGATTTATGGGAAGAAAATAAAGTCTTGAGGTCAAGGTTTGATAAAATGGAAAAGATCCTAAAAAGGATGGAAAGTATCCTAAAAGGGCAAAAAGAGCAAAACCTAGGTTTAGCACTGACGCGCGTCTCATCCACCAAGTCAAGCTCCAGTTGTCTCCGCTTGTCGTTGTCCGCGTCGTACTACTGCACTTCGTCGAAATCTATTTCGACTTCGACGGGAACGACTGGCTCGCCCCCGTATACCAAGTGGAAAGGCGTGACACCCATCCCCTCCTTTTGCGTCGTTCGGATTGCCCACAATACGCCTGGAAGCGCGTCCACCCAGCTGCCCCCGACGTGGTCGAGTTGAACTCGGAGGATCCGCAGAATCTCTCAATTGGCTACTTCGACTTGTCCATTACTTTGGGGGTAAGCCATTGAGGTGAAGGCCTGCTGGATGTCGTATTCTTCACACCACTCACTGAACTGCTGACCGATAAACTGTCGTTCATTGTCTGAGATGAGCCGGCGCGGGATACCAAACCGACAAATAAGGTGTTGCCAGATGAACTTCTTGGCCATCTGTTCGGTGATCCTGGCTAGCGGCTCGACCTCTACCCACTTGGAGAAGTAATCAATGACTACGAGTAAAAACTTCTGTTGACCAGTTGTCATGGGGAAGGGCCCCACTATGTCCAGGCTCCACTGGTCGAACGGGCAGGATACCGCGGACGTCTTCATTTCCGCCGTCGGACGGTGTGAGAGATTGTGGTACTTTTGGCAGGACAGGCAAGTGGATACAGTCCGAGCGACGTCCTCCTGAAGGGTCGGTCAAAAGTATCCAGCCAACAAAATCTTCTTTGCTAGCGAACGACCACCCGGGTGTCCACCACAGGAGTCTTGGTGTACCTCCTGCAGTATGTAGTCGATGTCTTCCGGTCCGACGCACTTGAGAAGCGGTTGGGAGAAAGCTTTCTTATACAGCTGATCTCCGATTAATGTGAATATGCACGCTCACTTTCTTAGCAGTTGAGCCTCTTCCCGATCGGAAGGCGTAGCTCCTGCTCGTAGAAACTCTATCAGTGCCATTCTCCAGTCGCTGGAAAAGGTGAGTCCCTCCATCCGGTCGATATGGGCCACGAGGGACACTTGGTCGATCGACTGCTGAATGACGATCGACGATATAGAGCTGGCTAGTTTCGCCAGTTCGTCCGCCACTTGATTCTCCGCTCGGGGAACCTTCTTTATGACCACCTCCTGGAAATTGGCTTTCAACTTTTCGAAAGCCTCGGCATAGAGCCTGAGCCGAGCGCTATTGATCTCGAACATTCCGGAGAGCTGCTGGGCGGCTAACTGTGAATCCGAATGAATCAGAACTCTGATGGCGCCCACGTGCCGAGCAGCTTGCAGCCCGGCTATGAGAGCCTCATACTCAGCCTCATTGTTGGTTGCTCGGTAGTCCAGCCGAACAGACAGCTGCATCCGCTCTTCTTTGGGAGAGATCAGTAGTATTCCCACCCCACTCCCTTGCCGAGTGGAAGACCCATTGACATACACATTCCAGGTGACTTCGGGCTCGAGGTCTTGCACCTCGGTGACGAAGTCCGCTAGAGATTGTGCCTTTATGGCTGCCTAGGGCTGATATTGAATGTCAAACTCACTGAGCTCCGTGGTCCACTTGATCAGACGCTCTGATGCTTTTGGATTGAGGAGGACCCTGCTCAGCGGGCTGTTAGTCATTACTATGATGGTATGTGCAAGAAAGTACGGACGAAGCCTCCGAGTGGCGAGGACCAGTGAAAGGTGAGTTTCTCGAGACCAGTGTAGTGGGATTCAACGTCTTTTAATATATGACTCAAGAAGTATACAGGTTGTTCCTTGTCGTCCGACCTTACTAGGGCCGAGCCGACCGCGTGATCGGTCGAGGACAGGTAAACTTTGAGGGGTTCACCAGCTATTGGCTTGGCTAGCACTGGTAAGGAGTTGAGATAGACTTTGAGCTCCTCGAACGCCCGATCGCACTCCACATCCCACTGGAACTTCGTGGCTCGGCGCAGGATCTTGAAAAATAGTAGGCTCCTGTCAGTAGACTTTGAAATGAACCTTGATAAAGTTGTTATCTGACCGGTAAGACGCTGCGCTTCCCTTAGGTTCCTTGGTGGTAGCATATCTTGTAGCGCTTTCACCTTGCTGGGATTAACCTCAATGCCCCGCTCGGTCACAATGTATCCCAGGAAATGTCCGCTCTTGGCACCGAACAGACATTTCTAGGGGTTGAGCTTGATTCCGTACGTCCGTAGCGTATGGCAGGTCTCCTTTATATCTGCATAGAGATCGGCAGCCTAAAGTGATTTAATCAATATATCATCTACATATACCTCCATATTGCGCCCGATCTGCCGCCTGAATACTTTGTTCATAAGACGCTGGTAAGTGGCCCCAGCGTTCTTCAAGCTGAACGGCATAACGTTGTAGCAGTAGGCGCCGTCCGCCATGATGAAGCTAACCTTCTCCTAGTCCTCGCGGGCGAGCGACACCTGGTGGTATCCCTGGTATGCATCCAACATGCATATTAGCTTGCACCCGGCGGTTGAATCTACCATCTAATTGATTCTGGACAAAGGATAAAAGTCCTTCGGGCATGCTTTGTTCAGGTCCCGAAAGTCGATGTAGACTCTCCATTTGTTGTTCGGCTTAGAAACGAGCACTACGTTCACGAGCCAGCTCGAGAATTGCACCTCGCGTATGTGGCCAGCCTCCAGGAGCTTCTCAACCTCCGCTCAGATTATTTGATTCTGTTCGGCACTGAAGTCTCTCTTCCGTTGCTTCACTGGTCGGGCGTCTGGTCGGACGTGGAGCTCGTGCTGAGCTACACTTGGGGAAATGCCGGGCAGTTCGTGCGTTGACCATCCGAAGACATCGTGGTTTTGTTGGAGGCATTTGATGAGCTCTTTCCTTTATTCCCCCTCCAGGTCAGATGCTATGAAGGTGGTGGCCTCCGGTCGGCAAGAATGAATCTGCACTTCCTCCTTTTCCTCATAAACTAAAGTAGAAGGTTTCTTGGTTATAGTGTTTACCTCGATCCGGAGTATCTTCTGTGCGGATCTGGCTTCAGAGCGGACCATTTCCACGTAGCATCGCCAAGCTGCTAGCTGGTCTCCTTGGACCTCTCCTACTTGGTCCTCGACGGGGAATTTTATTTTTTGACAAAAAATAGAGACGACAGCCCGAAACTCGTTGAGGGTGGGGCGCCCCAGGATCACGTTGTAGGTGGAGGGGGCGCCAACCATGATAAAGTTAGTGGCCCGCGTCCTCCGAAGCGGCTCTTCTCCCAGTGATATGGCTAGTCGGGTCTATCCGACTGGCAGAACCTCGTTTCCTGTAAACCCGTACAGTGGGGTTGTCATGGGCAACAACTCGGCTCTGTCAATCTGGAGTTGGTCGAATGCCTTCTTGAAGATGATGTTGACCGAGCTGCCTGTGTCAATAAATATGCGGTGAATAGTATAATTGGTTATTACCGCTTTGATGATGAGAGCGTCGTCGTGCGACACTTCGACTCCCTCAAGGTCCCTCGGACCAAAGCTAATCTTGGGCCCGTTCGCCTTCTCTTCGCTGCAGCCCACAGCGTGGACCCTTAGCTGTCGAGCATGCGACTTCCGGGCCTAGTTAGAATCCCCGCCGGTGGGCCCTCCTGCTATGATATTGATCTCCCTCCGAGCAGCGTTGCTTCTGTTTTCTTCCTCCCGTGCGGATGGTCTAGCTCGCTTGTGAGAGGTCCGGGGTTGATCACCATGATGTGTCCGCTCGGATGATCGCCTAACTTCTCGTCGCCCGGCGTCCTGGTGCCGATGCCACTAGTTGGGCGAGGGTGATCAGCGACGATAGTTTCTTGGTGTCGGCGAGACAAATGGGGCAAACCCTCGACAATCGCGGGTGTTGTGGCTAGCCGACTGGTGTAGGGAACAAAACATGGGAGTCCATACCTTTCCTTTCGGCCTCGGTCGTTCGGCAGCCACGTGTTGGATGGCATACGGCTTGGCCTCATAATGTTGTCGGGCCCACTCAGCTCGGGGCCCTCTAGGGGGCTGGTGGCTGATAGATGGCCACATTTCAGTCGACGCTGGTGGTTCAGTAGGCATCTCTTTCCTTCTGGCTGCCTGGGCCTCTTCCACATTGATGTACTCGCTTGCCTTTTTTAGCATATGGTCGTAATCGCGCGACGGCTTCCGGATGAGCGAACGGAAGAAATCCCCCTCAATCAGTCCTTGGGTAAAGGCGTGCATCATGGTCTCGGATGAAACTGTCGGGATATCCATGGGCGCTTGGTTGAATCGTTGGATGTAGGCTCGGAGAGTCTCTCTGGGCCCCTGCTTCATGGAGAATAGGCTGATGCTCGTCTTCTGATAGTGCCGGCTACTTGCGAAGTGGTGGAGGAATGTCGTTCAGAAGTCCTTAAAACTTCGAATTGATTCGTCTGGCAACCTCCAGAACCATCGTTGCGCCGAGCCGGACAGAGTAGTGAGGAAGACCCGACACTTAACTCCGTCAGTGTATTGATGTAGAGTAGCGGCGTTATCGAACTTACCGAGATGGTCGTCCGAGTCGGTCGCACCACTGTATTCTCCAATCGCTAGGGGGCGATAGTGCCTCGGGAGCGAATCCTCTAGAATCGCTTCTGAGAACTGGTGATTAATCAGCTCGGGAGAAGAATCGGTCCGAGACACCTTGCTTTTCTTGACATCCCGAGCGGGAGCTTCATCGAATGATCCTTGGTTGGCTTGGGCGAGCTCGGAGGGAGTCTGGAACAGAGTCCGATGGAATGGAATTGGGATGGGTGGCACCTCTCCTGGCGTGCCGGTTTGCCCCTTATTCTGTGCCCAGGTAGAAAACTTCTCCGGTCGATCTTCTAAAGCCGCTCGGCCACCGGATGCCGAGGTGGCCTGCTGTGCAAGCCGCTCGGCTTGCGCCTTCTGCTGCAGTGCCACTATTTTTATCGCTCGCGCCTGGATGAGCGCGTCGAGTTCTTCTAGAGATAGCGTCACGGTGTGTGAACGTCCAGCTTCCTCTATCTTCTCGGCTCGGATTCAGGTGTGTTCCCACAAACGGCGCCAATCTGATCCTGTCCGAGTGCTGAGTCGACGGTTGCTGGGGACGTGGTGCTCTCGTTGACTCCGCGCAGCCCTGTGAGTGATGTAGACCTCCGGCGAGAACCTGCAAGCACAAAACCGAGCCGGGAAGGGGTTCCCGGCAACGACCCTCCGACGCTCAAGTCAGCCTCCGGCAACAAGAAATCGAAGTAGAATGACGAGAACTGTAGCTACAGTGATGAATCGCGCATACCTCCGTTGGAGTCTGAAGGCGCTTATATAGGGTTTCTCAGGGGCGCGTGCACGCTCCCCGAGACGTGCACGACCCTCAAAGCATACCTAGAATGGGCATGTCAGAAAAGCGAGTCTGCTCCCATACCTCAACAGCACGAGCATATCTCTGAAATAACAGCGGAAGTTTCCACCGTACGATTCTCTGCTGCTAACCGTGCCCCTGCAGACGACACTGGTCCCTAGGAAGATATCAATACTTGCTCCCTTTGTCCTTTAACGGGTCAGGCAAACGGGCCGTTCAGCCAAACACCCTCCTCGGGTTGAGCGAAGGCCGCCTTAGCTGGGCTGAGCTCAGCCTATCGGGCGAGTGCGCTTTGACTACCGAGCCGATGTTTCGTCTACCGTCGGCCGAGCTGCATGCCCGCTCATCCGTTATTCTCTCCCGTCTTGCTTTAAGAGCGTCGGAAGCTCGGCGTCGAGCCGATCTGTTGAGAAGCCGGGTCGGCTCTCCTCCAGCCTATCGAGGGGTAATTCGCCGACTAGGCGCCTACAGAGCGTTGACCACATTGACCTCCTGCTGGATGGGCCCCCTTCCCTTACCACCGGATCAATAGCGATTGAATTGTCTTGCATAGTTGCATAGGCTCAGTGGAGGGATACCATAAATAGTTAGGTTAAACACTAATCACTTTCTAATTCTTGAGAATATCAAGATGCTCAATTAGCAGTTTCATTAAGTTTTACCATGAGATACATGTAAATTTATATTAGAATTTCTTCGTTGAGAATCTTGAGATAGTTCGTTATCTCAACTATTATATTAGAGGTCGAATCTCGGCAAAACCGAGAAAAATATCCTTCTCTGTCAATTCTAATTTCTCAATTTATCTTCTCACAAATAACAGTGGGGTTGACCGTGTGAGGTCATTGAGATGGCAAATTCCATCTTTTTTCTATAATAATTTAACAAATCTATCTAGATGATCAAATCTGTAACTAATACATGCAACATTGGCTTGGCTTATTAGAAGGGACCATTGTGATCTATTTTTATTGTTGTGAACTCAGACCTTTGTTATATTTACTTGTCTTCCTTTGACTGCTATGCTTTTTCAGGAGATATCTGGGAAGCCAATCCTACTTCTTCTGAGTCGCCATCGCTACAAAATCCACATCGAAGACACTCGATTCATCGAGTCAAATGTGGCTGCTATAATATTCCCTTTGAAGAAGATTGTATGTGATACCGATAAGTGAATCGAGTAAAATGTGGCTGCTATAATATTCCCTTTGAAGAAGATTGTATGTGATACCCATAAGGCGATACAGTGCCTCCTCTAAGTTTCATTTTAGAAGTTTTGGTGTTCTTTCGTTTTGAGTTTTGGCCATGCTATACCACATTGAATTTTATAGTAACCTGAGTGGATAACTTTTTCTTTAAACTCTTGTTATCTTTTTCAATGCGAATTCTAACAATGAGTTGTCCATATTTATCTCCTTCCGCTTGTGTTTTAGGTAGTTATGGAAGTCCTTCTATCCAGAATGCAACTTTTCAATGATAGCAACCAGCTGGAAGGTTTCATTCAGAACCTACCTTTCGAGTGAATCTGGTACAGAATCACTTGAAGCTTCTGATTTGGCTGATCATCGTCTTGAAGTCAACCATCTTATAGTTCAGGAATTAGTTCACGATGAACTTCTTGGCCCCTACATCCTCCATCTTGTATTTCTTGTCCAAGGACTCTCACAGCTCTTTTGTTGTTCTCTTTATGCAATACACAACATATAATGAGTTGGCAAGACAATTGAGAATATAGTTTTCTGAGTCCATGCTTCTACTGCATTGTTGGTTTGGACATCAATATCATCCTTAACATGCTTTAGGAGGGTCCTTGGTCAAGAATCGAGTTAAATTGAGTGTGGTCAAGTAGAAAAACATCTTTTTCTATCACCTCTTGAAGTTCAACCCAATGAATTTCTTTGGCTTTTCCCTATGGTTGATTGGAAATGTTCCAATTGAGGTAGAAGAGGTCCCCACGTGTTGAGTCCGTTGTACCTCAACACTCTTCGTGATCATCTCAACAGAAATGAACCTGTTTTAAGATCATTGGACACTCTTCGTTGTTAGATATACAAGGAGTGTGGTTTGAATTGAAATTACAAATCAAATCAAATTTATCTGTTGAGTAGCCTGAGCTAATAATTTTAAGTTATCAGCCTTGAAGGTTGGGTCAAGTTTCTAGGTTGTCTGAAATTTGGATGCCTCGTTTCATCAAATCTGATTCCTAGCCAAGTCCTAGTGGCAGTCAAGCCCGAGTGTCGAGCGAGTCGGTGGAATGCTTTTAGTGCCGAGTTTGTAAAGTCTCTCGAGTAGATGTCGAGTGCAGTCGAGCGAGATGTAAGAGATGTAGAGTACTCAGGAACTAATTCTAAGTCGATGTCACTACTGAGTCAGGAATAAGATCGTCTAATTGCGTGAATCGAGAAGAAATGCTGTCGAGACCTGCATATGTTGTAGTGTTCTTAAAACAAATTCATCCTCCTTTGACAATACTTCGATATTATAATGAATGCATGTTTCCTAAGATACAGCGAGAAGATCACATTGACAACCAAACACTGATTGTTTATGAAGAACTAAGTGAGACGACTATCACTAGAAGACTGTCGATCTGAATCGACAGAAGAAGAAAGACGGGGAGCGAAGGTGGAGGATTCTCTTTTTGATCTTATATCATCTTACTCTCAAGGTCATGATCTCTTCGGTATTCAATGTCGTGCTCGTACATCAGTAAAAGATTCCTTTTGATTCCTTAGGTATTTATTATTTGGCTATTGTTATGAGATATTTCCTGATTATATCCTTTGTAAAAAGATAATTTTACTAGAAAGAAAACGTAAAAAAAGTAATTGAACAAAAACGAGTAAACATGGAAATAATAAACTTATTGATTGCATTGGTCTGTCTATAAACAGACAATTTATAGACAAGAAATAGTTAATAGATCTTAATTTAATAATAGCGCCCATCCCCACCTACCACTACCTGAATTCCATTATAGCTAGCAATTAATAGAACAAGGAGAAGAAAACATCACAAAAATAAGAATAAACTAGATTGAACAGTAGGATTCCATTACATCATCATCATTATCTAACATTGTCCAACTGCTACATATGACACTTTTAAAAGATAGTTTATGAATGATGAAATTCAAAACATATTTTGCATAAGATAAATTGTAGCATAACATGATTATGTTCATTTTATGTGTTCTTTATAATTCGTTCAAAGATGGAAATTTTTTTTCCTTGACAGCTCTAAGATAAAGATTAACTTGCGGAGATATGGGATTCAGAAATATCAAGTCTGTCAGTTTTACTTCCTAGTCTTCAATCTTCCTTTGACTGCTATGTTTTTTCAGGAGACATCTGGGAATCCAATGTGGAAATCCCACGCATGCAGCAAATTAAAGGACGTCTGCTAGCTCAGGCAAATCAAAGCACGTTTGCTTCGTCATCGGAGCAGACGATCGATCGTAGCGCATGGCTTTTGACTCAGTGCTGTCGTCTAAGCACGTCTGCGTCGTCGGCGCTGGGCCCACCGGCCTCGTCTCAGCCCGTGAGCTCCTCAGGGAAGGCCACTCCGTCGTCGTGCTAGAGCAGAACCACGACCTCGGCGGCCAGTGGCTCTACCAAGATGCCGCCTCCGCCACGGCCACGGTCCACAGCAGCGTCTACGCTTCCTTGCGCCTCAACGCCCCCAGAATTTACATGGAGTTCACCGACTTCATGTTCACTCCCGTCGAAGGAAGAGACACCAGGAACTTCCCCGGCCACCGCGAGCTCTTCCTCTACCTCAAAGACTTCGCCCGGTGTTTCGGGTTGAACGAACTCATCAGGTTCAACACAGAAGTAGTCCACGTCGGCATGGCGGCAGCAACTGGCAAATGGATTGTGAGATCAAGGGACAGGAGAACTGACGATGGTGAGTTCGTGGAAGAGATCTTTGATGCGGTTGTCATCGCCACCGGCCATTTCTCCCTACCCAGGCTCCCAAAAATCAAGGGTAAAGCATTCACTAATTAAACTCTTTACGTGATTTGGCCACTCTGTTACCTTCTCTTCTTCTGTGCTCCTCAGGAATGGAGGAGTGGAAGAGGAAGCAGCTTCACAGCCATGTCTACAGAGTCCCAGAGCCATTCCAAGATGAGGTGGTTCTTTGATCTATTGCGGCCACAAAGAAATAGTTAAAACAACAGAGGATTAAGTACAATCTCCTTTTTTTTTGCAGGTGGTGGTGGTCGTTGGTGGTTCACTCAGTGGATCAGAGATTGCTCTGGAGCTTCTTCATGTAGCCAAAGAAGTCCATATAAGTACTAAACACTCCGAAATCCCTCATAAATTTGTGAAGCCTGTGGCCAAGTATGCACATCTGCTCTGGCACCAACAGGTAATTCAGGAGATATTGTTGTCTTCGATCGATATCATTAAGACACTGATAATTAGTTAAAGATTATCAGACTAAATTGAGTGAGGATAATATATTACCTCTAACAGCAATGGTATGAATCATATCAGCTGTGATTTTGTTTCAGATTTTTGAATGACTGTATTACATATGTTGCAGATTGAGTTGCTTTGTGAAGATGGAACTGTTCTATTTGCTGATGGTTCAAGTGTAGTTGCTGATATTATTCTCTACTGTACTGGGTAAATTAAGATTAAGACTTGGTGCGGAATTTCGATTGGAATTGTCGCGTAACTTCTCTTTTGATTGTAGGTATTCATATTCATTCCCATTCCTGGACACCAAAGGAGTCATCCATGTGGATGAGAACAGAATTGGACCTTTGTATGAACACACATTTCCTCCCTCTCTCGCTCCATCCCTTTCTTTCGTTGGGATTCCAAACAAGGTGACGTTTTTGCTCCAAAGTTCATCCATCAAAAGATCATTTTGTGTCTTGAAGTTGATGTTCTTTGATACTGTATCTGTGCCGTTTACAGATGTTATATTAACTAATTAATGCTGCAGTTTATCATCTTTCGATTTTTTGAGTCACAAGGGAGATGGATAGCTCAGGTGCTCTCTGGGAAGAGGAAGCTGCCTTCGGCAGATGAGATGATGAAGGCAATCGAAGAAGTCGAACGCCATCAAGAGCTTGAGGAACCAAAAAATTTCATACAAGTAATTGCTGAATTATTGGAGGTAATGGCTTCCTTACAAGCTTCAAACAACTCATAGGTGAAACTAAAATCAAGATAGGGATTAGAAGTTTCAAGAACTAGCAAAAGAAAAGTTTTGGAAAAGGGAAATTTGCAAATGATAAGCATTGAATTTGAATATTGCTAATGTTGTTCTTGTGTTCTCAATCGCGGTACAATTTTCTTGATTTTCTTTTCTTTTCTTGTGACAGTACTATGATAGGTATGGAGATCAATGTGATTTTCCACATTTGGAAGATTGGAGAAAAGAGATCAGTCTGAAGTTCTTCGAAAATAGCATAAACAATATTGAAACATTCAGGGATGAATAGTAATGATGCTAATTCAACAGCGGTATAATCTAAGTTTATTTTCATATGGTTCTTA
This sequence comes from Zingiber officinale, assembly GCF_018446385.1. Classification (NCBI taxonomy): domain Eukaryota; kingdom Viridiplantae; phylum Streptophyta; class Magnoliopsida; order Zingiberales; family Zingiberaceae; genus Zingiber; species Zingiber officinale. Next base: position 152,365,006 of record NC_055989.1, read on the forward strand.
TGAAACAAGTTTCAGAATTTCAATGTGAAATTTGTAATGTTTATGGAGCATTATAGCGATTGAATTGTCTTGCATAGTTGCATAAGCTCAGTGGAGGGATACCATAAATAGTTAGGTCAAACACTAATCACTATCTAATTCCTGAGAATATCAAGATGCTCAATTAGCAGTTTCATTAAGTTTTACTATGAGATACACGTAAATTTATATTAGAATTTCTTCGTTGAGAATCTTGAGATAGTTCGTTATCTCAACTATTATATTAGAGGTCGAATCTCGGCAAAACCGAGAAAAATATCCTTCTCTGCCAATTCTAATTTCTCAATTTATCTTCTCACAAATAACAGTGGGGTTGACCATGTGAGGTCATTGAGATGGCAAATTCCATCTTTTTTCTATAATAATTTAACAAATCTATCTAGATGATCAAATCTGTAACTAATACATGCAACATTGGCTTGGCTTATTAGAAGGGACCATTGTGATCTATTTTTATTGTTGTGAACTCAGACCTTTGTTGATTTACTTGTCTTCCTTTGACTGCTATGTTTTTTCAGGAGATATCTGGGAAGCCAATCCTAATTGTGAGTGGCCATCGCTACAAAATCCACATCGAAGACACTCGATTCATTGAGTCAAATGTGGCTGCTATAATATTTCCCTTTGAAGAAGATTGTATGTGATACCGATAAGTGAATCGAGTCAAATGTGACCGCTATAATATTCCCTTTAAGGAATGTATGTGATACCGATAAATGAATGCTAGAATAAATATCTCTCATAATTTATTTTTTCCGGGTCTCTCATGATTTATTATCTTCCAGAGAACATAGGGCCAACTTCAAAGAACGGTTAAGGTGACGATTTCACTTTTTACTCTAATAACCTTGTCTCCAAAGTGAAGCATACCTAGACCTTTTTAGAAGATATCATATTCAAGATTCTCGTGTCTTCGTATCCTTTTGTCGATCAAACGGATTAAATCATATTTCAAAGATGTAGTGAAGATGTCATGATCGCTTATTCGATAAAAAAATATTAGAATACGAAAATTTTGAGACAGAAAATCTGATTTCCTCGTAGAAATATGGACAAATTTGGACTTTAGAGGGAAGTTCACATTCCCTTGATATATAGAGCTGTCCATTCTACGAATAACTTAAATGTATGGTCTGTAATTTTTCTCTTTTTCTCTATATATTTAAAAATTCTAAACCTTTTAGATAGATCTGCTCGTAGGCTGGGTTTAGACCTGACCTAAGCTCGTAATCGGTTTAACGGGTCAATTACCTATTCATCCGATTTTTGGTTCGGTTGGAGATTCAATATAATGGTCCAATTAATCATGAACACTAAGTTAACACGTGGTTCAACTTTTTTTTCTTTACAGATGTATTTTTTTATAAATTAAAAAGAATTGTGTTGGTGGAGGACTTGAGCACTGGTCTTTTGAGTCAAATAACTAGACTACAATTAAATTAATATTCATATATATTAGTTAATTATTTAATAATTAACTATAGTTTTTTTTTTGCTATACATATAAAAAATAGTAAGAGAGTAAATAATTTTTTTACTGTTGAAATTATTTAATATTTTTTATTAAATAACTATGATTTAATATTTATTATTCTATAAATTTTACAAATAAGGAATTTATTTTATTATTTTCATATTATTTTTATTAACATTAAAAAAAATAAAAAGATAAAAGAACTATGATTCCCCTTTACTATAAGCGATACACTTGTAACTTTAACAACGGTAACTCTTTTAATAAATTTCTAATTTTTTTTAATATAATAATTTTAAATTATAATATAGTAAAATGATGATTCATTTTTCTCGAGTGTCCTTATTAATTCATTCTTAGAGCATCCACATCAGTTTTCCTATCACTATATCTAAAATTTAGGGTAAATAGCTCACTATATTAAATTTAGACAATCACTTTTCACTACACACTACATCAACTACCCTAAAATTTCCATTATCTTTAATTTTTTATTATTTTCTTCTCTTTCTTCTATTTTTTATTACTATATTTATAGAATGGGTGGAAGGAGAGAGAATGAGTGAAAGGAGAGAGATTGAAAAGAAATATTATTATATATTTAGGGTAGAGTTTTCATTTCCTAAATTTAGAGAATCACTATTCATCAAATCTAAATTTAGGGAATAGATAGGGTAGCTGATGTAAAGGTTTTTTAGCTACCCTATCCAAAATTTAGGGTAAAATTTTTAGATAGGATAACTAATGTAGATGCTCTTAGATTAATATCATAGGATAAATAATGAATAACTATTAATTGTCAATATATGACAGAAGATATGTTAAATATGTTGAATTTTAATTTTAAAATTTTATGTGATAATATGTCAGACATAAATAGTGGCAGAAATGAATGGAACCGACGGTTCAGAACCTAGCAATGGCATCGGATCTACTTTTAGAATGATTGGTTTCAGTGACGGGCGAGCAAACTGTTATTTGTCTATTAATGGAATAAAAAAAATTATAGAGCAGGTGGAGATCACACGCATGCAGCAAATTAAAGGTTTGCGTCGTCATCGGAGCAGACGATCGATCGATGCCCATGGCTGTTGACTCATTGCAGTCGTCTAAGCAGGTCTGCGTCGTCGGCGCTGGCCCCTCTGGTCTCATCTCTGCCCGTGAGCTCCTCAAGGAAGGCCACTCCGTCGTCGTGCTGGAGCAGAACCACGACCTTGGCGGCCAGTGGCTCTACCAAGATGCCGACGCCACTGCCACAGTCCACAGCAGCGTCTACGCCTCCTTGCGCGTCAACGCGCCCAGAACCTCCATGGAGTTCACCGACTTCATGTTCACTCCCGTCGAAGGAAGAGACGCCAGGAATTTCCCCGGCCACCGTGAGCTCTTCCTCTACCTCAAAGACTTCGCCCGGTGTTTCGGGTTGACCGAACTCATCAGGTTCAACACAGAAGTAGTCCATGTCGGCTTGGCGACACCAACTCACAAATGGATTGTGAGATCAAGGGACAGGAGAACTGATGGTGGTGAGTTCGCGGAAGAGATCTTCGATGCTGTTGTCGTCGCCACTGGCCCTTTCTCCCTGCCCAGGCTTCCAAAAATCAGGGGTAAAGCATGATCACTAATTAAGCTCTTTACGTGATTTCGCCACTCTGTTGTTACCTTCTCTTCTTCTGTGCTCCTCAGGAATGGAGGAGTGGAAGAGGAAGCAGCTTCACTGCCATGTCTACAGAATCCCAGATCCCTTCCAAGATGAGGTGGTTCTTTGATCTTTTTCAAAGAAATAGTTAAAACTGCAGAGGATTGAGAATAACCCCCCTTTTTTGTAACAAATTAATTTCTACTCTGAAATTGAATTCATTGCTTGTTTGTAAATTTTTGCAGGTAGTGGTGGTCGTTGGTGGTTCAATCAGTGGACCAGAGATTGCTCTGGAGCTTGTTCATGTAGCCAAAGAAGTTCATATAAGTACTAAAAACGTTGAAATCCCCGAGAAACTAGTGAAGCCTGTGGCCAAGCATGCACATCTGCACTGGCACCAAGAGGTAATTGGGTAATTGTAGGAGTTCGGGAGAAATTGTTGTCTTTGATCATTATCATGAAGACAATGATAATTAGTACAAATAAAGAATACAAAGATGAGATCATATTAAGGGAAATCTGACGAAATTGAGTAAGGATAATCTAGTTCCTCCAACAGTAATGGTATGAATCATATCAGCTGTGATTTTGTTTCAGATTTTTGAATGACTGTGTTACATATGTTGCAGATTGAGTTGCTTTGTGAAGATGGAACTGTTCTATTTGCTGATGGTTCAAGTGTAGTTGCCGTTACTATTCTCTACTGTACTGGGTACTTAAGATCAACACTCGATTCAGAATTTGATAGCAATTGTTGCCTAACTTCTCTTTCGATCGTAGGTATTCATATTCATTTCCATTCCTGGACACCAAAGGAATCATCCATGTGGATGAGAACAGAATTGGACCTTTGTATGAACACACATTTCCTCCCTCTCTCGCTCCATCCCTTTCTTTTGTTGGGATTCCAAACAAGGTGACATTTTTGCTCCAAAGTTAATCCATCAAAAGATCATTTTATGTTTTGAAGTTGATGTTCTTTCATACTGTATCTGTGCCATTTACAGACGCTATATTAACTAATTAATGCTGCAGTTTATCATCTTTCGATTTCTTGAGTCGCAAGCGAGATGGATAGCTCAGGTGCTCTCTGGAAAGAGGAAGCTTCCATCGGCAGATGAGCTGATGAAAGCAATCGAAGAAGTCGAACGCCATCAAAAGCTTGAGGAACCAAAAAATTTCATACAACTAGCTGCTGAATTATTGGAGGTAATGGCTTCCTTACCATCAAACAACTCATAGGTGAAACAATAAAACTAGACGGGATCAAAAGTTACAAGAACACCAAAACAAAAGTTTTGAAAAAGGGAAATTGCAAAAGATAAGCATTAGTTTCATTATCGGTAGTGTTCTTCTTGTGTTCTTCAATCATTATACAGTTGATTTTGTTTTCTTTTCCTGTGATAGTATTACGATAGGTACGGAGATCAATGTGATTTTCCACACTTAGAAGATTGGAGAAGAGAGATCATATTGAAGGACTTGGAAAATTGTTTAAATAATATTGAAACATTCAGGGATGAATAGCAAGGATGGTAATTTGTCACTCTGAATTTTTCTTGTACTTTTGGTATTTAGTTTGTCATTGATCGATGAACTAAGAATAAAATATAGATAATGATGTCTTTTGAGTCTTTTTTTTTTATTTATAGCTGGGCTATTCTTTATGTGATATTTTTTGTTATTTTTATTTTTTTACTTGATTATGTATATGTATTTATATTTCATCTTTGATTTCTTGCAAAGGTGGGTATGTTTCCCACTTAAATCTAAACTTCTTCATTTTTGTCATATATCAAAAAGAGCTCTAACAATATCTCAATTATTGGACTCTTTGACGTCTAATGACCATAAATATCATGTATTAATCCTCCATAAGATTACATACATGTTCACTGCTCTTTTAGTCATTTTTTAATGTTGAAAAATATTTTCAGATTGTATCAATCAACTGCCATAAGTCTCAGTCGACTGACATCATCAAGACGAGCTTACAGAGACATTATGTGCTCATGAACAGTGTTACCAGTCGATTGGTATAAATCTCAATCGACTGCCCTCGTCAAAATGAGCTCACAGAGACCTTCTGTGCTCAAAAATACTATTACCAGTCGACTGATAATTGTACCAGTCGACTGGTACACTATTTTAGTAAAAATTAACTTTTTTGACCCAACTTCAGAAATGCACCAAAAATTTCTCAGATCTCCAAAAATTCTCAAATTTAAGGAGAGGTATGTTTTACCAATGTTTATTTGATAAAAATATATACAAAAATATATTTATCATGGATTCCAAGATTAACACAAAATCCAAGACTATCTAAATAGTTCAATTGAACATTGACCTAAAGCTCTAGTTTTGGCTTCCTCTTGATGTATCTACCTATACTAAACCATAATGCATCTCTTGCATTAGTTTATATGACATCTATACATCAAAAATTAATTTTCATGCAATATGAACCCAATTCATATTTTCATGCATGAAACTTAACCCAATTGTGCCAACTAACTACTATAGAGATTCAAATCCATCTCTAATCCCTTTGGAACATATTGGTTCACTTGAGATCATTTATCATATGTCCCAAAGACTCTTTGAGCTCCCCCTTGAGCTCTTAATCTTATTCACCTCCTTAGGTGACTCATTTACTATGCCTATGCCACTTCGGTGCACCTCGAGTAATACTTGGCCTACAAAACTCACCTTCTTAACCTTAGAAATCTTGTCTTTGGTTAGTTTCTTCTTTTCTTTAATCTTGGACACCTCATCTTTGCCATAATTATATGTCACCCTAATATATTCCTTCTTGTTGGCTTTGGATGACTCTCCTTTGTCCTTGGTCACACCTCTCTTACCAATGACATGTGCTACCTTAGCACTTGACCTCCTTTTAGTCTTGGAGGGACCTAATTTGATATTTTTGAGTCTTTGACCACCCAAATACATGTCAAGTCCTTTAGGTCCAATAATGAACCTCTCTAGGACTTTCTCCATTTCCTCAAGCTTTTCCTTCAAGGCTTGATTTTCCAACTCTAGGGTTCTAACCCTAGAGTCAACATGTCCACCTTAGACATCCCTAGACCTACCCACCTTCCTAGGCATATGTCTCCCTTTCTTGGGATTAATGCTTAGATTTTCATCTACTTTCCTTCCCTTTGACAAAGTGGTTTGAGTCTTATTAAGTCTACTCTTACTAGATTTAGCATGAATAGATCTCCTAGGGTTATCTCCTATATTAATCCTATTCCTATCATTATATCTAAATCCATGATTATGCTTGGGTAAATAATAAAAATTATTTCTAGAATGCATAGAAGAATTTAAATTTGAACTTGAATTCAAGTTAGGGTTTACCTCCCTTACCCTTGAAGCTCTCTTCTTCTCCCACTTTATCATGCGCGCCAATTTCATGAGCTCTCCTGCACTTAGTGTGGTAGTGACTATGTTAGAGCAATCTGGGTACCCTAAGTTTTGATGTTTAGGCAAAGGTTTAAGTTAGGTTTATTGTTGTATTTAATATGCATTGTGAGTGTGCAAGATACAGGTACAACAAGGAAATCCCAGGTGTGATCTTGGCAAAGGAGGAAAGTCCAAGGATGAGTCTTGACGGTGTAAGTCCAAGCATGTAGTCTTGGCAACGTAAGTCCAAGTGTGACTTGGCAATGAATGAAGTCCCGGAGGCGCGACCTATTGGCAAAGGAAGACCCGACAATAATGACAAAGCCGATGGAAGCTCCAGAAGGCAAGACGTGAAGGATGGTGAGGTATCTGAGGGACGCAAACCTGATGGAGGAGCTAGAAGGCTAGGTCTAGGTTGGTCGGGCGAGAATGAGTGTTGAGTGAATGTACTCGGGGTAAAATTCTAGAATTAGGGTTCATTGTAGCAGCACTGTAGCGTTACTGTAGCAGTACTATAGCAGTCGACTGGTGGTTTCATCAGTCGACTGAGAGTGGACAGAGGGTTAGTATCGAGCCGTTGGACTGCAACGGTCGAATTTCCACGAAGGGCAGTCGACTGCATGTTTTGGCAGTCGATTGGTAGGCGGGGTTTTTCAACCCGTGGTCTATATAACCAATCATTGGAAGCTTGGTTAAAGTTGACGAAATAGAGGTGGTTAACCCCTATTAGTAGTCTACCAGTGCCCTAGCTTCTCAAGAGTCCTTAGTGAGAGTTTGTGACGAGGTTTCTCCACCCACAAGGAGCTACACGAGTTAGCCGTAGGTTTTCCGGGGAGTCATCCACCGATGGATCGGGATCGTCCACCTTACGAACAGCCGTGGAGTAGGAGCTTCATCTCCGAACCACGTTAAACGTGTCATTGGGTTTCCTTATTGTTTATTGTTTTCTAGGGTTAGCTTTGCTTTTGTTTGTTAGTATTTTTGTTTCCACTGTGCACTAACAAGCGTAGGAAGCGACGATTTGGGTAAGACACTATTCACCCCCCTCTAGCGAACGTCAAGGTCCCACCAAGTGGTATCAGAGCTAGGTGAGCTCTTGTTGGACTAATCGCCAAGAGAGCAGCTAGAGGAAGAAGATGGAGTCGGAGGGACCTCTCGGATGGGACATCCGAATCCCACCTCCATACGAGCGTGAGGACTTCGACTATTGAAGGAAGCGCATGGAGATGTGGTTCCAAATGAATTGGAACCAATGGATTGCGTTGGAGGAACCGTTTAAAGCTCTAACGGACAAGAAGGGAAAGCGTCTCCGATGTCGATATTAGACCGATGAGTAAAGGGAGCAATCGGAGATGGACAAGGAGGTAACTAGAATTTTAATTAATTTATTACCTCCTAATGCGATATTGAATGTAGGTGAATACGAAAATGCAAGTGACCTTTGGAAAAAGGTAATTGCGCTTCATGAGAGTCTTAAACAAATCTAAGAAGAGAAGGAACCCAAGGAGAAGGACTCATTGGTCCAAGAAGAGAAGGACCAATCGAATGTTGACACGAACTCAACATCCGAGGAGGAGAAGGAAGATGAGGAGGTATCATCCACATCTTCAAGGGAGGAAGAAGTGAATCCGTCCACATCTTCAAGTGAAGAGGAAGAAGAGCAATCCAAGGAAGAGGAGATCTTGGAAGCTCAACCCTCCACCTCAACTACCAAGAAGGGCACAAAGGATCACATCAAATGCTTTGAGTGTGGTAAGATGGGGCACTACAAGAGTAGGTGTCCTTCGCTCAATAAGGTAAAGGAGGTAAACCCTAAACTCACTAAAGTTAATTTAGAAACTAATGTGAGTTGTAAGAAGAAGAAGGAGAAAAAGCACATTAGATGCTTTACATGTGGTGAGTGGGGTCACTACCACACAAAGTGTTCAAGGAGAGGAGAGCTCAAGAAATTGGCGCACTTGAAGAAATGGGAAAAGAAGAGGAGCACAAGTCAAGGGGGAGTTTCAAAGGTAAAAGGGAAGGTAATCCCTATTTTGAAGTTTAATCCAATCTCCAATTCTTATATGCTTGTTAGAAATAATTTAGATTATTTACCTAAGCATAATCATGGATTTAGGTATAATGATAGAAATAGGGTTAACATAGTAGATAACCCTAAGAAATCATACACTAAGGGTAGACCTAATAAGACCCAAACCACTTTGCCTAAGGGAAGGAAAGTGGGTGAAAACCTAAGCATTAATCCCAAGAAGGGGAGACATATGCCTAGGAAGGGTAGGTCTAGGAATGTCCATGATGGACATGTTGATTTTAGGGTTAGAATCCTAGAATTGGAAAATCAAGCCTTGAAGACAAAGCTTGAGGAAATGGAGAAAGTCCTAGAGAGGTTCATTATTGGACCTAAAGGACTTGACATGTATTTGGGTGGTCAAAGACCCAAAAATGTCAAATTAGGTCCCTCCAAGACCAAAAGGAGGTTAAGTGCTAAGGTAGCACATGACATTTGTAAGGGATGTGTGACCAAGGACAAGGGAGAGTCATCCAAGGCCAATAAGAAGGAATATGCTACGGAGACATATAATTATGGCAAGGATGAGATGTCCAAGGTTAAGGACAAGAAGAAATTAACCAAAGACAATGTGTATAAGGTTAAGAAGGTGAGTTTTGTAGGCCAAGTGTCATCCGAGGTGCACCGAAGTGACCTAGCCATAGTGGATGAGTCACCAAGGGAGGTGACTAAGGTTAAGATTCCTAAGGTTAGAAAGAGCCTTTGGGACCCATGGTAGATGGGTTATCAAATGTACCAAGTGGTTAGGAGACGGACTTAAGTCTCTAACATAGTGGGTTGACACAATTAGGATGTATTTCATGCATTGAAATGTGAATTGGGTTCATATTGCATGAAAATTAGTTTTTGATGTATAGATGTCATATAAACTAATGATAGGAATGCATTATGGTTTAGTATGGGCAGATACATCAAGAGGAAGCCAAAACTAGGATTTTAGGTTAAGGTTCAATTGAACCATTTAGCTAGTTTTGAATATTATGTCAATCTTGGGATCTGTGATAAATATATTTATATATATATTTTTCCCAATTAGACATGGATAAAATAGACCTCTCCACAAAATTTGAAATTTTTTGGAGATCTGTGGAATTTTTGGCACATTTCTGAAAGTGGGTAAAAAAGGTTGATTTTTGCCCAAAAAGAGTACCAGTCGACTGGTAACAGTAATTTTCAGCACAGAGGACCTCTGTAAGCTCATTTTGACAAGTCCAGTCGACTGATGGTTTTACCAGTCGACTGGTAGCACTGTTCATGAGCACAGAATGTCTCCGTAAGCTCGTTTTAATGATGTCAGTCGACTGGTACTTATAGCATGCAGTCGACTGATACGGTCTGAAAATATTTTTCAGCATTAGAAAATGACCAAAAGAGTGATGAACATGTATGTAATCTTATGGGAGATTAATACATGATGTTTATGGTCATTAGAGGTCAAAGAGTCCAATAATTGGGATATTGTTGGAGCTCTTTTTGATGTATGGCAAAGGGGGAGAAATTTAGGTTTAAGTGGGAAACCTACATACCTTTGCAAGAAATCCTAGCTCAAGGAAGAGCTTAGGTGAAGGGGGAGTGATTGCTTATTTATTAGCAAAGGGGGAGAAGTTTATCTTTGTAAGAAATCCTAGCTTAAGGGGGAGCTTAGGTGAAGGGGGAGCCTAGGATTAGGTTCCATGATTTATGTATGTGTAGATTGTATATTTATTTACATTATTATTGGTATATTGTTTCCCTAACTTAAACGGGTTGCCAAACATCAAAAAGGGGGAGATTGTTGGAACAATCTGGGTACCCTAAGTTTTGATGTTTAGGCAAAGGTTTAAGTTAGGTTTATTGTTGTATTTGATATGCATTGTGAGTGTGCAGGATACAGGTACAATAAGGAATGCCCAGGTGTGATCTTGGCAAAGGAGGAAAGTCCAAAGATGAGTCTTGGCGGTGTAAGTCCAAACATGTAGTCTTGGCAACGTAAGTCCAAGTGTGACTTGGCAATGGATGAAGTCCCGGAGGCGCGACCTCTTGGCAAAGGAAGACCCGACAACAATGACAAAGCCGATGGAAGCTCCAGAAGGCAAGACGTGAAGGATGGGGAGACATCCGAGGGACGTAAAGCTAATGGAGGAGGCTAGAAGGCTAGGTCTAGGTTGGTCGGGCGAGAATGAGTGTTGAGTGAATGTACTCAGGGTAAAATTCTAGAATTAGGGTTCATTGTAGCAGCACTGTAGTGTTACTATAGCAGTACTATAGCAGTCGACTGGTGGTTTCATCAGTCGACTGGTGCAGTCGACTAAGAGCAAACAGAGGGTTGGTATCGAGCCGTTGGGCTGCAACGGTCGAATTTCCACGAAGACCAGTCGACTGCATGTTTTGACAGTCGACTGGTAGGCGGGGTTTTTCAACCCGTGACCTATATAACCAAGCATTGGAAGCTTGGTTAAAGTTGACGAAATAGAGATGGTTAACCCCTATTAGTAGTCTACCAGTGCCCTAACTTCTCAAGAGTCATTGGTGATAGTTTGTGGCGAGGTTTCTCCACCCACAAGGAGCTACACGAGTTAGCCGGAGGTTTTCCGGGGAGTCATCCACCTACGGATCAGGATCGTCCACCTTACGGACAGCCGTGGAGTAGGAGCTTCATCTCCGAACCACGTTAAACAACATGTCATTGGGTTTGCTTCTTGTTTATTGTTTTCTAGGGTTAGCTTTGCTTTTGTTTGTTAGTATTTTTGTTTCCGCTGTGCACTAACAAGCGTAGGAAGCGACGATTTGGGTGAGACGCTATTCACCCCCCTCTAGCGAACGTCAAGGTCCCAACAGACCATACTCACCACACGTGAAACATCTAATATGCTTCTTCTTCTTCCAACAACTCACATTAGTTGTAAAATATCGAATAAAATAATAATTAAATAATAAGGTTATTTGAGAAAGTAATCTTATTGAAATTTTTAGAAATTTTTAGAAATTTTTCTGGAATTAATCGGAGCTCGTATGACGTATTTAGAGGAGATGCACATATGGGCTTGAGAAAATCCTATTTGGAATACCCGGAGGTGGGAGTTGATTGAGAAACAGATCTAGGGTTTAATCAAAATTTCCCTAAGTTATAAAAGCACCTCCCCATGGCCTAGCTCCCACATCGCTGTTCCTCATCCCCGAGCCTCACCCAGCGACGCCGCCGAGCTCTCCATCTCTCCTCCTTTACCGAGCCTTTCCTCCCTAAATTCTCCGACGATCTCCTCTCTTCTCGAGCCCTCAACCTCTCATGGCCCCTCCTTCTTACGCGGCCACCACAGTCGCGGCCTCACTCCCTCACTCGGGCGCTAACCGTTGAGCACAACAGCTGCCGGCTCTCCTCCTCACGCGAGCACCAAGACGTCGCCAACTCTCCTCCTCACGCGAGCACCACAATAGCTGGCGATCTCCCTCTCCTTTGTCTCAACTCGGCACCACAATAGCCACCAACGAGTCTTCTTCTTTGCGAATCATAACTGCCATCTCGTGCCCTAACCGATCCTCTTCCCCGTTCTGACGCCGACAAGCTGCAAGCCCTAACTCGCCGTGCCCTAGATTTGTCTCTCATCGCCGCACCTCCTCTCACTCGAACTCTCCTCTACGGTTGACACTGCCCTTTTGCCGTGAGCAGCCAATGCCGACACTTCACTCCTTTGCCCTCTGTTCCCGCAAGCAATTGATTGAGGTTAGTGTGCGTTTCGATGATGGTTTGGAGCGATTTGTAGCTATGACCATATCTGTTTATGGGTGATCCATCTAAGGGGGCTACGTCGGCAAATCCCGGCTATCGCTGCACTGTATCCTTCGTTGGGATTGCATCGCGGCTATTGGTGCTAGAACTCGCAGTGCTTCCTTGCTGCCACTCATAAGGTAACTAGCAAACACTATCACATAATGTGAATGTTTTAGTGTTTATCTAGTAATAATTTAGGTTGGTTTAGGTTTTGGTAGTTAAGTGAAGCATGAATCATTACTAGGATTGATTTAGGTTTAGACTTAAATCCAATTGTATAGTGGGTTGTCTAGGGTTATGGAAATTAACCCTAGTTGACCAATTGATTAGTGGAATGATTAGGGTTAACGAAGATAACCCTATTTGACCTGTGGGTTAAATATAGTTAGGGTTAATATTTACGGTCGATTAGAGTTTTCCCTAATTAGGTTTGAGTATTTTATTTAGCTGTTTAATTCATATGAATTTAGCTAAATAAAATATATGTATTGATTGATGCAGGACGTTGATTCGGAATGGGCATCTCGACGTAGGATTTTTTATTCGATCTTCTATTAAAGGCGGGTACTTCTTACCTTGATTCTGTAATTCTTTGAACTTAGTGTATGAACAATTTTGGATAAGGACTATTTTATCTTGACTCCACTCTTATTTTTCCTGCACTTGATACTTCCACGTGATCTTTGAGATATTCATTTCCATATCTATACAGTCTCTTGTTGTTGTCCATGATAAGTAGCAGATATTAGATACCATGTTTGTATGTTTTGACTGTTATTTATTTATGTACTATATTGAGCATGCTGGCTTCATGTAGTATACCTAACTTCTTCTTATATTTGTATGATAACTGTTGCATTTGGCACATCATATCATGGCATGCATATCAACGACCAATTCTCCCTTGCGGTCGAGAGAGTCGTTGACCAGGGCCGCATCCTCGGCCACTCGAGAGAGTGGTAGCTGGAGTTGATGTCACTTGTCCTGTCGTGCTTCCACTCGGTCACTGATAGGTAGTGATAGCTGGAGTTGCCAGCAGCAGGGACCCCTGTCGCAGATGTAGCTTGTTAGCTACTATGCAACTGTCCCCTCGGCCACTCGAGAGAGTGGTAGCTGGAGTGGTGTACAGTCTGTCATTGACCCAACCTCTCGATCATACAGGGGTCATGGTGCAGAAGGGTGGGCGGGAGTGACCATCCGTGCATACACTGTCATTATACTTGTTTTGGCTGCTGTTGTTTACATATGCTGTTATTGCTTACTTATTGTTGTCGTTCACTTATACTGATATGTTTCATTATGTTGAGATATGTTCTCATTTTAGATGTTTAGACATTGGTTTATTTATTGGAATGTTTGTATACCTTATATGTTATCTCTGTAGTTATGAGCAGTACGGTAGCAGATTAGTACTGTTTCTGACCTTCTATTATTAGCCTAGGATATGGTTTCAGGTATGAGTATTTATTATTATTTTATTTTAGTATCTGCTACTTCCCTTATGAGACTGTATTCCTTTTGGCATTCTCTATTTATATGTTATGTTCATACACTATCTTTCCTTACCCGCTGAGTTCCAATACTCACCACCTTGCAAATTGGTTTTCTTTCTCCAGGTAATATGTAGATGAGTCATGGATGCTTGGAGAGTCCCGGTTGCCAGTCCCACGTCACTCTTGAGGATAGTCTTCTTTTTGTTTTTGTTACTGTTTGGGTGGTATGTTGATTTTGCATATTTCGTTTTCCAATAAGTCGATGTGGATTTTAGAGTCTAGTCTGGTGGTTGCAGGTATTTTAGTTAGTGACTTTGTTAGTCTTACATTCGTATTATTTTATGATTTTCCGTTGCGTTTACTTTCAGTCGTGTTGGCTGTTATTATATATTGCGTGGTTGTGTGTTTACTTTTAGCCGTGTGGATTATTTAACTGCGTGGTTATGTTTATTTCATTGTTGTCCAGCCGGGTAGGCTGAGTATATTAAATTGCGTGGTTATGTTGTTCTATTGTGTGTATATTTCAGCCGTATGTGGCTGATGTATTTTGTATGTTTATATGCCTCAGATTGTCACCGGTACAGGGGAGATGCTGTCGAAATTTTTCGGTAAGGACTCCTCTAGGGCGTGGCATTAGTGTCTAAATTAACTTTAATGAGTTTAGAGTTTACCTCCTTTACCTTCTTGAGTGAAAGACGCCTACTCTTGTAGTGTCCCATCTTACCACACTCAAACCATTTGATGTGGCTCTTCTCGCTCTTCTTGGTAGTTGAGGTTGAGGGTTGAGCTTCCAAGACCTCCTCATCCTTGGATGTCTCTTCTTCTTCTTCTTCACTTAAGATGTGGATGGTTCCACTTCGTTCTCCCTTGAAGATGTGGATGGTACCTCCTCATCTTCCTTCTCCTCCTCGGATGTTGAACCCGTGTCAATATTCGATTGGTCCTTCTCTTCTTGGACCAATGAGTTATTCTCCTTGGGCTCCTCCTTTTCTTGGATTTGTATAGGACTTTCATGAAGCGCAATTACCTTTTTCCAAAGGTCACTTGCGTTCTCATATTCACCTACATTCAAGACCGCATTAGGAGGTAATAAATTAAATAAAATTCTAGTTACCTTACTATCCGTCTCTGATTGCTCCCTTTGCTTCTCAGTCCAATATCGAGATCGGAGACACTTTCCCTTCTTATCCGTTGAAGCTTTAAATGCTTCCTCCAACACAATCCATTGGTTCCAATTCATTTGGAACCACATCTCCATGCGCTTCCTCCAATAGTCGAAGCCCTCACGCTCGTATGGAGGTGGGATTCAGATGTCCCATCCGAGAGGTCCCTCCGACTCCATCTTCTTCCTCTAGCCGCTCTGTTGGTGATTAGTCTAACAAGAGCTAACCTAGTTCTGATACCACTTGTTGGGACTTTGACGTCCGCTAGAGGGGGGGTGAATAGCATCTCACCCAAAACATCGCTTCCTACAATGATTAGTGTGCACAGCGGAAATACAAGACAAATACTAACAAGAGAAGGCAAACCTAACACGTTGATTTAATGTGGTTCGGAGATGAAGCTCCTACTCCACGACTGTCCGTAAGGTGGATGATCCCGATCCGTCGGTGGATGACTCCCCGAAAAACCTCCGGCTAGTTCAAGTAGCTCCTCGTGGGTGGAAAAACCTCGCTACAAACTTGCACAAGCTCTTGATCACTCGAGAAGACCTTGGAGACTCTAATAGGGGTTAACCACCTCTATTTTCGTCAATCATGGCCAAGCACCCTGAGCTCTATTAAATAGGGCTCGGAAGGAAAACACCAACTATTTTTCCCGCCACTAGTCGATTGGTACAACCACCAGTCGACTGGTCCTAAGTGAAATTCGATCGTTACAAGCCAACGGTCGGCTACCAGTCGACTGATGAAAACACCAGTCGACTGCTATAGTAACGCTACAGTACTGCTACAACAACACTACAGTAGTGCTACAATAAAACCCTAATCCTAGGATTTGACCCTCGAGTATATTCACTCAACACTCGTTCTCGCCCGACTAACCTAAACCTAGCCTTCTAGGCTCCTCCATCATCCTTGCGTCCCTCGAATGTCTTCGCATCCTTCATGTCTTGCCTTCTAAAGCTTTCATCGACCTTGTCACTGTTGTCGGATCTTCCTTTGCCAAGAGGTCGCACCTACGGGACTTCATCCATTTCCAAGTCACACTTGGACTTACGTTGCCAAGACTACATGCTTGGACTTACATCGCCAAGACTCATCCTTGGACTTTCCTCCTTTGCCAAGATCACACTTGGACCTTTCCTTGTTGTACTTGTATCCTGCACACTCACAATGCATATCAAATACAATAATAAACCTAACTTAAACCTTTGTCTAAACATCAAAACCTAGGGTCACTAGATTACTCCAGCAGGGAAGACCTAGTGTGTCAAAGGCAAGTCAAGCGACTGTAGTTGATAAGTAAGAGGTAAGCAACTGGAGGAGAGATCCAGTGAGGATGCATTCCCAGTTGAGGGAACTATAGGTGTCGGTCCAGGTCCATTTGAGAAACCTAAGTTGAGACCATGATCTAATTACTACTCCTATCTTATTAATATTGTGTTAACTCTATTTTGCAGGATAAACATATTTTTATTTGCTTGGACTAACTCTTTTTTGTAGGAAGGAGAAGTGCGAAAAAGTGGAGTCCGGGCGCTCAGACTTTAAGAGACTGGAAGGGATCCGGGCACCCGGACTTCGGGAGCCTGGAGCTTATCCGGGTGCCCGGACTAGCTCGCTCAGGTGAGTGACTGGGTAGGCACCCTGGCGGTCTGGGCCCCAGAATTGGTCCAAGCGCCCGGACCAGAAAAATTATCCAAGAGCTGAGTTGGAGCACGTTGACTGGCTAAGCCCACGTCAACGGTCCAGGAGCCCGGAGGTGGATAAAACTTCGCGGATGAAGTTTCAACGAGAGGTCACTATATCAGCATAGTCCAGGAGCTTGGAGAGGTTCCAGACACTCAGAATGGACCTATATAAGGGTCTTCGACCAGCAGCTTTAGAACGTCAATTGCTATAACTTTTGTACTCATGTGCTACTCCGAAAAGGTCTACGGTATACCTAAAAGCTACACTGACAACTTGCGCTCAAGTTTTCAAAGTTGTATTGTCAGTATAATTTAATTCCTGCAATTGTACTTAAATTCTGTAATTATTTTGTGATTATAGTGATTGCCCAATGAAAGCACTCAGCGAGTGCATGCCTTGGAGTAGGAGTCGTCGAAGATTCCGAACCAAGTAAAATCACTTGTATTAACGTTCACTTTCATCTCTGTTCTTTTCCACTACGTGCTCTTGATCTTCGAAAAAGCAAAAAATGATATTCCCTTCCTCAAGCTTTTATTTCTTCTTCCTTCTCTTATATATATATATATATATATATGTATATATATATTTATATATGTATTTATATGTATATATATATATATATATATATATATATATATATATATATAACTTCCTTCAAGCTTTTATTTCTTCTTCCTTCTCTTATATATATATATATATATATATATATATATAACTTCCCTTCCTCAAGCTTTTATTTCTTCTTCCTTCTCTTAGATCGCATCGTCTCCACGCTTGTCTAGTACCAATCGGAGGCGAACTTTGTTGCTCACTGAAGTTGTCTTGAAGATCTCGACATGGATACGAATAGAGGTGAAGTTCATAGACCATAATTTTTTACTCAAGTTGAATCATGAGATATATAATATATCAAATCAAGACTCGTTCATAGATCTATAGTTGATTTTGAGATGGAACTTGTAATGACCCAGTTTCAAGTTTAAAGAATATCATTTAAATTATTTTCAAAAACTTTGAACAATTTTAGTCTTAAAAAGAAAATTTCCATGTTGTAGTCGCTACGCAACCATAGCTACAACTATGTGACAACTTAGTTGTAGCAATTACGAAATTACAGTAGCTATAGTTTCATAGCTACTAAATATGTCTGATTTAGACAGGAGATATACTTATTTTACAAAGAGATGGGGTGCCCTTTTAATAAAATATCAACATAGGACGTTCTTTTGACAATTCAGTAAAAAAAGATATCCTTTTGACTTTTGCCATAAATTATTTGTATCTATGTCTCATCTAAAAGAGATTGACTAATTAAATTTTCAACTATTTTTTGGAGGATGTTCGGTAGACTTGTTTGATTGATTGAAAGGACATAATTTGAATGTGGAATGGACAAGAATTTGGAATCATTAAGATATGTGAAGATTATGCTCTACAAATTGCTAGATTGAAGTCACAAACCAATCAAATTGTTAGATAAATCACAATATGTTTAGATGATTAGGTGAAATGTGAGGTTCAGAAGAACATAGATAAATCAAGACACGTGCTATACTTTACCACTTGATAGAATAGAGGAAGTCTGTTATTAGACAAGAAAAATTTAAGAAACACTCCAATGTTGAAATATTTATATCTCCAAAGTAAGACATCTTGAATTAGTTAGAGTTGAAAAAGTGAAAGATAGAAAGGAAGCAAAGTAAACAATACATAAGATATAAGATGATCATAAACAATAAAGAGTATGGCAATTATCTGTGAAATAGCCTTCTGTCTGATGGTGGGCAAAATGTATGGAATTAACCTGTTGGATATATGTGAATGGAGAAGAGGTGGAAAATGCATGAAGCTCTATTATGAATGAAACTTTAGTCCCACATTGGGAGTTTCAAGGCATATTAGTTGGTTTATATTAATTCACATACATTGATAATGTGAACAAATGCATGGGGAGAGACTCTCTCTCACGCGTGGGCACAGGGAGAGTGCAAGTCTAGGGCTCGAATTGCACTGAACCATGTTGACTTGTACGGGTGCTGAATGTCAGATCGGTCGGGAGTAAAGTTTAGGACCCTAAATCCTAAACCCTAAACCCTAAACTCTCTCTCTCATACTTGACGAATAATGATTATTAATGTCGTCGATCATTAGCAAAAGAGGTTACTCACACAGAAAAGAAGCGGTAGCTTTCTGTTGGTGCAACCTTAGGTCAAGGTTGACCTGGTTGACCCGACTCGAGGTGACTTGACTCGAGTTGTATTTTGATGTTTGACTTGGGAAGATTGTCGGTGCAACCTTAGGTCAAGGTTGACCTAGTTGAGTTGCATGTTGATGTTTGACACTCGTGAGAGAGTTCTATTCTTGATGTGAGACAAGAATAGATGGTTGGGAGTTTATTGGTCCAACCCTAGGTCAAGGATTGACCTGGTTGACCTGAAAAGTCCAAGTATGGAGACTTGGGACTGGGAAAGTCCAAGCAGGGAGCTTGGCACGCAAAAAGTCCAAGTATGGAGACTTGGCACTGGAAAAGTCCAAGCAGGGAGCTTGGCACGGGAAAAGTCCTAACTGGGATGTTAGGCAGTGTGGAAAGTCCTGGTGAGTGAAGCCAGGCAGTGGGAAAGTCCTAACTGGGATGTTAGGCAGTGTGGAAAGTCCTGGTGAGTGAAGCCAGGTGAAAATCCTAGTGAGTGAAGCTAGGTGAAATGGAAGTCGGTGAGTGAAGCGAGGCGGTGGGAAAGTCCTGGTGGGGAAGCCAGGCGGTTAGAAAGTCCGATGAGTGAAGCCGGCGGTTGGAAAGTCCGGTGAGTGAAGCAGGTGATAAAATCTGGTGAGTGAAGCCAGGTAAAAACCCTAGTGAGTGAAGCTAGGTGAAAGTCCTGGTGAGTGAAGCCGGGCAAGGAAAAATCCAGATGGATCAAGGGTGATCGGACATCTGGTGTTGAGAAGGTCAAGGGAGTGACCGGATACTTGACATGAAGAGAAAAGTCCAAGTGGGTCAAAGGGATTGACCGGATATTGGTTTGGAAGACTTGGAACTTGGTTTGGGCAAAACCCAAGCTCTGGATCGATCAGTGGATCGATCCAGCGATACGCTGGGTATCTGATCGGTCTGGCTTACTGAGGTTCTTCTGATCGGTCTGCAGACCGATCAGAAAGCGAACAGAAGGCAAAGAGAAAAGGAGGGGATCGGTCTGTGGACCGATCCACATGCACCCTGATCGGTCCACAGACCGATCAGGAGACGATCAGAGAACTTGGGCGAGTTCTCTGTGAAGAGTGCTGATCGGTCTGGGGACCGATCAGCACAGGTACTGATCGGTCCCCAAGACCGATCAGAGAGGATCTGGACCGATCAGGCTTCAACCTGATCGGTCCACGCACTAGCCGTTGCATAGCAACGGCTAGTTCTCTGCTCTTCTTCTTCGCAGGTATAAAAGAGGACTACAGGACTTCGGTGAGACTCTCTCTGAAGCTACTTCTTCTTCCTTCTGGAAGTTCTCTCCTGCCTGAAGCTTCTGCTTCTTCTTCCTGCTGAGCTTTGTTGAGCTCGTTGGGTGCTAAAGCTTCGCGTGAGCTTCTTCCTGTTGCTGGTTTTCTAGCTAGGCTTGGATCCGAGAAGCTGCTGCTTCACCAGGGTTCCTGCTGACTTCAAGAAGGCAAGCAAGTGTTGTTTACATTTCTGTTCTTGTTTTCTTGTTCCTATTTGTACTCCTATTGCTGTTGCAAAGATTGTGGTGAGGTTTCTCCACCCACAAGGAGTATCTATTAGCCGGGTTTCCGGGGACTCATCCACCGACGGATTGGTAGGCTTCGTCCACCTTACGGACACGCCGAGGAGTAGGAGTTCATCTCCGAACCTCGTTATATGGTTTGTCTTTCTTCTCCTGTTTTCTTTCTACGTTGTATTTCCGCTGCACTAACCTAATCGTAGGAAGAAACGAGAAAGATTGGGGTCGGCTATTCACACCCCCCTCTCTAGCCGTACGAAGGATCCCATCAAGTGGTATCAGAGCAAGGTCGCTCTTCATCGGATCAACACCCGTGGGAGCAAAGCTAGAGATGGATCAACTCGGAGAAGACATCACCATTCCACCCTTCTACGATCACGACGACTTCGCGTATTGGAAGGTAAGGATGAAGTATTTCCTTATGACTAACATTGAAAATTGGACTTGTGTACAATTAGGTTTCACTCTTCCGATGGATAAAGAAGGAAAACCTTTTGAGAAGAAGAAGTGGACGAAGGAGCAAATCCACCAATCCACAATCAACGACGAGGTAATGAAAATATTTGAATTCTCATTACCTAACGATATATTGTGTAGGATAGATGGATACAACAATGCCAGGGAGTTGTGGAACAACTTGGTTAAGTTCCATGAGGGGAACTCCACTTCAAGCCATGAAGAGGAGTCAAGTGAGCCAAGTAGCTCACATCATGGAGAAGAGGAATTAGAAGTTGAGGGCTACTCAACATATAAGGAAGAAGAGGAGAAGAGTTCTTCTTCAAGAATGGAGCAAGAGGAAGAAGCTTCTATCTCCGGAAGGGATGAAGAAGAAAGCATACATCCCACCTCAACCCTAGGTAACTCAAGCATTTCAATTTCAAATAAATTACACATAATGTGCTTTGAGTGTAGGGAGTATAGACATTACAAGAGTAAATGTCCAAAGAGGGTTAGAAAGACTCTACCGGCACCAAAGGTCAAGGAAGCCGGAGTCCCAACACGCAAGGGCAAGGAGCACGTGGTGTGCTTCCAATGCGGGGACATTATCGGAGCCAATGTCCGAGAGGGAGGCAATCTCACAAGGACAAGAGATCGAGCACATGTATAGGGGGAGCTAGGGCAAACCCTAAGGTAATCTCTAAGGCACATTCTTGCAATTCTAGTAGGATGCATGCTAGTAGCCTTATTGCTATTGTCAAGAATGATAAGCATGTTAATTATAGAAATCGATATACATGCTTAGGTGCCAAACATGTGAGCCTAGATAAGGATAACACTAGGAAAGCCAACCCTAGAATTAACTCATCTAAGGCTAAGGAAAATCTAGGTAGAAATCCCAAATCATCTAGACATATGCCTAGGAATACCTCAAAGAAAAATGACAAATTAACACTTGAGGTATTAGAGAGGGAAAATCAAGTCTTGAGGTCAAGACTTGATAATTTAGAAAAGGCTCTTAAAAACATGAAGAAGTCATCTCTAGGGTTTAAGAGTCAAAAACCCAAGTCCAAGGACAAGAAAGGTTTGGGTCACAAACCTAAGTCCCAAGTGGTCAAGCCCACTTATCATAGTGTTCCATTCGATTATGGAACAAAACCTAGGGCTAGGAAGACCACCACCAAGGTCACAAGGGGAGTCACCCCTAGAGTTGATCTTGATGAGTCCCAAATGACCAAGGCTTCAAAGCCTAGGAGGGTCATTAGGAGGGTTGCTAGGGAAGTCATCCCTAGTGAATATTTAGTGAACCCAATGAGCTCACATAGATATTGGATTCCTAGGAGTATCTTCTCTATCCCATAGATGGGTTAGAGAGTGTCAACTCCAATTAGAAGGGTAGTTAACCCAACTTTGAGGAAATTGACACTCAAGGAGCATTTTCAAGGTTTTGATAACCTTTGAAAATGAAAAAGAATTATTATTTACTCCTTGAAGAGTAAATTGTGCCATATTTGAAAAATATCGATTTTAATCTTATTTGGCACAATTTAAGAAAACCTAGAGAAATACCATAATTGGGATTTTGGTTTTCTCTTAGGGATATATGGGCAATCCAGGGTTAGATTTTAAGTTAGCTAAGGCTAAGGATACTTAGATAGGGAATTTAGGTATTTTATTTGTGCTAACTTGTCATGATTGGTTGCCATATGCCATGCCATGACATCATATTCATTTTATTATCATTTGAAATGTCATGATAATGCTTAGGCTAGTTTATATGTCATGCTTTATTTAAGTTTTCAAACTTTATGCCATGACATCATGACATTGGCACATGTTTTTACTTATGATATCATTATATGCCATGTCATCATCTCTTGCATTATAATCAATGAAATTGATTTGAGGACAAACATATAATTTGATATTGAGATCAAATTGGTATTTAGAAAATACATGAGAACTTAGCCTAAGTTGACCTTAACCCATATCTCACATCAAATTGACTTGAATGTGGTTTGATACACCTTAGATGTGTGTGAGATATTAGGATCATGAGTTAGGATCAAGGTGCATTGTCCTTGTACCTAGATGACCCTAATTCAAGAAATTAAGGATCATAGGGAAAGCTTGTGTACAAGTCATGTACATCTAGCCCTAAGATTATGGTCCTAAATTCAAATGGTTTTAAAAGTATTTTAAAATTGATTTGAAAAACTTTGATGAAGCTTTCCTAGTGATAGCATTCATCATTGAACATTGTGATACAAAGTTGAGTTAAACTTGAACTATTTCAAAGTTTTTGAACTTTGTATCAAGATTGAAAAATGGAAACTATATTCATAGAAAACTATTTTTCCTTGATAGTGTATGATATGAGGAATGTATCCTCAAAGTTTCGTAATATTTGGAATTTTCTGTAATTTTCTGTGAGTTTCTGAACTTCTCCCGGAGAGAAAATCAGAAATCTCTGACTTCAGTGGCTGGATCGGTCCGGGGACCGATCCAGGGAAGATCTGATCGGTCTGCGGACCGATCCAGAGTATTGTGGATCGGTCTGCAGACCGATCCAGTGAGTTCCAGTAGCACGAGTGCGATCTGGTGAAGGGCTGATCGGTCAGGGCGTGCCGAATTTCTGATTTTTCAGCTGTTGTCTGAAATTTCAGTTATGGAAGTGGTGTTTTTGGATTTCTAAAGGTTTGGAACTCTCAAAGACATTGTTGGTGCAATGGTCAAAGGGGGAGTTGACTTTTAGGGGGAGTTTTTACTCCTTAAGACTTTTGAGGATTAGTGATATGGGATTATCACTAAGTTGATTGTTGAGTTTAGTATCAAGGGGGAAATTAAGAGTTTCAATGAAAGGTATGGGACTTTCATTAGGAAGAAACTTTTGACCTTGATACCCTCCTTTTTCTTTTTGATGTGTGTCAAAAAAAGGGGAGAGTGTTCGTTGGAGAGTTATTGGAGAACCCAAGTTAGGTTATCGGGTTAACCTAAGCTAGGGGAAGAATGTCAAGGAATGTTCGAGGAAGAACATTGGAATTCTTTTTGATGTGTGTCAAAAGGGAATTATTGGAGAACCCAAGTTAGGTTATCGGGTTAACCTAAGGGGAGAATGTTCAAGGAAAGAACATTGGACATTGGAAGATGAGTGGAAAACCTAAGTTAGGTTATCGGGTTAACCTAACTTGATTATGGGTTTTGTCAAACATCAAAAAGGGGGAGATTGTTGGTGCAACCTTAGGTCAAGGTTGACCTGGTTGACCCGACTCGAGGTGACTTGACTCGAGTTGTATTTTGATGTTTGACTTGGGAAGATTGTCGGTGCAACCTTAGGTCAAGGTTGACCTAGTTGAGTTGCATGTTGATGTTTGACACTCGTGAGAGAGTTCTATTCTTGATGTGAGACAAGAATAGATGGTTGGGAGTTTATTGGTCCAACCCTAGGTCAAGGATTGACCTGGTTGACCTGAAAAGTCCAAGTATGGAGACTTGGGACTGGGAAAGTCCAAGCAGGGAGCTTGGCACGCAAAAAGTCCAAGTATGGAGACTTGGCACTGGAAAAGTCCAAGCAGGGAGCTTGGCACGCAAAAAGTCCAAGTATGGAGACTTGGCAGTGGGAAAGTCCTAACTGGGATGTTAGGCAGTGTGGAAAGTCCTGGTGAGTGAAGCCAGGCAGTGGGAAAGTCCTAACTGGGATGTTAGGCAGTGTGGAAAGTCCTGGTGAGTGAAGCCAGGTGAAAATCCTAGTGAGTGAAGCTAGGTGAAAATGGAAGTCCTGGTGAGTGAAGCCAGGCAGTGGGAAAGTCCTGGTGGGTGAAGCCAGGCAGTTAGAAAGTCCTGATGAGTGAAGCCAGGCAGTTGGAAAGTCCTGGTGAGTGAAGCCGGGCAGATTGGAAATCCTGGTGAGTGAAGCCAGGTAAAAACCCTAGTGAGTGAAGCTAGGTGAAAGTCCTGGTGAGTGAAGCCGGGCAAGGAAAAATCCAGATGGATCAAGGGTGATCGGACATCTGGTGTTGAGAAGGTCAAGGGAGTGACCGGATACTTGACATGAAGAGAAAAGTCCAAGTGGGTCAAAGGGATTGACCGGATATTGGTTTGGAAGACTTGGAACTTGGTTTGGGCAAAACCCAAGCTCTGGATCGATCAGTGGATCGATCGATCTGTTGGTATCGATCGGTGCAGCTTCGAGGTTCTTACGATCGGTGCGGACCGTCGAGCGAAACGAAGCAAAGAAAGGAGGATCGGTGCGTGGACGATCCATACCTGATCGGTCCTGCACCGATCAGAGACGATCGAAGAACTTGGCGAGTTCTGTGAAGAGTGTTGATCGGTCCGGGACCGATCGGCCAATCTGTCGGTCCCAAGACCCATCGGAGAGATCTGGACCGATCGACTCACCGATCGGTCCGCCTGCCGTTGCATAGCAACGGCTAGTTCTCTCTTCTTCTTGCGGTATAAAGAGGCTGGGACTTGGTGAGACTCTCTCAAGCTACTTCTTCTTCCTTCGGAAGTTCTCTCCTGCCTGCTTCTTCCTGCCGAGCTTTGTTGAGCTCGTTGGGTGCTAAAGCTTCGCGTGAGCTTCTTCCTGTTGCTGGTTTTCTAGCTAGGCTTGGATTCGAGAAGCCGCTGCTTCACCAGGGTTCCTGCTGACTTCAAGAAGGCAAGCAAGTGTTGTTTACATTTCTGTTCTTGTTTTCTTGTTCCTATTTGTACTCCTATTGCTGTTGCAAAGATTGTGGTGAGGTTTCTCCACCCACAAGGAGTATCTATTAGCCGGGTTTCCGGGGACTCATCCACCGACGGATTGGTAGGCTTCGTCCACCTTAGGGACACGCCGAGGAGTAGGAGTTCATCTCCGAACCTCGTTATATGGTTTGTCTTTCTTCTCCTGTTTTCTTTCTACGTTGTATTTCCGCTGCACTAACCTAATCGTAGGAAGAAACGAGAAAGATTGGGGTCGGCTATTCACACCCCCCTCTCTAGCCGTACGAAGGATCCCATCACTTTCCACCTTCGTTCCCCATAGCAGTTGAGTATCACTCAATTCGTCATGACCATCAGTGCTTGGTAGGAATCATGATTAACCATTGTATCCTTGGAAATAGACACGACCCGAGTAAACCTCAAAGCATAGCCAGAGGTAGGGTGAATCTGTTTCAAGGAAACTGCGACCATGCTAGTCCAACCACCTGTTCATTCACTTGCTCGGCTTCTTCCTCCTCTCGGCTGCACGCCCGTCCGGCTGCACAATTTCTCAACTGCACGCCCGTCTGGCCGTTCACTTGTTTGGTGGTTGTGCTGCTCTGCCTGACCAGCTACTTGCCTACTTTGCTCGTCCGGTCATTCGCTCGTTTGGTGGCTTTGCTGCTCTACCCGACCAGCCATTTTCCTGCTTTGCTCGTCTGGTCGTTTGCTCGTTCGGTGGCTGAGCTGCTCTGCCCGATCGACCACTTGCCTGCTTCGCTCGCCCGACCACTTAGATTTCTGCCTGGCCGCTAGCTCGCTCGACCACTCGCTCGCTGGGCAACTCGGCTGCACATTCAGTCAGCCTCTCGAACTGCTTAGCTTCTCAACCCACTCGGTTGATCTGCTCGCTCGACCTCTCTGCCTGCTCGACTAGTCTGCACTGAGCACTTAGCAGAAAACAACCCCCGCTAGCAGCCTGAGATTATCTGCTTAGGTCATCTCAACAGATAAGTTGAATTTAATTCATTGTAATTTAAATTTGGTTAATTTCCCAAATCTCCGATAGATTGTTTTGTCCAACAATCCAACATAGTATCACCTTTAGTGAATTTCTCAAGAATCTTGTCTACATAATGAGACTGACTAAGAACAAGTCCTTCTGTTGTTCTAAGAATTTTGATTTCTAGAAATACATCAGCTAAACTCATGTCTTTCATGTCAAATCTTGAGTTCAACATGTCCTTAATGAATTTGATCATCTTATCATTACTTCCGATTATAAGTATATCATCTACATATAGACACAAGATAACGTAGTCATTCTTTGTGGATTATATGTAGCCACATTTATCATACTTATTGATTTTGAATCCACATTCCTTTATGACATTATCAAATTTCTCATGTCACTGCTTTGGTGCTTGTGTCAAGCCATATAATGACTTCAATCTACAAACCTTATTTTTCTAACCTGGCACAAAAAACCCCTCAGGTTGCTCCATGTAAATTTCCTCTTCTAAATCTTCGTTTAGTAAGACTGTCTTTACTTCCATTTGATGTATTTCGAGATTCAATAGAGCAGCTATAGTTAACAATACTCTAATGGAAGTTATTCTCAACACGGGAGAATACGTATCAAAGTAATCAAGGCGTTCTTGTTATCGATATCCTTTGATTATCAATCCAGCCTTTTACTTATCAATTATGTCATCTGACTTCACTTTCTTCTTGAAAATCTACTTGTAACCTAGTGGTTTACTTCCGGGAGGAAGATCCATAAGTTTCCAAGTGTGATTTTGCAAGATAGATTCTATCTCAGATGCAATTGTCTCTCTCCAGTGAGGTCCATTATAAGAATTTACTATTTCTAAGTAACTTCGGGGCTCACTTTCCAACATGAAAGTGATAAAATCTGATCTGTAAGATTTTTCTACTCGAGCTCTTTTGCTCCGTCTAAGTTCAACCTCGACTAGCTCATCATCAGCTTCTTCGCATTGTGTTTCATATGCCCGTTTTGAGAAGCTAGCGTCCTCTCGGGTCTTATATGGAAACACATGCTCAAAAAATGAGGCATTTCTCAGTTCCATTATCGAGTTCTTGTGTATATCCGATATTTGTGACTCATACACAAAAAACTGATATGCACTGATGTTATGTGCATATTCAATAAATATGTAATCAACCGTCTTTGGTTCTATCTTAATCTTTTTCAGATCAGATACCAATACTTTGGCAAAATACCCCCATATGCGTAAATATTTATAGGATGATTGTCTTCTATTCCACGACTCATAAGGGCTCTTATATATTTTCTTACATGACACCTTATTTAAAAGGTAATTAGCTGTTAACACAGCTTTCCCCCACATAAACTCTGATAGTTCAGAGCTCAATAGAAGATCATTTATCATCTCCTTTAGAGTGCGCTTCTTCCGCTCAGCAACACCATTTTACCGAGATATATAAGGAGCTGTTGTTTCGTGTATGATCTCATGTTCAGCACATATCTCGATGAACGGTGATGCATATTCACCGTCTCGGTCACTTTGAACCACCTTAGTCTTTTTATTAAGTTGGTTTTCAACCTCATTTTTATAGAGAGCAAATTTCTTTATACCTTTATCCTTACTTTTGAGAAGATACATATAACAGTATTTTGTGTCATCATCTACAAAAGTGATGAAGTAATTATTACCACCATGTGTTGGTGTACCTTTTATGTTGCACACATCAGTGTGGATTAGGTAAAGTGGCTCATTACTTCTTTCAATATGTTGAAATGATGACCTTGTTATTTTCGCTTCAACACAAATCTCACACTTGAGTTTTGGATCAAGGTGGAATGTAGGTATACTTTGCATGTTTATTAATCTACGCAACACATCGTAGTTAATATGTCCTAGTCTACCATGCCACAAACATGAAGACTCAATCATATAAGTGGAAGAGCTTTCATTTTTATTTATCTTAAGTCTAATAGTCATTACATTGAGCTTGAACAACCCATCAAATACATAACTCCTTCCTACAAACATTCCATTTTTGGATAGTTCAACTCTATCTGACTCAAAAATAATGTGAAAGTCATGCTTGCTTAACGGTGATCCGGACACTAGATTCTTCGAAATCTCCGGAACGTACAACACATTGTTCAGAGTAAGGTCCTTAGCCGAGGTCATCTTCAGCACCACTTTTCCTTGCCCATGATATCCGAGGTTGCTGAGTTGCCCATGAATAGTTTGTCTCCATTGACTTCTTCGAAGTTGTGGAGCAGCTCCTTGTTGCAGCAGATATGCTTCAGGTAGTTCTTGAAATCCTTCTAGCTAGGGGGGCAGCTTTTCAATGATAGCAGCCACCTGGAAGGTTTCACTCAGAACCATCTCTTCTGAGTGGATCTCATGCTAGATCACCTGAAGCTCCTGAACTTGGCTAATCACTATCTTGGAGTCAACCATCTTGTAGTCTAGGAATCGGCCCACGATGAACTTCTTGGCCCCTGCATACTCAGTCTTGTACTTCTTGTCTAGAGACTCCTATAGCTATTTAGTCATTTTCTTCATGCTATACACAGCGTACAATGAGTCAGCAAGACAGTTGAGGATGTAGTTTCGGCAAAGGAACTTAGAATGAGTCTATGTCTTCACTGCACTAATGGTCTGCGCATCAGTATCCTCAGCACGCTTGGGAGAGTCCTCGTTCAAGAATCGAGCCAGATCGAGCATGGTCAAGTAGAAGAGCATCTTCTGCTGCCACATCTTGAAGTTTAGTCCACTGAACTTCTCTGGCTTTTCCCCGTTATTTATTGGCACAGTTCCAATCGGGACAGAGGGGGCTTTAATGTGTTGAGTCTATTGCACCTCAACACTTTATTTCGTGGCAATTTCAACAGAGCTGAATTTGTTTCAAGATTGTTGTGACCATTGTAGGCATCAGTATATTAGCCCACTCAGCCTCTCTACCCGGCTAGCCACTCGCTCACTCGGTTCCCGCTTGGCTTCTCTGCCAGCCCGACCACCCGTTAGTTCACTCGCTTGGCTTCTTCCTTCACTCGGCTGCACACCTGTCCGACCGCACATTCTCTCGGCCACTTCATCCACTCGGTTGAACGTCCATCCGGTTGTTCGCTTGTTCAGTCGCTGTGCTGCTCTGCCCGACCAGCCACTTGCTTGTTTTGCTCGTTCGGTAGTTCGGTCATTCGGTCATTCGGTCATTCGGTTGCTGTGCTGCTCTGCCCAACCGACCACTTGCTTGTTTTGCTCGTTCAGTCGTTCACTCATTTGGTCGCTCTACTGCTTTGCCTGACCGACCACTTGCGTGCTTCACTCGTCCGGCCACACGCTCGCCCAATCACTCTGTTTTCTGCCTGGTCGGCTGAATACTCGCTCGGCCGTTTGCTCGACAACTTGGTTGTATATTCGCTCGGCCTCTCGGACTGCTTAGCTTCTCAGCTTGCTAGGCTGATCTGTCCGCTCGACCGATCTGCCAGTTCGACCAGTCTACACTCAACACTTGGCAGAAACTGGTCTTCGCTGGCAGTCTGAGATTATTTGCTCAGGTCATCTCAACAAATAAAATAAAATTAATTCATTATAATTTAAATTCAGCTAATTCCATAAATTTCTGATAAATTGCTTTGTCCAACATAACCTAGACTCATAGTTTAAGAATCAGGGACAAGGAAATACCTTTTGTAGCAGTTTCAAAACATTAAAGGGCAAAAGTAAAGAAGGCGCTTTTTTCCCTAAATCATCAAAGCACAGTCCATGTTGATTTTTTTTTATTAAAAAGGCATCCAACCTACTGTTTATCGTGTATAATTATCCAATTACTCTTTAATATTATTTTAGTATTGTTGTCTTCTGCCTAAATCTCAAGTTGATCGTGTTGGAACCCCAATGTTGTTTTGGTGTGATCAACAAGTTAAGTTAGGTTCTGTGTGCTTTTAGCCTTGTGTTTAAGTGTGTAGGAGCTTAGGAGCACAAGTAGTCGAGCGGAAGATGCAGCTAGCGAGAATGACGGCACGCGGTGCGTCCGAGGGACGAGGCGCTGTGGAAGAGTACGCCGGCGAACGAGAAGGAAGCGTGCGGTGGTTCCGAGGGACGAGAAGCCGGAGCGGAAGACTGCTCGAGGAGCAAGAGACACAGCTAGCGAGAAGGTCGGCACGGGGTGCGATTGAGGGACGAAGACTGCGGATGAGTACGCTGGTGGACGAGAAGGAAGCACGCGGCGATTCCGAGGGACGAGAATGCGGAGTAGAAGCCTGTTCGAGAAGACCGGAAGTTGGGTTTGGGTGAACCCTATTCCGGATAGCAGAGATCACCCAAGCGAGCGGAAGACTTGGTCTGAGGCGAACGGAGCCGGAGC
The DNA here is from genome assembly GCF_018446385.1 of Zingiber officinale. NCBI lineage: Eukaryota > Viridiplantae > Streptophyta > Magnoliopsida > Zingiberales > Zingiberaceae > Zingiber > Zingiber officinale. The sequence continues at coordinate 152,395,940 of NC_055989.1, forward strand.
AGAAGACCCGGGTTGGAAAAAGTCAACAGGGTTGACTTTTCTAGCAGGGGTGCCCGGAGCTGTCCGAGGCGCCCTTCTGGACGCCCAGAGTTGACTTTTTGACCAGAACGCGTCAATCGCGATCTGAACGTTGGGGGATAAAGTTTTATCCCCCCCAGGGCGTCCAGAATCCCTTCGGGTGCCCCGACCAAGGCTATAAATACAGCCTTGGTCCAGAAGTTTTTTAACAACTCAAGCAATTCATTCTTTCTGCACTTGCACGCTTTCTCTGTAGTTAAGCTTCTGTTTTCTCCGCTTCATCGTTGTAAGAGGCTTCTCCGCCTGAAGGAGTTTTTAGTACGATCATCTTCCTTGGATTAACAACCTCCCTGGTTGTAACCAAGTTAAATTCGATGTCTCATCTTTTCTGATTTACTTTCTGCTATTATTTTTATGCAAGTGTTAGTTTAAGAGTTCGAGAAAGGTTTGTTTTTTATTTTTAGGCTATTCAACCCCCCTTATAGCCAGCCGCTGTGATCCAACAGATCTAATGCATTGTAGCAGCTACAATTTCATACTTGCTACAATACATAATCTATTCAACGTTGATAAAAATTCATGTTGTAGCAGCTACAACATGAACGGTAGAAATTCACGTTGTAGCGGGTATAAAATCATAACAGCCATAATAGAAATCGTAATTATTATAATTATTGTAGTAACTACAAAACTGTAGTTGCAACAATACGGATTCAACTTGCTCACTTAACATTCATGTTATAGGAGCTACAAAATTATAATTGCTATAACACACTTAACCGATTGAAGAATTAGGTGGGAGATAACAGTACTGAAGAATACTGAAGGGTGGTTAAGTAATTGTATATGACTAAACATTAGGGTGGGACAATCTTTTGATAAAAAAATCAAAGTGGAACGTGTTTTGATGATTTTTAAAAAATAGTGGCGCCATCTTAATTTTTTCGTATTATAAAAAGATTAATTTTGCACTCCAAAACCTTCACATGTCAAATCCTAATGATCATAGTGTTGGTGCAATCGACCTAGGTTTTGATGTGTGTGTCAAAGAGTTTAAGTTAGGCTTTCATATGTATTTGATATGTGTTTGAGTCTTGCAGGACTTTGTGGAACACATGAGAACTTGGTGCGGCCAAGTGTGGGAAGCTCATCCAAGGGCTCGGATCGTTGAGTCGGTGAAGGATGGTGTGGAAGACATCCGAGGGACCGCGCGGACGAGGAGCAATGGAGTGGAGCCGAAGGAAGTGGACTTCAAGGCAGCGTGAAGGATGGCACGGAGAGGAGCCGCGGGCTCAGGTGCATCTGGGGACGAAGGCCGAGGAAGAGGACTTCAAAGGCGACTCCGAAAAGGATGAGAGGAGTGAATGTACTGGGACCAGTCGACTGATCCAGCTTCACAGAATGCACAGAAGCATTCTGTGCTTGTCGACTAAAGGGACCAGTCGACTGGTCCTAAGACCAGTCGACTGGTACATGACCGTTGGCAGAAAACGGGCTCTAAAGAGAGCCGTTGGCGTTGCCTAACGGCTAGCACCAGTCGACTGGTGCATGGACCAGTCGACTGGTGTCAGGGTTTGAGTTGATTGGTGATCAACTCTTTCCTCTTATTTAAGGGGAGCTTTGGGGCATTGAAGGGGTTACTGATACTCATTGTAAACCTTCTGAATCTTGCCCAAAGCTTCCAAGCCAACTCTCTTCCTTCTAACCCTAAGTTTCATCTTGTAAAGAGGAAGAGAACTTTGTGAGAGGTTTGCTCCACCGAGAAGGAGAAGCTTTAGCCGGAGATTGCCGGGGACTGATCCACCAAAGGATCAAGGGCTCGTCCACCTCAAGGACACGTCGTGGAGTAGGAGCAAGCAATCTCCGAACCACGTTACATCGAGCGTGTTAGCGTTTGTATTCTCGTTTGTGTTTCTTTGTTTTAATATTTCGCTTGCATAAACTAACGTATTGTAGAGAAGAAATCGATTTGGGGGTAGCCTAGCTATCCAACCCCCCTTCAAGCCATCCACCGATCCTCCAACAATTGGTATCAGAGCAAGGAAGCTCTTCAACGGACTAATCGCCAAGAAGAACAACATCATCAATGGCCGGCTCAAACATTCATCCACCCAAATTCAAAGGGGACTTCTCTTGGTGGAAGAAGAAAATGGAGGTATTCTTCGAAACCGATTTTGATATTATGCTAATCATGGAAAATGGTTTCGAAGTACCTAGGGATCAAGACAACAAAATACTTGAGAAAACAAGGTGGAGCAAGAAACAAAGGGAAGAACATCTAGCAAATTCGAGAGCCATCCATCATCTACTACATGTTCTTCCCCAACAAGAAGTAACAAGAGTTGGAACCTACTCAAGTGCCAAGGAGTTGTGGGAGAAGCTAGTGGAGCTTCATGAAGGCACATCGGAGGCTAAATTGGCAAGAAGAGATCTCCTCCGAACTCAACTCAACAATGTAAAGCTTGAGAAGGGAGATAAGGTATCTACACTTCATGCTAAATTTAAAGAAATCTTAAGTGGACTAACAAGTGTAGGTGAGAAACTCTCCAACCGGGACATCATAATGAAAGCTATCAATGCTTTCCCAAGATCCTCGACATGGAGCTCCATTGTAGATTCATTCTACATTTCAAAGGATCTAGAGAAGAGCTCTCTAGATGAATTCTTCTCAACCATGGAGCTTCACGAAACAAGGGTTGAAGGATTAGAGGGAGAAGCAAATAGATCAAGAGGAGTAGCCCTTGTGGCAAACAAGGGAAAGGGTAAGAAGAAGAAGTCTTCATCCCCACCATCCTCCGACTCCGAAGAATCAAGCGCCTCAATGGATAGTGATCAAGAGGCGTATATGGTAAGGAAAATGAGAAGAGCTTTTAGAAAATTTTCATCTAACAAATCTCATGCTAGGAAAAGCTCAAGAAGCAAAAGTAGGACAAGGAAGATAATTTGCTACAATTGCCAAGGAGAAGGACACATAAGAGATGATTGTCCTCTCTTGAAAAAGAAGGAAGGGAAGAAGAAGAAGGAGAAGACAAAAGAAAAGGGGAAGAAGGCTCAAAACCTAAAAGCAACATGGGATGATCCTTCATCATCATCGGAGGAAGAAGAGCATCACATAGTCAATTTTGCTCTCATGGGGATTGATGATGTAGCCTCCACCTCATCCGAACAAGAAGAAGGAAGGAGCTCAAGTGAAGATGAATAGGGGAGCTCAAGTGAAGGGGGAGGTCAATCATCGGATTCGGACTTCTCGGTAAGTGAGGTACATAATCTTCCTCCTCATATTTTAATTAAAATTATTTCAAGCACAAATGATGACTTGTTCAAGGTAAAAAGGAAAAACAAGTCTTTGAAACATGATATTAGCATGCTTGAAGAAAAATTAGAATCCATGTGCTCTAAGGACTACAATAAGCATGTTTTTTCTTCCTCAAGTTCAAATGTATCATGTTTAGAAGAAGAAAATAGGGAATTAAGGGAAAAGATAGAATACCTTACCAATGCCCTTAGCAAATTTGAAATTAGCTCTAAAACCCTAAATATGATCATTGGGAGCCAAAGGGCAAGTTTTAAGAAAAATGGGATATGATACAATGAACAAAATAATGAAAAGACCTATCATTGTCTACTTGCTAGGGGGCAATCCAAGACAAAGACCATAGATAGGAAATGGATCCCCAAAGAGTACTTGGTCAACCCAATTAGAAAGAATTTCTATTGGGTGCCAAAATCAATCCTCAAGGGTTAGAGGATTTTATGGCAAGTCAACCATGGAAGTCAATAATTCAAATTTTTCCTATATGGTTGACTTGAGACCTTAAGGGGGAGGGCTTAGCCTTGATAGAGATTTATGATTAAGAGGGCTAAGTAGAGGTTACCTTTATCTCACAATGATTATTTTCTAACCATGAATGTTAGATATTAGGATGATACAAATAATTCACTTATGCTTATGGCATTTTGATGAGTTATGAAGTGTATCAATGTTTAGTGATCATAGGCCAACTATGGGGAAAGTAAATGTTTAATTAATGGGCATCTTGCCCATAGATCATAGTTGGATATTTTAAATGTTTTGAAAACAATTCTATGTTTTATTTACTATGGTATAGCTATATTAAAACATATGATTGAAAAACTGAGCTTGAAATTGATACAAACTTGATTGATTTTTAAAGTGTTTGAGTTTTTATCAAAACTTCAAAAATATGATGACTTTTCATGAAAACATATTTTTCTTAGTTAAATAATATTATAAGAAATATGTGTTCAAAATTTCATGATTTTTCGAATTTTCTGGAATTTTTTATGGATTTCTGAAGTTGGCTGCCGTAGGCTGAAATTGATGTTCAGTTTGTGCCAGTCGACTGGTGAAGATACCAGTCGACTGGTACCAGCCTTTCAGCATTCTGTTGGTCTTTAAAATCAAATTTTCGGTTCAAATTTGGTTGGAACTGATACCATAGTATGTGTACGTGTCTGGTACAATATTTTTGATGGTGTCAAAGGGGGAGAAATGGGTAGGTTTAAGTTAGAAATCTACTTGGGTGCAAATATTTGAAAATTAAGATTAAGAGCATGTGTTAAGGGGGAGCTTAGGTTTTATGCTTCATATTTACATATTGCTTGTACTTTTCAAAGTTGTTATTGGTGCCTAACTTAAACATATTGCCACACATCAAAAAGGGGGAGATTGTTGGTGCAATCGACCTAGGTTTTGATGTGTGTGTCAAAGAGTTTAAGTTAGGCTTTCATATGTATTTGATATGTGTTTGAGTCTTGCAGGACTTTGTGGAACACATGAGAACTTGGTGCGGCCAAGTGTGAGAAGCTCATCCAAGGGCTCAGATCGTTGAGTCGGTGAAGGATGGTGTGGAAGACATCCGAGGGACCGCGCGGACGAGGAGCAATGGAGTGGAGCCGAAGGAAGTGGACTTCAAGGCAGTGTGAAGGATGGCACGGAGAGGAGCCGCAGGCTCAGGTGCATCTGAGGGACGAAGGCCGAGGAAGAGGACTTCAAAGGCGACTCCGGAAAGGATGAGAGGAGTGAATGTCTTGGGACGATCGGTCATGAGACCGATTGGTGATCGACTTCATAGAATGCGAAGCATTACATGCTTGTCGACTCTGAGGGACGATCATTGGTCCTAAGACCGATCGGGTACATATTCAGACTCTAAAGAGCCGTTGGTGTTGCCTAACAGCTAGCACCAGTCGACTGGTGCATGCGGTCGACTGGTGTCGAGGTTTGAGTTGATTGGTGATCAACTCTTTCCTCTGTTAAGGGGAGCTTTGGGGCATTGAAGGGTTACCGATACTCATTGTAAACCTTCTGAATCTTGCCCAAAGCTTCCAAGCCAACTCTTCCTTCTAAACCTAAGTTTCATCTTGTAAAGAGGAAGAGAACTTTGTGAGAGGTTTGCTCCACCGAGAAGGAGAAGCTTTAGCCGGAGATTGCCGGGGACTGATCCACCAAAGGATCAAGGGCTCGTCCACCTCAAGGACACGTAGTGGAGTAGGAGCAAGCAATCTCCGAACCACGTTACATCGAGCGTGTTAGCGTTTGTATTCTCGTTTGTGCTTCTTTGTTTTTAGTTTCTATATTTCCGCTTGCGCAAACTAACGTATTGTAGAGAATAAATCGATTTGGAGGTGGCCTAGCTATCCAACCCCCCTTCAAGCCAACCACCGATCCTCCAACACATAGAACAATCATGGGTCCCCACGGAGTGTCCCATTAGTTAGGGGTGGTAGATTTACTACAATGGAGTATAGATCAATTCCCGACAGGCTGATGCACTCGGAGAAAAAACTTCTTCTACCTCCTATCTATTTAACAATCAGCTATAACTTGATGATAAATTATGAGAGATGCGGATGAACATAATTAACTTTTTACTATAATAGAGTAATCATGAGCGTGAAACTCTTGGAGGCTAAACTATTTGTCATCTCCTATTTGCCTTTTTATTGAGTCTATTAGAATCCTACTAAATCATACAGCTTAATCTTCCCATTGGGATCAAAACCATTTCATCATCCCATAAGAATATCCAAGAGTGTAATTGAGCGAGTCGAGTCGAGTCGAATTATTGAATGTTAATTTGAGTTTGACTCGTTTATAATCGAACTGAGCTCGAGCTTTATTTAACGAATATATTCATAGTATACGAGCTTATTCGAACTTTTATTGAGCCTAAATGAACTTAATAAATATAAATTATAAATTTAAATATTCATTAAAAATTAAATTATATATTTAAAGAAAATTATAATATTCTTATTAAAATTTATAATTTTATTCTAATAAATAAATTTAATATATTTGTCTATATGTTTTATAAGTAGAGTGTAAAATTTATAAATTTAATATCAAAACTATTATATTTTTTTATTTAAAAGTTGATTCATGAGTTCAACGAACATATTCACGAACTAACGAGCCGAATATTGTGAAGCTTGAGCTTGGCTTGTTTATCTTAACAAGTCTCATTAAATGAGCTCAAACGAGCCTTTATCGAATCGAGCTTTGAATAATTCATGAGCAATTTGGTTTATTTACATCCCTAAGAATATCACTCTGATCAGTTAGGCAAAAGAAAACCACTCTTATGTTATACAGAATGGGCCATGCAAAGTATGCAACCCTAAACAAATGGCCATCAAAATTCACAAGCAGCTACTTGAGAAGAGCGAAGATGAAGACAAAATTGCTCGTCGGAGTACTAACCTTGCATTACACCGAGATCGATCATGTCGAGGGAGAGCTAAGAGTGCCATTCGGGGCTTCTTAACCAGCCAGGAGAGGATCCACCGGGGGGGGGGGGGGGGGCGTTGGCGGTCGCCCCCCTTGCCGACGGTGGAACCCCTAGTATTATGGGGTAAGAGCTCTGGCGGCGGCGACGTTGGTGGCCACCCTCCTTGTCGATAGTGGAACCCCTAGTATTATGGGGTAAGAGCTCTGGCGGCGGCGGCGGCGGCCACCCTCCTTGTCGACGGTGGAACTCCTAGTATTTGGGGTAAAAGCTCTGACCTCACAAGTCCACCAGCCAAAGCAACAGGCCACCTGCAGCAACATCAAGCCAAGGACGGGAATAAGAAGAACAACAACAACTGGAACAAAGGCCAAAGCGACCAAACACTCATCCAAGGCCTTCAACCACCAGCACAGCACGGCTGAATCCTTCAGCTCAGACGATGAAGACCTGGAAAGGGATGACTTTAACGATGAGGATGAAGATGATGAGCAGCTGGGCCTTGATCTATTGAAGAAGCTGAAGCTGCCCAATAATGCAGCGGGTGCCAAGAAAACTCTACACACTGGTGGGAATGGTAACAAAAGGCCTGGGGAAACTTATCCTAATCGACCTACTGGATCACAATACTCAAATGTGCCATAGGCCAAGGGATTAAATGTTGCACAACCAAACAACAAAATGGCTAATAATGGCCTCATGGACCTAGCAGCTCTGCAAGGACATTGGGGTTCCACCGGTAGAGATGGAGGATACTGTCCTTGTTTCGCGTATAAATCACCCTCTATTCTAGCATTCTCCTATTCATCCATTTCTGCTTTTTTTTTTCTTTTAAACGTGTTAAACGACGCGTCATTTGCTCGAAGCAGACGACACATCATTCCATGCATTTTTTCTCTTTTAAACACGTCGAATGACGCTGACACGTCGTCTTCTTTGAGCAAACGACGTGACACTTTTAAAAAAAACGAAACTTGTCAAAACACATCGTTTTAATTTTGACTAACAATCGGCGAGCCAAAAACAATTAACCCTAAAAACTAATTGAACTCGACATCTCACCCCTCTATGCTTGAATTCTTGGATCCGCCACTTCAACCAGCCACACTTCGCATTCGTCCCGGCTTCGGCAGATGCGTGACTTCTTGACCCATGATCCTGTCCGGAATTTAAGTCAGATTGACCATCGGGTGAGGTGGATGGAATGCTGACCGAATCGCGATGTCCCGGAGGGGGTATGTTGAGATGACTTCTATGTTGACCAAGTCTTCAGAAGTCCTCTGATCAATGCTACCTATAGCCAGCGACCGGGTCGCCCCGGTTTCTTGTACCCCGAGGCTCGAGGCAGATCCGACGAATATATAAGTAACAGGCTAATACTATAATAAACAAATGAAGGGAGAGTGAGTACGGTAACGTACGCTGGCCCAGGGGGACGTCCTCGGACGGGACACTGCTCGAGTTGTCGCGACCCGAAAGAGTAGATGAATGTGTTGAATGATGAGCTGGATCTGACGATACGGAGTCAGACGTGGCACGGAACTGGAAGATGAGCTACAGGTCCGAAGATAATAATGACACGCAGGCCGAGATAAAACATCGACACACAGGCCGGGACAAAACATCGACACCCAGGTCGGGCTATAATGTTAGCACACAGGCCGGGATAAAACATCGGCACGCAGGACAAACTATAACGTCGGTACACAGGCTGGAATAAGATCTCGGCACGCAGACCGGGAAATAATAATACCAAGGAGGCTATACCTGAATCACACAATCCAGAACACAATCACGGCTCGAAGGCCGAAACACAACAATAGCTCGATGGTTGGAATAATGCCGAAGACGCTCGTCAACATGGGTCGGATACCAGATCGGCTTCGGAAATGTACTACAATGCAGATTGGAAGCCGTCTACGATGATGGGACTCGGTCGCGGATCGAAAATCGTCTGCGACGTTAGAGGCAGCTGTGAACGTTGGTCGATGATGGTGACAAGGGGCTGGCAAGCAACGAATTGTGCCCTCAACGCTGGAGAGGGGGGGCAGTGATCACGACGGTGATGGCTGGTCGCTACGATGAGGAAGAAAGTGGGGGCAGTGTCGATCCGGTGGCTGCGTCGCGAGGAGGAGAAGGATGGTAGCATCTCGAGGAGAAGGAGGATGGCAGCGTCGCGAGGAGAAGGAGAGGAGCAATGGCGAGCGTCGGCGAAGAGTGGAGCGTGAGGAGAGCCATGGCGGCGGAAGCAAAAGTGAACGAAAATCCTCCTCAGTGGCGAAGGCGAGAGAGCGTGAGAGAGGGGCGGTGTGCGTAAGCAGGGAGAAGAGGAGGTGGTTGTTACCGGAGGAAGGGGAAGGGAGCAGCTGGCGGCTGGCGTCGTTGTCGACGAGAAGCGTGAAAGGGAAGAAGGCTCCTTTTCTTTCTGTTGACGGCAGTGCAGAAAAATGAAGCAGCCCCCTGCTTGCGGTGTGAACAGTTTCCTAAAAAGGGGCGCTACAATGCACTTACAAAAAGGCTCCTCCTCCTTCCCCTAATTTCCTCTTTACCCTTCAGCTATCTCCGTATTACAAGCCTCCCCTTCAAGTCTAGTCGAAGGAGGTGTAAGTCCGACTGACTAGACCAAGCCCAAAATAGAATTGCTACCGAACGCGAATCAGATTACTGCGCTCGTCTTATCACGTCGAACGAGTAGCTGTGACAATGCCGAGCAAGTGACTCAAATAGTATCGAGCGAGCGACAAGAAATAATGTGAAGCGCACGTCGAGCAAGCGATCGATCAGATGCTGAGGGAGACCGAGTGATACCGAGAAAGTGTCGACTGAGCGATAGTAAACCACGACCAAGAAAATGTTAACCAAATCATCAGGAGAACGTCAATCGAGTATAGAGATGCTAGGCGAGCAGTCCTGAGCACACGACCGAGCGACAACAAACCACGACCAAGCGATCGAAAAGTGTCGACCGAGCGACAATAAATCGCGACCGAGAAAATGTCATCCAAGCGACAGTAAATCGTGCCCAGGCAATAGAGAGACGGATCGACGAGTAAAGGCGTGAGCGCGACCAGGAAAGAGTGTTGACCGAGCGACAGTAATTCGCGACTAGGCAATAGAGAGACAGATCGACGAGTAAAGTCGTGAGCGCGACTGGGAAAGAGTGTCGACCGAGTGACAATAATTCGCGACCAGACAATAGAGAGACGGATCGACGAGAAAAAGCCGTGAGCACAACTGGGAAAGAGTGTCGACTGAGCGATAGTAATTCGCGACCGGGCAATCGAGAATAATCGACCAGGAAATGGTGAGAATGCCGAGTGGGTCCAAAGATGATGAATGAGCGGTGTCAAGCGTGCGACCAAAAAAATGTCAATCAAGTGTCAGTAATCATGACCGGGCGATCGGAAAAATATCGATCGAGCGATAAGGCGGCTGTCGAGCAGGTCGAAAGACGATGGGCAAGCGAAGCCGTGAGCACGATAGAAAAAATCTCAACCAAGCGACAGTAAATCACGACCAGGCCATCGAAAAATGTCAATCAAGAAATAGAGAGAATGCCTATAGGGCATAATAAGAATGGGTGAGCGATGTCGAGTGCCCAACTAAGAAAAACATTAAGCGATAGGCCGATCGGCATAAAATGAGTAGCCGAGTGGTACCAGTAAATGGTCGAACAAACGACCAAGCAACAACGATGAGCGAAACGTGAATGGTGAGTGTCAGACAGAGCGGCGAGTGGAGCGAGTATGATGAGTGTCGGACAGAGCGGCAAGTGAGCGGTGAGTGCCGACCGAGCAACAGCGATGAGTGAAACACGAATGATGAGTGCCGGGCAGAGCGGCGAGTGAAGCGAGTGTGATGAGTGACGGGGCAAAGCAGCGAGTGATCAGTGAGCGTCGACAGAGCAACGGCAGTGAGCGAAGCGCTAAGGATGAGTGTCGGGCAGTGCGGCGAGTAAAGTGAGTATGAGAAGTGTCAGGCAGAGCTGCGATTGAGCAATGAACGCCGACCGAGAGGTCGTTGGGTGTGAGAGCATGCTCACTTATAACTCGCACTCAGGCGAGAGTCTGGGACACCAACCGGGCAAATCGTTGGATGTGAGAGCATGCTCACTTATAACTCGCACTGAGGCGAGAGTCTGGGACATTGACCGGGCAGGTTGTTGTGCGTGAGAGCATGCTCACTTATAACTCGCACTGAGGCGAAAGTCTGGGACACTGACCGGGCAGGTTGTTGTGCGTGAGAGCATGCTCACTTATAACTCACACTAAGATGAGAGTCTGGGACACCGACCGGGTAGGTCGTTGGGCGTGAGAGTATGTTCACTTATAACTCGCACTTAGGCGAGAGTCTGGGACACCGACCGAGCAAATCGTTGGGCGTGAGAGTATGCTCACTTATAACTCGCACTGGGGTGAGAATCTGGAACACCGACCGGGCAGATCGTTGGGTGTGAGAGCATGCTCACTTATAACTCGCACTAAAGCGAGAGTCTGGAGGCGTGAGAGCATGCTCACTTATAACTTGTACTAAGACAAGAGTCTGGAAGCGTGAGACCAGGCTCACTTATAACTCGCACTGAGGCGAGAGTCTGGAAGCGTGAGAGTATGCTCACTTATAACTTACACTAAGGCGAGAGTTTGGAAGCGTGAGAGCATGCTCACTTATATGTTGACCAAGTCTTCAGAAGTCCTCTGGTCAACGCTACCTGCAACCAACGATCGAGTCGCCCCGGTCTCTGGTACCCCGAGGCTCGAGGCAGATCCGACGAATATATAAGTAATAGGCTAATACTAGAATAAACAAATGAAGGGAGAGTGAGTACGGTAACGTACCCTGGCCCAGGGGGCGTCCTCAGACGGGACGCTGCTCGAGTTGTCGCGACTCGGAAGAGTAGATGAATGCGTCGGACGATGAGCTGGATCTGACGACATGGAGTCGGACGTGGCACGGAACCGGAAGATGAGCTACAGGTCCGGAGATAATAATGGCACGCATGTCGAGATAAAACATTGACATGTAGGCCGAGACAAAACATCGGCACCCAGGCCGGACTATAACGTTGGCACATAGGCCGAGATAAAACATCGGCACGCAGGCCGAACTATAATGTCGGCACATAGGCTGGAATAAGATCTCGGCACGCTGGTCGGGAAATAATAATACCAAGGAGGCTATGCTCGAATCACACAATCTGGAACACAATCGCGGCTCGAAGGCCGAAACACAACAATAGCTCGATGGCTGGAATAATACCGAAGACGCTCGTCAACATGGGTCGGATACCGGACAAGCTTCGGAAATGTACTACAATGCAGATCGGAAGTCGTCTACGATGATGGGACTCGACCACGGCTCGGAAACCGTCTGCGACGCTAGAGGCAGATGTGAACGCTGGTCGATGATGGTGACAAGGGGTTGGCTAGCAAAGAATTGCGCCCTCAACGCTGGAGAGGGCATGCAGTGATCGCGGCGATGATGGCTGGTCGCTACGACGAGGAAGAAAGTGGAGGTGGTGTCGATCTGGTGGTTGCGTCGCGAGGAGGAGAAGGAGGATGGCAGCATCGCGAGGAGGAGGGGAGCAGTGGCGATCGTCGGTGAAGAGCGGAGCGTGAGGAAGAGCCATGGCGGCGGAAGCAAAAGTGAACGAAAATCCTCCTCAACGGCGAAGGCGAGAGAGCGTGCGAGAGGGGCGATGCGCGTAAGCAGGGAGAAGAGGAGGTGGTTGTGACCGGAGGAAGGGAGCAGCCGGCGGCCAACGTCGTTGTCGGTGAGAAGCGTGAAAGGGAAGAAGGCTCCTTTTGTTTCTGTTGGCGGCGACGCAAAACAACGAAACAGCCACCCTACTTGCGGTATGAACAGTGCCCTAAAAAAGGGCGTGACAGTGCACTTACCAAAAGGCCCTCCTCTTTCCCCTAATTTCCTCTTTACCCCTCAGCTATCTCTGTATCAACCCACTTTTCAGTAAAAATTAAGCGATAAAATATTAATTCAATCAAATTAATTGAATTTTTAAATAATAATTTATTTTTATTCAATTTTAATTTTTTAAATCAGTAATTTTGAGAATGAAATCATAAATTGAATATAAATCTCTAACGTAGTTATAAAAAGGAAAAATTAAATAAATTAATTTATTCGGTTTAAAGAATTATTGAGTTTTAAAATTAAGATAAACCAAATTAATTGAGATAATCGATATTTACAAAATTTTAAAATAATTCAATCAAAATTTTTAATTCAATCCATTTAACATAAATTTTGCTCAGCCCTATTTATCCCTTTATTTTTCTCCTGAAAGCAAAAAGACAGAGGCAAATGGCTTTCTCGCAGTGGTAAATCTAGGAGTTTGTTTACTTGGGAGGATGATTAGAAAAGCGATAGATATTTTTAAAGGAAAAAATTCAGAAGAAGAAATTAAAATTTAGTAAGGAACTCGAATTATTAATTCATTATATAAAATTTAATTAGGAGGAAAACAAAACTCGTTGTCTTTATCTATCGTAGTAAACACGGTAAGATTTGGCTTGAAATCGGGTTGAATGAGGGGTAATATGGCAATTTCAAAAAGTTGGGGAGGAATTTGGAAAAATCAATGAAAACGAGTTTTTTTCGCTGATTAAGTCTGGTGGGTGGCGAATGGAAGAGGGACGATCTGTTTCGATCGCATCTGAGTAAGCGGAAGGAGAGAAAGGGGGAAGAGGATCGTGGTGAGAGCAGGGTCGGGGGCGGCGGCGGCGGCAGCAGCAGTAGCGATGCAGATCCGGGGATCAGGTCCCCGCCCGCTGCCTAACTCCCGGATCTCTGCCGTCATGTTCGCAATGTTCGCCAGCATGGCTTCCCTCTACGTTGCGGGCCGGTCGGTTCCCTTTTCGGTCCTCTACACTACGTCCGATACATTTTTCTCCTTTTGTTTTTTACTCGAATGCTAGTGTTTTTCCGCTTGTTGGCATCCAAAAATGGCGAATTTTAATCAAAGTTATTCTCTTTTTTGACAGTCTCTGGCAGGATGCGCAGAGCAGGGTTTATCTCATCAAGGAACTGGATCGAAGGACTGGACAGGTTCTTAGATTTTGTTCTTCCGTTAAATGACTAGCTTTGTCATCAAATTCCATCCCCCTACTATTATATTCTAATCTAGCCGAAGTACATCAACTTTTAGGGACAATCTGCTATATCAGTTGATGAGACGCTGAAGTTGGTAGACTGCAGGTGACTTGCTTTCAGATTGCTTCTCTTTATTATTATTATTATTTTTGTTGATTAGAGCCTCTTCTTGAGTAGTAGGGATAAAGGTTTGGGTTAAGATCATGAATATTTTGCTATTCAGACAACAGCACAAAAAGTTAGCGGCTCTGGAGATGGAGCTTGTGGTGGCGAGAAACAAAGGGTTTGTTGGGCAGTACTCTTCGGAGACCAACGGGACTAATTTTTCAAGGAAAAGACTGCTTGTTGTTATAGGAATAGCTACAGGATTTGAACGAAAAAAACAGAGGGACGCAGTTAGAAAGTCATGGCTCGCAACTGGTGCAGTACAATGTTCTTTATTCTACTTATACCTATTCATCGAATTCATGAAATGTATAACTTATTATAAACTCTTTAATCCTATGCAGTTACATACTGATTACTGTTGGTTTCATTGTCTCGGGTTGAAAAATAGATGATCAATGTCCCATGTTTTCTATGAGATAAACTAGGATATATTAGTATGCAAACAGACTGTAAAAGAATTTATATGGAGGATGAATTTTTCCTCTTGCATTCCTCCTTATGGGCAGAATGCTCAAGATTTTTTTCAGAGAATTCATCAACATTTTAGAATACTAAATTTGGGGGCTTTACTCAGTTTTAGATACTTTCATTTATGAGTATCTTCTTGCCATTTGTTCTCAGGTGCAGCAATGAAAAAACTGGAATTAGAAAAAGGTGTGGTAGCACGATTTGTGATAGGACGAAGGTAAATTTCAGACATTGACAATGAAACATGATCATATTTGATGTGTTTTTTATTTGAGATAGTTTTACTCTTCCGCAGTGCAAGTCGTGGAGATAGTGCTGATAGAGAGATTGACAACGAAAATTGGAAGACAAATGATTTTATAATACTTGTATGTTTAAACTGTATTTCAGGTTCATATTTCTAATGTTGTCCTTATCTATCCTTGTTTATGTAGTTCAAAATGTGCCTTTTATGTTTATATTTCATCTTATTTCTGACTCTAAAAATATTACTTTTTTTAGTTGTTTACATGTCTATCAGTTCAACTACAATGGTAAAACAAATCCTGTGATGATATATTAGCACCAAATTTGAAGTTTATTGAGAGGAAACAAAGGATAATGATGATAGATTGATAGTAAGCTTTAAGTGCCACAACCATTCTGCATTCTTTGCGACACAGTTAAAAGTAACTGGAATTTCTATTCCTCTTCTAAGAATAAGTTGAATTCTATCTTCTTTTTGGATCTTTACTTTATTTCTTCCCTGTGGAATACACTGAGGCAGATGTTTGCTTTTATGCTTCCTGTCAAATGCATATGAAATTAGAAACTGATGGAAACATGATAAAAAAGCTTTTTGTCTTTAACAATATGCTTATCTTTGTTGTGTAATGATGCATCCAGAAACCTGTAAATCTTATTAGATGAAGATTGAAGTTACTAATAATATTAGATTTCTAGAAACCTATAAATCTTATTAATAATTTTATTTATTAGTTCTAGTAAACTCAGTAGGACAATTCTTAGGATACAAGGATATTTTAGGGTCTATCAGAGAGATCCCCTACCAACTTGTCCTTCAAATTTTAATAAAGAAATTGTCTACGGAAGCAAGCAAACTTTCATTTGCAGCATCACCTCTTCCTCAGTATTATGTGGTATCCTCTTTTGGCACTGTAAAATTTTGTATTCTTTGTTGATTATCTTCATTTTACTTATTAACAGCGTTCTATGTGTGGTATCTTGATTTTCTATATGCTTGTTGATGTTACTTTCTTCAATATGTCATTTGCAAAAAATTTCTTGCATAGAACACCAGCTGAAGTATTTTAGCATCTAGCTAAGATGATATCACATCTTCATTTGAATGATTAAACAATTTGTTCTTATCTTCAACAGGATAATCATGTGGAAGCTTCCGAGGAACAACCGAAAAAGACAAAACTATTTCTTGCTCATGCAGCAGAAGCTTGGGATGCTGAGTTCTATGCTAAAATTAATGATGATGTTTATGTTAACATTGGTATGTTTATTGTGAATTGCCTAGATATATCCTTCCAAATCAATTCGACTTAAATAATACTGCTTTTCTCATGCAATAAGATTGACTGAATAACAATTCTGTTTTATTGATTCACTGATCTAGAAGTGTGCAGTTGTAACAAGTATTTTAGATGAGCTATACCGATTCCTCTTGTTGAAAATTCTTTTAGCCCATGATTACTTGGAAGGAGGGGAGAGAGGTGGAGGAGGGAGTAGAATGGGATTTAAAAAACTGATTGCTTGAAATAATGAGATGAGAGGAAGGATATTTTACTTTTGATCTCCTGTTGATTACTTGGACAAAATGGAGTGTAGAAAGAAAAAAAAAATGTCAAAAATTTCCTCTTTATAAATTTAAATCCTATCGATCCCTTCTGCTTGTTACTTGGAGAGGAGGTCTTATATGTTTCCTGTGCATTAGAGGATTTCCTCTTCTCTTACATTCCATCTAACAAACTATATTTCATTCTTAACTTCTCCCTCAATCTAACTGGATATATCCTATTATTAACCATAATGAATAGGATGAATGAATCTTCCACCACACAATTAATGTTTCAGTATAGAACAATATCTTCATAGTCCACTGACACACACCAAGATATAGAGCATAACCAATTGTTTATGTCTTCTTAAACTACCTGAAATAACTAGAATCAAGTAAAGCAAAACAACTTATTGTGAACAAGTATTTGAAATAACAAATGTTTGATAACAACAATGTACTGATAATAACAAATGTTTAAAAAAGAAGTCCAATCACAGCAAAGGAATCTCATTGATGCTACAGTTAGCCACATCAATATGCTTGTACCTAGGACTTGATTCTAATTGGAGAAGAGACTTTCAGAATATCCACTACAAACTGTTTGAATTCATTTATTTACTTCAGAGGAGCATGATTAGGTAGCATGACATCTGGACGAGCTCTCTTTTCTAATCCATGTTGTGTTTCCTTTTCAAAATGTAAGTTGTAAATGCATGAAACCATCCCTATCTGTTGTTTCTGTTTTATATCTAATTGTCCAACTGCTGCAAGTGGGTCATTAACCAAAACTGCATTCCATTACTTTTTGATCCTGACATTTTTTCTTTTATTTTTGGAGAGACTGGACAAATGGGAGTTGCAACTAAAGTTCTAGTGTGTTTTGGAAACCATGTCAATGATTCTTCATTATTTTTCTTCTTGTTTCAATGCTATATCTACAAATCAGTTGTTTGCATACTGAATAACTTGGTTAGTTGGAAGATTATTCTTTTCTTTCCCTCTGAAGGCCAGTGGTCTGAGGTAGACTAAGAATTATAAACAAACTGTTGTTAATTTGTTTTTCAATGGCTATAATTAACAGTCAACATAGTTGGCTAGCTTCAAGACCTGAATGTTCATGTATGTATCAACATTAACATAGCTCGTTTAATAATAATCTGATTGGTGAAAATTTGTGCTTTTATAGATGCTTTGGGCACAATGCTTGCAGCCCACTTGGACAAACCCCGTGCATATATTGGGTGTATGAAATCTGGCGAAGTTTTCTCTGATAAGTGAGTATTAATAGAGGTCATAGTCTTGTGCTGAAAGTTAGCTTAATTATGTTTATTGATTGCTAATACTATATTCAGGAGTCAGAAGTGGTTTGAACCAGAATGGTGGAAGTTTGGTGATGGAAAATCGTAAGCATTTTTTGAACTAATTTATAGTTAGGCATATCAAGTTACATTGTGTTTTGTGAAAAAGTAGTTATTTTTTGCTATGATTCAAGTTATAGCTATGAACTATTTGAATTGATGACTATCAGCTGCACATGTAACTACAATAGTCTTCAAGAATTCTCTGATTGGAAAGGAATGAGAGGTTGCAAGTAGAGAAACATGGGAATCATATAAGGTCAGAATTCAAAAATCCAAATGTGGGAGTAAAGGTGGAGCTAATTTTTCAGTTTTCTCTTCTCCAAGAGTGATTGCTACTCATCTTTCCTGTTATTTTTGAGTCGCTTATGCTAAAGTATCGGCTAGGAAGATATCAATCAAGGAGCTTTGTTACTTTCATTTACTATTAAACATTAAAATAACAGCATGCGTGTCAGAACAATTGCAAACAGTGACAAGAATCACTCATGGACTAGTGAATACTTGAATGTATCCTTGAAGTGTCATCAGGCTTGAAACAGGCATAAGCATTGGTTTGTTGTGTATCTGTATAATCTGTTTTTCCATTTGGGTCATAGGGCTTTATGAAAATCTTGCTGTTTAGTCAGTACAGTTTGTCATTCAAATGCTACTCAATCATTCTGGCTACAAACTGAGGTCATCTATAAGAGAGAATTGTAATCAAATGCTGGTGGAATCATACCAGCTTCAAGCTGAGGTTCTCCTGTAAATAGAATTACTGCTTGCGGTACATCTATAATATGGTCTAGGTGCCTAATCAAAAGCTATCGTCATATTTCTTCTCAGTGTGAATATTAGCTATCCAGCATGCTGAAATTTTGACTACTTCTAGATCACTGCAACACAAATTGTGGCCTTCATTGATGGAAAGGCACATAACACATTCATTTATGCGGCAAGCAAATAGGATACCCTTTGGTTGTCAACACAATTTAGTCAAAAGGCATTTATGTTTTGTAGATAATTTATTTCAAAAAGTTTTTATTATAGTTAATTTTGTCCTGAATAGTTATTTTGACTAAATGATGATTCCATGTCCAAATATGGATGCCATAGTGCAATGGCTTTCAGTTCATACTTAACATGGATTTTAAATTGTTTTCCTCTGCAGTAAGATATTTTGTGTTATCAACTTCCTCATTATGTTGACATAGGTATTTCCGGCATGCTTCTGGAGAGATGTTTGTGGTATCTAGAGCCCTAGCAAAGTTTATTTCTATCAATAGGTTTGTGCGCTTATTCTAACTGATCGATTAGGCAATTGGTTGACATCATTTAGGGAACATGTAATTTATGACTGATGCAATTACTTCTTTGTAACATAGGGCTATTCTTCGCACTTATGCCCATGACGATGTTAGTGTTGGTTCATGGATGATTGGTCTTAATGTGCAGCATATTAATGAGGGAAAACTATGCTGCTCCTCATGGTCATCAGGTTGGCTCATAAAACCTATTTTTCTAAAACATCATCCTATGATCAAATTTCTTACACAAACTGAGACACGACATTTCAACCATACATATCATGCGAAGCAGCATGAAGTTATCAAAACCATTCGATTTATATAATGATTAGTTAACTCCAACAGGCCAAGTTGAGTGTTTTTGCTGATTTATTTTACGCCACTCTCTTTTTTTCCATGATCTTATATTCTTCTCAGGAGCCGTATGTGCAGCTGTATGAAAAATATACAACAAGAAACTTTGACATGGTGGATTTGCTCGATCTTCTCTGCCGACATGAAAGATGGTGCATGGCCTCTACATCTGAATACTTTTTCTCAATCTCGGAGTAAATTAACTGGATCAAAATCCTGCCGAAAGGGCTGTAGCAGAAATGTTTTGAGTTGGCTTTTCAACAGAAGAATTACAGTTGAATTTCTTAGGTTGAGAGCTTTGCTTGTGTTGATCTGTGTAAGGTACGCCATTAACCATTCTTTCACAATGAGATATGTATTTTTCAGTAAACTGCAATTAGTTTTTTCTTTTGATGATAGTAAATTGTCAGTAGGTGAGATTATAGAGTGTTTGGTTGCCACATTGAATCTTAAAATGGACAAATTATGTGTATCTCAAATTTGTTAATATTTGATCACAATAGTAGTTCAATTGTTAATCTATTCAAGGATATACGATATGCATAGGGGAGCTTTGATGGCAAAATTATTATCATGTGATTTGGTGGTCATGAATTCGAATTATGATATAGAATTTTATTTTAGCCCCGCGAGTGATTTTGGGACGGTAAGTGTAAAATGTTTAACAGGATGTTTGATCTCTCTCGTGTAAAAGACCATTATGTTAAGATAAATATTTCATGATTTATCTCTTTTTTTAGAGAGAATGAGGCCGTTCTGGAGGGACCTTGACCATCAAGGTGAGGTCTTCATACTTTTAGTCGATAATTTTTTTTAAAATAAAGTTTAATCGTTCCTAGAATTAATCGGGGAGGATTAATCAGTCTAAATTGTTAGATATCTCAATTATAAAAAATAAAAAATAATCTATAATTCTTTTTTTATTTTTAATTATCAATATGTTAAATATCAAATTATCGTTCACGCTTTCCTCACGTTGAGTCGTTGCGCTGACCCATGCTAAATTGCTCCCTTAAGCATAAAGAAACGCATTCACGGAGTCGTGTGGGGCGGGCCCTTCAACGACACTTGTACAAATGATGCCACGCCTAATTACTTTTATATATATATATATATAGTAACTCTATTTAATTTTTTAAAATTATAACGATAAAAATAATATTAAAAATAAGACAAAATTAAAAGCGCTTCCAGAAGATAGGGGTCGGCTCAAGCTTATTAGATCGTAGACGGATAATTTTTTTTAAGGTATTTGACGTTGTTTTAAAAAAAATCCCTCACCTCTGTTGTTTTAAAAAAAATCCCTCACCTCTTTTCATTTAGAATTGGATTGAAAACCATGGTTTAATTTTTTTTTTAACAAATTAAATATTAATTTTAAAAAAATGTCTCTTCATACAATTTAATTTTCTCACTTTTTAGATGTAAAATTATTAATTAAATTTTCATATTTAAGATAACTTAATTCAGACGGAGAGAACAATTCTTAAAAAAGAAATAAAATTGAGAAAATAAGAATAATGAAATAGGATAATAATATAAAAAAAATCATCCTCCTATGCTCAACTCATTATCATCGACAAATCACAAAAAATAAATAAATAAAAAATAATGTATAAAATGACAAAACTGAATACAATCTTTAGAAAATAAAAATCACAAACAAAACAAAACCAAGCCTTTTCCCACTAGGTGGGGTCGGCTGTATGAATTCTTTTACGCCATTGAGCTCTATCTCCTATTATATCATCATCTATATTTAAATAAATTTTATCTTGTTTTATTGTTGCTAACCAAGTCTTTTTTGGTCTTCATCTTCCTCGTTTGATATGCATGTTTATCATAGTTTCACATCGCCTAACTGGAGCATTTATTGGTCGTCTAAGTACATGTCCGTACCATCTTAAACGTGTCTCTCGAAGTTTGTCCTCAATAGATGCAACTCCGACTTTCTCTCTAAATCAGCCGTTATCATTTATCAATAACTAAATAGAAGCCTTTTTAAGCACTGAGCACAAGAAAAAATAAACCATATTTTTTATTACCTAAATCAGAATAATTATAAATGATCGAATGGAGACAAAGGGAAAATCGAATAATTTGTAACCGTAAATATATTTAAATAAAAGTTAGTGAAATGGTAAAGATATCTAAGTCGTTATTGCTAAAAAATAATAAAATCTTCCATTTTGATCCGACACAATATGGATGAATGCATAAATATTTGAATTTAATCAAGCAAGGAGCATCGTAGTACCGACCGAATCTGCGTGTTAGTGTTAGGTGGAGACGTGGAGTTTCTCTTCTCGAATCTCAATGAGTAAGAGAAGCACTGAGAGAGGGAGTTGGAAAAGGAGAAGGGGGAAACTTAAAAAAAAAACTAGTATTTTTATTTTGCATTATATGGATAAGATAAAATTTTTTAATTCATGTTCTTATTGATTAAAGAGAAAGCATCACCAACGAATGAGAAATGTAATGAGAGTAGGCTATGATTGAGAGATATTGAAGAGGAATAAATTAAATTTTATAAAATAATATTCATAATTAAAAATAAATTTAATTTGTTACAAAAAGTGGCCCTTTATGACTCTATTTCTTGGAATCATAATGATATCTTTGTGAAATTTGAAGCTTCGAAAGATGAGATTATGTAAATATTTAATCATGCGGGTCCTATTCTTTTCCATTCTTTTAAAAAATATACATAAAAATATATTTAATATATTAAAAATAATGATCCCAATTTTTAGAGAATGAGATTGCAAAATATTTTATTATGTGGGCCCTATTTTTTCATTCTCTTGAAAAAATATATTTAATATATTTAAAATAATAGACCCCAATAAAAATTGAGGGCCTAGGCATAAACCTTAATGACCTATGCCTAAAGGCGGCCATGCCAACAGAAGAGTCCTTTAAAAAAAATATTTTCAATAATTTTATTTCAAAAATATCTTTTATCCAATATTGATGTAACAATTATTGCTAGCTGATGTTAGAAATTAAGAAAAGAAAAAAAATTAGTCATATTATTGAATCCAAAATTGATACTTAAAAATATAGAGTATAAGATCTTATATAATTCAGTTAAAAAATCCTAAACTCTAAATAATAAAAGGAAAAAGATCAAATTGTCCTTAAAACTATAAATAAATAAATATATATAATGTAACAAATCAAATGCCAAAAAATTGATAATAAGGATATAGTGTATAAGTAACTCAATCGTCAGAACAGAGATGCATTTTACTTCTTGTGCCATGATTTCACGAATCTATCTTGACGATCCAATCTGTAACTAATACATGCAACATTGGCTTAGCTCATTAGAAGGAACTATTGTAATATGTTTTATGGTTATGAGCTTTGATCATTGTCAACATATTGCTATGATTCTCCTTAGCTGTCGACTTACTTACTAGTCTTCCTTTTACTGCTATATGACTAGTTCTTCTTTCCTTAGCATTAGTCTTCCTTTTCAGGAGATATCTGAGAAACCAATCCTAGCTCGATTCATCGTCGATGAATGTGGAGGGCTGGAGCAGTTCCCTGTGGCTGCTATATTTGGAGAAGCATTCCTAGGCCCTTGAGAAACAACGCAAGTTTGGGGGACCCTGATATGCAGAATTGTGACTGCAATTTTGATAAGAACATTTCAAATGTGTGGTTTTGTCAATTCTCTCTTTCTCTCTATATATTTAAAATTAAAATTCTATAACAAAAATTAAATTAAAATTCTATAACAAAAATTAAAAGGGCGTCTCAAATTAAGAGAAACATCATATGAGCATTCCTTTTTCCAAAATAATTAAAATCAAATGGACATTTTTTTTTCATGATTTTATCTCGAAAATACTCATAGATCAGAGTGAATTTAGGGTTTTAGATTGTAGCAGCCCATAATAGTTTAAAGTGATTCTACCATTATTTTAAAATGATTTTGATAAAATTTAAATAATTTTTATCAATTTGATAAATAGTACTTTGATATAATAATGTTTAGAGATGCAAAATACTAAATTATAAACCTGAACTCACATTAAACTTGTTATAGCAGTTACCTAATAAATTTTACACATTGTAGTAATTACTGAGTAGTTTCTATATATTATAATTGTAAGTACCCCGGGTTAGTTTTAATATTGATCAACTGAGTTAAAGTAGACCCTGTGTATTTGATATTTTGTGTCTAAGTATATAGGAACTTAGAATAACAAAAACTCAAGCGGAAGACGCAGCGAACTAGAAGGATGGTACAAGAAGTGAGCCGACGAGCTCAATGCATCCGAGGAACGAAGAGTTGTAGAAGAGTACGCCGACGGAACGAGATGGACACATGCGGTGTATCCGAGGGATGAGAAGTCAGGAGGAAGTCTCCTCGAGAAGAAGGTTGAAGTTGGGTTCGGGTGAGCTCAACTCTGAAGGATCGAAGTATCACCCAACCGAACGGAGTCAGAAAATGGTCAACTCAAAAGTTGACAATTTGAGGCGCCTCTAATTGACAAAAGGCACCTTGACGCTATGAAGACTCAAGGTGCCTTGGTGGATCTCAAACGCCTCGCATGTAGAAAAGAGTCATTGCCAGTTGTGGGATTTGCGGTGCTTCCGATTACTCGATGAGCATCATAAGAATTGGAGTCATTGTCGCGAAGATAAGCTGTGGAGTACAATTCAACCGAACCGAGGCGACTCCAACATGCTAGAACAGTTGAATGTTGGCAACGATAAAGATCAAGCTTAGCCAGCTGGAGGCGCCTCCAATCAACCTAGCATCTCTAAAGTGACACATCAGCAAAATGGTCATTTCAACCAAAATACTATAAATAGAGGTCTTAACCTCTGAGTTGAGATTATACACTCATTTTTAACTTCCATAATTAGTTTTTCAAGTTTGTACTCTTAATGTGTAAGGGAGTTCTCTGTCTCCAACCTTTGTCAAAGGAGTTTTCCTAGTGCACTTTTATTACCTTATATTAGCAACCTTCCCAGTTGTAAACCAAGTAAATCCCTAGATTTTTACTTTACTTTTATGTGTTTAATTTTTAATTAATGTGAGTATCCTTGCTAAGCTAAAAGCCAAGAGAATTGGAATTGTAATTTGCAGATTATTCACTCCCTTTAGTCCGTCCACTCGATCTAACAAGTGGTATTAGAACCCAAGAGTGGACCTTGATTGTAGACTCATATTATATTTTAAAAAAATTTAGAGGTAAGTAGTTTAGAAGAATTTCTTTCTACATTTGAATTACACTAGTCAAGATGTGCAGGTCTAAGAAATGAAGAGAAATCAACTAATAACGTAGCACTACAAGACAAGAAGAATGAATCGGAATCAGAGTCATCACTCGACGAAAATGAAGAAACATACATGGTAGAAAGTTCAATAATTTTTAAAATTCTAACCATTTTGATAAGAAACATGCAAAGAAACTTTTACAAAGAAAAAGGAAAGTCAGATGCTACAACTATTATTAAGGACATATCAAGGACAACTGTTCTAAATTAAAAGGCATGGGAAAAGAAGAGTACAAGGGCCAAGAAAGTCCAAGCATAATTAAAAATCTCAAGACAACTTGGAGCAACTCATCTTAAGAAGAGTCTAGGACCGAGGAATACATCAGACTATCACTAACGACCAACCATCTACTTGAAGATGACAAAAACTCTTTGGAGGAGAGTAATGGTGAAGGGGAACCTCAAACGACGAATCTGATATGGTAAGTGAGGTAAAACATCTACCCTCAGAATAAATGCATGATGCAATAAAAATATTATCTAGATCTTTATGCAAATCTAGGAGCAAGTTTCTTGAATTGAGAAAAGAAAAATTAATAGTATAAACTAAATTGGAAAATGCATATTTAGAACTAGAAAAGATCATAAATGAAAATAAAAAATTAAAAGAACTAGCTGAACCTCAAAAATTAGAGTAAGAATATTTTTCCAAATTCAAACTTATTTTTGAATATTCATGCAAGAAATGTTAGAATTATAAAGGACTTAACGGGTTATTAAAAAATCATAGGGGTCAAATTAGAAAAATTTTAAAATTTGATATTTCAAGAAAATACTTAATAAATCCAGTAAATAAAAATTTATTTTAGATTTCAAAATCTATTTTGACCTATTAGATTTTTTTGGAATTGCTAGAAATTAATTTGTTTGAATTATTAACATTATTGGCCAAATTTTTTTTTTGTTAACTTTCTATTCAATTTTCTTTAGCTTTAAATTTTTTTGTAATAAATAAATATGTTAACGATTAGTAGAATTTTTTTTAATTTTTTCAATTTTAAATAATCCTTTATGAATTTTTTTAATGAAATCAAATCTTTTGAATTAAAATTTTTTAGAGGTTGATTTTGAAAAAGTTGATTTTTCTACAAATAATCCTTATATTTTGAATATTCAAAAAAATTAGCAAATTATTTTGATGTTGAAATCTATTTTTAATATTTAATTTCAAAAATATTTATTTCTATAAAGAAAAATATTTTCTCACTATAAGAAAAATAATTTTCCTCTTGATATTTTTATTATCGTATTAATTATGTTTAACATTGATAACAAATTTTAGTATTTTTAAAATGTTTGAAATCATTTTAAAATTATTTTTAGAAAAATCTGAAGTTTATTTCTTAAACATTATTTTGTTTGAAAAAAAATTAAGATAAAAATACATACTTGCATGACAAATGTACTTTTCCTAGAAATTTTTTTCAACTTTTTCTTTGCTATTTTTATTTTTTTTCAATTTTTTTAATGTGAGCAAAGAGGTAGAATTAATAGATGTTAAGTTAAGGGGAGGACTTAATTGCAAAATCTATATTATGATTGTAAATTTGTTTGTTGTATAGAATTTCGTAATTGATTTCTATAACTTAACCCGGGTTCACTACAAAAAAATAGGTGTTTTTGAATCGGTCTTTTTGAAGCGTTTGAATAACCGCATCGAATGAGTAAAGGTTTAGAAGCGGTTATGTACTTTCCACTGCAATAGATTTTCCGTAGAAGCAGTTATGATATACCGCTTCTATTTAGCACATTTAGATGTGATTTTATATTTTGCTTCTAAAAGAATCCTTTTGAAGCAGTTGGAACCACTCCTAAAAATAATAGGTTTTATTTAAGCAAATATAAATAGAAGAGTTCACGTTTATTTAGACCTTAACAACTCACCTATTTCATTGCTTCAATCACAGGGGCGGATCCAGAGATAATTTTTAACGAGGGCTAACAAATTTTATTTTACAACAATAAATATATTTAATAATAAAAAATTTAATTCGATATCATAAAAGGATAAAAATATTAAATTAATAAATTACAAATAAACGTGTAACTTACATCATAAAAGGTAATGTAAATTAATTATATTAATTTAATAAACCCTAAACTAAATAGATGTTGCTTTTTCTCTTCCTTCCTTTGCTGTTTTCTAGTGTCTCGCCGCTACTCTTCTCTTTCGAATCCTACTTCGAGGCCTACGACCCCTGATCCCTTCTAGATCTGCCCAGATCGACTCACCGTCCTCATCAACAGCTACTCTGAAGCCCGTCTTCCTCTCCTCAACACCCTCACAGCCTACTGCGTCGCCACCTGCTAATCGATGTCAGCCTCATCCTTTGGGGCGACCCCTTCACACCCGCCGCCACCCTGACATCCCTCTCCTCTCAAGGCGGTGGATCCGCCTTCGTCTAACTCTGATAGATCTTGGTGAGGGCTTCAGCCCACTCCAGCCCTCGCCTAGATCCGCCCTTGCGTCGGCCGACCACCAAATCCACTGTAAGAAGAAATTGTTTTTCTAATTTTTAAGATAATTTCTCTACTTATTTTTTAGATCAATTATTTTATTTCGAAAAACCTGAGATGATATTCAAATTGATTTCCCTTCATCTATCGATTTTTTGGATTTTATTATGTTCCATTGCTAGATTAATCGGGAGTGAGGTTGATAGATATCTTTAGAGTTTTGGCTCATATTGTAATTGTTGATGCTTTAGATTATTAAACTTTTATATAAATGATTTCCGTACATGTTCAAAACAAATATAAACATTTGTATCTAATATGTTTGTTTAAATGACTAAAAGAAGTGTTTGAAATTTTTATTTCTTCACATATCTATGTTGTATTGTTTTATTGTTTCAGAACTATACAATAGTGAAATTGATTGTGAATGATTTATATTACACTTTAAATAGTGAATGTGTATGATACTTGAATGAGTTGATAGACTCATGCTTAGTCGTGTAAACATCTTCCAAAGTTATTGTATACTAGAGTGAGTTCGAATGCTTAAATAAAGATGTACATGCCTTATATTAAGGTAGCGTCCTCTGTTCTATACAATTGGTAATTAAAATAATTGTGTATAAATCATGGTGTTTGGATATTGTAAATGATAATAATGTACAACAAACTACAAGGATATGATAGAATAGTTAAGTAGATGTACAGGATATATGGTGATTGAAATATGCATAGGACATCCATACATATGCATTTCATTTAAAAAGTAACAAAGTTATTTATTATATTAAATTCCTCATGAATTCTTTCTACTCAAATAAATTCTTAAATTTTGTAAATAATTGAACATGTTCAAACAATGAAGGCGTGGATGGATTCTCCCCGTGGCAGTCTGGAGTATCAGGTTGGAGTTCGAAATTTTTTACGTTATGCATTTCTTAACACGACTACTGAAGTCATGAAACCGTGTCCTTGTCGTAAATGCATCAACTCATTGAATCATGACCGTGAGACAGTATATGAACATTTGATGATAAATGGTATTTTACAAGATTATCGCATTTGGAATTTCCATGGAGAAAAGTTGATTGTACAATCTCATGATACCATGAGAGATGAGCTTCATGCCTTACCAGAAGTTTATGAGACAATTAACCATGAATCAATAGTCCAAGAAACGTTACATGAAGTATCTGAAGGATCACCTACGAGGAATACAAATTACACTGGTGCATCAACTAGTCATGCATCGATGGAGTCTAATGTGGAAGATTTCTATAGATTGGTAGAAGAAGGAAAACAACCATTATATGTTGGATGCACTGAATTTTCTAAATTGACATTTCTTGTTGAGTTATTTCAGTTGAAAGTGAGTGGAAAATGGAGTGATAAGTCCTTCACAGCATTATTGGATTTTCTTCGACGAGTACTTCCACTTGAAGCACAAGTACCAAATTCTTTTTATGAAGCGAAGAAACAAATTTCTAATTTGGGACTTCACTATGAAAAAATACATGCTTGTCCGAATGATTGTATGATTTATTGGGGCGAGGATGCGAATGAACAAGCTTGTAGAGTATGTAATCTTTCAAGATGGAAAAACATGCAGAAACAACCAAAGAAGTCACGCAAAAGTGGAAAAAAAATCCTTCAGATGAAAACTCCAGCTAAGGTTTTTTGGTATTTTCCATTGAAATCGAGATTACAACGATTATTCATGTCATCTCAGACTTCTGAAAATATGCAATGGCATTCTAAGAAACGAGTTTCAGATGGAATTTTAAGGCATCCGGCTGATTCGCCAGCATGGAAGGCATTTGACGAGCGACACGCTGAATTTGGAGTAGATCCTAGAAATGTACGTTTAGGACTCGCCACTGATGGTTTTAATCCATTTAAAAATCAAAGTATGTCACATAGTACATGGCCTGTTGTTCTAATGCCTTACAATTTGCCACCTTGGGAATCTATGAAGCCTCATTCAATTATTTTATCCACCTTAATTCCAGGACCCAAAGCACCTGGAAACGATATTGATGTATATTTACGTCCCTTGTTGGCTGAATTGAAGGACTTATGGGAAAATGGGATTACCACTTATGATGCTTGCAACAAAGAAATGTTTCAAATGCGGGCTGCATTGCTTTGGACAATTAGTGATTTTCCAGGTTTGGGATGTTTGTCTGGGTGGAACACATATGCCAAAAATGCTTGTCCAACATGTGCTGATAAGACAGATGCAGTGTACTTGAATAATGGAAGAAAATGGTCATTTAGAGGGCATCGCCGCTTCTTACCAAGAGATTCAAAAATTCGAACTATGACAAGTTATGGCAAGCCAGAGAAACGTGAATTAGATTTGACACCATTGTCTGGATCTGATGTTCTACAAATGACCCAAAATCGAAATGTGGTATTTGGTAAAAGTAACATATCGAAACCATTGGTGCGAGCAAAAACAGGTTCTACTGAACAAATGTGGAGGAAACAAAGCATTTTTTTCACTTTGCCTTATTGGGAGTTTAATTTGATAAGACATAATTTGGATCCTATGCATATTGAGAAAAATGTTTGTGATAATATCCTTGGAACACTTTTAGATGATTCTAGCAAGAGCAAAGATAACACTGCCGCACGTAGAGATCTGAAAATATTGGGAATTATGAAACAATTATGGCCACAGCCACAACCAAATGGTACAGAATATTTGCCACCAGCATGTTATTGTTTGAACAAAGCTGAAAAAAAGTTATTTTGTTCAGTGTTGAAAGATATTCGTGTCCCTGATGGTATGTCATCCGATATTTCAAAATGTGTAGATGTTGGACGTTGTAAGATTTTGGGTCTGAAAAGTCATGATTGTCATGTCATAATGGAGCAATTTCTTCCAATAGCTCTTCGTCGTGTGTTATCAAAAAAGGTAACTGCACCATTAATTGTTTTGTGTGAGTATTTCAGAGCTGTGTGTGCAAAGTCACTACGAGAAGATGAATTAAAAAAGGCTGAAGAAGGAGTTGTATTGGTCTTATGTCAATTAGAAAGAATTTTCTCCCCATCATTTTTCACAATAATGGTGCATTTGGTGGTGCATTTGGCGTATGAAGCAAGAGTAGCCGGGCCTGTACATTATCGATGGATGTATCCAATAGAAAGATATCTTGGAAAACTAAAAAATTTTGTTAGAAACAAAGCACGACCGGAGGCCAACATTGCAGAGGCATACTTGGCTGATGAATGTGTTGTGTTTTGTTCCCGTTATTTAAAGCATATAGACTCGTTTGGCAATAAAGGTGCGAGACACCAGGAGACACCTGATAATGAGTATCCTTTACTTCCATTGTTTCCACAAATTGGACGAGCTACAAAAAGGCGTCAAATAGTTACTGTGGACAACAAAACTCTAAGCCAAGCTCACAGATATATCCTTTCTAATTGCACAGCTCTACAACCATATCGTGAGTAAGTATTATTTTATGAATGTAATTTCAATTTTATTGTTTTATCAATACTACAAGTTTCTAACCCTCATGTTGTGATGAAATAGAGAATTAAGGGACGAATTGAAGAGAAAGCATAGATATGGCCATCGTCCAACTAACTTTCAATTGGATTATATGGTTCGAATGCAATTTTCAGAATGGTTTGCTAAACGAGTAAGTAACATGTCGATTGATTTATTGGTAAATGAACTGGTTATTATTTTAAAAATATTAATATCAAAACTATTTATGTATGTATTATAGGTTGATCGGGCAAATGAACGAATTGATGACTTAACTCTAAGGGCACTTGCACGTGGTCCAAATCCTGTAGCATTTAGTTATCATGGGTTCAATGTGAATGGTTTTGCATTTCGCACAGTAGAATCTGAAGGAAACAAAAAAGTGCAGAATAGCGGGGTCATGGTGTCGTCGATGCATGATAATGATGATAATGAGTCAACCTATTATGGTCGGTTAACCGATATTATCTCACTTGATTATAATGGCCATGGGCGAATAGTTCTATTCCGATGTGATTGGGTTAACACTACTGTTGGTATGAAAATTGATCCTTTAGGATTTACAATGTTGAATTTTTCGCGTTTGATACATACAGGAGAACGAGAAGAGCACGAACCTTTTATTTTGGCTTCACAAGCTCAAATGGTTTATTATGTTCGTGATCCAAAAGAAGAAGAATGGCATTGTGTTATTCATCACACACCAAGAGACACATACAACATGGGCAATGAAGATGATGTTGATATAATGCAGTTCATTCCTAACAATTTTTCTAATGCAGAATTTCTGTTAGATGATGTAAACACTGTAGATATTGAGTTAATAAGAACTGATGTAGAAGGCTCAATTGTTGATGGCATGCCTATTGTGAACAATGAAACTGATGATGAAAACTTGGATTGAATTTTATGTTTCGTTTCATGGTTATTTAAACTCTCTTGACGTGTTAAATATGATTTGGTGTTGCATTAGATATTTTAGTTTCATTTCATTCATTAAGGTGCGTATCTCTTTAAGCTATGTTATTGATTCTGTAGATAGCATGTGGGGTCACTTTTAAAAAGTGATGAATTGGAGAGAATGGTTGATTAAGATATGGCACACTTGTTCCTGAAATAGGCAGCTATTTTCAGGATAGTGAATGTGAAGAGATATTAAGGCAAATGATGTTGCTTTGGTGCCTTGGACATCCTGAGTATGGTTGCAGAGCTTTAGATACTCTGCATTAAGCACATGTACTTGTATGAGAAAGAGAAGCCTATTGAGGTGCATGGGTGAATTTCAATTTATTATTTTTGTGCAATTTTTTATATGAATATAAGCCTATTGTCACGTGGGCAGAGTTTTCAATTACTTTTCATTGTTGATTTAAACTTTGTCAAATGTTTACTATAAATTTTACCAATCCTAATAAATTTATGAGCTCATTTTAATTATTATTAATAAATTCTACCAGATATTCAGAATGAAAAAATTGGCTAAGTGTAAAACTCGGCAAGGTTTACTCTTCAAGTCGATCATTTTTTTAAGTCTACCAATTCATGGGCAAACAACGGCATTATCAAGTTTATTTACTTTACCGATTTTTTGTACCATCTACTAAGTTCAGATGACCACTAATTAATTAAATTGGTATTTGATCATGGGATTGATGAGATTTTATTTAACTAAATGAAATCCTTGTAAACTTGAAAAGTTTATTAGGATTTGTGCTATGGAGAAAATATAATTACTTTTAATATTAATTTGTTATATCTATCTCGTAAATTTCATATTATTTCTTCAAAATCATAAAATATTATTTTTTTTAATCATGTAGAGTAATTTACCGTTTTTGGAATCATAGCTAAAATTCTCAATATACTATTGCCATATTTTCTCACATCTAATTTAATAATCTAATATTTTATAAAGTTAAAAATGGTATGACTTAATTAAAAAGAGATTTTGGAAAACGAAAAGGCTTTTATTTGTTGCCTAAAAGAACGTGGAAAAACGAAACGGCGTCATCTTATTCAGATTTGATATTCCCGCTTGTAAACTTTTTTTTTTTTTGAGAAAATCTGCCTTACCTCACAATCGATTTTTTCTGTCTTGTGTAAAGAAAATCTCTGCTCTACCCTAAGTCAGATTCTGGAGGTAAATACTCTTAACATTATGTTTTAAACGAGTTTGGTGTTTAGATAGCTAATGGATTTTTGTAAATCTTCCATAAAATTTCTTTTATGTTGTGAAGGATTATGAGCGGTGATTTTTTTAATATTGTGTTTGTTCTTTATTTGGTTGTAAATATTTTTCTTTTGAGATTGGAATATAGGAGAGAAATTTTCATACGTGTTATTATCCATCCAAGTTCATGACCAATGTTCATAGAAACAAACA
The DNA here is from genome assembly GCF_018446385.1 of Zingiber officinale. Classification (NCBI taxonomy): domain Eukaryota; kingdom Viridiplantae; phylum Streptophyta; class Magnoliopsida; order Zingiberales; family Zingiberaceae; genus Zingiber; species Zingiber officinale. The sequence continues at coordinate 152,428,886 of NC_055989.1, forward strand.
ACCTGTTGATTATGTTCTTTTTCTATATAATATATAATTAAATTAAAGAACTCCACCACATCAGATATATCTATCATACTGGTGCAAATTGGGGTCTTCTTTATCTCTACAATCGTCTATTTGTTTATTTTTTCTATCATTATTTGTTATGTATCTTTACCATCTTCATTACTATTACTATTATTATTATTATTATTATTATTATTATTCTCAGGTACATATGAAAAATGACAAACAAAAGACTTCAAAAGTTGACGAAGAATATCAGAAGGCGATCTAGGGGACAAGAATCAAATAATAGGCGTGACGATGAAGTTGAATCACAAGACACAACATCACATTCACTATCGGAAACCCAAAATCATGCACTAGCATCACAACAACATGATGAGGAGTTCCATGAGGAAGGTTGGAAATATATTTTTTATATATTTAATTAAGTTTAACGCATGACAAAACAATCATATTTTGCATATATATTTATCTGGCGAAGATGCAGTGTTGCCTTCGCAGAGGCAGCCGAATAGACGTGGGAGGACTGTAATGAAGGATGTTCATGCATTGCATCACGATGATTTGCTACATGTCACATTTAATGAAAGAGGTCAGCCTTATGGTGATTTACAACCGGTACTAGCAAATTATGTGGGAACAATAGCTCGAAATGGAGTTTTGTTGCCCCTTGATTATTTAGACTGGCGAAAAATTCCAAAGCATCGGTTGGAGGAGGCATGGAAACTTGTTATTGTAAGTTGAGAAGTACTTAATATCACACATGAGTTTCAAACATTAACATATTTAATTTTATGTTTATAGGCACGATTCATAATCTCCGATCAACACCGAGATTTTGTGATGCAAATGATGGGAGTTGCATGGAGGCGATGGAGGACCCAAGTTAAAGCTACGTCTTATGATTCGAATATTCCATTAAGGGACCTTGTGTCCATTCGTCCTATTCCTCATGGCCTGGCTATAGAAGTCTGGGAAAGATTATGTGAGCACTGGAAGGTTACTGAGGTAATCACTAGTATTGATAATTTTTTATATATAGTTATGGATATTCCTAGTAAAACTTAAATTTTTTTTTTTTAGAAAAGTTCAAAAATAAATCAAGAAAATGGAAAATAAAAAAAAAAAGGAACTCATGCACAGGGACGAATAAGTATTGCTTCTTTGGAAGATAAATTTGTAAGTATCAAATCTTTTTTTTTTATTTGCAACAAGTTTCATATTACCTATTTGTTGTTTAAACTTTGATGTTATAAATAACTAGTGTTATATGCTTCTATGGTGTTGTAAATATAGATTTATAATGATATAGAATGTAGTTAACCTTTATAGATATGTTGTTAACGATTTATATATGCTTATTGTTTGCAAAATTTCAACTGTCACATTTATTGTATATGTGTTATTGTTCTTCTATTAGTTGAAAGACAATGGTAGGAAGCCGACTCGCATCGAAATAATGCATTTGAGTCGAAGAAGTAAAAAGAAAGGAGGTGCTCCAGTTGATGCTGAAGCCATACGCTATGAGGTACTAATTTGTTGCAATTTTTTAAAATGGATTTTGAATAAATTTTTCATTCAATTGATGTTTTGTTTGTTAACATTTGTTGGATGAGGCTGTGCAAATTCGCCTACAAGACATGCCTGAGGGAACACAAGCAATAGAAGTGCATGAGGATGCATTTCGGTTATATTTTTTTAAAAATTTGATATCATTTTTGTTAAGGCTATTACAAAATGTATATGTATTAATTATAAATTTTATGCAGTGATGTATTCGGAACTGAGCATTCTGGTCGAGTTCGATGTCTAGGAGCAGGAGCACTACCTAGCCAAGTCTTCCCTGAACAATGTAAACGTAGCTCATTCTACAATAGGCAAAACTATCACTCCACTACGGATATCACAGATAAATTCAAAGCAATGCAAGAACAAATGAACAAAGATATGGAGATGCGTGAATCACAGTTGCGAGCAGAAATGGAGGCGCAAAAAGCACAATTTCAAACAAAAATGGAGCAAATGAGACAAATGCAAGATCAGTTTGAAAGTTTTACACGTGTTATGCAGAGTATGATACATGGAACTGCTGGAGGGTCTAATGGACCTGAATTGTTACCAACACAGGTATTTACATATTATATAATATCAAATTAACAAGTTGGTTTCTTGTTCAAATCTATGATTTTAATTTTGATTTATTTTTACAGATGGCAATTGTAATGGCAAACATCATTCAGAAACACATGGATGCCACATCAAATCCAAAAGAAAATGCTATCTCCCGAGAAGATTCATCTGATAATTAGATATTGAAGGAAAAATATATTTTAGTTTGTGCCTTCATTTGTAATCATTAGTATATTTTTGTTTTTAGAATTTCATGTTTCTTGAAACTTAGATACTCATTTGTGGATTGTTGAATTTTGTTTGGTTTATATCCTAGTAAATGACAATTCAGTTTTGTTTTTTTAGTTATTTCTCTTGAATGTACCATGTTTTTTTTTTCCATTGTGGAGTTGCTTGTGCAGTAAAAATGGAATAGAAAATTCTAAAAATGTTTTTTTTAAATGACTTCCGAAGCGGTTAACAACCACTCTTAGAAGGGAAAATGTACTGCAGTGCTCATGGCTGTACAAATGGTTTACAACAGCTTCAGATGTTTGTACAAGTGTTCTGAATAACCGCTCCTATATATTAATTTGAAGCGTTAGTTAACCGCCTCAAGAAGAAAGCAATCACAGCGCTAGAAAACCGAATGTGATGCACGTCTTTAGGTCCGGTTATCAACCGCTTCCAAAGACTAGAAACACCAGCGCTTAAACAATCGCTTCTGTGACTACCTGTTGGAGCAGTTTATAACCGCTTCGAATAATTCTTTTAGGAGCGGTTATTCTTGTTTCACCACCGGTCACTGTGTCACGCCCCCAGAAGAGTCCCTGTCCGAGAAAATTTCGGCAGCATCTCCCCTGTACGGCGGACAATCAAAATTTTCTACAAGCACTAAATACTCAGCCACAGGCGGCTGGAATAATAACAGTAATGAAAATCAATCACCACGCAGTTTATATATATATATTCAGCCTCTGGCTGACACAACCACGCAGTAATAATACTCTGACTCGAAATCAACCCTACTCAACTACACTCGTAAAGCCCAAATCCAATTTTTTTCTTACCTCTTCTGCCGTTCAGGCAGGCATGTAGTGGAGTAAATCCAAATCATACGAAAAGTTCATCCAACGGAAAGATTCCATACAATATCCATATGTAAGTCCAAAACAAAACTAAAATAAAGTCGATAAAAAGCTAAAATGAAACAACTCAAAAACCAACGGCGGAGTAGCACTACGTGCGGTGGGGACTAGCGAACTCCCTCCTGACAGATCAACCCGAAAATAACAACAATGGAGGCGGGGTGAGTCCAACACTCGTACAGTTGATATGCAAAGTAAAGAAATAACACCTAACACTAATCATGCGTATAGTCTCCTGATATAAGAAAGATATAAATATGCATCTGAAGTAAACAGGAGAATGCTGTACTAACCAGGTCCTGAGTATAAGGTCAAACAGTCCGAGTGGTATAGGAATCCTGTATGCATGTCAAACATAGGTATCCAAACAATATGCAGCATATAAATGCAGCAACCACAAACACAAACAATAAATGCATCATGCATATGATGCCAATGATGCGTCCTGGTCACCCCTGACGCCAGTCGATCATCTCATACAAACGTGAGGCCGAGTGGGTAGGGCTGTGACAACCGTGCACTCTGTCGTCACTACTCCTGATGAGTGACCGAGTGGACGGGATGCTGTCGGAGTACACCTATCCTCCTACCCCAAATCATAAATGGGGGAGCGCAATGCTCTCAACTCCCGGTACACGATGACGGGGAGGAATCCCTGCCGGATAACACGTTGTGTCACACTACCCATGAGCGGACCAACGGTGCCTAACAGAGTCCCTGCTGCAACACACTCAGCCTGAATCGACCACTAACCCATGAGTGGTGGTGTGTGCAGATCCATGTAACTGGCGATGTGCTCAGCAATAATGGAGCGGACTATCGCACAGCATGCAATCATGCAAATGATGCATGGCAATAACCATATAAACATCCTGACCTAATCCATATATATAGAAATGTGCACCCTAGGTCAAAGATTCATATCAAATCAAGGTACACAGAAGGTATAAAAACCTAGGTCCTGAACATGGTCAAGCATGGCATATCACTACCCCTATAAGCATGTATAAACAGGTAAAATATACCTGAGATGCAAAACCAATCAATCAATCAAGCATGTAAGATTTGGGTAGTGATTAACCGAAAACAGATAAGAAACACAATTAATGCAACATGTTAATTTAATTACTAAGCATATCAAATGACATAAGTCAAAAGTACCCGCCTCCGATAAAATGGTCCAAATCTGACTCCGAGATACTCGTCTCGCGTCAAAGTCCTGTAATAAATCGTACAGTTTAGCTAAGTTAACTATAAACAAATAGCTAAACAACTTCCAAATCCACCAACCATCTAGGGTTAGTTTCATTAACCCTAATTACACCATTAGATTTATTCCAAATCTAAATTAACAACTATTGCTAACATATCTAGAAACCATCTACAACGGAGACCAATTCCTACACAATTAACGAACCCAAATCAAACACATAACAATCTATATATGTACCAAATCCTTACCTTAATTCAACCGCTGCTGAAAGTCAGAAAGTTGCTGCCCAAAAGAAACATCTGCTGGAAAGTGGCTGCCGGAACCAAGAAAAATCAACAGCACAAGATACTCCCCGAAATCAGTGATCCGCTAAACCCTACACCTGCAGATTAGGTCATAAGGGGAAATCCAGAGTGCAACCAAGTATTACAACCCACTCACCTTGTTGGCTCAGCAGAAAGGAACTAGGGCAGAGGGGTTTTAGGCACACAAGATGAAAGTCAGCTTCTGTGCTAGGTCACAAGAAAACCCAAGCAGTGGTACTCGGGTGCCGGAATCGGGGTTGGCCGGCGCTACTCGAGGGCTGACGTCGGCTGGAAACTAGCACACGGCTTGACACCCGACCTCCCGGCGAAGAGGGCTCGGCTATCAGTAGAACTCGGCTAGGGCACAGATGTATTTCGGCCGGCAGCACCGTTGTGAAGAGATCTCGGCGCTAGGGTTCGGCTTCGGTGTGCACGACTAGGGCAGAGATTAGATCGCCGGCGTCGGCAGAGGAGAGGAGGAAGGAACTGCCGCTGGGTGGCAGTTAGGGCAGAGAGTTGGCGTCGGGCGCAAAGGCTCGGCTTCTATGGAGTTGCAGCCGACGGTGGCCTCGGGTACCGGCGAGAAATAAAACGCAGGGCCGGCGGTTAGGGCAAGGATCGGGAGTGAGGCTCGGCGTCGGTGCGTGAGAGGAGAAGGGAGTGGCGCTGGTGCGGCTCGGCAAGGAAGAAACGGCGATACCAATAAATAAAAGGAAATAAAAACAGAAAAAGAAAAAGAAATAAGGAAAAAGAAATTAAAACTTTTCCTCATTAAAACAGGGTAGCCCAAATAGGCTTTTCCGGGCCCCGTTCCGATCCCCGTTAACTCGTCCATACGAGTTATGAAAAATTCCCGAAAAATATCCAAAAATTCCGGAAAATTCCCTTATTCATATTCGCCTATTTCCGGTATTTTACATTCTCCCCCACTTATAAAAATTTGGTCCCCAAATTTCGTTATCTACCATCAGCAAGTACTAACAATAGATATAGAGTATAAATGCTGAATGGTAAATAAATCACATACCTCAAGTGAAAAGATGGGGATATCTAGCTCGGATCGTATCCTCAAGCTCCCAAGTAGCCTCCTCGTCCGAATGATGCTGTCATCTGACTTTAACCAGCCAGATAGTCTTGTTCCGCAACTGACGCTCTTTCCGGTCGAGAATCCGTACCGGAACCTCCTCATATGTAATGTCAGGCTGAACTGGAACTGAGATATCTGCCAGCACATGCGTCGGGTCGGGTACATATCTCCTCAGCATGGATACATGAAATACATCGTGCACGCCTGACAGGGACGGTGGTAGTGCCAGTCGGTAAGCTACTGCTCCGATCCTCTCCAGTATCTCGAAGGGACCAATGTACCGCGGAGCTAGCTTACCTCTGAGGCCAAATCTCTTCACCCCTTTCGTGGGTGAAACTCGCAGAAATACATGGTCGCCCACAGAGAACTCTAGTGGTCTGCGTCTCCGATCAGCATAACTCTTCTGACGATCCTGCGCCTCTGACATCCTCCGTCTGATAGTACGGACCAACTCTGCATCCTGCTGAACTCTATGAGGTCCCAACAACTGAGCCTCTCCAACCTCATCCCAAAGGACTGGTGTCCGACAAGGTCTACCATACAACGCCTCAAACGGTGCCATCTGAATAGCCGAATGGAAGCTGTTGTTGTAGGCAAACTCTACCAACGACAGATGGTCCTCCCAACTGCCTCCGAAATCCAAAACACATGACCTCAGCAGGTCCTCTAAAGTCTGAATGGTCCGCTCTGTCCATCATCTGCGGATGGAAAGTCAGATCTTGAAACGGTGCCCAAGGCCCGCTGCAGACTGCGAAACGAGGCGTGAACCGTGGATCTCTTTCCGAAATGATACTCAATGGAACACCATGTAGTCGATAATCGCTAATACAGATCCGCCAATCGATCCAGGGAATCAGTCCTCCGAATCGCTAAGAAGTGCTGATTTGGTTAATCGATCAACGATTACCCAACTCGCATGGCCTCGCCGTGTCCTCGGCAACCCTACCACAAAGTCCATAGTAATGTGATCCCACTTCCACTCGTGAATAGGAATCAGAAAACCTGCAGGTCTCTGGTGCTCAGCCTTCACCTGCTGACAGACAAGACATCTAGCTACAAAATCCGCGATGTCTTTCTTCATGCCGTTCCACCAGTAAGAACGCCTCAAGTCTCGATACATGCGGGTCCCGCCTGGATGGATCGCAAATCGAGAACGATGTGCCTCCTGTAATAGCTCCTGTAAGACCGGATGAGACTGAGGTACGCATAATCTGCCTCGGAAGAATATAATACCCTCCTCGTCTCGTGTAAACTCGGTCTGCTGCCCGGAAGCTATCTGACTGCTAATAAACTGCAAATGCTGATCACTAGCCTGTGCCTCTCGGATCCTCGTCCTGATCGACGACTGAGCAACCATGGTAACCAGAATACCCTGCTCTGTCGGTCCCTGCTCCTCAAGATCTAACTCTGAGAAACTCTGAATCAAGTCCGTGACTGAAGTCCGGTGGCAAGCCAAAGTCCCTCTGGACTTCCTACTGAGTGCATCTGCAACCACATTAGCTTTCCCCGGGTGGTAGCTAATGGTACAATCGTAGTCCTTCAGGAACTCCATCCATCTCCTCTGTCGGAGATTAAGCTCCTTCTGAGTGAAAATGTATTTGAGACTCTTATGATCAGTGAGAATCTCAAATGTGATACCGTATAAATGATGACGCCAAAGCTTCAGAGCAAAGATGATGGCAGCTAACTCCAAGTCATGAACTGGGTAGTTCTTCTCATGCTCCTTCAGCTGACGAGAAGCATAAGAGACTACTCTGCCGTGCTGCATCAGAACAGCGCCCAAACCCTGAAGAGACGCGTCGGTGTAAAGTACAAACCCATCCTCTCCAGAAGGTAGAACCAAAACTGGAGCCGACACTAATCTCCGCTTCAGCTCCTGAAAGCTGGTCTCGCAATCCTCGGACCATATGAACTTCACGCCTTTCTGGTAAGGCGTGTCGGTGGCATAGCAATACGCGAGAAGCCCTCGACAAAGCGTCGGTAATATCCGCCAATCGAGCTGCGTATCTCTGGCGACTTGGTGCTCCCAACCGGTGTGACCTCGATCTTCGAGGATCAACTGAAATACCTCTGCTAGAAACCACGTGTCCAAGAAAACCAGCGAGGATAACCAACGCACACTTGCGAACTTGGCGTCCGCCTAAGAATCTCAAGACTATCTGAAGATCATGCATGCTCCTCCTCGGAATGCGAGTAGACCAATATGTCATCAATGAAAGCGATAACAAACTGATCCGGATACCCGAAAGATGCGGTTCATCAAGTCCATAAACACCATTGGAGCATTGGTAAGCCAAATGGCATTACCAAAACTCATAATGACCGTGATCCGTACGGAAAGTCTTCGGATATCGAATCTCGACTCTCGGTGATGATATCCGGATCGCGGATCAATCTTAGAATACATGAAGTACCTCGAGCTGATCAAACAAATCCTCAATCCGTGGTAATGGATATTTATTTCCGACGGTCTGCCCGTAGTCAATACATAACCTCATGGTGCCGTCTTTCTTCTTGACAAATAGAACTAGAGAACCCCATGGTGAAACACTAGGGCGAATGAATCCCTGTCTAAAAGCTCCTGGAGTTGAACCTTTGTTCGTTCAACTCTTTTGGTGCCATACGATACGGAGCTTTCGATGTCGGTAGCGGTTCCGGAATCGGCTCAATAGCGAACTCCGGCCTTACGGGAGGCAAACCGGCTCCTGGAAATACATCAGTATTCCGGACAACAGAACGCGTCGGAGGCTGCGAACTACTCACTCGATCTGATCAACGACAACGAAAACCATGACGGTAGTGAGGCACCTGCGCTGAATCGCCGAAATAATCGAGATCTCGTCGTCTCTAATGCCGGTGAAACTCCACGAGGGTTGGTTCGAGGGCGGAAGGTGACCACCCTCGTCGGCAATCAACGGTAGCATGATATATTGACACCAATCCATGCCAAGTATGACATCAAACTCGACCATCTCCAATACTAAAAGATCTACCGTAAGTATCATGTTGCCAAAGTCTAACGGGCAACCTCGATCTCCTGGTGACGTCTAAAGTATCACCGGACGGTAGGGAGACAATCAATCGCCGCAACCTAACGATGGGTAATCTACCAATCTCCGCATAAAGGTGCAGGATATAAAAGAATGCGAACTACGAGTATCAATCAAAATATCGCGATAAATGCATAAATAGAAATCGTCTGCGGAAAACGGATCCGTCGGCCGGAGCATCCTCTCGGTAATAGCATGAACACGACCGGTCTACGGCGGAGGAGGAGGTGGTACGCTTGCCGTTTGCGTGGCGGCTTACATCGAGGCTGGACTATGTGCGGATAAGGCGAGAGGATGGTGGCGATCTTGTCGGTGGCCGGGGAGTCGATCGCTTGAGTCGGATAATAAGGTCTGAAGCAAAACTACGGGGTGCTCTGAGCCGGAGTACTCTGTCCAAGCATGCCAAATCTTTGCGGAGGGCTGCTCCCTGTGTGAAGATTGGGCTTCGCCCTCCACGATATGCTTACAGTAGACTAGCCCCTCGACTGACCCTCCGAAGCCGTGTCCGAGCTTTGTGACAATCTCGGCTCTGGTGCCAGGCGGTTTGCAATAAAATCCCGAAGAGCAAGCCGAGGTGAGGTGATCTCTGGATCCACATCTCAAACAATGAGTATCACCGAAGGTGGTTGCTTGCTGAGAAACCGGAGCGTCTGAAGAAGACCTACGATTTACGAGGCCTACGTGGCGCCCGTACCTGACCGACCGTGCAGGATCGCTCGAGGCCGCCCTCACATGCTTTGTCTGGACACCTCAAGTCTGACCCGAATGCTTTCTTTTCCTGTCCGGATATGCTGTCTGCCGAGCTAACTCTATCATCAAAGCTCGATTCAATGCATCAGAGTATGACGTAATCCCTAATCCGGCAAGCTGTACATGCAGATAACCATCCAATCCCTGTATAAACTGCATCATGCGAGTTCTGTCCTCCGCAACTAACTCTGGACAAAACTGAGCCAACCGGAGGAATTCAGTATTATACTCGGTCACTGAGCGATTATTCTGCCTCAGACTCATAAAATCCTGTCGGCGAGCCATCTGATAGGACAGTGGAAAGAAACGGCTGTCAAAAACCTCTCTGAACCTGGTCCATGTGACGTTGCGCTCACCAATAATAGAACGTTGAGTAACCCACCAGGCATTAGCTTCATCCCGTAAATGGTAAGCAGCCAGCTCTGCTTTCTCCCACTCGGAGCAAGCCATATAGAAGAAAGTCTGCTCCATAGTCTCTATCCATGACAGAGCCATACTCGGATCGAGATCTCCGCGGAAAAGAGTGAAACGAGTCTTCATCGACTCGGCGGTCGGAATCCTAGCTCGTGCGGACAATATCGATGATCGTGTCGGGACTGCGAGGCGATGGAAACACCGGAGCCGATACTACGGTGGTACCGGAATAAACCGGAGGAGGAACTCCCGGTGTTGTATACTGGAGCATAAGCCGTCGGTGGTACTGCCTGGGAATAAAAGTGGTGGCTGGAGTGCAGTGGGAAAAGGTGGGATGTGGAGCATTCAGAGCCTGGGGCACTGGTGTCACTGGTATAGGATACAGAGATCCAAGTGGTGGTGGCAGAATCGTCGTGGGTGCCGGTGCGTATGTCGGACACCAATGGTACTCACGATGGTGCTGTAAGCGGGGTAGGCGTGGATACAGTCGGTGTGGCCAAAGTAGGTATCTCACAGGAGCTATCGGGATTTGAGAGCCCGATGCTCCCGCTGCATCCCCCCTGACTGACAGGCTCACTAACAATGGGCATCTCGGCATATCGAGATCCGTGAGTCCTCCCACGTGGTCGCCCAGACCACGTCTCGCAAGAATCTGAGTAGATCGTCTCATATCTGTTAAATTAAATTACAGATATCAATACCAATATAACAAACATAAAATAACAACATACCTATTTGCTGTCTGGAGATGTTCCGTCGCTGTCCAGTCCCCAATTTGACCTCAAAATTCCGAACGTACATATCGCCGGAAATCCAAATAAATCCGAAACGGAAATCCGAAACATAACCATATCGAAAATCCGATAATGCCCAGTTTGACTCGCAAACCTGGCTAACCCAAATATCCTGAATACCCACAACAGGTATCCGATAAATCTCCAGAACACCAAAAGCAGGTATCATAACCCGCTCTGATACCAAATAATAAATTGGTATCAGCTAAATCCCGAAAATCCAAAATACGAAACAAAAGATCGTAAAACTGTGCTCTGATACCACTAAATTGTCACGCCCCCAGAAGAGTCCCTGTCCGAGAAAATTTCGGCAGCATCTCCCCTGTACGGCGGACAATCAAAATTTTCTACAAGCACTAAATACTCAGCCACAGGCGGCTGGAATAATAACAGTAATGAAAATCAATCACCACGCAGTTTATATATATATATTCACCTAACATAAACAACATAATAATACTCTGACTCGAAATCAACCCTACTCAACTACACTCGTAAAGCCCAAATCCAATTTTTTTCTTACCTCTTCTGCCGTTCAGGCAGGCATGTAGTGGAGTAAATCCAAATCATACGAAAAGTTCATCCAACGGAAAGATTCCATACAATATCCATATGTAAGTCCAAAACAAAACTAAAATAAAGTCTGATAGCGAAAAGCTAAAATGAAACAACTCAAAAACCAGCAGCGGAGTAGCACTACGTGCAGTGGGGACTAGCGACTGGAACTCCCTCCTGACAGCATCAACCTGAAAATAACAACAATGGAGGCGGGGTGAGTCCAACACTCAGCAGGTACAGTTGATATGCAAAGTAAAGAAATAACACCTAACACTAATCATGCGTACAGTCTCCTGATATAAGAAAGATATAAATATGCATCTGAAGTAAACAGGAGAATGTTGTACTAACCAGGTCCTGAGTATAAGGTCAAACAGTCCGAGTGGTATAGGAATCCTGTATGCATGTCAAACATAGGTATCCAAACAATATGCAGCATATAAATGCAGCAACCACAAACACAAACAATAAATGCATCATGCATATGATGCCAATGATGCGTCCTGGTCACCCCTGACACCAGTCGATCATCTCATACAAACGTGAGGCCGAGTGGGTAGGGCTGTGACAACCGTGCACTCTGTCGTCACTACTCCTGATGAGTGACCGAGTGGACGGGATGCTGTCGGAGTACACCTATCCTCCTACCCCAAATCATAGATGGGGAGCGCAATGCTCTCAACTCCCGGTACTCAAAGACGGGGAGGAATCCCTGCCGGATAACACGTTGTGTCACACTACCCATGAGCGGACCAACGGTGCCTAACAGAGTCCCTGCTGCAACACACTCAGCCTGAATCGACCACTAACCCATGAGTGGTGGTGTGTGCAGATCCATGTAACTGGCGATGTGCTCAGCAATAATGGAGCGGACTATCGCACAGCATGCAATCATGCAAATGATGCATGGCAATAACCATATAAACATCCTGACCTAATCCATATATATAGAAATGTGCACCCTAGGTCAAAGATTCATATCAAATCAAGGTACACAGAAGGTATAAAAACCTAGGTCCTGAACATGGTCAAGCATGGCATATCACTACCCCTATAAGCATGTATAAATAGGTAAAAATATACCTGAGATGCAAAACCAATCAATCAATCAAGCATGTAAGATTTGGGTAGTGATTAACCGAAAACAGATAAGAAACACAATTAATGCAGCATGTTAATTTAATTACTAAGCATATCAAATGACATAAGTCAAAAGTACCCGCCTCCGATAAAATGGTCCAAATCTGACTCCGAGATACTCGTCTCGCGTCAAAGTCCTGTAATAAATCGTACAGTTTAGCTAAGTTAACTATAAACAAATAGCTAAACAACTTCCAAATCCACCAACCATCTAGGGTTAGTTTCATTAACCCTAATTACACCATTAGATTTATTCCAAATCTAAATTAACAACTATTGCTAACATATCTAGAAACCATCTACAACGGAGACCAATTCCTACACAATTAACGAACCCAAATCAAACACATAACAATCTATATATGTACCAAATCCTTACCTTAATTCAACCGCTGCTGAAAGTCAGAAAGTTGCTGCCCAAAAGAAACATCTGCTGGAAAGTGGCTGCCGGAACCAAGAAAAATCAACAGCACAAGATACTCCCCGAAATCAGTGATCCGCTAAACCCTACACCTGCAGATTAGGTTATAAGGGGAAATCCAGAGTGCAACCAAGTATTACAACCCACTCACCTTGTTGGCTCAGCAGAAAGGAACTAGGGCAGAGGGGTTTTAGGCACACAAGATGAAAGTCAGCTTCTGTGCTAGGTCACAAGAAAACCCAAGCAGTGGTACTCGGGTGTCGGAATCGGGGTTGGCCGGCGCTACTCGAGGGCTGACGTCGGCTGGAAACTAGCACACGGCTTGACACCCGACCTCCCGGCGAAGAGGGCTCGGCTATCAGTAGGACTCGGCTAGGGCACAGATGAATTTCGGCCGGCAGCACCGTTGTGAAGAGATCTCGGCGCTAGGGTTCGGCTTCGGTGTGCACGACTAGGGCAGAGATTAGATCGCCGGCGTCGGCAGAGGAGAGGAGGAAGGAACTGCCGCTGGGTGGCAGTTAGGGCAGAGAGTTGGCGTCGGGCGCAAAGGCTCGGCTTCTATGGAGTTGCAGCCGACGGTGGCCTCGGGTACCGGCGAGAAATAAAACGCAGGGCCGGCGGTTAGGGCAAGGATCGGGAGTGAGGCTCGGCGTCGGTGCGTGAGAGGAGAAGGGAGTGGCGCTGGTGCGGCTCGGCAAGGAAGAAACGGCGATACCAATAAATAAAAGGAAATAAAAACAGAAAAAGAAAAAGAAATAAGGAAAAAGAAATTAAAACTTTTCCTCATTAAAACAGGGTAGCCCAAATAGGCTTTTCCGGGCCCCGTTCCGATCCCCGTTAACTCGTCCATACGAGTTATGAAAAATTCCCGAAAAATATCCAAAAATTCCGGAAAATTCCCTTATTCATATTCGCCTATTTCCGGTATTTTACACACTGTTGTGGTACAATAGATCCTAGGAGCGGATGAAATTGAGTCAGTAAAGGAACCGCTTCAAATTTATTTGAAGCGGTTAGAATACGCTTCGAAAGGTCCCAAAAACCGGTTCTAAAGCCCTTGTTTTTTTGTAGTGGTTGATGCATATCAAAAAGAGATATTGTAAGTATCCTGGGTTAGTTTTGATATTTATCAACCGAGTCAAATTAGGTCTTGTGTGTTTGATGTCTTGTGTCTAAGTGTGCAGGGGCATAGGAACACAAGAAGTCTAGCAAAAGACGTAGTGTGCGAGAAGGATGGCACGGGAAGGGAGCCGACGAGTTCAGTGTATCCGAGAGACGAGGAGCTACAAAAGAATACACTAGTGGAGCGAGACGAACGCATGCAGTGTATCCAAGGGATGAAAAGTCAGGAGGAAACTTGCTCAAGGAGAAGGTCAGAGTTAGGTTCGCGTGAGCTCAACTCCGGACAATCGAAGTATCACCCAACCATGCGGAGTTAGAAAATGGTCAACTCAAAAGTTGATCATTTGAGACACCTCCTATTGACCGGAGGCGCCTTGATGCTCTGAAGACCCAAGGCGTCTCGATGGATCTCAGGCGCCTTGCATGTAGAAAAGAGTTGTTGCAAGCTATGAGACTTGAGGCGCCTCTAATTACTCAAGGCCCCTCCAAAGCATTGGAGTCGGTGCCACGGAGAAAAGTTGTGGAGTCTAGCTCAGCCAAGCCGAGGCGCCTCTAATGAATCGAGGTACCTCCAACATGCCAGAACAACTGAACGTTAGCAATGATAATGATAAAGCTTAGCTAGCTGGAGGTATCTCCAATCAATCGAGGCGCCTCCGAAGTGTCATGTCAACAACATGGTCATTTCAATTATAAATAGTGGTCTTGTCCTCTAAGTTGAAATAAACACTTGTTCTTAATTTCCATAATTAGTTTTTCAAATTTGTACTCTTAACTATATCAGGGGGTTTTCCATCTCCGACCTTTGTTGAAGGAGCTTTCTTAGTACACTTTCATTATCTTGGATTAGCAACCTCCTTGGTTGTAAATTAAACCAAGTAAATCCCTAGTTTCTTTACTTTAATGTATCTAATTTTTAATTAATGTCTGTATCCTTACTAAGCTAGAATTGGAATTGGAAAATTTTACATGCTATTCACCCATATAGCCGGTTCACCCGATCTAACAAATGATATTAGAGCTCAACTATCTTAGAACGACTAATCGTTGACTAAAGTAACAAGGAAGATGGTCAAATCAAGCATCCACCCACCAAAGTTCGAGGGGGAGTTCACACTTTGGAAATGTCGAATGGAGGTATTTCTCAAAATCGATTTCGATATATTATTAACTATTAAATATGATTTTGTAGTACCCAAGGACAAGAACAGAGAAGAAAAAAAAAGAGCACTAATGGAACAAGAAACAACATATCGAGTTCATGGTAAACGACAACACTAAGATCCATCTTCTGAGCGTACTACCTATCAGAGTCATGGTCCAAACCAGATGTCATGTGGGGTGACCTTGAATGAAGTTGCGGGAGACCCGGAGTAGGTCAGGGTAACAGAATGCTTGCGGGGAGGCCCAAAGCAGGTCAAGAGTGATCCGATGCTCACAGAGAGGCCCAGAGCAGGTCAAGAGTCATTGGATGCTAGCAGAGAGGCCCAAAGCCAGTCAAGAGTAACCGGATACTTACGAAGAGCCCATAGCAGGTCAAGAGTGATCGAATACTCGCGGAGAGGCCCGAAGCAGGTCTAGGTGACTCGATAATCGCAGAGAGGCCCGAAGCAAGTCAAGAGTGACCGGATGCATGCAGGGAGGCCCGAACCCTAAGGGTAATGGTGGCCCTTCATTTGAGAGGAGGATTGTTGGGGATCTAATTAAAGTCCCACATTGGAAAGATATAGAAAAGATCATGAGTTTAAAAGGATGTATGATATCTCCATTGGCATGAACTTTTTTATGTAGAATTTAAAAGAAAAATCATGAGAGTTTCGACCCAAAGTGGATAATATCATGTTATTGTGAAGAAATAAATTCCTTTAGACAAAACAGATAGTATCAGAGTCATGGTCTAGACTAAATGTCATATGTGGTGACCTTAAACAAAGTTGTGGGGAGGCCCAGAATAGGTCAGGGTGATCGGATGCTTAAGGGGAGACCCAAAGAAGGTCAATGTGGGATGCTTGTGGGGAAGGCTCGGAGCAGGTAAGGATGACCGGATGCTCATAGGGAGGCACGAAGTAGGCCAAGTGTGATTGGATGCTCGCGGGGAGGCATCGACCATTCAATAATGATCCTTTATTTGAGGGGAGGATTATTGAGATACAATCAAAAGTCTCACATTAAAACAAATAGAAAATATCATAGATTTACCATTAGTATGAGTTCTTTTTGGTAAAGTCAAAAAATAAAACCATGATAGCTTAGACCCAAAGTGGATAAAAATATTATATCATTGTGAAAATATCTAAATTCTTTCGGTTATAACACTATCGCCCTAAGAAATCAACAAGATCGGTGCCTATGACTCTGCCAAAAAACTCTGAGAGAAATTTTTAGAGCTACATGATGGAAGGCTAAGCTAGCAAGATGAGATTTGCTTAGAAATTAGCTAAGCAACCTTTGGATGAAAAAGGTGATGGATCGAAAGCGCTAGAAGGGGGGTGAATAGCGCTCGTGGCTATTTCGTTTTTCGAAATATCGGAATTGTAAAATTAAGTAATGCAGCGGAAAAAGTAAAGCAAGCACAGAACGACACAGGGAGTTTACTTCGTTCGGAGCCTGTGGCGACTCCTACTTGAAGGCACGCGATCCTTGATCGCTTTCCGTGGGCAACAACTATAAGCTCGTAAAATATTACAACTGGAATACAGTAGAGATTGTTGGTGCAACCTTAGGTCAAGGTTGACCTGGTTGACCCGACTCGAGTTGACCTGACTCGAGTTGTATTTTGATGTTTGACTAAAACAGAAGAGTTGTATTTTGATGGAAGATTGTTAGTGCAACCTTAGGTCAAGGTTGACCTGGTTGACCTGACTCGAGTTGACCTGACTCAAGTTGTATCTTGATGTTTGACAAGAACAGAAACTTGGGAGGTTGTGGGTGCAACCCTTGGTCAAGGTTGACCTGGTTGACCCGAGGTGAGTTGACCTGACTCGGAAAAGTCCAAGCAGGGAGCTTGGCACGGGAAAAGTCCAAGCAGGGAGCTTGGCATAGGAAAAGTCCAAGCAGGGAGTTTGGCATGGTGAAAAGTCAAAGCAGGGAGCTTGGCACGGGAAACGGGAAAAGTTCAAGTATGGAGACTTGGCACGGAGAAGTCCAAGTATGGAAACTTGGCATGGGAAGTCGGAGAGGGCTCGGTAGCTCGTTCTCCGGACTGAGGTCAGAGAGGGCTCGGGAGCTCGTTCTCTGGACCGGATGGAAGTCGGAGAGGGCTCGGTAGCTCGTTCTCCGAACTGTGGTCAGAGAGGGCTCGGTAGCTCGTTCTCTGGACCGGATGTGGAAAGTCCTGGTTAGTGAAGCCAGGCAGACGGGAAAGTCCTGGTGAGTGAAGCCAGGCAGTGGGAAAGTCCTGGTGAGTGAAGCCAGGCAGTTGGAAAGTCCTGGTGAGTGAAGCCGGGCAGTTGGAAAGTCCTGGTGAGTGAAGCCAGGCAGACGGAAAGTCCTGGTGAGTGAAGCCGGGCAGTTGGAAAGTCCTGGTGAGTGAAGCCGGGCAGATTGGAAATCCTGGTGAGTGAAGCCAGGTGAAAACCCTAGTGAGTGAAGCTAGGTGAAAGTCCTGGTGAGTGAAGCCGGGCAAGGGAAAATCCAGATGGATCAAGGGTGATCGGACATCTGGTGTTGAGAAGGTCAAGTAGGTCAAGGGAGTGACCGGATACTTGACACGAAGAGAAAAGTCCAAGTGGGTCAAAGGGATTGACCGGACACTTGGTGGGGAGTCTTAGCAGGTCAAGGGAGTGACCGGATGCTAAGCATGATGTACCAACAGGTCAAGGTTGACCGGATGTTGGTTTGGAAGGCTTGAGACTTGGTTTGGGCAAAAACCAAGCTCTGGATCGATCAGTGGATCGATCCAGCGATACGCCTGAGTATCTGATCGGTCTGGTGACCGATCAGATAACAAACAGAAGGGTTCTGTAAGTCATCTGATCGATCTGGAGATCGATCAGAGAAGTTGAGCCAACGATTCTGTGAGTGAACTGATCGGTCTGGGGACCGATCAGAGATGCAGCCACCTCTCTTACAGAGAGGTGGGATCGGTCCGACGACCGATCAGACTGGGGCCTGATCGGTCCCCAAGACCGATCAGAGGTGCCCTGGACCGATCAGGGTGGAGCCTGATCGGTCCAGCCCTAGCCGTTGTGACCCAACGGCTAGGCTATTTCGGGCTTCTGTGTTCTGGCCTTTTTGCTTGCAGGTTCGCAGGTTGGATCTGGATAGAGATGTCATAAAAGGAGATCGAGGGCTGCAACAGGAACGCTCTTCTTCTTCTCCGAAGCTTCTGCTTCATCTTCTGCTTGCTGAGCTTTGGTTCTGTGTTTGAGCTATGCTGAGCTCCCTACTCCACTGAAGCTTCGAGTGAGCTTCTCGGCTGGTCAGCTGCTGCTGTTCTTCTGTGAAGTTGCTGCTTCATTAAAGGAAACCAGTCGAAGGCAAGCGTGTTTGTTTTTACATTCATATTGTTGCTTCTTCTTGTATTTCTTGTACACTCTGATCTTGCTGTTGCAAGAAAGTGTTGTGGCGAGGTTTCTCCACCCAGAAGGAGTTTGTTTTAGCCGGTTTTCCGGGGACTCATCCACCGACGGATTGATAGGGCTCGTCCACCTTACGGACACGCTGAGGAGTAGGAGTTTCATCTCCGAACCTCGTTACATCGTCGAGTTCGAGTTTGAGGTTTGCTCTTCCTTATTTTCGTTTCTATTGGTTTATTTTTCGCTGCGCTAACCTGATTTGTAGAAAGAAACGAACGATTTGGGGCGGCTATTCACACCCCCCTCTCTAGTCGTGATCTAAGATCCTAACAAGTGGTATCAGAGCAAGGTCGCTCTTCGCCGGATTAACACCCGAGGGAGCACAAGCTAGAGATGGATCAACTCGGAGAAGACATCACTATTCCACCTTTCTACGATCGCGACGACTTCGCGTATTGGAAGGTAAGGATGAAGTATTTCCTTATGACTAACATTGAAAATTGGAGTTGTGTACAATTAGGTTTCACTCCTCCGATGGATAAAGAAGGAAAACCTCTTGAGAAGAAGAAGTGGACGAAAGAGCAAATCCACCAATCCATAATCAACGACGAGGTAATGAAAGTATTTGAGTTCTCATTACCTAATGACATTCTATGTAAGATAGGTGGATACAACAATGCCAAGGAATTGTAGAACAACTTGGCTAAGTTCCATGAGGGGAACTCCACTTCAAGCCATGAAGAGGAGTCAAGTGAGCCAAGGAGCTCATTTCATGGAGGAATGGATTTAGAAGTTGAGGGTCACTCAACATCTAAAGAAGAAGAGGAGAAGAGTTCTTCTTCAAGTTCGGAGCAAGAAGAAGAAGCGTCTACCTCCGGAAGGGATGAAGAAGAGAGCTCTCATCCACTCTCAAACCTAGGTAACTCAAGCATTTCAATTTCAAATAAATTACACATAATGTGCTTTGAGTGTAGGGAATTTGGACACTACAAGAGTAAATGTCCAAAGAGGGTTAGGAAGACTCCACCGGCGCTAAAGATCAAGGAAGACGGAGTCCCAATACGCAAGAGCAAGGAGCACGTGGTGTGCTTCCAATGCAAGCGAAGGGGACATTATCAGAGTCAATGTCCGAGGGGGAGGCAACCTCACAAGGACAAGAAACCAAGCACATCGATAGGGGGAGCTAAGGCAAACCCTAAGGTAATCTTTAAGGCTCATTATTGCAATACTAGGAAGATGCATGCTAGTAGTTTGATTGCAATTGCTAATAATGATAGGCATGATAACAATAGAAATCGATACACATGCTTAGGTGCCAAACATGTGAGCCTAGATAAGGATAACACTAGGAAAGCCAACCCTAGGATCAACTCATCTAAGGTTAAGGATAATCTAGGTAAAAATCCCAAAACAACTAGACACATGCCTAGGAATACCTCAAAGAAAAATGAAAAATTAAAAATTGAGGTATTAGAGAAGGAGAATCAAGTCTTGAGGTCAAGACTTGATACTTTGGAAAAGGTTCTTAAGAACTTAAAGAAGTCATCTCTAGGGTTTAAGGGTCAAAAACCCAAGTCCAAGGACATGAAAGGTTTGGGTCACAAACCTAAGTCCCAAGTGGTTAAGCCCACTTATCACAATGTTCCATTCGATTATGAAACAAAATCTAGGGCTAGGAAGATCATCACCAAGGTCACAAGGGGAGTCACCCCTAGAGTTGATCTTGATGAGTCCCAAATGACCAAGGCTTCAAAGCCTAGGAGGGTCATTAGAAGGGTTGCTAGGGAAGTCATCCCTAGAGAATACTTAGTGAACCCAATGAGCTCCAATAGGTATTGGGTTCCTAGGAGCGTGATTCCATCACGCTAGATGAGTTAGGGTGTGCCAACCTTACTTGAATAGGTAGTTAACCTAATCATGGCAAATGGTGGCACTTTAGGAATTTTCAAGGTGCAATCAAGCCTTGAAAATGAAATTAAGAATTATTCCTAAGGTGATTAGGATGTGCCAACCACATTTGAGGAATTTTCTAGAGTCAATCTAGTTGGCACATATTGATCTAAAAGTCTTGAGGATATGATTTTAGGTCTATTACACTTAGGAATATAGAATTTATGGTAAAATGATCAAAATTATCAAAAATGGCAACTAAGGCTAGAATTAGGTATTTTCTATACCTTGACATGTTATTTACCATATATTGTTTGTCATATGCCATGTCATGACATCATATTTAATTCATGATCATTTAAAATGTCATGATAATGCTTAGGTTAGTTAAATGTCATGCTTTATTTAAGTTTCATACTTTATGCCATGACATCATGACATTGGCACATGTTTCCATTTATGATACAATTATATGTCATGTCATCATCTTGTGCATTAATGATCAATTAACTTGATTTAAGGATAAGAAACACAATTTGATATGGAGATCAAATTGTTGTTTAGAAAAATGCATGAGAACTTAGAATAAGCTAACCTAAATCCATATCTCACATCAAAATTGACTTGGATGTGTTTTTGATACACCTTAGATGTGTGTGAGATATTAAGATGATGAGTTAGGATCAAGGTGCATAGTTCTTATACCTAGATGAGCCTAATTCGAAATTGAGGATCATAGGGAAAGCTTATGTACAAGTCATGTACATTTAGCCCAAAGATTATGGTCCTAAATTAAAGGGTTTAAAATCATTTCAAAATTGATTTAAAAAACCTTGATGAAGCTTTTCTAGTAATAGCATTCATCATTGAACAAGTTGATACAAAGATAAGTTAACTTTGAGCTATTTCAAAGACTTTTGAACTTTGTATCAAGATTGAAAAATGGAAGTTATTTTCATAGAAAACTATTTTTCCATGATAGTATATGTTATGAGGAATGTATCCTCAAAATTTCACAATTTTTCGAATTTTCTGTGATTTTCTAGAGGTTTCTGAATTTCGGGAGAAGAAAAATTCAGAAATAAGAAATCAGAGTTGTGGACCGATCAGGAGGTTCCCTGATCGGTCCAGGTCTGTGTGGATCGGTCACTGGACCGATCCAGAGGGAGCCTGATCGGTCTGGTGACCGATCAGGGCGTGCCAACCTGCTGAATTTCGACTGTTTGTCTGAAATTGCAGCTGTGGAAGTGGTGTTTTAGAGTTCTAAAGGTTTGAAACTCTCCAAGACATTGTTGGTGCAATGGTCAAGGGGGAGTTGATCTTTAGGGGGAATTTTACGTATTAGTCAAGGGGAGTTGACTTTTAGGGGGAGTTTTTACTCCTAAAGACTTGAGTGATATGGGATTATCACTAAGTTAATTGTTGAACCTTAGTATCAAGGGGGAAATTAAGAGTTTCAATGAAAGGTATGGGACTTTCATTAGAAAGAAACTCTTGACCTTGATTCACTCTTTTTGATGTGTGTCAAAAAGGGGGAGAGTGTAGGTTTGGGGAGAATGTTCAAGGAAGAACATTAGAAAACCTAAGTTAGGTTATGGTTTTGTCAAACATCAAAAATGGGGAGATTGTTGGTGCAACATTAGGTCAAGGTTGACCTGGTTGACCCGACTCGAGTTGACCTGAATCGAGTTGTATTTTGATGTTTGACGAAAACAGAAGAGTTGTATTTTGATGGAAGATTGTTAGTGCAACCTTAGGTCAAGGTTGACCTGACTCGAGTTGACCTGACTCAAGTTGTATCTTGATGTTTGACAAGAACAGAAACTTGGGAGGTTGTGGGTGCAACCCTTGGTCAAGGTTGACCTGGTTGACCCGAGGTGAGTTGACCTGACTCGGAAAAGTCCAAGCAGGGAGCTTGGCACGGGAAAAGTCCAAGCAGGGAGCTTGGCATAGGAAAAGTCCAAGCAGGGAGTTTGGCATGGTGAAAAGTCAAAGCAGGGAGCTTGGCACGGGAAACGGGAAAAGTCCAAGTATGGAGACTTGGCACGGAGAAGTCCAAGTATGGAAACTTGGCATGGGAAGTCGGAGAGGGCTCGGTAGCTCGTTCTCCAGACTGAGGTCAGAGAGGGCTCGGGAGCTCGTTTTCTGGACCGGATGGAAGTCGGAGAGGGCTCGGTAGCTCGTTCTCCGAACTGTGGTCAGAGAGGGCTCGGTAGCTCGTTCTCTGGACCGGATGTGGAAAGTCCTGGTTAGTGAAGCCAGGCAGACGGGAAAGTCCTGGTGAGTGAAGCCAGGCAGGGGGAAAGTCCTGGTGAGTGAAGCCAGGCAGTTGGAAAGTCCTAGTGAGTGAAGCCGGGCAGTTGGAAAGTCCCGGTGAGTGAAGCCAGGCAAACGGAAAGTCCTGGTGAGTGAAGCCGGGCAGTTGGAAAGTCCTGGTGAGTGAAGCAAATCGTGGTGAGTGAAGCCAGGTGAAAACCCTAGTGAGTGAAGCTAGGTGAAAGTCCTGGTGAGTGAAGCCGGGCAAGGGAAAATCCAGATGGATCAAGGGTGATCGGACATCTGGTGTTGAGAAGGTCAAGTAGGTCAAGGGAGTGACCGGATACTTGACACGAAGAGAAAAGTCCAAGTGGGTCAAAGGGATTGACCGGACACTTGGTGGAGAGTCTTAGCAGGTCAAGGGAGTGACCGGATGCTAAGCATGATGTACCAACAGGTCAAGGTTGACCGGATGTTGGTTTGGAAGGCTTGGGACTTGGTTTGGGCAAAAACCAAGCTCTGGATCGATCAGTGGATCGATCCAGCGATACGCCTGAGTATCTGATCGGTCTAGTGACCGATCAGATAACAAACAGAAGGGTTCTGTAAGTCATCTGATCGATCTGGAGATCGATCAGAGAAGTTGAGCCAACGATTCTGTGAGTGAACTGATCGATCTGGGGACCGATCAACAGGGAGTCTGATCGGTCTCCACGACCGATCAGAGATGCAGCCACCTCTCTTACAGAGAGGTGGGATCGGTCCGGCGACCGATCAGACTGGGGCCTGATCGGTCCCCAAGATCGATCAGAGGTGCCCTGGACCGATCAGGGTGGAGCCTGATCGGTCCAGCCCTAGCCGTTGTGACCCAACGGCTAGGCTATTTCGGGCTTCTGTGTTCTGGCCTTTTTGCTTGCAGGTTCGCAGGTTGGATCTGGATATCAAAGGTCATAAAAGGAGATCGAGGGCTGCAACAGGAACGCTCTTCTTCTTCTCCGAAGCTTCTGCTTCATCTTCTGCTTGCTGAGCTTTGGTTCTGTGTTTGAGCTATGCTGAGCTCCCTACTCCACTGAAGCTTCGAGTGAGCTTCTCGGCTGGTCAGCTGCTGCTGTTCTTCTGTGAAGTTGCTGCTTCATCAAAGGAAACCAGTCGAAGGCAAGCGTGTTTGTTTTTACATTCATATTGTTGCTTCTTCTTGTATTTCTTGTACACTCTGATCTTGCTGTTGCAAGAAAGTGTTGTGGCGAGGTTTCTCCACCCAGAAGGAGTTTGTTTTAGCCGGTTTTCTGGGGACTCATCCACCGACGGATTGATAGGGCTCGTCCACCTTACGGACACGCCGAGGAGTAGGAGTTTCATCTCCGAACCTCGTTACATCGTCGAGTTCGAGTTTGAGGTTTGCTCTTCCTTATTTTCGTTTCTATTGGTTTATTTTCCGCTGCGCTAACCTGATTTGTAGAAAGAAACGAACGATTTGGGGCGGCTATTCACACCCCCCTCTCTAGCCGTGATCTATGATCCTAACAGAGATTACAATTATGTAAAGCGAAAACTAATACCGACAACGAAAGATCGAAGAGTCTGAGCTTTGGGTCGTCGGCGTCGAGTCGTAGTACTTCAAGGTCGTCTCGATGGCAGCACTTCAAAGAAGAAAGCTTAGAATGTGTTGTTCTTTTAGCTGCTCCCTCGACCCTCTTTTTATATGACATTCCGGGCGCCTGGATCCCTTCCGGGCGCCTGGAGTGTGACGTGGCCAACCAACCAGGATGCTCCACGTGGCGAAGTCGCGGCAGGGATAAAACTTGGTCCCGGGCGCCTGGACCTGTTCCGGGCGCCTGGACCTCCGGGCGCCCGGACCACCTTTTTCCAGCAGGTTCCTCTCCTGCAAAACAAGGTTAGTCCGAGCAAATACCCTACAAGACAGTGTTAGAATCTGATAAATCATAGTAAAGAAGAACTGACAGTCTTCGGACTGTCCGAGTCTGACTTCGGATTTCCAACCGGAAACCCTAGGTCGACCCGACGTCTACTGTTCCCTCTACGGGGAACGCGTCCTCACCTACTCCCCTCAGGAGAGATTACCTGATGTCAGTCCGGTCCTCCAGACCGACTGGACTTTCCGCCTAGGGTTACCACCCCCTAGGACCTAGGGTTACCGCCCCCTAGGGTTTTTTCCCCACCTAGGGTTACCACCCCCTAGGACCTAATGTTGCCGCCCCTTAGGGTTTTCCTCCACCTAGGGTTACCGCCCCCTAGGACTTAAGGTTGCCGCCCCTTAGGGTTTTCCTCCACCTAGGGTTACCGCCCCCTAGGACCTAAGGTTGCCCCCCTTAGGATTTTCCTTCACCTAGGGTTACCGCCCCCTAGGACCTAAGGTTGCCCCCCTTAGGATTTTCCTTCACCTAGGGTTACCCCCCCCTAGGACCTAAGGTTGCCCCCCCCCCCCCCCTTAGGATTTTCCTTCACCTAGGCTTACCGCCCCCTAGGACCTAAGGTTGCCCCCCCTTAGGATTTTCCCCTACCTAACCGCAGTTAGGACTTTCCTGAAACCTTATTTAACCACGTTAGATAACAAGGAATCTTAACTTTGAATCTCTTTGCCATTATCAAAACTGAGGTTCGATCGTCGGATGCTTACTGCACCAACAATCTCCCCCTTTTTGATTATGGCAACCGAAATTCAAAGTTAAGTAAAAATGCAATAAAGATATACATAAATAAGCACAGGCATAAATAAAGCATAGGCACATTCACAACAAAATTTTCATTTTAATTTTCTTTCATTTTAATTTTCTTTGAATTTCTTCCTACTCTCCCCCTTTGCCATATATCAAAAATACCCAAGAGAGTGAAGAAAATCTAGGCCTTAGCTTAACTTTCAAAGATAATTTTCAATCTTATCTTTCAAAGAGAAAAATAGAGGGTTAAGCATACTTTTGATAAACACTTAGTTTTTCTTGTAAGACTTTTAGCTTGGTGAAATCATAATTTTGAAAGCAAAATTCTTCCTTTAGTTTGAGAGATACTTTTAGCTGAGATAAAGTTATTTTGTTTTTAAACAGTAACTTAGCAAATTTTTGTGATTTCAAAAAGATTTAGTTTTTCAAAAAAACTGTTTTGATGAAATTTTGAGAATGCTTTGGAAACACTTAGCATTTGAAAACAATTGCTTTGAGAGACACTTAACTATTTTTTTTTTAAACACTTTAAAAGTACTTAGCTAAATGTTTTTGAAAAAAAAAAGTATTTAGCTAAATTTGAAAATACTTAGCTATGTTTTCAGCTTAAAAATGATTGCGTTGAGAAAATATCTTGCCAAGTAGCTAAGTTTAGAAAATAATTTAACTAAGTTTAGTTAGAGAAAACTTAATTAAGTACTTAGCTTTGAAAACATTTAGCTTATAGAGGAGTTATAATTTGAAAGTCAGGTCATAAATAATTTTAATTTTAAAGCTAAAAAATAGCTTGAATTTTCAAAGATATGCCAAAAATAGTTTTTAATTTTGAGGTCAAGTCAAAATTTTTAAAGAAAAACTAATTTTAAAACCGACTCAAAATCACTCCCCCTTAATTAATACCTTAATAAATTTTTGAGTTCAGGAGTTCAAGCATGAGAGGTTAAAAAATTATTTTCCTAATTTTTCATCTCACTCATTCTATATTAACAAGCATGTTTAGCATATGAGTGAGTGTGAGATGGAGTTTACTTTAATTTACAACATTGAAAATATCAGTTAGAATTCCAAATAGGTGGCCATTATTTTGAAGATTTAAAAATTAATTGAGTTTAGAATTTCAAAGAATTTAATAACTTCTGAAAAGGGTTTTGAAATTAATTTTTCAGAGGATATTTCAAATGATTTTTCAAATAATTTTTGAAATAATTTTGAAATTAATTTTTCAAGGGATTTTTCAAATGATTTTTCAAAAGATTTTGAAATGATCATTTTTCAAATTAAGTTTTAAAATAATTTTGAAATGATTAAGTTTTGAAATTAAGTTTTAAAGATTTTGAAATGATTTTGAAAAGATTTCTCAAATAAATTTTTAAAAGAATTTTGAATAACTATCAGTTTGAATTTTTAAAATTCCTTAGTCATCTCACCCATCTAAATTTTCAATCAGGGAATCTTATAATTGTTGTGAGATGAATTATGGTTGAATTTAAGGGTCTGGTTTAACTTTGTGTTAGATTCAGGTTTAACTTTGAGTTCAACAAGTAAGCATTCTTTGGATAAACTTCTGTGCTATGGTGAGTCACAAGGTACTCATTAAAGTAACCATGCCTTCGAGGTTTCCCAAATAGTCCTACCCATTGAGCTTAATACTAAACCTTGGTCTAACTAGTTAGGATCCATTTAAGGGTAGCTTCGGTCAGTTCCACTTGGCCAAATGCACTAGGTCGAAGCCATATCTTCCTAGACATGCGATGCCCAAGCTTCCCTAACGTACTATCATCCAAAAACTGTTGGTTGCTACTCGGAAAACCTAGAGGTTCCACTGTACAAAAATTTTGTACAAAGGTCTGAACATTTTCCTAGCTACCATGTGTTCTTTTAAATTAAATTTTGGATCGCCTGCGGAACTTAACACGTTTGATCCAAAACTTAATCTATTTGTTCTTTTAGGTTTTGACTTGGATCTCCTGCGGAACCTAACACGTTCGACCCAAATCGCCTTAAGTTATTAATTCCATTAAATATTAATTTCCATAATTGGTTCCCAGTACTGACGTGGCGAGGCACATGGCCTTCTTGGATATGGGAGCAACCACCACCGACTAGACAAAACCTTTTATAGAAATCTAATATTTAATTTCCTAAAATAACTTTAGGTTAACAGAAAAGAACAATCAAATCACAAGGAAAAAATAAAACAAAAGAACACAATTTCGAAAAACATATTCAAAATACTAGAATCGTAAGCCTCTTGTATTTGGTATTATTTCCATAAATAACTAGCATGATGCGGAAAGAAAAATTACTAGTTATACCTTCTAGAAAGACCTCTTGATCTTCTACCGTATTCCTCTTCTAACCTCGGACATTGTGTGGGCAACGATCTTCCGAGATGAGAAACCACCAAGCACCTTCTTCTTCTCCTAGCTAGGTTCGGCCAACACAAAGAAGCTTCACCAAGGACGAAGAACAAAACACCAACCAAGCTCCAAAGGATACAAGCTTTCTCTCCTTCTTCTTCTTCTTCTCCAAGTAGTATCCGGCCACCACAAGAACTCCAAGCAAGAGATTGGTTTCGGCCACCACAAAAGAGGAAGAAAGGAAGAGGATGGCCGGCCACAACAATTTTCTTCAAGGATGAATTGCAACAGCTACCACTGCAACAGCTACCACTTTTACAGTAGTGCCCATGTGGACGGTGATTTACCTTTCATTTAGTTGTCGGGTTTCCTGGAACCCTGCAATGAATTGCAGACATGATTAATGACATCTTGTATCTACACTCCAAGTTCTGGTAGATAACACCACTAGACATGTTTCAACTAATGAATTAAATACACCTAAATTGTTCTTAGTTCTAAGAAGACAGTCTACCTAAATGTCCAAGTCCTATTTCCAATCATTACAATTGGGACTACTAAGTCTTTTTCTATAGTATGACTACTAGGGATTGACAAACATCCTAAGAATCACAAAAATATTTGGTCAAGATCAACTCCTTAAAATCTCCATGAATTTTGTGTATACAAAATCGAAGAGGAGATTTTATTCATTAATTTTATTATCTCGTCAACTTTACTTTATGAATAAAATTAATAGTTGATCTGTCTTTGATCAAATATTTGGTCAAAACTCTTTGAATTTAAAATAACATTGATTCCTCAAACAATATTATTTAAATTCACCAACACCTCAAACACCGTGAATTTTGCATGCCACGTTAGTGTGGACGTATACAAATTCATCATTTGTAAGAGGAGGGTTTTACCCATTGACTATCTTGTCAATATAACTTTTTGACAAATAAAATTACCTCAAACACCATGAATCTTGTATGCCACGTTAGTATGGACGTATACAAATTCAAACATTTGTAAGAGGGGTTTATTAATTTTATTATATTGCCAATCTAGTTTTATGACAAATCAATAGTTGGTTTCCCTTTGGTCACACAAGTGATAGTAGTGACTCCGTTGGGGAGGATACTATTAAATGTGTCTAAGTGTATACCATTACTTGACACTAAGTCCATTAATAAGATTATGCCCCTTCCGTTGGGGAAGATCACACGCTCTTAATTAACTTCCTATAGTCATCCAAAAATGGAAGTCTGTTCTAGTGATCCACAAACAAGCTCATCCGTTATGGAGGAAGACACTCAGAGCTAACGCGCAAGCTTGTTTGCATCACTTACAAACCAGTAATGGAGACCATGGGATTTACTTAAAAATCTCTCTCCCACTTAGTTATTTATAAATGAGGAATTTTAACTATGCTAGCCTACTAAATATGTAAACCAACATGCACACACAACACAATATAAAAGCAATAAATAGAAAATCTAATTTTCAACTATTATGGATTTTATCTCTAGTTGTCCTCCGTGTGTTGTCATCCCAAGCTGCTGCCATATTTGGCCACCGCCACCAGGACTAGCTGTCGCATCCATCTTGCTCCTAGTTCCGCTGCGCCTTTGGTCCTTAGAAGGTTCCACGCTTTGCAAGATTCGATCCGCGACATAAATAGAATTTTACATTTTTGATCCTATATTCCATAAAAGGAATGTACATGTATCTAGATCAAAAATAAAATCCTAATAAAACTAAATACGACTCCTCTTGTATTTTATAATACAATCATGCACACACATATAAATGCCCTTGACATGTCCAAGGGTCCAATCACACACATAATAACTAAAATCCATAATAGTTGGATCCTACATCCACAAAGTTAGCACATCCTACTATTAACCTGCCTAAATTATGTATGACATGTGCATAATTAAACTAATACCAAATACACAGAGGCAAAACCCTAGCTCTGATACCAATTGTTGGTTGCTACTCGGAAAACCTAGAGGTTTCACTGTACAAAAATTTTGTACAAAGGTCTGAACCTTTTCCTAGCTACCATGTGTTCTTTTAAATTAAATTTTGGATCGCCTGCGGAACTTAACACGTTTGATCCAAAACTTAATCTATTTGTTCTTTTAGGTTTTGACTTGGATCTCCTGCGGAACTTAACACGTTCGACCCAAATCGCCTTAAGTTATTAATTCCATTAAATATTAATTTCCATAATTGGTTCCCAGTACTGACGTGGCGACGCACATGGCCTTCTTGGATATGGGAGCAACCACCACCGACTAGACAAAACCTTTTATAGAAATCTAATATTTAATTTCCTAAAATAACTTTAGGTTAACCGAAAAGAACAATCAAATCACAAGGAAAAAATAAAACAAAAGAACACAACTTCGAAAAACATATTCAAAATACTAGAATCGTAAGCCTCTTGTATTTGGTATTATTTCCATAAATAACTAGCATGATGCGGAAAGAAAAATTACTAGTTATACCTTCTAGAAAGACCTCTTGATCTTCTACCGTATTCCTCTTCTAACCTCGGACGTTGTGTGGGCAACGATCTTCCGAGATGAGAAACCACCAAGCACCTTCTTCTTCTCCTAGCTAGGTTCGGCCAACACAAAGAAGCTTCACCAAGGACGAAGAACAAAACACCAACCAAGCTCCAAAGGATACAAGCTTTCTCTCCTTCTTCTTCTTCTTCTCCAAGTAGTATCCGGCCACCACAAGAACTCCAAGCAAGAGATAGGTTTCGGCCACCACAAAAGAGGAAGAAAGGAAGAGGATGGCCGGCCACAACAATTTTCTTCAAGGATGAAGAATTTCGGCCACCACCAATGCTCCAAGGGATGCTAGAGATGAGACTTGCTTTCTCTCCTTTTTCTCCTTCCTTGATCCGACCACAAACAAAAGCTCCACCAAGAAGATAGGTTTCGGCCAACAAGAGGAGAAGAGAGAAAGGGAAGGGCCGGCCACCACACCAAGGAAAAGAGGGAGAAAAATAATAGAGGTTATCCACCATGAAGGCACCCTCACCCCTTCTTTTATATTCCTTGGTCTAGGCAAATTAGGAAACTTAATTACAATAAAATTTCCTTAATTTTTCTTGACATGAATTAATTTGAAGTATTAAATAAAACTTCCTTTTTATCCATGTATTGGCCGGCCACAATCAATAGAGAAAAATTAGGAGAATTTCAATCAACAAATTAAAACTTCCTAATTTATCTCCGGAAATTTTAAAATTAAAATTTCTCTTCAAAAATTCCTTCATGGTTAATAAAAAGAAATTTCTATAATTTTATTTTTCAACATGTGAATAAATCTACAAAGAGAAAATAAAATATCTTTCCAATCTACAAATAAGGAAAGAGATCTCTTTCTTTAATCTTTTGTAGATCCTTTTAAGAGAGATATTTTAATTTTAATTTTAATTTTCTCCAATAAATTATATCTTTCACATAAGAAAAATTAAAATTAAAATTCTTTTTATTTTATTATGGCCGGCCCCCTCTAGCTTGGGTTCAAGCTTAGGGCCGGCCACCTCATTAACCATGCTTAGGCCGGCCCTAGCTTGATCCAAGCTAGCTTGGTCGGCCCCCTTTAGGTGGGTATATAAGGTGGGTATAGGTGGGTATAGTACTCTATAATTAAGAGGCTACGATAGGGACCAAGAGGAGGAATTGGTTTTGGTCTCCCGATAAAATTAAGCATCCCGTGTTCGCCCCGAACACACAACTTAATTTTATCAATAATAATTCATTCCACTAAAGAACTATTATTGAACTACCGCACCAATCCCAAATTACATTTTTGGGCTCCTTCTTATTATGAGTGTGTTAGTCTCCCTGTGTTTAAGATATCGAATGCCCACTAATTAAGTGAGTTACTGACAACTCATTTAATTAATATCTTAGTCCAAGAGTAGTACCACTCAACCTTATCGTCATGTTGGACTAAGTCCACCTGCAGGGTTTAACATAACAATCCTTATGAGCTCCTCTTGAGGACATTATCAACCTAGTATCTCTAGGACACAGTTTCCTTCTATAATCAACAACACACACTATAAGTGATATCATTTCCCAACTTATCGGGCTTATTGATTCATCGAACTAAATCTCACCCATTGATAAATTAAAGAAATAAATATCAAATATATGTGCTTGTTATTATATTAGGATTAAGAGCACACACTTCCATAATAACTGAGGTCTTTGTTCCTTTATAAAGTCAGTATAAAAGAAACGACTTCAAATGGTCCTACTCAATACACTCTAAGTGTACTAGTGTAATTATATAGTTAAGATAAAGTAATACATAATTACACTACGATCTTCCAATGGTTTGTTCCTTTCCATCTTGGTCGTGAGCTACTGTTTATAATTTATAAGGAACCGATAGCATGATCTTCTGTGTGTGACACCACACACCATGTTATCTACAATATAAATTAATTGAACAACTACATTTATCATAAATGTAGACATTTGACCAATGTGATTCTTATTTCTAAATAAATGTTTATACCAAAAGCTAGGCTTTTAGTATACATCCCAACAAAAACTTCACCAGTACTGTGGGTCAAGTTAAACCTAGCCCATTTTGATCTAACCTTAATTACCCTGCCGGGTAATGTACTCTTGTTTTACCCATTTCGGGTAGATTAGGTTCAGTTACCCTGTCGGGTAGTTCAGTTGGGGGTGCCAGCGAGTCTGGATCCTCCATCTATTTTTATTTAACTTAAGTTAAAATTTACTTTTAATTTGAATTAATTTCGAATTGAATTTCAAATTTAATTTAATTTCAAATTTTTAATTGAATTTTGAATTTTGAATTTTTAAAAAATTTTGAATTTAATTTAATTTTAAATTTTTAATTGAATTTTGAATTTTTGAATTTAATTTTAAATTTTTAATTGAATTTTGAATTTAATTTTGAATTTAATTTGAATATTAATTTGAATTATGTTCTTAATATTGTTTTTCTATTAGCTCCCCCTGGATCATAGCCTCGATATGGTCTATCAAGGTAATAGACTTGATCCTTGGGGACCCAATAGTGACCATTTCCAACTTGATTAACCAAGTTGGATTTTGGCACCCATGCTTGGACAATTTTTCTATTATTTCTATTAACTAGTGATAAATATGATTTGTATTTTATTTTAGTTTTAAATCCAAGTCCAGTTTTGTTGTAAACGGCTCGCTGTTTTCCAAGAATCAGATCCAGATTCTTGGAGCCCAAGGTGAACCGTTCCAACGTGTCCTTGAGTTCTTTAATTTGAGCTTTCAAATTGGAATTTTCTTCCTCAAGTTGTTGGACTTGAGTTGAACTTCCAATTTGAACCGACTCGGTTAAAGGCTAGTTTAGTCTCCTTTCCTTAATACCTCCCTTTGAGCGACTTAACCGACGTGGAGGTTGTAAGGTAATAATTCATGCAAGTTATCTAATTGAAATTCTGCAAGTAGTGAACTTACAGTGGGTTTTGGTCCTTCAGAAACGAATGCGGATTCGTGGCTTCGATCAGACTCAGTCTCGGATTCGCTCTCGGTTTCTGACTCATACTCGGACTCAGTTTCCGCCACGGTTGCTTGTACTGGTAGAGCGAGGAAGCTCGTCGGTTCTTCTTCGTCGGACCCGGATTCATCTGAAGACTCGGACCATATCTTTTCCTCTGTCTTACTTGTACCTGCAACCATCGTAATACCTTCCTCGGCCGAAGTAGTATTATTCTGCTCATCTAATTCAAATAAATCATTTATTAAATTATGCTTACTTACTTGAGCGCCAGAAGTGCCCTCGTGTAGTTTCATCAACTTTTGCCACAACTCTTTTGCACTTGCGAAAGGGCCGATGCGGTTCAGTTCTTCATTGGTTATGCCACATTGTAGCATGCAGGTTGCTTTGGCATCGGCTTCAACTTTTTTCATTGTGATAGAATCCCAGTTGATGCATGAGATAAGTTCTCCGGTGTCGTCACGTGGAAGTTCGAGTCCGGTCTGGATGATGATTCACATCTCGACTTGCGTCTTGAGGTGGTATTCCATCCGGTTCTTCTAGTATCCAAAGTCCTTGCCAGAAAAGAGCGGCGGTCGGACGGTGCAGAATCCTTCTTGGAATGCCATTTTAAAAGAACCTTGCACACAAAAATAGCAAAAAAATATACCAGGACTTGATCCTGGATTAGCAGTGCGGTATGGAAGGATAGAAATAGAAGTTCACCAGTTTCGAGAAAAAATAATAAAATAATAATAAAATATTATTAAAAAATATTTAAAAAATATTATTTCAAATTTTGCCAAATTCAATATTTTATCAATACTAATAAACCGTGAAAGGATAAAAATGAATTTTTCAAAAATAATTTTGGAGGGAAAAAAATGAAAGGCATAAGGTTTTATTTTTACCCTATACAAACGACAAAGCCACGAAAAATGCTTGAATGGTGGTTGCACCAGTTCAAAGCAACCCCGCTCTGATACCAATTGATGGATCGAAAGCGCTAGAGGAGGGGTGAATAGCGCTCGTGGCTATTTCGTTTTTCGAAATATCGGAATCGTAAAATTAAGTAACGCAGCGGAAAAAGTAAAGCAAGCACAGAACGACACAGGGAGTTTACTTCGTTCGGAGCCTGTGACGACTCCTACTCGAAGGCCCGCGATCCTTGATCGCTTTCCGTGGGCAACAACTATAAGCTCGTAAAATATTACAACTGGAATACAGTAAAGATTGCAATTATGTAAAGCGAAAACTAATACCGACAACGAAAGATCGAAGAGTCTGAGCTTCGGGTCGTCGGCGTCGAGTCATAGTACTTCAAGGTCGTCTCGATGGCAGCACTTCACAGAAGAAAGCTTAGAATGTGTTGTTCTTTTAGCTGCTCCCTCGACCCTCTTTTTATATGACATTCCGGGCGCCTGGAGTGTGACGTGGCCAACCAACCAGGATGCTCCACGTGGCGAAGTCGCGGCAGGGATAAAACTTGGTCCAGGGCGCCTGGACCTGTTCCGGGCGCCTGGACCTCTGGGCGCCCGGATCCATCCCGGGCGCCCGGATCCATCCTGGGCGCCCGGACCACCTTTTTCCAGCAGGTTCCTCTCCTGCAAAACAAGGTTAGTCCGAGCAAATACCCTGCAAGACAGTGTTAGAATTTGATAAATCATAGTAAAGAAGAACTGACAGTCTTCTCTGACTTCGGATTTCCAACCGGAAATCCTAGGTCGACCCGACGCCTACTGTTCCCTCTACGGGGAACGCGTCCTCACTTACTCCCCTCAGGAGAGATTACCTGATGCCAGTCCGGTCCTCCAGACCGACTGGACTTTCCGCCTAGGGTTACCACCCCTAGGACCTAAGGTTACCGCCCCCTAGGGTTTTTCCCCACCTAGGGTTACCACCCCCTAGGACCTAAGGTTGCCGTCCCTTAGGGTTTTCCTCCACCTAGGGTTACCGCCCCCTAGGACCTAAGGTTGCTGCCCCTTAGAGTTTTCCTCCACCTAGGGTTACCGCCCCCTAGGACCTAAGGTTGCCCCCCCTTAGGATTTTCTTTCACCAAGGGTTACCGCCCCCTAGGACCTAAGGTTGCCCCCCCTTAGGATTTTCCCCTACCTAACCGCAGTTAGGACTTTCCTGAAACCTTATTTAACCACGTTAGATAACAAGGAATCTTAACTTTGAATCCCTTTGTCATTATCAAAACTGAGGTTCGATCGTCGGATGCTTACTGCACCAACAAAAGGAAGAAAATGTGGCACACCTGCATGCCAGGTTGAAGAAGTTAATTACTGGTCTCAACAACCTTGGTGGAATATTAACGAATCGAGACTCACTTAGATATGCTCCAAATGCTTTTCCTATAACCCCTCTAGCTGGTCCACCGTATCCAATAGTAATAACTATGAAGCAATTTCTATACGGTATACATTCTAGATTTTAAATTCATCTTAAGCACGTTATAGTAATTACTAGATAATTTCTACCCATTTTAAAAATTAAAAATTACTCGATAGTGTTTATATAAGGGTGTAATCGAATCGAGCTAAGATGAACAATAGGGAGCTCGAGCTCAGGTCGTTTTACCTAAGCTCAAGCTTAACTCAAATTTGATTCAAACTTTAATTTTTAGTTTAGTTCAGTTTATAATGAAATTAAATAGTCCGCGAAGAACTCAAACTCAATTTAAAAATGGTACATTTAAAAATTAGATGAGCTTAATTCAACGGTAAATTAGAGAAAAATCTCTAATCACAATGTTAATTTTGCATGCAATCCCCATGTCCAAAAAACTTTGTTTCCACTCCCTGCATACAAAGTATTACTTGTTTCAATTCCCTCATGCAAATATTGATACCTAAATTGCCCCTCAGATTTTTTAGGTATAAAAAGTCTAAAATTGAGTACAAAAAGTCCAAAAACGAGTATAATTCTTCTTAAAGTCAGTACTTTATATTAAAAATCGAGTATATTTTCTATCAAAATTGTCCCTCTTATTTTTTAGGTATAAAAAGTCTAAAAATAAGTATAATTCTTGTTAAATTCAGCACTTTACACTATAATCTAGTATTCTATATAAGAATCTAGTATATTTTCTATCGAAATTAATCCTCATATTTTTCGATACAATAATCTAAAAATGAGTATAATTCCTATTAAATTCAGCCCATTAAATTAAAATTGAGTAAATTTTGAGGTGAAAAAAGAAGCGTACTCAATTTAATAGAAAATATACTAGATTTTAATTTAATATACTGAATTTAAGATGATTTATACTGATTTTTGGACTTTTTGTACCTAAAAATATCATGGGCAATTAGGTAAATATGTTTAACTGGAGAGTGAAAATAAAAATTTTTATATGGATGAAAACTACATGTAAAAATTTATTTATTAATAGGGATTGCATGTGAATTTTTCCTTAATTCTAACTCTGGTTAGAAAATGACTTATTTAAAAGTTAAATGAAATCAAAAGCTATTTTCAAAATAAAATACGTCCATTTGATTTTTTTTATTATTTATTTTTTGAGAAAGAGGGACGTTTTTTTTTATGATTTATAAAATTTAGGGCGTGCTTTTTAATTTTTTGCCCAAAATTCTAAACCTTTATAGAGCAGGTGGAAATCAGGGACTACCTTTTTGAGAAAGTAAAGCAGGCCTGCTCATTAACAATCGAGGATCATGGCTGTTGACACATTGCAGTCGTCCAAGCTGTACGTCTGCGTCGTCGGCGCTGGGGCCTCCGGCCTCGTCTCCGCCCGTGAGCTCCTCAGGGAAGGCCACTCCGTCGTCGTGCTGGAGCAGAACCACGACCTCGGCGGCCAGTGGCTCTACCAAGACGTCGGCGCTGGCGCCGCCACAGTCCACAGCAGCGTCTACGCTTCCTTGCGCGTCAACGCGCCCAGAGCCTCCATGGAGTTCACCGACTTCATGTTCTCTCCCGTCGAAGGAAGAGACACCAGGAACTTCCCCGGCCACCGCGAGTTCTTCCTCTACCTCAAAGACTTCGCCCGGTGTTTCGGGTTGAACGAACTCATCAGGTTCAACACAGAAGTAGTCCACGTCGGCATGGCCGCAGCAACTGGCAAATGGATTGTGAGATCAAGGGAGAGGAGAACTGATGAGGGTGAGTTCATGGAAGAGATCTTTGATGCGGTTGTCATCGCCACCGGCCATTTCTCCCTACCCAGGCTCCCAAAAATCAAGGGTAAAGCATTCACTAATTAAGCTCTTTACGTGATTTGGCCACTCTGTTACCTTCTCTTCTTCTGTGCTCCTCAGGAATGGAGGAGTGGAAGAAGAAGCAGCTTCACAGCCATGTCTACAGAGTCCCAGAGCCATTCCAAGATGAGGTTGTTCTTCGATCTATGGCAGAGAAATAGTTAAAACAGCAGAGGATTAAATCATTTCTCCTCTGTAATTGAATTCCTTGCTTGTTTGTGAATATTTGCAGGTGGTAGTGGTCATTGGTGGCTCAATCAGTGGACCAGAGATTGCTCTGGAGCTTCTTCATGTTGCCAAGGAAGTCCATATAAGTACTAAACACGTTGAAATCCCTCAGCAATTAGTGAAGCCTGTGTCCAAGTATGCACATCTGCTCTGGCACCAAGAGGTAATTGTTGAAGTTCTGTTGATATTATTGTCTTCGATCCATATCATGAAGACACTGATAATTAGTAAAAGATTATCAGACCAAATTGAGTGAGGATAATCTATTGCCTTTAACAGCAATGGTATGAATCATATCAGCTGTGATTTTGTTTCAGATTTGTGAATGACTGCGCTGCATATGTTGCAGATTGAGTTGCTTTGTGAAGACGGAACTGTTGTATTTGCTGATGGTTCAAGTGTAGTTGCTGATATTATTCTCTACTGTACTGGGTAAATTAAGATCAATACTTGGTGCGGAATTTCGATCAGAATTATTGCATAACTTCTCTTTTGATTGTAGGTATTCATATTCATTCCCATTCCTGGACACCAAAGGAGTCATCCATGTGGATGAGAAAAGAATTGGACCTTTGTATGAACACACATTTCCTCCCTCTCTCGCTCCATCCCTTTCTTTTGTTGGGATTCCAAACAAGGTGACATGTTTGCTCCAAAGTTAATCCATCAAAAGGTCATTTTGTATTTTGAAGTTGATGTTCGTTGATACTGTATCCGTGTCATTTACAGATGTTATATTAACTAATTAATGCTGCAGTTCATCATCTTTCGATTTTTGGAGTCACAAGCGAGATGGATAGCTCAGGTGCTCTCTGGGAAGAGGAAGCTACCGTCGGTAGACGAGATGATGAAGGCAATTGAAGAAGACCAGCGGCTTCAAAAGCTTGAGGAACCAAAAAATACCATACAAGTAGCAACTGAAATATTGGAGGTAATGGCTTCCATATAAGTTTCAAACAACTAGTATGTGAGACTGAAAACCAGACAGGGACCAAAAAAGTTGCCAGAACTAACAAAACAAAAGTTTTGAAAAGGGGGAATTTGCAAATGATAAGCAATAGCTTGAATTTGGGTAATGTTCTTCATGTGTTCTTCAATCATTGTCTTTTCTTTTCCTTTGATAGTATTATGATAGGTACGGAGATCAATGTGATTTTCCACACTTGGAAGATTGGAGAAAAGAGATCCTCCTGCATCACTTGGAAAATGGCATAAACAACATCGAAACATTCAGGGAGGAATAGCCAGGATGGTAATTTGCTTCAAGTGGTTCTTCTTGGAAATTTGAAAACCCAATTAGCCATCTCTATGAATTTTTCTTATACTTTTATTATTTACGTTGTCATTGATCAATGAAATGAGAATCAACTTGGGATCAATTCTGAGCATATACAAAATATTTTGCCGGATGCCTGACCTCTCCCATACAAAGGGCTACTGCATTAAGGCATATATCTTCTTATTTCGTTGGACGCCTGGCCTCTCCCATACAAAGGGCTACTGCATTAAGGCAAATATCTTCTTCCAGAGAATGTGGAGTTGCTCTGGAGAGCTGCTTAGATGGAAGCTTCACCTTTTACTCCAATGAAGTGAATCAAAAGTATATAATGATGTCTTTTGATTCTTTTATATATATATATATATGATGGTAACACCTTATGTGCTAGCCACTAGACTGTCCCGAGAAGATGCTTTCCTGATGTTTCTCGTGTTGAAAGAGAGATTAAGTAGCAGGTTACATTGAGCTCAACTATTGACAATAAGATGCATCTTTTTCTTAAGATGACAAGAACAACGATGTCTTCCTGTGAGTCAAAGCCGTAGAGGGAGTTCTGTTTTCCTTCCACTGACAACGTCATAATAGATATTATCCAGTATATCGTTTGATGGAGTTTGTAACTCCTTTCCCTCTATAGTAGGCTGAGACGCCTTAGCAAATCAATTAGTGATTGCATCCTAAGTAAAAAAAATATTATTAATATTTAATATAATAAAACTAATAATTCCTAAATGTGAACGGTAATAAAGTTTAAATTCTTACGTCTATGGCTTTTGACCGAGCATCGACAAAGGTGTCATCCTTCTGTTTATATGTATTGCGAAATACCTTCCAACAAGTGTGACATTTTTGTAAACTATCAGTCTATATACATACAAAAATTTATAAAATAAAATAAGTTCATTAATAATAAAAAATTCTAATATAACTTTATAGTAGACTTATCAAGTGTATTGCATGCTCTACAATATATCGTGATCCAACCGTATGCTTTGTCGATCCGATACTTGGGTAGCATCCTTAGTATTTCTATTATTTCAAACAGTTGATACATTTTGCTTCCATCTTTCTACGGCCCAAGTGTTCTTCCATGTATCCCAAATCTCATTTGGTATATGGGACAACCTTGTTTCCTTCCTTTGCCACTTGAATAACAAATCCTTGTATAGTTTTGCATATTAATTGTTCCATGTTTCTTTAAATTGTGCCTCATGTCCTAGATCCAAAATTTATTTTTTCTATAACAATATCGTGAAAATTAGTATGTGATCATGTCCGAAAGTGAGTCGACGGACGCTGGGGAGGTGGCGCTCAGGTTGGCTGGGCGTCGACTGAAGATGACGTAGACCTCCGACGGGCTAGGCCTGCAACCACAAATCGTTAGTGTCGAGTCGGGGAGGGGTTCCCCGGCGATGGCCCTTCGACGCTCAAGTCAGCTACCGCCGACGAGTAAATGAAGTAAAGAAGGAGCAGCGTAACTGTAGCAACAGTAGAAAAAACATACATCCGATGAAACTCTAGGGCTCCATATATAGAGCTACCAGGGGGTGCATGTACGCTTTCCAGGGCGTGCACGCTTTCCAAGGCGTACCTGAAAAAGATGTGTTAGGAAAGCGTGCATGACGCCATACCTTAACGGCCCGGGCATATCCCTGACGTGACAGTGGAAGCTTCCACTGTACGATCCTTTGCTTGGCCATGCCGCCGATCATGTCGCATGTTGATGACACTGGTCTCTAGGAAGATATTGTCAACTGCTCCCTTTGTCTGTTATTGGGTCGAGCGGGAGAGCCGCTCGGCCAGTCTGTCGTCCGGCTGATGCAACAGCAGGGCCGAGCGTCCGCTCGGCCAGTGAGCTGTTGTCCGGCTACACCCTGTTGAGCGAGGGAGCCTTGCCTATCGGGTCGAGGCTGTGTCCATTGATTAGCCGAGCGGGACGGTTGCTCGGCCTTTGTCTCTTCCTGCTTTGAGCTTAACGAGCGTCGGAAGCTCGGTGTCTGACCAAGCTGTCGAAGTGTTGGACTGGC